>NC_084484.1:109079901-109682901 GCF_030035675.1 Rhineura floridana | reverse complement strand
TTTATTTATTTATTTCATTAAACTTATAGACCGCCCCATAGCCGAAGCTCTCTGGGCACTTCACAAGACAAGAAATAGCAAAGTACAAGACATGTATCAATATAAAACATATAAAAAGTTAAAAATTATTAAAAATTAAAACAATGTCAGCGTATACTAAACATAATTAATTAAAAAGCCTGGGTGAAAAGAAAAGTTTTGACCTGGCGCCGAAAAGATATTAACGATGGCGCCAGGCGTATTTCCTCCGGGAGATCGTTCCACAGTTCAGAGGCCACCACAGCAAAGGCCCTTTTCTGCGTTGCCATCCTCCAAGCTTCCCTATGAGTAGGAACTCGGAGGAGGGTCTTTGATGATGAACGTAGTGTACGGGCAGGTTCATAACGGGGGAGGCGTTCCAACAGGTATTGTGGTCCTATGCAGTGTAAGGCTTTATAGGTCAAAACCAGCACTTTGAACCGGGCCTGGAAACAAATAGGCAGCCAGTGCAAGCGGGCCAGAGTCGGTGTTATATGGTTGGACCGTCTGGTCCCCATTAACAATATGGCCGCTGCATTCTGCACAAGCTGCAGTTTCCGAACCGTCTTCAGAGGCAGCCCCACGTAGAGCGCATTGCAGTAATCTAATTTCGAGGTTACCAGCGCATGAACTACTGAAGCGAGGTTCTCTCTGTCCAGATAGGGGCGCAGCTGGGCCACCAGCCGAAGCTGGTAGAAAGCACCCCGTGCCACAGAGGCTATCTGAGCCTCAAGTGACAGGGATGGATCTAAAAGAACTCCCAAGCTATGAACCCGTTCCTTCAGGGGGAGTGCAACCCCATCCAGAACAGGTCAAACATCCCCCATTCCGTCAGGAGAACCACCCACCAGCAGCATCTCAGTCTTATCTGGATTAAGTCTCAGTTTGTTAGCTCTCATCCAGTCCATTGTCGCAGCTAGACATCGGTTCAGCACGCCGACAGGCTCACCTGAAGAACATGAAAAGGAGAAATAGAGCTGCGTGTCGTCAGCATACTGATGGCAGCGCACTCCAAAACTCCTGATGACCGCACCCAACGGCTTCATATAGATATTAAAAAGCATGGGGGACAGAACTGACCCCTATGGGACTCCATATTGGAGGTCCCAGGGTGCCGAGCAATGCTCCCCAAGCACTATTTATTTATTTATTTATTTATTTATTAAATTTATATACCGCCCGACTAGCAATAGCTCTCTGGGCGGTGAACATAAAACAGCATAAAAATACAATAAATAACAAAACAATACTAAAATACAAGCAACAATCCAACACAATAAACATTTTTAAAATTAAATCAGTGTAATTTAAAATGCTTCAGAGAATAGGAAGGTTTTGACCTGGCGCCGAAAGGAGAGCAGAGTCGGCGCCAGGCGTACTTCCTCAGGGAGACTGTTCCATAGTTCGGGGGCCACCACTGAGAAGGCCCTAGATCTTGTCATCACCCTCCGGGCCTCCCTGTGAGTTGGAACCCGGAGGAGGGCCTTCGTAGCAGAACGTAGTGCATGGGCCGGTTCATATCGGAAGAGGCGTTCCGCAAGGTATCGTGGTCCCGCACCGTATAAGGCTTTATAGGTTAATACCAACACTTTGAATCTAGCCCGGAAACATATTGGCAACCAGTGCAAGCTGGCCAGAACAGGTGTTATATGCTCGGACCGCTTGGTCCTTGTCAGCAATCTACCCTCTGGAGACGACCCACCAAATAGGAGCGGAACCACTGCCACGCAGTACCGCCCACTCCCAGATCAGTGAGTCATCCCAGAAGGATACCATGGTCGATGGTATCAAAAGCCGCTGAGAGGTCAAGGAGAATCAGCAGGGTCACACTCCCCCTGTCTGCCTCCCGACAAAGGTCATCATAGAGGGCGACCAAGGCTGTCTCCGTGCCGAACTCAGGTCTAAAACCTGACTGAAATGGTTCCAGATAATCGGTGTCATCCAAGAGTGTCTGGAGCTGGTTGGCAACCACTCGTTCTAGGACCTTGCCCAGGAATGGAACATTAGCTACCGGCCTATAGTTGTTAAAGTTTTCCGGGTCCAGGGACGTTTTCTTCAGGAGTGGTCTCACTATCGCCTCTTTCAGGAGGCCAGGGACCACTCCCTCCTGTAGTGAAGCATTAATCACTGTCCTGGCCCAACCAGCTGTTCCATTCCTGCTAGCTTTTATTAGCCAAGAAGGGCAAGGATCCAATTTAGAAGTAGTCGCACGCACCAGTCCAAGCACCTTGTCAACGTCCTCAAGCTGTACCAACTGAAACTCATCCAAAGAATTAGGACAAGACTGCGCCCTGGACACCTCATTCGATTCAACTGCTGCAACATTGGAGTCTAAGTCCTGGCGGATGCAAGTTTAGGAGGAGTCTTAGTAAGGAGGAAAATGGGTGATGCCACCCCAACTTCAGTGACCATGGGTGGAGGGAAGTATAGCCATGGGGAGATGGTGAACTACCATAGAAGATGAGGCAAGGCTATCTACACCTTGTTTCTCTCTCCCAATTCTTTTATGGATGGGTTCCTCATTGCTCATCCACTGTGCCTACTGGCTTGTGTGTGTTGTGTTTAACACCAGAATGGTACACAATAAGACCCCATCCATTATTGAGACCTGGGTGGGTGAGCTGGGAGGAGTTAATCTGACCCAGCTCTGCCCACCTGGATACTTGGTGGAACACCAGCACAGACTGCAGAGATGGGGAGGAGGAGTTGCTGTGGTCTACAGAACTTCCATCTCTGTCACCAGGAAACCACTCTGTCTTGGAGCTGGATGTGAGGGCCTGCTCCTAGTGTAAGGCCAAGGAGACAGTAAACTAGGGTTGCTGCTGGAGTACCACCCACCCTGTTGCCTGGCAGCTTCTCTGACTGAGCTGGCAGAGGCTGTCTCGGCTGTGGTATTGGAGGAGCCCAGAAATATAGTCCTGGGTGATTCAATGCCCATGCTGAGGCTGCCTCTAGTGTTCCTGCTCAGACCTTCATGGCCTCCATGACAACCATGGGGCTGTCTCAAGTTGTCACTGGCCCGACACATAGGGCAGGGCACACCTTCGACTTGGTTTTTGCTCCAGATGGAGCAAAGGGTGGTCTGGAGATGGGGGTTGGATGTCACCCCATTGTAATAGTGAGACCACTTCCTGGTGAAGTTTAGACTTGCATCTCCAATCCTTCCCTGCAGGAGTAGTGGACAGATTAAGATGGTCTGCCCCCCAGAGGCTAATGGAATCCACAGGATTCCTGGATGCCCTGGGAGAGTTCCCAATAGATAGGGCAAGAGACCCTGTTGAAGCCCTTGTCATGATATGGAACAGTGAGGTGCATCAGGCTCTTGACGTGGTTGCCCCTGAGCACACTCTCTGGCTGGTTTGCACCTTGGTATACCAGTGAGCTAAGGGCAATGAAACAGGCTGGACTACAGCTACAGTGCAAGTGGTGAAAGACATGCTGTGAGGCTGATCGAACACAAGTACAACATCATAAGCATGCCTGCTGTGCGGCAATGAGGGTGGCAAAGAAAGCCAACTTCTCTGCTACCATTGCATCCTAAAGTAGCCATCCAGTGGGGATTTTCTGTATTGTCAGGGGTCTGTTGACATCAACTCCAAGAAATTGAGTTTTAGACCCTTTGGAGGCCCACTGTGAATTGTTTGCAAGGAACTTTGAGAGTAAAGTTGCTAATCTGCATAGCAATCTTGATGTCCCATCCACATCTACTGTAGTCCCCAGTGAGGTGTCCTGTGCAATGTCTGCTGCAACTTCTTGGGCACAGTTTCAGATGATGTGGCCTGATGATGTGGACAAGGTGCTTGAAATGATGTGGCCAGCAACGTGTTCTCTCGACCCTTGCTCCTCTAGGCTTATTAAAGCTTGGAGTAAGGGTTTAACTAAGTCGATCCAGGATATGGTCAACACATCATTGCGGGAGGGAGTAGTTCCAGATGCTCTGAAAGAGGCGGTGATCTGACCGTTCCTGAACAAGCCCGCCCTGGACCCATTGGTTTGTGACAACTACTGCCTGGTTTCAAATACCCTCTTCTTAGGGAAGGTGATTGAGAGGGTTGTGGCACAGCAATTGCAAGTACTCTTGGATGAAACAGATTATCTTGACCCATCCCAGTCTGGGTTCAGGCCTGGTTATGGGACTGAACCAGCCTTGATCACCCTGATGGATGACCTTTATCAGGAGAAAGTCAGGGAGAGTGCGAACTTGTTATTCTTACTTGATTTCTCAGCAACTTTTGATACCATTGATGACTATATCGTTCTAGGCCAACTTGGTGAGATGGGTATTGGAGGCACTGTTTTACAGTGGTTCAAATCCTATCTCCATGGTTGTTTTCCGAGAATAGCATTGGGTGATTGTATTTTGCCCCTCTGGCAATTGTATTTGGGGTGCCACAGGGTAACATCTTTTCACTTGTTCTGTTTAACATCTATATGAAGCCCTTGTTAGCAATCATCAGGAGCTTTGGGGCGAGATGTCAGCAGTATGCTGATGATACCCAGCTCTATTTCTCTGTAACATCTGGATTGGGAGAGGCTGTGCAAGCCCTGGACCAGTGCCTGGACTCTGTGGTGGGCTAGATGAGGCCTAATAGACTGAGTTGAATCCTAGCAAGACGGAGGCGCTGTTGGTTGGTGGTTCCCAAGTTCTGATAATTGGTCAGTTGCCTGCTTTGGATGGGGTCATACTTCCTCTGAAAGAGCAGGTTCATAGTCTGGGGGTTCTCCTGGATCCATCTTTGTCACTGGAGGTCCAGGTGACCTCAGTAGCTAGGAGTGCCTTTTACTAGCTTTGGCTGGCAAGATATCTGCGGCCATTTCTGGACTGGGATAGCCTGACCACTGTTGTCCATGCACTGGTAACCTCCCGTCTGGATTACTGAAATGTGTTCTTTGTGGGGCTGCCCTTGAGGTTGGTCTAAAAGCTGCAGCTGGTGCAAAATGTGGTGGCGAGACTGCTCACTGGGGCAGGGTATCGCCAACATGTTACCCCGCTGCTAAAAGAACTGCACTAGCTACCTATTAGCTACCGGGCTAAGTTCAAGGTTCTAGTTTTGGTGTACAAAGCCCTATGGAACCAGGATACCTGAAAGACCATCTTATCCCCTATATACCCAGTCATTCACTGCACTCTGCAGGTGAGGGCCTCCTGCGGATACCATCTTATCAGGAGGTCCATTCTGCACAACCTAGGAAATGGGCCTTTAGTGTAATGGTACCTCCCCTTAAATATTACACAGGCACCATCTCTGTTATCTTTTTGGCACCTACTGAAGTCCTTTCTCTTTCAACAAGCCTTATAAGTTGAGACCTTATCCCAGTCTGCATCTGTGTTGGAATTGCTTTTTAATATATATTTTAAACCTTTGTCTTTTCTTTTTTAAAAAAAGATATTTTTAAAGCTTTTTTTTAAGAAAAAAGATGTTTTGTTTTCATATACTTTAAAGTCTGTTTTTATGATGTTTTAAGGTGTTTTTAGTGCTTTTGATTGCCACCCTGAGGTCTTACTGAGAGGAAGTGTGGGATATAAATCTAGTAAGTAAATAAAAAATAATAAAATAGTGTTGGCAAAAATTATTCAAAACCCTCTTCAATAGAGTGTTCATCCTCCTCCCGTTCCCTGCTTTATATAAAAAAGTAGCTAGTCTTTGTAGCAGTGAAGTTTTTTCTTTTAAGATATATATTACATATTTGAACACATTTCCTTAAAATAGTTTTGATTGCATATTTAAACTGCTGAGTACTGTTTGACAACATTTGGAGAAGTGTGAAATTAAGTGGATAGCTCAGTTCTGATCCGTACCTTAGACCAGCCTTTCCCAACCAGTGTGCCTCCAGATGTTGTTGGACTACAACTCCCATCAGCCTCAGCCAGCATTGCCAATGGTCAGGAGAGATGGGAATTGTGGTCCAACAACATCTGGAGGCACACTGGTTGGGAAAGGCTGCCTTAGACTAAGAGGTGTGGATCAGGTAATTCCTATATTTTATAGGAATTTGCATAGACTGGGTACATCTACACACTGTGAGTATGTTGCAGAAAGGATTCAACTGAATACCAGAAATACAGGTTTGTGAAATTAAAGTGGATGAAAGCACTATGATGCAACAAATCCACTTTTGAAAAAATTGATTTGTGGTTAGGAAAGTAACAGGCAATGCACTAAAAAGTTTGGCATAATCAGTTAACAGGAAGATTTATAGCAACACAAGTAAATCTGGATGAGTCCTCATTGTTGTATAACCTCTCTTCAAACAAATCAGAATGAGTGCTCAGTAAAGACCTGATATCATCTAACCTCTATGTATGTTTGTGCAAGCAAACCAGGATGAATGTTCAATATGCAGGCCACATAGAGGAGCCCTGAGTTCCTGAAGCATCCCTAAACATATTGTCTTTATTTGTTATTCCACCAAGCAAGAGAGATGGAAGTGAACAGCATGATGTTGAATTTTCTGTTTTGAGCATTCTCTGTTTTTCAGATTACTTGTCAGTCCCAGCAAAGGTCATGATCAATTGTTACTGTGTACAAGGGAAAGCCAGGGTGGAATATGAAATACTGTAACAAGAGTTTATTAATGCATGTGAGTGCTGCTGACAATCAGAACAATCTCATATAACCTTAATCCGGAAGGTAAATTACGGAATCTGAATAGGAGATGTATTTGCAAAGCTAAGACTGCAATCCTATATACACTTAACCTGAATGTAAGCCCCTTTGAAACACAGTGGGATCTAGTTCAAATAAGTATGCATAAGATGCACTGCAAGCCTTCTCAAGAAGATCACTGACCCTTTGGCTATTACCTGATGATGACTGAATTATTCAGTTTATGTAGCCTACCTGCCATGACTGATAGTTTTGTGTCTTTTGGACAAGAAACATGAACCAAGAACTCAGAAAAGGCTATTGTGTCAAGGGAAGATACATGCCTGGGTATCATAATAAAGAGAATGAAGGATAAAGGAAGAAACAAAGGGAGTACAATTTTTTTTAAAAAAGGTAAAAAGTAACTGCAGCCCATAGCCAGGAAATGAAGAGGCAAGACAAGATGAAGTGTGGGTAAATCAAGGGCCACATTTATTTAAATAAAGCCAATTAAGTTCTTGATTGTATCATAAACGATCTGCAGAGAAAAGTGTGGGACTGAACTCTTACCCAATTGGGTGAAGACACCCTGCCATGGAAAAGGGGGTGGTCCAATCCCAATCCCCTTCTCTGGGCTCCATCCCTGCAGGGTGGTTAGGGAGGCCTTCCTGCTCCATCCCTCCTCAGGGCTGCACAACTCTGAATGGGTGTTACAGGTTAGTCCCAAAGGTGAGCCTTATCCTGCCAACAGGCTGCACAACCCAGAAGGCAGGCCTCAGAACCCACCAATCACCTTAACTGGTGCCTAAAGGTGCTCATCAAACCCTACCCTGTGAAATTCCTGCACATATCTGCTGCAAAAGAGGACAAGCCTCAGCTTAGTTCCTCTTTCCCTGCCTGCGGCAAATAATTACATGCAGGGCAGTCGGCAGATCAGTGAGAAACATCATTACCCAAGTCAGACATATGAACACTGTCTGGCCAGTAAAGATCTGCCCTTCCACACTTCACCTTCGTATGATATATTACTTCACCCTGTCTATTGGCAAGGGTGAGCTGGACCTTCCTATTTACTTTTTTACTAGCCTTGGTCAGGTTCCTGGGGTCAATCCCGCCCTTCCAAATCCTCCTGGGGAGGATATTGGACCAAACAATTATGGTCCCAGGCCATAATAATAATAATAATAATAAACTTTAATTTATAGGCCGCCTATCTAGCCAATGGCCACTCTAGGCGGCTTACAATAAAACATAATAAAATACAATAAACAATATAGCCAGTACAGTATAATACAAAAATTACAGTATTTAGTAGATTGTTTTTACAGTTCTAGGACTAGTTCACCTTGGAAGTCTCAAAGGTCATAAAGGCCTGATGGAATAGCCAAGTTTTCAGGCCCCGGCGAAATATATCTAGGGAAGGGGCATGTCAAAGATCCATTGGGAGGGAGTTCCAAAGTGTGGGGGCTGCCACAGAAAAAGCCCTCTCTCGAGTCCTCACCAACCTAGCCACTTTAGTCGGCGGAACCGAGAGAAGGCCCTGAGTGGCAGATCTTGTAGGGCGGCACACTTTATGACGGTGGAGGCGCTCCTTCAGGTATACTGGGCCGAAACCGTATAGGGATTTAAAGGTTAATACCAACACCTTGAATTGAGCCCGGAAAATAACTGGAAGCCAGGCCATCTTCTAAGTATGGCCTCAAAGTCTAGGCAAGCCTGAATGATAAGGAGTTTTCCTTTCAACATTCCCAGGTCATTGCCTCCAAATGAAGAACCAAAACCTGTGAGGGGTTCTGCACCAACGAAGCATCAAAAAGCATTGGCAGGAGGCATTCCCACAGCATACCATGTCTACCCAGCTACTGGACCAAAGCACTATGGCTGAGCCCCAACTGGGTTCTGTGCCTGGTCTGCAACACCCTCCTCTTGGCCCAGACCACCGTGCTGTGGCCACAAATGAGTACCTTGACTCTCTCCAGCACCCTCCAACCTGTTAAAAGAGAAACAACAATTAACAATACACTCATTAGCACAACAGTCAATGTGGGCCCTTGAGTGGCCTAACATAAGCCTGGAAAGCACCTGATCGCCAGCACCCCACCGCCTGAATAGATGTGCTCCTAAATCCCAGGGTAGCTGCCATGGAAGCCGCACCAATCCTGAAAGAGTGCACACCAAACAGCTTGGGATCCAGACCCAAACATGACAAGGCCTGTCTGGTAATGGACCAAAACTGGAACTTAGTCAAAGGCTGACCATCCTGGTAACAAAGTAGGAAGCCCCCAGACATACCCCTAAGTCACAAAAATGAACCCAGACTCGGAGAATGGCAACAAGGGAGAGGGCCTTCTCAGTGGTGGCCCCCAAATTATGGAATGATCTCCCTGACGAGGTGTTCCTGGCACCAACACTGTTATCTTTTCGGCGCCAGGTCAATATAATAATAATAATAATAAATTTTATTTGTTGGTTGCCTATCTGTCCAGGTTAGTGGACACTCTAGGCGACTTACAATAATAGAGAGCAGTACATAATACAAAATAAAATACAAGCAAACACAATCATAATAAATTTAAAACCAATTTCTATTTAAAACCTTATAAAATTAATCCTCCCCAATCTCATAGGCCTGCCTGAATAGCCAGGTTTTTAAGGCTTGGCGAAAACCCATCAGGGAGGGAGCATGTCGGTCAAGACTTTCCTCTTCTCCCAGGCATTTTAGCATTTGTTTTATATTGTCTTAAATTTTTAAATTGTGTTTTAAATTGTTTTTTAAAAGATGTATCTTAAATTGTATTTATTTTTAGTTACTGTAAACCGCCCAGAGAGCTTCGGCTATGGGGCAGTATACAAGTAAGTAAGTAAGTAAGTAAGTAAGTAAATAAATAAATAAATAAATAAATAAATAAACTTTCCCATGCGAAAAGCCCGCAAAAACGCTATAACAGCAACTGCATGAAATAAAACTGCTTCATAGCTAGAATTACATAAAGACACCCAAAGGCCATGAAAACCCAACAAAATCTCTGGTGAGATAGGGCAACAAGTGTCTGGTGCAGGAAGATGGGCCCTAGCCCACCCTTCGAGCATCTTATCTTAAAATCCCTAGACAAATCAGGAACACCCCTAACCGTTGCCAGAAATCCAATTCCCGCTAACTTACCCCTAGTAATCTTCACTGAAAGTCTCTGCTGGTGAAGAGTCGCACAAAATTCCACCAACCAATTCACTGGGATAGGCCAAAGGAAAGAATACCCCCTGCTCAAATGAAAACTCAAATTCCCTGCTCTCAAATAGGAGTTTCTGTTCTGGTGGGAAGGGACAACATTATGGCCTTCTCACCTTCAAACTACCAAGTTCCCACAGTGCCACCGGCATTGGCTTTGGTTGAAGCCTGGTAAAAGGGGCCAACTCCCCAAAACGTGAGATCTGATGACGAGAGAGGGCATCAGCCACGCTATTGTCCAGACCAGGAACATGGCGAGCAAGAAAAAGAATATTAAATTTAAGGCACTGAGTTACAAAAGAACATACCAAAACCATCACTCTCGCACTCCTAGAAGTGAGAGTTGATAACGCACACCATGTCCTGGTTATCACACAAAAAATGTCCATTCCATTGGTGATCACTCGTAGGCGAGTAAAATTGTCTTCCAAGATAAGGTCTTTAACAGTGGGTCTGTAAGTGACTGTGGAGGCCAATTCTGGATCCACACAGCCTCCCACAATGAGGACATAGGTTTCCAGATGGAAGATGGTCGCGATGAGGATTTGCTTGGTGTGCCTTCCGCTTAGCTCATTTGTCCTGTTAGCCCTGTATTTGTGCTTCTTCGAAGTCCACAGCACCTTTGATAATAGCCAACCTCCATTTGGGAAGTTCATGGGCCAAGACTTCCCAGTTCTCGAAGTTCATGTTACATTGTTTTAGATTCACTTTAAGAACATCTTTAAACCTCTTTTGCTGTCCACCGATATTCCATTCTCCATCCTTAAGTTGGGAGTAAAGTAGCTGCTTTGGAAGACGGTGATCAGACATTCAAACAACATGGCTGGTCCAGCGAAGCTGATGTTGAAGTATCATTGTTTCTTCCAAAATGCTAACATTAGTCTGTCTGTCTTCCCAAGTAATTTGCAGAATGTTCCGGAGGCAGCTTTGGTGGAATCTTTCAAGAAGTTGGGAGTGGCGTTTATAAATGGTCCATGTTTCACAGGCGTACGGTAAAGTCGGTAGTACAATGGCTTTGTAAATAAGCATTTTGGTCTCCCTGCGAATATCCCGATCCTCAAATACTTTATGCTTCATTCGGGAGGATGCGGCACTCACAGACGATGTTGAATTTCAGCATCAATGTCACCTTTAACAGAGATATGGCTGCTGAGATAGGGGAAGTGATCAACGTTCTCCAGTGTCATACCATTAAGCTGGTTCTACAGAGGGACTAGTTTGCACCTGTTGATGAAACACTCTGTTGTTTTTTTAATATTAACTGAGAGCCCAAGTTTTCCATATGCTTCTGCAAAGACATATAGGATAGTTTGAAGATCTTTCTCTGAATGTGCAGAGACTACTTTGTCATCGGTATATTTAAGTTCTATGACAGAGGTTGACATTACCTTACTTTTTGCTTTCAGCCTGCTGAGATTAAAAAGCTTTCCATCTGTCTGATATATGATTTCCACACCAGTAGGACGTTTCCCCTCAATAAAGTGTAGAATCATAGCAACGAAGATAGCAAATAAGGTAGGAGCAATGACACATCCCTGTTTTTTGCCTGATCCGACTCTGAATAGTCTCTCTGAAAGCCATTGTAATCCAAAATTGTTGCTGTCATGTTGTCATGAAGGAGTAGCGAAATATTCACAAATTTATCAGGGCATCCATTTTCAGAAGGATGGCCCAGAGAGCGGTTCAATTCACAGTATCAAAGGCCTTAGTCAGATCAATAAGCACTATATATAAAGGTCAGTTCTGCTCCTAGCATTTTTCTTGAAGCTATCATGCAGTGAAGATCATGGCCACTGTCCCCCCTGGAAGGGCGGAAACCATTTTGAGATTCGGGGAGGACATCCTCTGAGATCGGTAGAAGGTGATTTCCGAGGATCCTTGTAAGGATTTTACCTGCGGAGCAAGAAGAGATACCTCGATTGTTCCCACAATCTGTTCTATCACCCTTCTTAAAAAAGGTGATAATTATGGCATCCCTAAAGTCTTCCGGGATCTCCTCCCTCATCCAGATTTTTTTGATGAGCTTATGAAGTTGTTGTGTAAGTTCAGGCCCACCTTCTTTAAAGACTTCAGCAGGAATCCCATCAGTTTCACTAGCTTTGTTGTTCTTCATTTGATGGATGGCTTTACTGACTTCATCCAAATTATAGGATACTGCAAGCTCGTCTCTAGTTTGTTGTTGTGGAATTTGCAAGAAGACCTCACCAGCCATAATATAGTTACGATTAAGGAGGTCGTGGTAATGCTCTTTCCAGGGCAGTGCAATAGACTCCTTATCCTTAAGAAGTTTGGTACCATCCATTGAACGTAAGGGAATTTATACCTTAATTTGTTGGTCCATAGATGGCCTTTGTGGCATTAAAAAAAGCCCTGTGCATCATGAGCATCTGCAAAGTGCTGGATTTCTTGAGCTTTCTTTATCCACCAGGCATTCTTAAGTTCTCTAGTTCTTCTTTGGACCTCAGCCTTTGCACTGGCACAGATTTATTCTTAGCAGCACAGTTAATGTCTTTCTGCCATATCTGGAAGACCCTTTTTCTTGTTGATGATATATTCAATTTCACTGTCATTCTCAACAAACCAATCCAGATGTTTCTTAGTTTGGTATCCAATTGTTTGTTCACATGCTGCAGTAATGGATGTCTTCAATTTAATCCAGTGTTCCTCAACATTTTCAGGGAGTTCCATTGGTAGATGTTGCTTGAGAGTTGTTTGAAAGCAGGCTCGCTTAATAGGATCTAGAAAGGCATAGGTGTGCATTTTACGCCTTGATTTTCTTCCTTGGAGCTTACGTTGAGGAACAATATTAATGGTCATAGTGGATTGAATTAATTGGTGATCTGTCCAGCAGTCATCAGCACTCATCATGGCCCTAGTGAGGAGCACATCATGATGATCTCTGGCACGAACAATTACCTAATCCAGAAGATGCCAGTGTTTTGACCAAGGGTGCTTCCATGATGTTTTAAATTTATTTTTCTGGTGAAAGAGTGTGTTTGTAATAACAAGATTATGCTCTGCACATTTAGTCAGAAGTAGAATTCCATTCAGATTGCTATTGCCAACTCCTACCCCAATGGTTTCTGGCCATAAATCGGAATCACGCCCAACTCTTGCATTGAAATCACCCAAGAGGATAATTTTATCCTCCTTAGGTATCTCTGACAAGATGGTGTCCAGCTGATTATAAAAAAATTAGTTGATGTCTTCATCAGCATCTAACATTGGTGCATAAGCACTTAGAATAGTTGCCTGCTGGTTTTTGGCAAGGTTTAACTGGAGAGTTGAGAGTCGTTCATTAATGTCAGTAGGAACTTCTGACAAGAGCTTCACATTATTATTTTTAATAGCAAAGTCTACTCCATATATTTTTCATTCTTGTTCAGGCAGTCCTTTCCAGAAGAAGGTATAACCTTCTTTTTCTTCCACCAGCTTTCTCCTGTTCTTCGAGTTTCTTGGAGTGCTGCTATGTCAATATTAGAATGTCTCAACTCCCTTGCGATGATGGCAGTCCTGTGTTCAGGACGTTCACTATCTGTATTGTCCAGCAATGTCCGTATATTCCATGTTCCAAAGTTCAATTGTCTTTTGCAACCGGTAAGTGGTGAACCCACTGGACGTGGTAATCCAGTCAGGGAGAGAGATGAGGCAGACTATGTTTAGGGCACCTTTTCTAGCCCCCTCCCCATATGGGGTGAGCAGAGTAGATCCACACAGGACTGCTCAGTCGTGGATATAGCTACTATATTACTCAAGTGCTTCAGTCTTTGAGCCAGGATGACTGAGTCTGTATCCACCGCCCATGTGCCGGTCCATGACTAGGGGCTTCTGGATTTCACAGTCCTGCCCCCGTCGCCATTCCCCAGTTGCCATGGGACCTTTGGTCTGGTTTGGTTTGGTTGGAAGATGCCTGTGCATTAATTTGTTTTATGTGGGGAGATTGGCGCACAACAATCGAAACGCTATCTTGACAGAAAAAGGCTTTGATCCAATGGCATGGATACCACAGCGACTGGAAGTCTTTTATCTGCTGCAGCCTTCATCTGCCTTTACAGCTGTTGTCACATACACATTGTTATCCTCCACCTGTTCTGCCATTGAGGGCATTCTTGGATCGTTCTTTGTCTGGTTCCTCTCCCTTGACCTTACCGCCATGGGTAACCCTGCTGGGAGTACATGACTCCTGACGTCATCACTCATAGGGTTCATTGGAACACACAAGCCCACTCACCACTACAGGGTGACAATCCAGCGAGGGGACAAAAAATGTACCACGGAGTTAGCCAAATCAGCTCCCTACAGATGTACCACAACCACTATGTGAAAAAACTCCAACAGGACAGATCCCTAGTGATGCCAGCCTCAGCCCATGCCATTGGCCATGCCTCTGCACACCAGCTATCCTGAAAAATAACCCCAGAGGCATCAGAGTGAAGTTGCAACTCCACTTCCAACAACAAATCCCTACACCAAAAAGAAACCCCATTAAACTGATCCAAAAATTGTGACCAGCAAATCATCCTTCATGCCCCTGGTAATTCTAACCTAAGCATGAGGCCTGCTGATGCTCTTCATCAGGTCACAAATCCTGCACAAAAATGCTCTGCCAGGTGCTATGACTGTGCATGCAAAATTTAAATGCCCTACCAATTTCTGAAGTTTCCTGAGGGTCGCCTTCCTAGCATCCCTCCTGCTATCAACCCTGCGCTTCAACTCCCATAATTTGACTGCCGGTAGACAACAAGCCTGTGCTCCTGAGTAAAGCTCAATACCCAAAGAGGTGAGCACAGGTGAAGGACCCTCAGTTTTCTCTCTGGCCAAAGGCACCCCCAACTCCTCTGCCAGCTGCCCAAATGCAGACATAAGCTGACTACACTGCTGTGAGCCAGCTGGACCAGCAAAAAGAAAATCATCAAGGTAATGCACTACTGCATTACAGCCAGCTTGCCTCCTGAGACCCCACTCAAGGAATGTACTAAAGCTTTCAAAAGCTGAACACGAAATAGAACATAGCATGGGCAGAGCTCGATCTACATAAAACAAACCGTACATAAAACATAAACAAAAACCCCAACAGATTGAAGTCCAAAGGGTGGACTGGCAGGAGGCGGAAAGCTGACTTGGTATCACACTTACCCATGAGAGTACCTGGGCTAAAACGCCGAACCATAACAACTGCGCTGTCAAAGGAAGCAAAATGTACTGAACACAAATGCTCAGGAATAGCATCATTCGTGGGAATGTTTGTAGAGCCATCTCTGCTTGAAACTTGTATTAGAAAAACATCAGCACAACTTGACCTTGCTGAAAATGGAAATGGATTGCCTTCAAGTCATTCATGATGGTGATAGTAACCAAGGCCTGATCCCCAGAGAATGAGAGTCAGAGAAGGGTTTAAAGCATAGGCTCATCTACACAGCGGTTTAGTGTGTGTTTGATGCTACTTGAATCCCCTTTTAATTTGCATTGTTCACATGACGTTACTGGCAAACAGAAGTTATGCACTTTCCCTCCTGTAAATCTGTGCTAACCCAATCTGCTGATAATACCAAAAGTTTAGAACAGGCTCCACTCCGCTTCACATGTCTTTGAAGACAGTTTGCTTCTATGCTTTTTAGTGGATGGGTGAATCATCATTTTCAGCTGTTCTCCTTTCTCCACACACTAACTCTCCCATGAATTCCATTTTGTTGTTGATGGTTTATCTAGAGATTTCTGACTGCTTTGTCCTCCCCCCTTCACAGTTTGCTGCAGCCCTCCCTTCTTTTCTCCTTGAACAAACTTCCTTCACTCATTTTGTTCCCTAAAAAATCTGAAGTGGATTTTTTTTTTAAAAAAGTCTCCTCAAAAATATCAATATCAGTATTTTCTGAAAATATCAGTATTGATATTGATATTTTGAGAAAATATTGATACTGATATTTTGAGAAAATACCAAGGTTGGTATTGATATTTTCAGAAAATACTGATGCTGATATTTATCAACATTGTGTTGATTTGTTTTTCCAGCTGGGAAAAATTAACTCAGAAAAAGCAAGGGGCAGTGGAGAAAGGGGGGCAGATAACCCCACTTCTTTTGAACCACCAAATTTTAGGAAATGGGAGAGTAGGAAGGAGTGGAAATACTGCTCAAGTCAAAGATATTTGGATATGCCCAGTAACTGAGCAACTGGAGGGAGTAAAAATGTAAAATTAGAGGGCGGGCCACAAGGAAACTGACAAAAATCCTTCCCAGAGGAATGCTTACTTGTGTGAATGGAAAACAACGGATTTGAAGCTATCTATTCTTCTGCAGTTGCACTAATATATTAAACAGCTTTTCTGGTTTCTAGCAAAATTATAGCCTGTTGAGATACACTATTTTATCCAAATGTTCATTATTAAATATTAATATGTTTTAATGTAGTTAATTTGATGTGGTTAGTATTTAATGTTAGTTAAACCAAATGTAGCAAGTATTTGGCTTTGCCTCCAATTCTGAAAGGCTTCAAATCAGGGCACGTAAGAAAAAGAATAAGAAAAAGAATGAGTGAAAGGGAAAATGGGAAAGAAAGGCATAGATAAATTGAAATGGCGGTTGGGGAGAGAGATCGAAGTTGCAGTGCCCCTATATAGGATTGGGCCATCTAGAAATTAGACTACAAGAACAATTCTGAGCACACTGACTCAGTCATAAGTTACGCTATGTTCAGTGATCCTTCCTGTTGCTTTTAGGACTTGGTTGTAAGCATGTTTGGTGGCACCTCTTTGCTCCCTGTATTACTTACTTCTATTACTCACCCCTACCCTGTTTTAGAAAAAAAGAAATCTGTTGTGTTGGTAGTAATGTTCAATTTCTTATCTGTAGAAAGCAGAAGGCAGATTATTTAACGATAGTAATACCATTGCATGTTTTCTCATTTTTCAGTGTGGTTATATGTCTAATTTTGAAACAAGAAATTTACATTACTAATGCAAAGTTAAATCTAGGTGTTTGGCCTGTACAAAATGAGCTTAATGGAATTATGACTTCGATAAATTGCTCCATTTTACCATAATTGATATTGTAATTTGAAGAATTCGGTCTGGTGAGGAAAAATGAAATAAGCTATGTCTCTGTAGGCAAATTTCTGTGTAACAAAACTGAGAAAGCAATTATTATACAGCCACGAGAGTGCCTGTATACTATAGCCAGTGTGGATTTTTCGCATTCCACAATGTTAAATTGATAATACCCCCTTGCCATTCTGATGCTTCCCATAAGACATTGACCAATAAAAGGATTTGAAATTAATAAAAATAAGTTTGTTACAGGTTTCTAGGATGAATAATGAGGGGAATAAAATGTTCTAGATTAGATTCTCTGTAGAAACAGTAGTAACACAGGAAAGAAGCAAAGTATGAAGAACACCAACAAACATACCAAAATGTAATTCTCCATCTTAGGAGATGACAGGTGTTGCCACCACTCACCATATGCTCAGAGCAGAGCTTGGAAAAGTTACTTTTTTGAACTACAACTCCCATCAGCCCTAGGCAACATGGCCACTGGATTAGGCTGATGGGAGCTGTAGTTCAAAAAAGTAACTTTTCCAAGCTCTGGCAAAGGCACATGTTACCAAATTCTTCCAAGCTCCATAGGAAGTGGATTGGACTGTGAAAGACCAACCCAAATCTTGTTTGCATTTTGACAAATTTGTAGGGTAGTACAATATCTCAGAGAGAAGGTCAGGTCTCCTTCTCCCCTGGTGCATTCACTATAGCCACCCAATTTCCCTGCTTTTTAAAGTTTGATAGAAATAGCTGTGGGCTATAGGTACATTCTTAAACTGCAAGGTTTTTTGCCTATTAGTGAATATAAATTAAAGTTAGCATAAGTTAGTGCAAATTGTCCCAAGACAAAATGAGTTTCTCCCTATTTTAGATGTCTTTGAGCCATCATTCAGTCCTAAAAGTATTTTCTTGCTGGATGACCTGGTCTCTCAGGTCATAGTCCAACACTGACCTGGAAGAGGGGCATGGAGGGTAGGATTAGGGGGAGGGGAGGAGATTGGGTGGGTGGGCACTGGGCAGAGGGGAAGCCCTTTTCCTTTCCAAAAGGAAAACACTATGAAGAGTATCATTGCTTTTCAGCATTTTCCCCACATTTTATTCTACAGCAGGCACATGTAGCCTCCCACCCAAATTTAAACCAAGGGCTTTATTTCAACAGGCCTTTACTTCACTTTAGACAGTCATGGCTTCTCTCAAAGAAACTTGAGAAGTGTAGTTAGTGAAGGGTGCTGAGCATTGTTAGGAGATGTCCTGTTCACCTCACAGACCTTCAATCAGAGTGACTGACTGTTAAACCATTCTGGCCACTGGAGCTCTGTCAGTGGAATAGGAGTCTCCTCTCAGCACCCTTCACAAACTACACTTCCCAGGATTCTTTGGGGGAAGCCATGACTATTTCAAGTGAAATCAAAGTCATATGGGTGTGGCCCCCTGATTAGCCAAGCCAAGCAGCTGTGAGTATGGCTTTTAGAACACTGACAGTTGGTTCTTACTGAGCATGCCCGACATCAGTTCGATGCAAAATTTCTTAAATTAATTAAAAATCAGCCAGACATTTTGTTAACTTTTAGCTGTTACTGTTTTTCAGGGCAAGATGGTTCTGTTGCAAATGCCCCTCTGGTGATAATTGATGAAGGAGGGAGGGGCCACTATGGCAGCTGGATGGTGACAATTCCTTGGCTTTTTCCACTCCCCTCCTTAATGTGCAGATACTTTGGTTACCAAGTAGAAGTAGCCAGAGCAAGTCAAATGAAGGCAGAGTTGCAGAGGCAATGGAAATTCTGGCAAGTAGCCTGAACCCTAGAAAAAGAGCAGAGGCAAGGCTAGTGAGATGCCCAGAAGAAGAGCTCCTGGATCATTGTCAATAAGCCTATGTAACAGCCCAGGCTGCTAACACTATAGGCTTCCATTGTGGCAGCTCTGCCTCAGGACTAACAGATATAACCACTAGGACAGCCACAACAGTGCTGCTAGCAGCATTACTGATTATTTGGATCCTTTTCAGTCTGATTAATGATCTGATTGTGGAATGAAAACAGCTTTCATCCCCTTGGTGGACAGTCTTACCTTGTTGGGAGCTAGATAGGTACACTGAATCCTTGTTGGTCTGCCAGACCTCAAAGTGTGTTGATATCATCAATAATCTTTCTGAGCTATCTGGAGGGGTTGGGTATGGAATGTAGCATTTTACAGTGATTGTGATCATGCCTGGCAGGCAAGTCTGAGAAGGTTGTATTGGAAAACTGATCTCAAGTCCATGGCCTTTGGATTCTGGGATTCAGTTGGAATCCATTCCTATGTTGTTTAGCTGTTACATGAAACTGCTAGGAGACATCCAGATTTATGAAGTGCAGTGGAAATCTGAGGTGTGGGCTAACAAGGTGAAGCTTTACCAGACAAGACAGAAATCCTGTTAGTAGAAAGGATTCCTGACTCTAGACCAAGTCTGTTACCTGCCCTGAATGGGATTGTACTCCTTCAAAGTAGCAAAATGTAGTCGGGAGTGTTTCTGGACACAGCTTTGTTCCTGAATAGGCAGATAGCAGTTGTGATTAGGAGCACTTTTGCTCAGCTTCAGCTGGTGTGCACTTTCCCCTTTTTAGGGGAAACACCAGCCTTATATATTCTGTTTACTTCCAGACTAGCTCTGTGTAGGGCTGCCTGTGAAAAAATTCTGGAAGCTTTAATTGGTACAAAATGCAGCAGCTAGTAACTGACAGGACCCCACTTGTTTTAATCATGTCACACTGATGTTATATCAGTTATAATGGGTTTCCATTGGTTTCAGAGCCCAATTAAAGGTGCTGGTTGTTACATTTTAAAATCCTAAATGCCTTGAGACAAGGATATCTGAAGGACCACCTCTTTTCATATGAACCTATCTGAACCCTTCAGGCATCAGGTGATGGCCTGTTCATTATCAAGGGTGGTCATGTGTCCTACTTTGTAGAAGACAGTCCTATATTTAAAGGAATCCTTTTTTTTTTTTGAAGGGCTGTCTGGTCCAGCTCCAGTTTAAAGATAAAGTACCATAAGAAAGGAGAGCAAGATCCTTGAAGTTGTCCATAAACAGCACCTGGATAGCAGACGCAGGCACCTAGTCAGTCTTCCCCACTATGGTGAGATGTGTTCTATTTCTATTTAAAACAACCTTGTTGGATGCCTTAGCAGAAAAGCAGTATATAAATGCAATAAATGATATTTAAATCATACAAATTATCTCTAAATTTGCATATATTCCAAGGATGGGTCACCTGTGGCTGGAGTGCCACATGTTGCCCTTGCCCTAATTTCATGCAGGAGGAAAAAATAGAGGGGAAGGGAGTGGTGAAAAGATAAAGAGAGAAAAGGGGTGCCTCCACCCACTTTTGACTCTGGCCCTGGCTGCTGCCAGTTTGTGGCCCCCAACAGAAAAAAAAGTTGGGCACCCCTCATCTATACCTATTTTATTTTTTTTAAAAAAAACTGTTACCTATTTTGTCTTTATATTTTTTGGGAAAGGCATTTCCTTTTTTCTTTTTCTTTTGCAATGTGTAATCAGCCATCTTATCTGAACAGTGTCTTATCTGAACAAGCCAGCTCCAGACACTCTTGGATGAGACCGATTCTCTGGATCCATTTCAGTTGGGTTTCAGGCCTGGTTTTGGCATGGAAACAGCCTTGGTCACCCTGTATGATGACGTCTGTCAGGAGAGAGACAGTGGGAGTGTAACTCTGTTGATTCTCCTTGATCTCTCAGGGGCTTTCAATACCATTGACCATGGTATCCTTCTGGAAAGACTGGCTGAGTTGGGAGTGGGAGGGACTGCATGGCAGTGGTTCCGCTCCTACTGGGCGGGTCGGCTCCAGAAGGTGGTGCTTGGGGAACATTGCTTGGCACCCTGGACTCTCCAGTATGGGGTTCCGCAGGGGTCAGTTCTGTCCTCCATGCTCTTCAACATCTACATGAAACCGTTGGGTGCGGTTATCGAGAGCTTTGGGGAGTGCTGCCGTCAGTATGCTGATGACACGCAGCTCTATTTCTCCTTTTCATCTTCATCAGGTGAGACTGTCAACGTGCTGAACCAGTGTCTGGCTGCGACAATGGACTGGATGAGGGCTAATAAACAGGCTCAATCCAGACAAGACTGAGATGCTGCTAGTGGGTTCTTCTGACCAGATGGTGGATGTCCAACCTGTCCTGGATGGGGTTGCACTCCCCCTGAAGGAGCAGGTTCATAGCTTGGGGGTTCTCCTACAACCATCTCTGTCACTTGAGGCTCAGGTAGCCTCGGTGGCATGGAGTGCCTTCTAGCAACTCGGTTGGTGACCCAGCTACGCCCCTATCTGGACAGGGATAACGTGGCTTCAGTTGTCCATGTTCTGGTAACCTCCAGATTACTGCAATGCATTCTATGTGGGGCTGCCTTTGAAGATGGTTCGGAAACTGCAGCTTGTGCAAAATGCAGCAGCCAGATTGGTAACAGGGACCAGACAGTTCAAACATATAAAACTGATTCTGGCCCACTTGCATTGGCTGTATGTTTCTGAGCTTGATTCAAAGTGCTAGTTTTAACCTATAAAGCCTTACACGGCTTGGGACCGCAATACCTGATGGAACACCTCTCCCGACACGAACCCACCCGTACACTACGCTCAATATCCAAGGCCCTCCTCCGGGTGCCTACTCCGAGGGAAGCTTGGAGGTTGGCAACAAGGGAGAGGGCTTTCTCAGTGGTGGCCCCCAAATTTTGGAATGATCTCTGTGATGAGCTGTGTCTGGCGCCAACACTGTTATCTTTTATGTGCCAGGTCAAGACTTTCCTTTTCTCCCAGGCATTTTAGCATGTAGACAGTTTTGAAAGCAACAAACAGAACTTCACTCAAGCTTGCTCTGGATCCCTATAAGGATTCCATTAATCACCTAATATATATATATATATATATATATATATATATATATATAAACATAATTTTGATTAACCAAGCAGAGGTTTTTATTATATTAACAAAATGTTTCAGCTTCCGCCTTCATCAGCTGCCAACATACAAATGCTGTTACCAAGCTGGCAGTTATAGAGCTCTGAGGATGGAATGCTCAGAGGGGCTTCATTTGCAGAAGCTAAGTAGTGGTGGTACTGTCCTCCAGGTTCAGGCCATGTGGTGCCAATGTGTCCAGAGAGTAAATCCAAACGCTGTATCACCTGTGTGTACCTCAGGGAGACAGCCACTTTTACAAGCACTAGGACAGGCAGGACATATTACATCAAACAGAACATCACCTGCAGGTCCTGCAATATAGTTTACATCATCGAGTGCAAAAGACCAGGATGTCATATCCAATATGTAGGAAAGACCACAACTGACCTACGCATGCGCTTCAGGAACCACAAGTTGGGAATTTTGACAAAAAAAGTGGAGCAACCAGTTGCAAAGCATTTTAACATCGAGGGTCACAGCCTGTTGGACTTTTCCGTTGCAGCGATAGAGATGCCAGCAGATCCAGCTGCATTGACCAAAAGGGAGAACTTTTGGATTTACTGCTTACCCCTTAAGCCATACTGCTTACCCCTTACCTCCACCACACCCTGTAGGTAAGCAGGGGGGGCTTCTCACCTCACCACCCATTGGGGCCCTACAACTCTGGGCAGATGAGTTACGTTGGCCCCAAAAGCAGCCCATATCCTTCCCCTGGGCCCTAAAGCCCTGAAGTAGGCCTCTGGAGCCACCAATCACCTTCAAAGGTGCCTAAGGTGACCATCTAGCTGTCCTTACCTACTTTCCTTCCCACACCTTCCCGCCACAAAAGGGGGGCAAATCTCTTATTAATCAGCCCTGTAAAGTTCAACCCTGGAGTGCTGTGGAGTACATTGGGGTGATGTACAACCAATCCTCCAAGGTCATCCCCCCCAGGTGAATGACCACAACCTGCGGAACCTTCCACACCAAACCTCGCTGGAATAACATGGGTTGGAGCCCATCCTAGAGCATCTCCTGCCGGCCAGGCATTGAACAGTGGCCCACTGACTGACACCCAGCTGTGAACTAAAACATGAGTTAGCAGCCCTACAGCCCACCCAGAACATCATACTATGGCTGCAGACATCAGCCTGTCTACACTCATTATTTTCTTATCTATACAGCTAAAGAGATTTGTCAGAGGATCAGCAATTAAGAAAACCTGGGTGACCCAAAACTTTCCTTTTTTTTACTTACGGAATTAAGGGGGAAGAAAATAAAAATAGCCTATCTTTTTTTTATTGCAAAAAGCTGAAATGGAAAATAGCATTTTAAAGATTACAATGGATGAGGGGTTTCTGACTGGAAGAGAAAAGAAAAATCTTTTTGATTTATAAAACTTTTGGGTAATAAAAGTCTGGGACTATTTTTCCTGTTCTACTTCTTTTTTTCTTTTTTTTGACGAATCTGCACATTCTTTCTGTTACTAGGCATTTGGACGCTGTGAACTAAAGCTGTTTTTGCACTTCTGGGCATACAAGAGATAAGGGCTATCTAGAGTGTGACGTCAGTTGGTTTGAAAGATTAACTCCTTTGTAACTGGATTAAAGAAATAAACTGCTCTTTGCTTGGGACATTGAAAATTGAAAGAGTTTTGTTCCTTTGGCTTTAAGAATGACAATTAAGAAGATCATGGATGTACAAGAAGGGACTTTATCTTTAGACATGTTTCAGAAAATAATGAATGGGATTAAGTCAATAAAACAAGAACTAAGAAATAATAGTCAAGCGTTGAGAATTGAATTCGACGAAATGAGACAGGAGCTGAAAGAAATTCAGGATTCTATGAGAAAGGAGATTAAAGATAGATCTGGAAAACCAAAAAAGGATGAAAGAGAAATTAAAGGCAAGGTTCAAATTATGGAGATTGGATTAAATATGGACATGGAAAAAGATTTGGATTTCCTGGCTGTGATGGATCCTGGAGATAAATATTACGCTTTGGAACTCAGCACTGTCCCTGAAGGAATTGAAGAGACTGGAGATAAAGATATTATCGGTTCAAAAAAATTCCTGGACTGGAAGGACTTGATGAAACTTGAAATGGAGAAAGTTAACAGAATTAATCCCTGTTTTGTGTCAATGGAAAAATCTTCAAGAGATGTGCTAGGGTATCATGTAAAAAAGAGGAACAGAGATGTGGCTTTGCAACAATACTTCAGTGATACGTTTGGAATTGATGGCAAGAAAATATCTGTGATAAAGGAAATTCCTATCAGACTCTTATTATATGACTATGACAGCAAGATTATTGGGTGCGTAAAGATGGAAGATGGAACCAATACGGATAAAGGAAGAAGAGTGATCTGTAATTACAGGACTTAGTAGTCTTGATGAGTTGGATTAATTGACATGTTTACCTAGAAAAAAAAATTGATGGACATATATCTCACGGATTGGAAACTTCTCTTTGACTTTTTGTAGAAGAATAAAATGATATGATGTTGATGAGATTTAAAACCAATTAAGATAGCCGCTGGAGGAAGGTGTTTTTATAATCTGTTAAGAGACAGGCTTGTTATATATTATAGATTTATAGCTGAACTATGACAAATCGGAAGTCAATATTTTTTATATTTCTTTTCTTTTTTTATTGTGTTGGTTATTGATTTGTGTTTTTTCTTTTTGTATTGTGTTGGTTTTGAAAATTTGAATAAAAATTAATTGAAAAAAAAATCATACTATGGCTGCAGAGTAGGATGTGCATCCGCTCCATCCCCATCCAGCAACCTGCCAAAAACAAAATAATTTCAACAGTTAGGCTCCCGGACCTTCAGGCTCAGCAAAGGCTCAGCCTAGCCAACCCTGTAAGCCCTCCCAGCCCAAGGCCCTCCCAGCACCCAAACAAGGCCTGGCTGTCTTCCCCCCAAGTATTTTCAGGGGGGGAAATCAAAAAGGCACAGAAGGCCTAACCCCCAAATTGAAAGGGCCATATATTTTAAAAAGGGTTGGGAGGGGGAGAATAAAAAGGCTTGCAAGGCCTAAATAAAAATTAGAAGGCCCAACCCTAGGCCGCCTCAGCTACAAGGCTGAAATCAGGCCCACCCACGTAGGTAAGTCCCTGGCAGGAGGCCTAACCATGCAGCCCATCCCGATGCCCAACAGGCCCGCATGCTCCACCATGCTGAGGTGTGATCTGACACTTGTGGCAGTAAAAAATGGCCACCTCTTCTGCCGTCTGACAGCAACTTCTGCCATCCTCGCTCGTCGCATGCCAAGAGCAGACAAAGGGGACAGCACAGGCTTATATAAGCCACAGTGCCCTGCCCCCATTCAGTCATGCTGCACTCACACTCCATGTGTGCTGTGCGACTGATGCCTGTGACGCCCTTCCCTGGCTGTCCCTTTCAGGTTCCTACCTGCGCGTGGCTACTGCCTGTCACTAGGCACCACCAGGGACTCCACCAGTCCGGACTGTCCTTTTTTATTGTTTCTCTCCCCGCTCTAGCACAGATCTCAACAGATCCCCCTGCTAGGCAACCACCAGTCACGTCCTAATACTAGTATTCCCAGAGACTCTGAATACTGGTATTGTTATTCTCTTCACCACTGCCAACATTTGTTACAGTTTCCCTTCAGCCTTGGTCATTACCTTACCCTCCCTTCTGGTCTGTGAATCCCCAGCCAAGGATCAGGCCTTTGGTAAACCAAATTAAGTATTTATTAAAGATAACAAAGCTAACAAGATTAACAAGATTTCTTCTTAAGGCACATAAGCATATGGTTTTACTCAATACTAATCCGAACTCCACCCCCCTCCTTCTCCACTCTCTCCTGGCAAACAACTCTCTCAAACCCCACCAAGCAATCCACTCTTTCTCTTCTCCCTCCCGATTCCACTCTTACTCTTCCTTTTATATATTCAGCCATTTTAAACACTCAGCCAATCATCTCGCATTCTACTGCCCATTCACTCCCCCTCCTCTTTCACTCCACTTACCATGTATACATTAATATAGGAACATCACATTTCCCCCCCCCCTTAAACAACAGCAGAGTATTATTCCTGTTCCAGGATTTATACGTCGCGTTAACAAATAAAAGTCTCTATGGGGAAATTGTCTTTCTTTGTTCCTCTGTCTGGTCACGTCACTGCAGTCCCAGCCACTTGCCTGGAAAGTCCATCGGCCATGGTATCCTTCTGGGGAGACTCGCGGAGTTGGGTGTCGGGGGCACTGCTTGGCAGTGGTTCCGCTCCTACTTCGCGGATCGTCACCAGAAGGTAGTGCTTGGGGAACATCACTCGACACCATGGACTCTCCATTGTGGAGTCCCCCAGGGATCGGTCTTGTCCCCCATGCTTTTCAACATCTACATGCAGCCGCTGGGTGCGGTCATCAGGAGTTTTGGAGTGCGTTGCCATCAGTACGCTGATGACACGCAGCTCTATTTCTCCTTTTCATCTTCCTCAGGTGAGTCTGTTGATGTGCTGAACCGTTGCCTGACTGCGATAATGAACTGGATGAGAGCTAATAAACTGAGACTCAATCCAGACAAGACCGAGACATTGTTGGTGAACGCCTTCCCTGCTCAGATGGTGGATGCTTACCCTGTTCTGGATGGGGTTACACTCCCCCTGAAAGAACAGGTATGTAGTTTGGGGGTTCTTCTCGACTCTTCCTTGCCTCTCGAGGCCCAAGTGGCCTCGGTGGCACGGAATGCGTTTTACCATCTTCGTCTGGTAGCCCAACTACGCCCCTATCTGGACAGGGACGACCTCGCCTCCGTTGTCCATGCTCTGGTAACTTCAAGATTGGATTACTGTAATGCGCTCTACGTAGGGCTGCCCTTGAAGACAGTTCGGAAGCTTCAGCTGGTGCAGAATGCAGCTGCCAGATTATTGACGAGGACCAGTCGGTCTTCGCATATAACACCTGTCCTGGCGCGTCTGCACTGGCTTCCTATTTGCTTCCAGGCGAGATTCAAAGTGCTGGTTTTGACCTATAAAGCCTTACACGGCGTGGGACCTCAATACCTTGTGGAACGCCTCTCTCGCTATGAACCTACCCGTTCACTTCGTTCAGAATCTAAGGCCCTCCTCCGGGTACCAACCCATCGGGAAGCCCGGAGGGTGGTTACGAGATCTAGGGCCTTTTCTGTGGTTGCCCCTGAGTTGTGGAACAGCCTCCCCGAAGAGGTACGCCTGGCGCCTACACTTCCATCTTTTCGGCGCCAGGTAAAGACCAGGCATTTTAATCTTCTTAACTTTTTAAATCTTTTAATCTGTATTTTAATTTTTGTAGTATTTATTTTGTTTTTGCTGTGCTTTTCGTTGTTTGTTTGTATATGTTTTTGTATTTTTATTATGATATATTGTATTTTATTTTGTTTGTTCACCGCCCTGAGAGCTATTTCGCTAAGGGCGGTATATAAATTGAATAATAAATAAATAAATAAATAAATAAATACATTGTCCTTGCCTTTTATGAACTGGAAGTCCACTTGATAGTCCTGTAGGGCCCAGGACCACCTCTGCAGCATAGTGTTATGGTTTTTCATAGTGTGCAACCATAACAAGGCCCGATGATCCGTAGTCACTGTGAATCTTCGTCCTCACACGTATGGGCGCAACTTGTTCATTCCCCACACGACTGCTAGGCACTCCTTCTGGACCGATGAATAGTTTTTCTCCCTCGGCGTCAGCTTGCGACTCAGGTACGCCACTGGATGTCTGGTGCCTTCTCTCTCCTGTAGCAAGACGACTCCCAGCGCCAGGTCCGTCGCATCTGTAGCCACGATGAATGGTTTCTCATAGTCTGGTGCTATTAATATGGGTCCTTGGGACACGGCTTGCTTCAGTAGATCAAAAGCCTTCTGACATTCATCCGTCCATGCCACACGCTCAGAACACTTCTTCTTTGTTAATTCATGCAAGGGGGTTGCTATTTCCCCAAAATTTCTCACAAACTTCCTATAAAATCCAGCCACACCCAGAAATGCCCTTACTTGTTTTTTGGTTAAGGGGATCGGCCACGCTTGTATTGCCTCCACCTTGCTCCATAAGGGGGTGATTTTCCCACTCCCCACCTTATGTCCTAAATAGATTACTTCCTTTAGTCCAAACTGGCATTTCTTAGCTTTTATTGTGAGGCCTGCTTTTCTTAAGGCCTCCAATACTGTTGTCAGATGTTGGACATGCTCAGGCACCGACTTGCTAAAAATGGCCACGTCATCGATATAGGCCACTGCAAAATCTGACATGCCTCGCAACACAGTATTGATTAGCCTCTGAAATGAACTTGGTGAGTTCCTTAGTCCCATGGGTAAGGTCACAAACTCATATAACCCATCTGGTGTACTGAAGGCAGTTTTGGCTCTGGATTGCTCGTCTAGTTCCATTTGCCAAAATCCTTTACAGAGATCTAGTGTAGAGATAATGGTTGCTGCCCCCAATAACTCTAACATTGCGTCTACCCTAGGCATAGGATACACATCTGGGACAGTAATTTTATTGATTAGCCGATAATCAATGCAAAACCTGGTCGTTCCATCTTTTTTCGGAACCAGGACAATACTTGAGGCCCAGGGACTGATGGATTCCCTGATCACTCCTAATTCCAGCATATCTTCCACCTCCTTTTTGATCTCATTCAAAACTTTCCCATTCACACGGTACGGAACAGATCTGATTGGGGCATGATCTCCAGTATCAATGGAATGTATAACTATACTGGTTCGGCCAGGTTTGTTGCTAAAGAGATTCCTATAGGTTTTCAAAACTCTCAGAATCTCCTCTTTTACTTCTTCCTTCACCTCCTCTGACCATTCCACTTGATCTACCCCTCCTTTGTCTTTGCTTTCCTGTACCAAATCTGGAAGTTCAGGCCCACTTCCCTCAGGGAATAAGGTAACTTGCAACACCTGTGCATCCCTGGTATGGTAAGGCTTCAACATATTTACAAGAACCACTTTGCTTTTGTTTAATTGGTCTGTGGTGATTACATACGTCACTGTGTCAAGCCTTTCTCTGATGGTATATGGTCCTTCCCAGTTAGCCTGTAATTTGTCATGTTTCCTGGGTATGAACGCCATAACCATATCTCCCACATCATACACACGTTCCCTGGCTGTTCTGTCATACCAGTAACGTTGCTTCTCCTGTGCTTGACTCAAATTCTTTTTCACCACCTCCATCATTGATGTTAATTTATTGCGGAATTCCAATACAAAATCTACTACAGATGTTTTGTACTCTCCCAGGGTTCCTTCCCATGAATTTTTTAATAGTTCCAAAGGTCCCCTCACTTTTCTAGTGAACATCAGTTCAAAGGGTGAGAAGCCTGTTGACTCCTGAGGGACTTCTCTGTATGCAAACAAGAAGCATCCCAACCGTTCATCCCAGTCTTGTGGGTGATCTTGAACATAGCTTCTGATCATGCCCTTCAAAACTCCATTGAATCTCTCTGTTAGCCCATTAGTGGCGGGATGGTAAGTAGTGGTCTTTAGATGTTTTAGACCACAACATTTCCACATACATTGCATCACTTCTCCCATGAATACACTGCCTTGATCTGTCAGCACTTCATGAGGGAAACCCAGCCTCATAAAGATTTTTAATAAAGCCTCTGCCACTACAGGGGCTTCCACGGATCTTAGTGCTTCTGCGTCTGGGTACCTGGTGGCAAAATCCACCACCACCACTAGATATTTCTTGCCATGCCTTGTGGGTTTGGAAAAAGGGCCCACCAAATCTATACCCACTTTATAAAAGGGTTGTCCAATTATAGGAAGGGACTTTAAGGGTGCCTTAGTCTTTACTCCACTTTTCCCCCCTTTTGGCATATTCCACAAGATAGACAATGTTGTTTTACATCTTTGGAGATGTTTGGCCAATAATAGTGTGCAGCCAATCTCCTCTTGGTCTTTTTTATTCCCAGATGTCCTGCACATGGGGCATCGTGGGCTACCTCTAGCAATCTGGTTCTGTATTTGCTAGGTACTATCAATTGCTTCACTGGTTCACATTCATCCTTTCTCTCAGCGGGCATCCACAGTCTATATAAAATCCCATTCTGACACACAACTTGATTCCTCAGTTTGTCAGTGAAAGGAATCTGTTGGGTCAGAGCTTGTTCCTTTATCTGCTTCAAACTTATATCTTTTTGCAGCTCTTCCCTGAATTGATCTGCCTCATCATTATCAGAGACCACTTGATACAGTTTGTCTCCTTCAGCAGGCCTGCTAGTGGTTGCTATGGTGACCTGAGGCTGGTTAACAGATTCCACCCTGTTTGTTTCAGCCCCCCTTAATATGGCTTCTTTTTCTCTGCCAATTTGCTGTCTGGTCACTACATAGATCTTTCCTTGGGCGCCCATTACATCCCTTCCCAGTATTACTGGTTCTTGTTGCTGGGCATTAATGCCTACTTTATATCGGCCCTCTTGGCCTCTCCAAGTCATATCCACCAGGGCCACAGGCAAACTTTCTGGTTGACCCCTCACTCCTTGGATAGTCACAGTTTCCTGAGGTAATATTACCTCAGATTTTATTAAATCTGGCCTCAGTAATGTCTGAGCGGCACCAGTATCAAGCAATGCCCAATAATTTGCCCCTTGTACACTCACTTCCTCTCTCAGACTTGAATCAAGGTCTGTTACTTCTGTCCAGTTTATCTGGCAGAACTGAACCTTTTTCGCTGTTTCTAAAGCCTTGGGCTCTGTTTTCACTGCCCTTGTCTGAGCAGGATTACTAATGGGGTTGGCAACCTCACATTGAAAACGTAGGTGCCCCGGTCTACCACATTTGTAGCATAATTTCTCCTCACTTTTAGGGTACACAGATCCACTCTGGGGTGTCCTGTGCCCTTCAGATTTTACTGGAGGACTCACTCTCTGTGGTACCACATCCCTTCTGCCAGCGTTATATGGTCTGGGTTTAAAATCTCTTGATGTTTTCCCCACCCAGCCAGTTCTGTTGGAGGCGAAGTGATCCGCCATCTCTGCGGCCTCCTGCACCGATGTAGGGGAACGGTCTTTGACCAGGAGCCTTATTTCCGGTGGTAACTGATGGTATAATTGATCCAATATCATGAGGTTTTTCACCTCCACAGACTGAGCTTTGGCACTACTCATCCACTTTCCAAATATATATTCCAAACTAATCTGAACTCCACCCCCCTCCTTCTCCACTCTCTCCTGGCAAACAACTCTCTCAAACCCCACCAAGCAATCCACTCTTTCTCTTCTCCCTCCCGATTCCACTCTTACTCTTCCTTTTATATATTCAGCCATTTTAAACACTCAGCCAATCATCTCGCATTCTACTGTCCATTCACTCCCCCTCCTCTTTCACTCCACTTACCATGTATACATTAATATAGGAATATCACAATGCCCTCCTCCAAAATGGCAGCTGGGACTTCACCCCCTGGCTACAACTACCCCCTGCCTGCCCAGGCTGCACTCAGGCAAGTGGAGTGGGACAAACTGAGAGAACTTAAAATGACAGAACTTTCCATCCCTAGTCTGCTCTAAGTATGACTAAGTCTGGATCCATTCCATTGAGATGCATATTTCTGAGACCATGGGCACACTACTCTTGATGTGGAAGTAAACAATGCTAGAACAAAGACCAAGCTTGAAGTTTTGTTAAATATATCTGTGCCACCAGCAACCACATCTAATTCCTCTTCCCTCCCTAGTAGAACTTGCCTCATATCAGGATTTCATGATTATCCAAGTTTCCTTGTCCTCACCATTTTTTCTTAAAATAAAATGCTATGGAGTTGGAATGAAAAAACACAGGACATCATGAGATTTCAATGTGAGGTAAGATTAGATATGAGAAAAGGGGGAAAAAACTAGATATGTTTTTTTTTGTGGTAGCCAGACATTTACTGTATTTGTAACATCAATTTGGACATAACAACAGTGGTGATAGAACAGTGCTGAGTATATAGGAAATTAAAACACAAGTTGCCTGTTAGATAACTTAATTTTCACAAATGGTGTTTTGCAATATTGGTGATAATGCAATTTCTTCAGATATACTTAAGAAAAGCTTATATATTGGCACAGTTTATTTAGCTGTTCTTCACTCCTGTCAAAGCAACAGTCCTGCCCTGTTCTTTCCTATCAAAGAAACAGCTCCCATCCTATGTATGCTTCTTAAATGTATTAATTTATAAGATGCACAGGGACAGTAAAATGTATGAATGTTACTCTTTCCAGAAAGTTTTAGACAGTTTGAAGTGTTCCTAGTGAGTTAGTATGGCTCACTGAGGAGCAGAAATTCAAATTGTAAAAATGACTGATGTATACATAAAACTTTTAAAACCATCTGAGGAGGAACACATTCCAGCCTTTTAGAATAACTTGGTAGGTTGATAGCTGCTTTGCTTTCAGGAGAGTCCTTGACAGCTGCCCATTGAGAAGTACCTTTTTCAAAGGAAATCTTTATTTTTTGTATTTGCCATATCAGCAGTCAACTGAGATGATGAGAGACTGGCAAGGGGAAAAGCAAAGGTTCTGTAGGATAAATTTATCTACATTGTTTCTTGTGAATGTAATGAGTTTTCAGATAGGGTTTTCCCTACCCTAACCCACCCCACTCAAAATGAATGATAATAAGACCAATTATCCTGTTAGCATGCTATGTGACTGCAGAGTCAACACAAAATCAGAGGTGGTTCTTTTCCTTTTTAATGTCACACATGCATGACAATTATGTTAAATACTAATTACTGCCTGTAGTATTAACTTACAAAGACTTACAAATATACTGTAATGTAGCATGACACCTCAGTTATAGATTATTTGCCCCAGCAGGATGCGACAGAAATCCTGGGTAAACCACCATTTGTTCACAATGTGTTGTCTAAAAAGAAGTTTAAGTAGAACAGGAGGGACTGGCTGCATCTTCTTTCTCTATCCATATAATTCAAAGCACATAATAAATAAGAAGACAAAAGGAAGTTTCCCTGCCTTTATATTTTTAACTGCCTCCCCATGCCCGCCCGCAAAATGGCAGCTTACCACAGAAGAATTAAAAAGCAGTCAGCAAATCACATTTTCAAATCAAACAATTTTTAAAAGATGGGGAAAGCAGATAAAAAATTACAAAAAGACCATAGAAGAAGGGCAAGGCAAGTCTTCCCATGCAGAGTGTTCCATAGCTCAGGTGCAGCCACAGCCTTCTCCTGCCTCCCAGTCAAAAGCAGTTCAGATGTTGAAGAGGCTCAGATTAAAGGCTCTCTAGAAGATCTCACTGCCAAACTAGATGCAATATTAAGTCCAGGTTTTTTTTCCAAAGGCAAACAGCACCAGTTGGAAGGGCTGTGATCACAGTGGAGGCAATTTAACATCCACAATGGAAGCAATTTTCTCCACTAATGGAATCTTGAGGGAAAGCCCTCCTCTAAATCAGTCATTTGCTACACATGGACTGCCTGGGGTCACTTCTGTGGTAATGCTGGTGGTATCTGAGGTAGCTTTGGAGACAGGAGGCCCCATAAGGTTTTCAAACTTTGTGCCATCAAGATCATCAAGTTGAAGAAGAGTAATCCTGACTCGGGTCTGGTGAGGCACGATAGTGGCCAAAATGCCCATTTCTTTGCAGTGTGTTTTGCCACTTTCCTCCCATTTATTTATTATTATTTTTCCAGAGTTTTGAGTAGTGCTTTTTGATTTGAATGAATTTCAAACCAAAGGAGTAAGTTTAATTCATTGAAAGTGACATACATATACATAGTGTATTAGAAACTGTGTGAAATACAAAATAAGAGAAGAAATGGAGAACAGAATTGTGCATAAAAAGAAAGGAGATGGATAATAATCTATACATGCCAGTAGAAATGTTTTTAAATATAAGGAGATCATATGATTTTAACTTAACAAAAAATGGTCAAATGTTAATAGGATTAAGAGGGTTTTTGTTTTTTGTTTTTTTAAAACTGGATTAACTGCTAGAGAAAAAGTAATATCTTGCACAGGAAAGGAAAGGAAATGTGAAAAGAGCTGCTTAGATTCAGAGAGAGAGAGAGAGAGAGAGAGAGAGAGAGAGAGAGAGAGAGAGAGAGAGAGATCCAAACTAGGATACTTTTATTTCCCTAGGACAGAACAAGTTCAGACCCAGGCTAAATTACTAGGTCTGAAAGACTGTGGGCTCTTTCTCTTTTTACCATTTCTTTTATTCCACTTTTCTATTTAAAGAACACAAAGCGACTAACAAAAAGCACTTAATATACCCATGAAAAAGCAAGGAATAAATCAGAAGGGCATTCCATATTGTCATTACAATAGAGAAACATAAATTGTGGAGCAGAGAGGCAGTGTGTCAGAGACTGTCATTCTGTCAGACCTCATATTCTGTCTTGATGAGTGAATTTAGATGATAAATTAGAGTGCAAACTTTTCTGCTAGGCTGGGGGGAGTTGGATGCCACGGACCCTTGGCTGCGCTGGTAAGCTCCTGGCGTTGCCAACCTCTGCTGGCAGCAGGCCTCTGTTGCAGCTGAGCCATGGGGCTGCCATTGACGGTCTGCCAGGAACAGCCAGCCTGGTGGATGGAGGACTGGCGGAATCCCCAGAAATGGGGCATTCTGGGGGTGTGGTGTGGGTGGAGCCACAGGGGATGGACTTGTGTGAGATCCTCTTCACATTTGGAGCCCTCCCCTGAATCCCTATCCACCCGGAAAGTCTACCGGCCAAAAGGCTGGTACAGTAAAAACATTCCCATGGTGTCTTATGGGGAGCGCTTACTCCCCGGGCGGCCTATTTGTGGGAGCAGTGCTTTCTGGCCAGCTTGTGTGTGTGGCTCCCAATGGAGCTTGCATTCAACTGTGCCAGCAGTTGCTGAGTGAGAGGAAGATCCTGCAGGGCTTGTTGGAGAGTCGCGATGCTGGGAACGGAGAGGTCTGGGTGAGCTTATGTGTGTGTGTTTGAATCCTTGCTAAAGATTACACTTTCCCTGCAAATTAGTCAGACAGAGACTTTAAGCTTTAAAATAAGAAATAACTACTTTATTCTGGAAGTACATACTTGATAGGAAAGAGTCCTATATCTAGCTAACTAGCTAAGTTAGAGCTGCAAACACTGAGCCCAGTGCTTGCCCTCGTGCTTGGAGGAGAGGGAGAGACAAAGGGATATGTCTGCTCTCCCTCACGAGAGAAGTAAGAAGGGGGGAAGGAACTGTGATCAACATCATTTGCATATTAGTCTAGCAGGAAGGAAGACACAGCAGGAGATCAAAGGACAGGTATAGCCTAGCAACCAAGAAGGTCTCATCTCTAGCTACCCTTTTTAACCCCATGCAGCCTCAACCCACAAGTTGGAGTTGAACCACATATATTCCAATTCTGCCAGCTCCTCCTCTGCCAGCCCCCCCATTCTGCTGGCTCTCCATTATTTGGATTGCTCTGTTAATAATGTCATTTAGGAGCAGGGTCATTTAGGTGTGAGCTTTAGCTGTATGAGCTTTCCTTCGATTGGTTGTTACTACATACAGGGAAGGGGAAACAGGGCTTAATGTGGATGATGAGGTGATGAAACATTCAAGCAAATAATGTAGACACCTGTACCCTAACCCCCCCCCCAACAAAGGATCCTTTTTTAAGGAGTGGGAACACTGAGGAGTCACTCCTGTTTTTCAGGGCTCATATCCAGGCTTATCCTCAAACAATACTCTTCCAAGGAGTTATCTGCTCAGATATATTGGAGGCTTTAACTGGCCATGAGAGCTGGATATACTGAAGCAACCACTGGTTTCATTCAGTCTACAATGTTCTGTATGAATGTTCTTCTTCCTTTTCCTTACACTCTGCCCTCCATTTTTCTGTCTTTTTTGCTTTTTCTTCATGATTAATGCCTCTTGGGTGCCTCACTGAAGAAAGGTGGGATATAAATGTTGATTTGAAAGAGGGTACTTTCCCAAATCTCCTTAGAGGACCTATTTTCAACCTAACATCAGCATAAATTTCTTGACACATAGTCATCATTGGAGATCCTAGTGAAATATGCTGAGCTCTGGCTTGGGTACAAGGTTTGATGGTGAGAATTATGAGTTAAAATCTGAAGTACAGACAAATTCCTGGGTTCCCCACCTTCTACCCCTCCCACACCAAAAATCTACTCCATACCTGCAACCTCATTCTGTTCTCTTTAACATATTGGTGTAATAAGTAGGGATATGGTGTGACATATTTGCTCTGTTCAGGGTAGAAGTGTAAGTGTGTTGTCTGTGTAGCAAGCAGTGTGCCTAGTAGTTAAGCTGCACCTTAGCTTTCCCTGTAACAGATGCCACGCTAAAGAAGAAAATTAGCTCCCCCTCTGCTCATATTAGCACACAGGAAATTTAGGATTCAGGAACAAGTGTTCAGACAGATGAGATCAGTTAAACAAGTTGTAAGTTGAGACCTTATCCCAGTCTGCATCTGTGTTGGAATTGCTTTTTAATATGCTTTTAATTTTTTTAAAAAAAGATGTCTTGAAAGCTTTTTTTAAAAAAGTTTTTAAACATGTTTTGTTTTAATGTATTTTAAAGTCTGTTTTTATGATGTTTTTAACTGTTTTTATTGCTTTTGTTTGCCGCCCTGGGCTCCTGCTGGAGGAAGGACAGGATATAAATCAAATAATAAATAAATAATAAATAAATTTCCTTTACTTATAAAACTATTTAAACATTCCATAAGAAAAAAATAAAGTTTATCAGCATAAAGTCAAAATAAAAGGAGGTTAAGGCATTATATATCTTAAAGCATAACAGTTCTAAAATCCTGATATATAGCATACATATAACATATTGGTGCAACTTATTTGATTCAAAGCTGAGGTACCTCTTTTAATTACTTGGATCTTACAAGGCTATCTGGGGATGCAAGCATTAGTGAGCCACTTCTAGGAGAAGACTGATTTGACACTAAAATGTGGGAATATTTATACTAAATTTTCCTTTGAAGATCACAAATTTATGAAATATTCCTAGCTTAATTGCTGCTTATTGTCATTATCACAGAAAAATTAACTATTTGAAAATATAACAAGATGGTACATTCCTCAATATATCTGAATACATGAAAGAAATGCAATCAATTTCAGCTACAGAATAACATATTAAACTAGAGAAGGATGTAACGAGGCTACCCTTGCCCCCCCCCCGTTGAAACATATGCTAACTTTCTCACCAAGGGCCCTCTTGACACAACATTCCCTGGCAGGTGGCGAGACTTTATTATTATTATATTATTTATTAATTAAGCTTATAAACCGCCCGACTAGCAATAGCTCTCTGGGCGGTGAACAAAGTACAGTAAAATCATAATACAATACCACAGGACATAAAAACAATCAAAAATCAATTACAACAATTTGTATAAATTTAAGTTAAACTAAATTAAAATGCTTTGGTGAAAAGAAAGGTTTTCACTTGGCGCCAAAAAGAAAACAGCGTCGGCACCAAGCGCACCTCCACGGGGAGACTGTTCCACAATTCGGGGGCCACCACCGAGAAGGCCCTAGATCTTGTCACCACCCTCCGGGCCTCCCTATGAGTCGGGGCCCGGAGGAGGGCCTTCGTTGTGGAACGTAGTGTACGGGCCGGTTCATATCGGGAGAGGCGTTCCAACAGGTGTCGTGGCCCTGCACCGTATAAGGCTTTATAGGTTAATACCAACACTTTGAATCTAGCCTGGAAGCCTATTGGCAGCCAGTGCAAGCGAGCCAGAACAGGTGTTATGTGCTCGGACCGCTTGGTCCTTGTTAGCAGTCTGGCTGCCGCATTTTGCACTAGCTGTAGCTTCCGAACAGTCTTCAAAGGTAGCCCTACGTAGAGCGCATTGCAGTAGTCTAAACTTTACCCTCTACCAGCCATTTTGAGGAGTGTAGCTTTTCTTTCCCGACATGCACTGATGCAGATATTGATGGCTTCTGTAATCCTTGGCCACCTGCTAACACTTCAGACAACCAGGAAGGTCCCCTCTTCTATTTGGGTGAAACTGTTGTTTGTGTGGGTGGTGGGTCAGGGTGTGATTTCAGATTAGCTTGGAAATGAACTGTGCCAGTTCCAAAGTTATCTCTGGCTGATTTGATGCAAGATACATCCCCACACACATACACTACTTGTCTACTAAATTCCTGTCATTATGATAACATGGTTACATCACATTTAAACTACTGTAAGGTACTTTATGTGGGACTGCCTTTGAAACATATCTGGGAACTAAAATTGGTCCAGAATGCATCAGCCAGGTTGTAATGAGGGCTTCTTACTGGGAGTATGTGGCTCCTGTGCTGAAACAGCTGTATTGGGGTTCCAGGTACTAGTAACCTTGAAAGACCTTTGCAGTTTAAGGCCAGGATTTTAGAAGGACCACCGTCTCCTATATGAACCTGCCAACTTGTTAAGATCACCACTGGAGGTCTAGCCCTCTTATGTTAACAACTGTCTCTGAAGTCAGTTTGGCTGGGGACAGGGAGAAGAGTTTGGTAGTTGTCCAGAGGCTCTGGAACAACCTGATGGGGGAAGTTTGTTTTGACCCCTATTAACATCTTGCTTTTCTTTTTTAGCTGCTGGTAGTTTTACGGACGTAATTGCTTTCTGTTGTTTAATGATGTTAGTATTGCTTGGTTTTGTTAGATTATTTTGATATATAATGTTTATATTTTATCTCACCGTTTTATGCTGTCCATCTTTTATTTATTTATTTATTATTTAATTTGTATCCTGCCCTTCCTCCCAGCAGGAGCCCAGGGCGGCAAACAAAGCGCTAACAACACTCTAAAACATCATAAAAACAGATCTTAAAATACATTAAAACAAAACAGCATTAAAAACATTTAAATAAACTTTTAAAAAGGGTTAAAACATTATTAAAAACATATTAAGCAATTCTAACACAGATGCAGACTTTGCACTTGAATTATCCATGGTTTCTTGTTGTTGTCAGTAACCAACTGGTGATGGAACAGTGGGGTATAAAACTATTAAATAAATACTTAAGCAAGTAAATACTAAAGATATGGTGGATAGTGGGTTTCCATAACCTGAGACATGTGCAAAGTGAAGTGGGCACAACATATGAAAGTAAAGACAGTAATAACAACCATTAAGGAAAGGTGAATTACTTGGCATTTGTTCAGTTCATCTTATTTTTTCTCCTTGTTTACTCAGTACCCCTATTGAATCCCTAGGCTGCCATTCCCCATTTATATTCTTTTCTGCTTCTTAATTGCTGGACAAACTGATTTCAGCATGTATAGTACACTGCATTTGAAAATAGAATTTGGTTTTTATACTTTGAGAACCTTTCAGTGAAAATGTGCTAAAATATGGGTACTGTTTTATTGTGTTGTTTAGCATTTTATTGCTACTAAATGAACATTTACAAACAAGGAGAGAATATTGATTACCAATAGAACAATACACCTTTGTGTATTCATGAAGATAGAGCATTTGGTGTCAGCAGATTAGATATTTGGATGAAACCCAAACACATGCTGCAGTTTTATTGGACTCCCTATGTTGTGTTTGACTTTTCTGTATAACACTTTTTAGATGGGAAAAAAAGGAATCCACTAACAAAGCCTTGTTTATGTAGGCTGCCCCATTTCAGTTGAGGAAGTGCTTTATATAAAAGACAGTTAATACCCAAAGAGAAGGAAGGAACAGAATGTGAGGGAGGGAGCTAATATTTATTCTAAGGGTGACTGTGAACAGAGTTTCAAACTCTATACAGATGTTCTAATTCAGCTTTCACTAATCTGGTGCCTCCAAATGATTTGGACTACTATTCCTTCCAGCCCCAGTTAGCACACCAGGTTGGTAAAGGCTGATCTAATTGTATAATGGCGAAATCATGATTGTGCCTTGACATGGGATGCATAATGTTTCTATATAAGCAAGTCTGAATTGTGTGATTACCACAGAAAGTGAGTAAATGTGTGTTGTGTCTTTATGTGCAAGCATCTGCTGCAATGATGTAATATCCAACTCTGCTCTCTGCTTATGTATGAACTTGACACTAAAAGGCTTGCTTTCAGCAGAACCTTGAGTAATCCTTCTCTAGAAAATTGAAGGTTAGAGTACAGTTAAGTACTGTAACTAGATTTAATAGTGTTACTGGTGGTTTTGTTACATTATTTTTCATGAAAGAATAAAACAAAGCTAAATTGCACAATGGAAATATTAGTATAAATGAAGCATAATTATGCTACAAAATATGTTGAATGTTTATTAAATTAAAACAACCCAAATGAAAATCTAAACTAATTGATTCATATTCTCTCTCCCCCCCCCCCAATCTGCTTTTGAATACAATCACCTTGACCTGGATTTGCTCTCCCTAATGAAATAAAACCACATCTTTGAACTGGGACATAATTTTGCTGAAAATAGGTAAACCAAAATAGTGATGTTATGAATGTGTTGTTGTTTTTGTTGTTATCTCTAGTTCAAACTGGAAAAAAAATCAGGAAAGGATTTCTCCCCTAAACTTAATGAGTAACACCTGCAATATTCCCACTTCATAATTACCTTTCTGTGTCTTTGCCTTCTTGAGCTTTCAGGTAAAGTAGATTATTATAATAGACAAAAGTTGTACATTAGCTGCCTTTTCAGTGTTTTCCTCTTATTTCGTGACATATTTTTTTTTAAGTTCTGGAATTGCTGCACATAATTAGGGACTGATCAAAGGATCCAAGGTTTCCACATCCATGGATTTCATAGGCAGATCTGTGGGAGGACTGTCTTCCTAACCATAGCATGCAGACCTGCTCTGAATGGGAATTTGGTCCTTTTGCTGTCAACTCTGTGATTCTATGCAGTTTTTCACAATCTAATTTTTTATATGGTTCTGTTCCCTACATTTCTTTTTATACCTGATTGTCTTCCTTTTGTAGGAATTAACATTAAACTGTATAACACAACTGGACTGTCTAGAGCATTTGGAGTGTGTAGTTTGAACAAAAAGTCATCTTAGATTTCTGCAGCCAGCAGCAATAAATAAATGCATCTCCCATAACACTAGCTTTCTATGGGTAAATTTGAAAAGGTGGGTTATTTCTCAAAATCCCCTTTCAGGATTTAAACCTTTAATTCTTGATTATTTGGCATCCAAGATAGTAAACAAATATACTTCCAGGATTAAGCCAGTATGCATACACTTGTCTGTTTTCCTTGGAACAGATAAAAGCCAACACTTGGCATTCTTGTTCTGTCTCCTGAGCCAAGTTAATGAGGCCTAAATGGAACTTATTCAGAGAGTTCTTTTATTGTTAAATTGTTTTTTCAATATCAGTGGTATTTAAGGCAAATAATTTGGCAATTAAATAAGTTTATGCATTAAACCTCTTTGCTTTCAGCCTGTCAGGATTTTTTTAAAGTCAGCGAGTCTCAGGGATAATTTTGAAAGTACCAAAATTGAATTTGTCTAGGCAAAGTTAAATATTGCCATGTAAATTCTACACTTTTGAAGCTTGTTGTAGAATAAGTAAGATCTATAAGCCTGTCACACATTTTTTCATCAAATCTCTGGGATAGATGTTCTTTTCTTTTTTAAAGATACTTTGTCTTTCCAATAACTTCCCATCACTGGTTGCCTGTCTCATTTAATGACATGATAATCTATATTTCACTTTAAATGAGAAACCCAATTTTAGAAGCATTCTGCTGTGGAATTCATCTGCTAGAAGAGTTTCTGATGAAAGGAGAAAAAATAAGGCATTCAATCTTTGCTGTATATACTCTTCCTTGTACTGCTATACTCTTTAAAATATCATTATATTCCTTTGGATGAGCTGTGGCATAGTAGATATACTGCTGAACTTGGAGAATCCTTGGTTGAAATTCTGCTCAGTTAGGAAGTGCTTTGGGTGGCTTTGAGTAAATTAGTCTATCTCAAACTAACCTGAAGTCTGAAGTCTCAAACTAACCTGAAGTGAACTTTGGAGTCCTTATGAGCATTCCTTTAGTTGAAAGCCCAGGAATGCATCACAACTTGTTGCCTGAATGAAGGCCTAATGGCCAGTTTTATATTTTAATAATAATAATAATAAAATTTTATTTCTGAGTCGCCTATCTGGCCAAAAAACGGCCACTCTAGGCAACGTACAATCCATTAATAAAATACAATATAACAATAATTAAACACAATAATTAATAGGTTAAAACCAAGAACTATAATTAACAGCAGCAGCAAAACTAACTCGCCACAGAAATCCCATAGGCCTGCCTGAAGAGCCAGGTCTTTAAGGCCCGGCGGAAAACATTCAGGGAAGGGGCATGACGAAGATTGAACGGGAGGGAGTTCCAGAGAGTGGGGGCCGCCACTGAAAATGCCCTCTCTCTAGTCCTCACCAGCCGAGCTGATTTAGCTGATGGAACTGAGAGAAGGCCCTGTGTGGCTGATCTTGTTTGGCGGCATAATTGGTGATACTGGAGGCGCTCCTTCAGATAAACTGGGCCGAGACCGTATAGGGATTTAAAGGTCATCACCAACACCTTGAATTGGGCCCGGTAAGCAACTGGCAGCCAGTGTAGATCTACCAACACTGGGGTGATGTGATCATAGCGATGGCTGTTCTTAATTAAACGTGCCGCCGCATTCTGTATTAGTTACAGTTTCCGGACCGTTTTCAAGGGTAACCCCACGTAGAGCGCATTACAGTAATCCAAGCGAGATCTGAAAATGGTGTGTGTGCAAGGATATAAAACAAATTGTTTTCAATTTTGTCCAGAGGAAATAAAAACATGGTTTTAATTCTTTACAACTTGTCTATTTGTTACAAACAAAAGTAAAAATTTAAAAAAGTAAATTCAATTTGTAATAATTGTTTGAATAAAATGTACTTTTAATATACCAAATGTGATAATTTTATGCTACACCAACTTCTACATAATTACATTTGATGAAGTAAAAGTGACTTTCAATCTGTAAAAAGTGCTAATATTGCATTTTTTCAATTTTTATGAAAAATTCTGTTTTTTTCTGGGGGAAAACTGGTTTTTTTCCACGGCTTCAAAATTTCCAGATATTTTGCATCTCTATGCCTGCCTAATGTCAATACGCAGGAAGTTCCAAAGCATAGGTGTTGCCACACTAAAAGACTGATTTCTTACAAGAGCAGAATAAGTTCTATTTGGCACCCGTAACATGGAAAGCACACCTTGAACTTCGTCTGATAGCAAATTGACAACCCATGCAGATTTCAGAGCAGAGGTATTATGTGCTGATATGGTCTCACTCATGTCTGCAGTTGTGTCACAGCATTCTACACTAACTGCAGCCCTCGGGTCAGGTTGTGCTGGGATTTCTGTGCCCTTGGCTGCTGTCAGGTCTTTTTAGTTTTGGTTTTTGGTTAGGAACCCTGACTGGTTGTGGAATGCTGAGTTTTCTGCCTTACTCATAGAAATGGTATGATATTGCATTTAGGAAATAATCACTATCTTTTGTTTTTATTTTTCTATTTGCATTTCATTTACCTCTGATCTCACTCCCTTTCATCCATAGAAGCAACAACAGTGGTTCCATGCCCTCCACTCAACCCCCTTAAACTCCCTGATGCTGCACCTTGTTGGTTACATGACAGTTTGTTTCTTGCTCAGTAATAGTAAAAGAGAATTCACATACTGGGAAGTGTGGCTGCAATTGCTGCTATTCCCAAGCTGCTGCCTGTGAAAATAGACCAAACCGTGTGTGTTTTCTCTCTATCAATTATTACTCACTGGAATTGGGATGGCTGTCAAAGTGAGTTTATAGCAACTCACAGGGTAGGCAGAAAAGGATATGGAATCTTCTCAACTTTTATTCATTTATCAAATCTCTCTCTGAAGTGAAGGGTCAAGTCTGTAAAGAAGCTTGGAGAAGCCACGCTAAAAAGCAGGGGCAGGGCATTCCAGGCAGGGGGTTACCAATCCTGCTTTGATATGAATATCTTTGCAGAGGTTCCCTAGTCAAGCCTTACTCACACAATCCTAATAGGAGTCCTGTTGATTTCCATGGGTCTTAGTCCCTTATTATGTGTGTTTAGAATTGCAGCCTTCAGGGACATCCGTCTTTACTCCTGAGTGTTCCCATCTAACATCTCCACAATATTAGACTCCCTTCTTCCTCCATTGGCCTTCTGGTGACCGGTGACTGGCCTGGCCTGAGGGCACTAAAATCCTTCTTGCTAGAAGCAAGTAGGCTAGATTAAATGTCCTGTACCCAGGCTTCCTCAGCAGGTGAGAAGAAGTGATTCCGTCACTTCAGCTGGACCTGGGAACTCCCTTCTTTAGGAAAGATTTCTATCTTAATTTCCAATCTTGTACAATCCAGCCCATTCACTGTCATAGTCATATTGCACCCTCCTTGTTGTACTGCACCTGATGAAGATCCATCTGGCAGTAGCTTGAGGGAGCGCCTTCTCCACAGTAGTCCCCATGCTGTGGAAAAACTTTCCCCTAGAGATTTGGTGAGCTCTACATTAATGTTGTATCTCAGGTTGGTTAAAGCATACCTATTTGCAAGAATGTTCCTGAGCAATGATTTTTTTGTTAGTACCAGCATTTTAAGTATCAGCAATTCCAGATATCTATAGAATTTTTGCTTTTTTAGTTGTTTTATTGTATTGATTTTATCCTGTAAACCACCTTGCAATTTTATATGAAAGGCAATCTACAGATATTTTAATAAATAAATAAAGTCTGGTTCAGGAGGAGGGACAATGAAGTATTAAGAGTACAAGATGTCATAGCTTAGCAATTTTTTTACTAGAATTAATAACGTAACAACAGCTCTGCTGGATCACACCAAAGGCCTACCTAGTTAATCATCTTGTTTCCCACAGTGGCTAGCCAGATGCATTTGGGAAACCTATAAGCAGGACATGACGGCAATAGCCCTCACCCAAGATTGGCTCCCAGCAACTGGTATTCAGAGAAATTCTGTTCCATTCTGGAGGAAGCATATAGCCATCATGACTAGTGTACTAGAAATAATCTCACATGTCTAACATCCCTCCTCCTCCATCTGGAGAGAGGCCTGGAGGAGAAAGAGAACTAGTTAAGAGATGAGGAGGGACTGAGAGGGAGAGAAATAAGGCAAGATGGGGAAGCCATCTTCTCCCACCATCTGCACACTTGTATGCTTCACCAGTCACCCGCTCTGTTTTAGATACTATGCATATTGTGAAAAATAACACTGGATAAATGAGAGGTGGCTGCAAGTATCTGGGAAGGCTGAGTTGGCTAACAGAAATAAAGAAACAAACCTCTAGCGTGTAAGTAATGATCTTGTCAATACTTTCTGTCCAGAGGAAACTCAGAGATAGAGCATCTCCTTTGCAGACATAAAGTTCCAGGTTTAATCCATGGCATCTCCAGGTAAGGCTGGGGAAAAATCCTGCCTGAAATTCTGGAGAGCTGCTGCCAGTAAGTATAGACTATATTGATCTAGATGGATCAGTGAGTTTGACTCAGTATAATACAGCTTGCAATACTTGCTCTGGTGGATAGCCATGTCAGCAGGGGTTTTAGCTTTGACAATGGGTTCTCATTCTTTGATGACAGCCATCTAGCCTGACTAAGACTATAGGAAATAGTTGTTCTAGAACTATATGGATAGATGTATTTAAACATTAGCAATCTTCTCTTAGGAAAGCCTTCCTAAGAGTCAAAACAGCTCTTTCAACAATTTTCTTTTGAGGTTTTATACAAACATTGCGTAGGCATTTGGGCATGCATGCATTAGACTCAGGTTGCTGGTGTGTGTACATATAGGATTGTATTCAACTAAGTCCTATGCAGAGTAGACTAATAATAATAATAATAATAATAATAAAAAGTTGAATCCATTGATTTAGGTCCTAACATTTGGAACAACAGAAAACAAATTTTGTTTCCATCATCTGTGTGGCAGCCCTTTAAATGTTAAAATATCACATTTTCTTCAGGCACTACTCACCCAACTCCTTCAACCCTTTCTCATAGGATGTGATCCAAGGTCCCGTACCACTCGCTCTCTCCTCTCCCCCTCTCTCACACGTGTGTGTGTGTGTCTTTGTGAACTAGATAAACCACTAAGTGTTTGCTATACATAGGGTCCTAAATAAACCAGAACAGCTCACTCTTTTTCATGCCAAATCTGTATTCTTTTCATTTTTCATTTTTAAGATAATATAAATAACTTGGAAGGGAACCCAATCCTCATAAAGTCATTTCCCCCTCTTCATTATTAATGGGAGATAGACATAACTTTTATTTAACTCATTACAGAGGAAGAGACAAATGATGCCAGCAGCACTTTATGAGTTCATTATTCCTAATTGTGTTTAAAGCTAGAGACCCACAGCCAAATATTAGTTGGTTAGGTCAAATTGATATGTGAAATTCAGCCCACCATGAACACACCCCTTCTCTAAATTCTATGTTCCAGTCTCCCATCCTGGTGCTACAGGGGCCCCTGAGGAGCCCCTCCGCTCCCTTTCCATGATCTGCAGCAGGGTTGCTGCCAGAGATCACAGGGCAGGAGCTTCCACCTGTCCGCCATTCTCTCGCCCCACCTACCTGTCTTCTGCCTTTTAGCATTGCCCTTAATGAAGATGGTGGCCGAGGTTTCCCTAAGGTGCTGAAGTCTCTGCCCCCATCTTGGTTGATGGCAGAGATACGCGTGCATAGCACACACACGTCCCATCATCCAAGATGGCAAAGGAGGCTTCATCTCCTTAGGGAAACCGTGGCTGCCATCTTGGTTAATGGCAATGCTGAAAGACAGGAGACAAGTAGGTGGGACACGTGTGGGGGGGCAGAGGCATGCACATGCACACACACTGGGGCCCAGGGCAAGCTGATGTCCAAGGGCTCCAGTATGCCTGGTGTTGGCCCTGGTGCTCTGAATCAGAATGAAATTGAATTAATTATTTGCTTAGTTCCCACTCCCACACCTGTCCAAGTTATTTTTCAGTTTAGCTTATAGAGTGTTGAGTTAAGTTTGGGTTTGTCACTTCTTTCCTTTGCAAATATTTTGGTCACCATATTCAATAAATGGCTTCCTTCACTCTCCAAAGTGTTCACCAAACTCATAACTGAATCTCAATGGAGTATGGATGTCATGAGTATAATCCAAGTATGAGGAACTTGTGGCCCTCTGGATGTTGGAATTTGGAATTCACTCCCCTTAAATATAAGACTTAGCACAACGTGAGATAGTACTGGAAGATGAGACCCCCTTGTCAGATGGCACTCAGCAAGCTTCTGGGAAGAACAACAGACAAGTACGAGTAGCACTGTGACTAAGAATGCCACTGGGTCAAAGCTGAATGGAAGCCCAGGGGCTGATGTGCACAGATGTGAAAGGAGAGTCCAGAGTTGTACGATGTACGCAATAGGAACATGAAATGTGAGAAGCATGAACCAGGAGCATAAACCAGGGAAAGTTAGAAATTGTCAAGCAAGAAATGGAGAGTATCAACATTACAATACTTGGTGTGAGTGAATTAAAATGGACAGGAATGGGACATTTTCCATCAGACAACTACAAAATATTTTATGCAGGAAATGAGAAATTATGAAGAAATGGGCTTGTTTTAATAGTGAGAAGTGATGTAGCAAAAGCAGTTAGGAGCTATAACAAGATCTGAGTGAGTGATATCAACGAGATTGAACGGGAAACTTATTAACATAACCATCATCCAAGTCTATGCTCCAATGGCAAACACAGAAGAAGAGGAATTGGAGAGATTTTACGCAGAAGTACAGGAAGAAATTGATCACACACCAAAACAAGATGTTCTGATAATCATGGGGGACTGGAATGCAAAAGTAGGGAACAGAGAAGAACTAGAAATTGTGGGGAAATGGGACTTAGGAGATAGAAATGAAGCAGGAGAAAGACTTACTGAATTCTGTTAAGCCCATAGTTTGTTTCTTGCAAACACAGTTTTTGAGCAACCGAAAAGACAACTGAACACGTGGACATCACCAAATGGTCAATATAGGAATCAATATAGGAATTTACAGGGAAGAATGCAAAAAGACAATACCTCTAGTTAAAAAGAGAGAAAGACCTCAATGGATGACTCATGAAACTCTAAATGGTTAAAGAAAGATGGAAAGGAAAAGGAGATAGAGACACAATAAGAACTCTGGATGCAATAATACAGTGACTAGTACGTAGGGACAAAGAGAACTATTACAATAGTTATTGTATAATAATAGAAGAGGACAACAGAAAGGGAAGAACAAGAGCCCTATTCCAAAAGATTAGAGAAATTAAAGGGAAATTTAAACCAAGAGTAGGGATGTTGAATAATCAACAGGAGAACACACTGACTGACCAAGATGAAATAAAAGGAAGATGGAAATAATACACTGAAGAACTCTATAAAAGAGATGCCAGGATGACAGATTCACTCACAGAGGGAATGTATGATGAAGAACCAGAAATTTTAGAATGTGAGGTGAAAGCTGCTCTTAAAATACTTGGAAGAAACATCACCAGGAACAGATGGCATACCAATAGAGTTGTTAGAAGTTACTAAATCTGAATTTGTCCTAATTTTGGCAAAGCTTTGTCAAGAAATATGGAAATGACCCGTAGAGTGGAAGCGTTCAATATATATCCCAATTTCAAAGAAAGGGGATCCCAGGGAATGCAGGAATTATCAAACTATTTATTTGATTTATATCCCACCCTTTCTTCCAGTAGGAGCCCAGGGCAGCAAACAAAATCACTAAACATTTTAACACCATAAAAACAGACTTCAAAATATATTAAAATACAACAACCATTAAAAGGACATTAAAACAAAACACCTTTAAAAAACATTTTTAATTTTTTTAAAAAAATACATTAAAAAGCAATTCCAACACAGATGTAGAGTGCGGTAAGATCTCTAATTAAATGCTTGTTGGAAGAGGAAGGTCTTCGGTAGGCACCAAAAAGATAACAGAAATGGCACCTATCTAATATTTAAGGGGAGAGAATTCCAAAGGGTGGGCACCACTACACTAAAGGTCCGTTTCCTATGTTGTGTGGAATGGACCTCCTGAGAAGATGGTATCTGCAGGAGGCCCTCACCTGCAGAGCACAGTGATCGACTGGGTATATAAAGGATAAATTGGTCTTTCAGGTATGGTGGTCCCAAGCTGTATAGGGCTTTATACACTAAAACTAGAACCTTGAACTTAGCCCAGTAGGTAATAGGTAGCCAGTGCAGTTTTTTCAGTAGTGGAGTGACATGTTGGCAATACCCTGCTCCAGTGAGCAGTCTTGCAGCCAGATTTTGCACCAGCTGCAGCTTCCAGACCAACCTCAAGGATAGCCCCACATAGAGCGCATTACAGTAATCCAACCTGGAGGTTACCAGTGCATGGACAACAGTGGTCAGGCTATCCTGGTCCAGAAACGGCCGCAGCTGTCTTACCATCCGAAGCTGGTGAAAGGCACTGCTAGCCACGGAGATCACCTGGGCCTCTAGCGACAAAGATGGATCTAGGAGCATCCTCAGACTACAAACCTGCTCTTTCAGAGGGAGTACGACCCCATCCAAATCAGGCAGCTGACCAATTATGCAACCTCAGGAAGCACCAACACACAGAGTCTCCATCTTGCCAGGATTGAGAGTCAGTTTATTGGCCCTTAACCAGCCCACCGCTGAGGCCATGCACCGGTCCAGGGCTTGCATGGTGTCTTCTGATTCAGATGTTACAGACAAATAGAGTTGGATATCATCAGCGTACTGCTGACCCATTGCCCCAAATCTCCTGATGACCACTCCCAAGGGCTTCATATAGATGTTAAACAGCATGGGGGACAAGATCTTATCCTGCAGCACCCAACAGCACAAGTGCCAGGGGGCTGAAGACAATCGCCCAGTGCTTCTCTGAAAATGACCCTGGAGATAGGATTGGAACCACTGTAAAAAAGTGCCTCCAATATCCATCTCACCAAGTTGGCCCAGAAGGATAATATGGGCAATGGTATGAAAAGCCACTGAGAGATCAAGTAAGAATAACAGGGTCACACTCCCCCTGTCCTTCTCCCAAACCAGGCCTGAACCCAGACTGGAATGGGGCAAGATAATCTGTTTCATCCAAGAGTACTTGCAATTGCTATGCCACAGCCCTCTCAATCACCTTCCCTAAGAAGGGGGTATTTGTGAATGTGTGGTAGTTGTTGCAAACAAATGGGTCCAGAGTGGGCTTCTTCAGCAGCGGTCGAATCACCACCTCTTTCAGGGTGGCTGGAACCACTCCATCCCACAACAGCACATTGATCACACCCTGAATCCACTCAATCAAACCCCCTTAGCAAGCTTTAATAAGCCAAGAAGGGCAAGGGTCAAGAGGACATGTTGCTGGCTGCATTCTCTCAAGCACCTTGTCCACGTCATCATGCTGCATAAACTGAAACCATTCCCAAGACGTTGCAACAGAGTTTGCACTGGATATTGCACTGGGGACTATAGTAGATGTGGATGAGGCATCAAGATTGCTATGAAGATGAGCAACTTTACCCTTACAGTGCCTTGCAAACAATTCACAGTGGGCCTCTGAAGGGTCTAAAACTCCTTTTCCTGCAGTTGATGTCAACAGACCCCTGACAATATGGAAAGGCTCCACTGGATGCTATGGTGGCAGAGAAGTAGACCTTCTAAGCTGCCCTCACCGCCGCACAGTAGGCATGGTTATGATGGTTCAGTCAACCTGATCTTCCTCACAGCATGTGCTTTAGCTGTCATCCACACTAGTGTACCAGTGTGCAGACAAGGCTCCACAATGCCAGAAAGGGTGCTCGGGGGCAACCGTGTCAAGAGCCCGACACACCTCACTGTTCCGTAGCATGACAAGGGCTTCAACAGTGTTACCTGCTGTATCTGTTGGGAACTCCCTCAGGGCATTCAGGAATCCAGTGGATTCCATTAGTCTCTGCAGGTGGACCACCTTAATCTGTACATCACTCCTGCAGGGGAGTTTTGGAGCTGTAAGTTTACACTTCACCAGGAAGTGGTTTGGCCATGAAAATGGGGTGACAATCCATCCCATCTTCAGGCCATCCCTTCCTCCATCTGGAGGAAAAACCAAGTTGAGGGTGTGCCCTGCCCCATGCTTCGGGCTGGTGAGAACTTAAGACAGCTCCATGTTTATCATGGAGGCCATGAAGTCCCGAGCTGGAAGACTAGAGGCAGCCTCTGCATGGACATTGAAATCACCTAGGACTATCGTTCCAGGCTCCTCCAATACCACAGCTGATATGACCTCCGCCAGTTCATTCAGAGAAGCTGCCAGGCAGCAGGATGGATGGTACACCAGCAGCAACCCCACTTTATTGTCTCCTTGGCTCAACACCAGGTGCAGGCCCTCACAGCCAGCTCCAAGACAGAGTGGTTTCCTGGTGACAGAGATGGAAGTTCTGTAGACCACAGCAACTCCTCCCCCCCATCTCTGCAGTCTGTGCTGGTGTTCCACCAAGTATCCAGGTGGGCAGAGCTGGGTCAGATTAGCTCCTCCCAGCCCACCCACCCAGGTCTCAATAATGGATGGGGTCTTATTGTGTACCATTCTGGTGTTAAACACAACACACACAGGCCAGTAGGCACAGTGGATGAGCAATGAGGAACCCATCCATAAGAGGATTGGGAGAGAGAAACAAGGTGTAGATAGCCTTGCCCTCATCTTCTATGGTAGTTCACCATCTCCCCATGGCTATACTTCCCTCCACCCATGGTCACTGAAGTTGGGGTGGCATCACCCATTTTCCTCCTTACTAAGACTCACCAACTCGCCCACCAAGAAAAACTACCTGAACAGTTATCTCAGTAGGCATATGAGAGAATTGGGAACAGTCAGACCCACTCAATATCTTTCATACAGGGAACATCTACTCTCCCCCATTTCACAACCAGGGAGGTCCAGCCTTCTGTCACTTGCAGGCTCTTACTCTGAAGGCATCTGGTGACTTTCTCCTATTGTTCAGTTCACTGCACAGGGTCTCACCCTGTACAGGAAATACACATGTGCCATGCACCCTCCCCACTACCAATCTCCTCTGGACTGGTTAAAAACAGATAGAAGGGGATAGTGCTCTCAGCCTCAGGACTCCCTAAGGGGTTCCCCAAGGGGTGACCCCAGCAGCGGCAGACCCTCCACCCAAGGGCAGCTGGGATTTTATGCCCCCTAACCCAGCAAACAGCTGATTCAAGAGGCTGCAAGATTGACTGCAGCCTCTCTCCGGAGTAAGGGTCAGACAGGGAGTCCAAGTCCTTGCAGCACTTACCAGGGACTGTAGACTACAGCAGTCTGTGCTGGTGTTGCACCGAGTATCCTGGTGGACAAAGCTGGGTCGGAGCAACTCCTCCCAGCTCACCCACCCAGGTCTTGGTAATGCACACCAAATTGGCACCTTCATCCAAGATCAAATCATGGATGAATGTGGTCTTATTGTGTACCAATCTGGCGTTAAAGAACAGCACACACAGGCCAGTGGGCACAGCAGATGAGCAATGAGAGGAATGGGAGCGAGGAACAAGGCGTAGGTAGCCTTGCCCTCGTCTTCAATGGTATTTTGCCATCTCCCCATGGTTATACTTTCCTCTACCCATGAAATTGGGGTGGTATTATCCATGTTCCTTCTTACTAAGACTCCTCCTAAATACCTGATATGAACCCAACAAGAGCCTTACTCTGAAGGCATCTGGTGACTTTCTCTAATTGTTCAGTTCACTGCACAGGCTCTCACCCTGCACAGGAACTAGACATGTGCCACACACCCTCCACATTATCAATTTCTTGCAGATTTGAAATGTGGTGTTGGAAGAGAGCGTTGCAGATACCATGGACTGCAAAAAAGACAAATAATTGAGTGTTATACAAATTAAACCAGAACTATCACTAGAAGCTAAAATGATGAAACTGAGATTATCATACTTTAGACACATAATGAGAAAACATGATTCACTAGAAAAGAAAATAATGCTGGAAAAAACATAAGGGAGTAGAAAAAGAGGAAGACCAAACAAGGAAGCCACAGACCTGAACTTACAAGATCTGAACAGGATGGTTTATGACAGATGTTGTTGGAGGTCACTGATGCTATACTCTATTTGACTTCATTGGCACATGCTTATGTAAAATAAAGACATCATTGGTCATGATTTCTCATCAGTTTGTTAGACATTCCTATTGCAGTAGTGAACTTCATAGCAAATCATTTGTTCTCTTACTGAACACTTGAGATTGTTCAGATTGTAACTATTTGGGGGGGTCCTCTTTAACATGGAGAGGAGGAGAATGAATAAACTGATTATGTTAATACTTTTTATCAGGATGAACTACTGACAGTGAGAAGAATGAATGAAGCAGTCCCCAATTAACTAATCTGAAATTTGATGATAAGGGAAGAAGTACTGTTTAATTGATACTGTTGATGAAAATATCTTTTTATGTTCTTGTTGAGGTGAAGAGGGGATGAAGAAGATTAATTATGATTGACTAGTAATACTCTCATAGTATTATGGCAACATTATGAATATTAAACAATAGCAGAGCATCCAGTTTATTCTGTATACTTTTTAACAACTGTGCCTAATGAATTACTAATGAAATTCTTCATCAGACTTGATCCAGTAAAGAATGTTAACCTATTCTGATGCAAGAATTGTCTTCACAACCAAATCAAATCATTTGACCAGACATGCATGGGTATCCCACCAAGGTCTTGATAAACATACTGCATGTTGTTTCTAGTGGTATATGACTAGTGGTATAAAGTTGTCTTTCTGACCAAGGTTGCACTCTCGGTTGGACTGAGAAGCTTCTTTGGGACAGTTAGAACCTTTGATCAAAGTTCTATTGTGTTTGGATCATGTTTTCCTTCCTCACTCGATTCAGTGTCCAATTGCAGCTCGTGTCTTACCTGGGGAAGGTGGCACAGCGAGATAGCCATTGAGATCTCGCCCATCACAACCAAATCAAATCATTTGACCAGACATGCATGGGTGTCCCACCAAGATCTTGATAAACATACTGCATGTTGTTTCTAGTGGTATATGACTGGTGAAATTTGTTTGACTATGAAGGTCAGAAATTGTGCAGGCCTAAAATAGTTGTTTTCAAAAGACAACTTCTTGATGGGTAATTCTAAAAATAACAAAATGTGAAATCATTGGGGGGTGGTGAACTGCCCAAATATTATTATTAAAATCTTATTATTTTTTTAAAAATAACTATCAACTGTATTTGTGCCCATACTGTTCCATCCCTCAACAGTTATACATTTATCACCAAATCACCCCAATCAGGATCTGATTTCGTTTATACATATTGTATGTCCAAGAGGGAATTCATTGTTGTATGGAGGGCAGTGGTAAATTATGAAGTTGAAGAGCTGATAATGACAGCCCAATAACCACATCCCCAAAGAGATTTCATACATGCCCCCTAGAAGATTTAAAAAATGTAGGGAGCTCTATTGAAGCACTTTCCCTTTCTGCATGCACAAATACACCCCCCACCCCAAAGAGCAGCATTACATAGCATAATACCATTTGATTATAATCACTTGACAGTCACAGAATTGTGAACTGGCAGAAGGTGGTGTAGTCTTCATCATATTGGACTTGGGCTGGGGAAACCTGGATTCACAGTCCTGATCAACATGAGGTTCATTGGGTGACCTTGAGCCTCACCATCTAAGCCTAGCCTACCTAACCTAGGAACCATGTGCCAGGCCAGAGGTATCACAACCATCCTCCACACCCCCGCACAAGCTTACAATGATGGACAAATACTGATCCAACTGTACAATACACACCACCACTGATAGAAAGAGATCTGAAGGGTTAGCATGATATGTCCTTTAGCCTTCACATGAGCCTAAGAAGAAGAATCTTCTATAGCAGATAAATATCTTACAATGTGAGTTTTGAAACACTGTAGGTAGTTACCATAAGACACATAGAGACAGGGATGGGGCAGGAAGTGGCACACTCTCCCCTCCTCAACTGTTTAATTGAGCCATATTTAGAACACCAACACAGGGCTTATGCTTCAGTGTATTGTGTTAAACATGGTAATTTCTGGCCCAACTCTTCCAGACCAATAGCAGCCTATTCTCTAGCAGAATAGAGCCATGGCTGCACAGAGACAAAATGTTTCCACTAAAATGCTAGGTCCCCCATAACATTATTTGTGATCTAGAAGAACTCTGAACATGGACAATTAGGTTTTACACCTGCATGAAAGAGCAGCTGCCACCTCTGTCTGCTCAATTGCTCTCGTGTCACTGGGTGGTGCGATGGGATGGATTGGGCCCTTCTTTATACAGGAGAACACATGTGAGCAAGTAAGAGGGTGAAGTCGTTGCTTCTTCTGTGACCAAACCTCAATGCTGCACTGCCCAGAGAGACACACACAGAGAGAAGACGTGGTTTCTCTCTAGATAGTACCATGGGACCAGTCCTCCCTGCAATAGTGCTGAGAGAGGGTCAGCAAAAAAGGGGAAATAGAAACAGCCACTGTTTGCTTGCATGCTCCATTCCCCCCCTCCCCAATCCTTCCCACTGTAGCAGAGTTTAGAGTAGGAGGTAGTATTGGTCTGTGTATGTAGGCCCTTCCTGGCTGGATGTATGTGCGCATTTATAGCCTCTTCTGCAAGGCAGAGTAAGAGAAGAGATTATTGTTTAAGCACCATTCATTGCCAGCCATTTGGGGAAGAATTTGAATACATTTACTTTTATAGGGTCAGAACAGACCTAAATATGAATCTGTAAGCTTTTTTCAAACATTGGGCACTGCTGTTGCACCTTCATACCAAATTACAGATTGGGAAAATTCTCAAACTAAATTTAATTATGAATCTGTGAATATTCTAACAAAATAATTCCAAATCAGTAGCTGTACTATAGCATTAGTCTTCATGTGATCATAATCATGAGGAGGGACAGAGTAGGACCATGCTCCTGTCATTTGATCTTCATCAACTGCTCCCCTGTCAGCCACATGTGTGGGAGTACGATTACAATTTTGCAAATAACAATGACTGAGTGGGCTAGATTTTTTATTTATTTTTTTTAGTATTTCTGAGTTTTATTTCTGCTGTCATTAAAACCTCTTCATGACAAATAATACAATACCTGCCTATATGCTCAGTGTTTGGCACACAATGTTATACTTATGAGGTAAATGTATTCTGACCACCACCAACCCCATCATGCTCTATTTTAAACAATGATGTGAACAACTAATAGGGAAATCAGTTAAGCCCAGCCTGCTGTAAACACTCTTCAGCACAGAAATAATTAAGTGTTCCCCACACACACACACACAAATCCCTAAAGCACATTTAAAATTCAAGAGCAGATAACCTAAGTCCCATTGCGCTTCATGTTTTATCTTTTCTGGGAAATCAAATTTCTTGGTATGGAACAGTATTTATACCATTAAAGTCACTTTTATTTTGTATTCAGCTTAAAAGTGATACATCATATTCTGAAAGAGCATCTATATCAAACAAGAAATGCAATTATTCAGGGATGGGTTTCTAATGGGTGTGTATTTGCTAAGAAAGTATGTGAAGAAATAGCATTAAGTAAACGGCTATCCTTTGGAGAGAAATATTTTGGAAGAAAACTGGATTGTTGCATGTCTTGTGGTAGCTCTACACAATCATAGTTTTCACAGAGTGACTACAGTTATAGTTGGACAGTGGCTGAGGGTCTTTCAGATTTCTGTTAAAAGTTTGTTCTGACCATGATAGCTATTTTATACATGACAGCAGTCCCTTCCATTTGGAAGCACTAAGCTTATTACTTTGCAGTTCACCAGAGGCATATATATAAGCTGAACTGTGTGTGCATGTATTGTTGTGTATATATTATATATGTGTATATAATATATAATATATTATATATATTATAATAATAAGTTGAAAGAGCATCACCAGCAGTAGCAGCAGCAGCATTTCCCCTTCCCCAAGCCTTCACGAGTCACCACTGCTTTTTTACAAGACTCTTATTATTATGTATTATTTTCACTTATTGTGAAGAGACCAAAAGGCAGGATATTATAAATAAATAAATAAATAGTGCCTGAAGGATGCTACAAAAGGGTTATAGATGATTTTTAAACCATCTTGGGCACATTAAACTTTATCAAAGATTAAAACCACATAGATCTTTGTTAAACAGGGCCAAACATTCCAAGTATCTACCTCCATTATGGATTTTATTTTTTTTAATTAAATTTTTACAAGTATCAAAACATACAGAAATTGAATCATGGTTCCATATAAAATCCAGCCTTCTGTAAAATTTCTTCTGCTATGGTTTTAAAATGTATTTGACAGTGCAATCCTATGCATGTGGAATAAATCTTACTGAATTTAAATGGGACATTCCCAGGTAAGAGTGAGTGGGTGCATGTGCACATGTTTGCATAGAAACACAGGTCTACTAGGCCCTTATGTAAGCATGAACATAGGAGAACACATGTCAATTTAAACAAATCAATTCTCATATATAAAGTATCAGAAGATCTCAATGGGTAGATTTGTGCAAACCCAAAGAACTTTGCTTTTTGCTTGTGGCCCACATCATCTTAACATCCTCCATAGCAGCAGCAACTGCTTAGCAAAAATATGTCGCATGATCCAGTTATAGAGATTATTGAAAACAAGCATTTGCAAATCAGAGAACTTCCACTATCCAGAATGAAGAATGAACTATAACTAAATAGCCCCCAAATTGCTGCCATTCTATTAATTCATTACACCAATTCAGTGAGCTCAGTTCTAGCATTTTGTTTTTCTCTTCATTTTCTGAAACAACTGAATAGCAAGTTCCTCCTATTCAGCAGAACACAGGATATAACATATATTTTAGATGCATAGAGTTATCATCCTTGAAGCATGTTCTAGACAGCAGTGTTCTAAACAAAACCAAAACCTGTGAACCTCCAGAGGTTGTTCTACTCAACTCCCACCAGCCTATCCAGCATGACTAATGGTCAGGGATGATGGCAGTTGTTCTGCAACATCCAGAGCTTGGAAGTAACTAGTTACAAGTAATGAATTACTTGTAATTCATTACTTTTGTGAGTAACGAGTGGGTAATTCCTTTACATTTTGATTGTAATAGAACTAGGAGTAATTTTACTACTTTTGTGGAGTAATTAAAACGTTTCCAGCATTACTTTTGGGCATTACTTGGGTGGGAGCAGGGGAAGTCTTCTGCTCCTCTGATTTGTGGATGAAAATCATGTGCCTCAAACTGGGCTTCTGTGCAGCGTCACTCTTTCCTCATGCTCTGTGGATAGGTAGGAGGCGGCGAGGGAGGAGGCGGAGAGTGAGATGGGGTGGAGTGGAGAAAACAATTATTTTAAAAAACGGATAGTGGTGGTGAAGAATGGAGTGGAGGGGAAAAGGAGGTCAAGAACATGGATAAAGGAGGAGAAGGAGGCAGCAGCAGAATGGAGATAAAGAACTGTGGAAGTGACAGATGACAACGTGTGTTTATGTTTGTGTGTGTGAATACTGTGTTTGCACTTGGCACACAAAGTGGCCTCCACCACCCTCTCTGGCTACTGTGCTGCATTTGCAGTATTTTAACTTTTTTGCATCTCGGGAAAATGTTTGCTTGAGTGAGTGTTCCTTAGCTGGTGGCAGGGCAGGGTCTGGGAGGTGGTTAAGTGAGAAAGATTATGCTTGCTGACTGAGTGGGGGGGGGTTGCACTTGGTTTGACATGCAAAGATCTGAGTAGTGGCCTCAGCCTCCCTCCCCACCACCCTTACCAGCAGAGAGACCACCATTGCTATCTTATGAATAAAAATAATTATTCTACTACCTCTGTATGTATTTGTTTATTTTTAATGTTGTTTTAGGCTACTTAGATGTGCAGCAGCCAAGGCCAGCACCTTGTAGGCGTTTTTTAAAGTAACGTAAATGTAATTGTAGTGATTACTTTTGAGGAAAAGTAAAGTAATCAGTTACTTTCAGAGCAATTGTAATTGTAACAGTAATTACTACTTTTTTGGGCCATGTAACTGTAACTGTAATTTACTACTTTTTAAAAGTAATCTTCCAAGCTCTGGCAACATCTACAGGGACACAGGATTGCTACTCCTGATCTAAAGGACAGAGAAAGTCCATTAGGTGACAAACCAGATTCAAGGACAGCTATCAAAAATAAATTGTAAAAATATTGGGAATTGAGAATCCTCCTTTTAGTTTTGGTGGCTTACTAATGTGCATATGTGACACACAGAAACATGCAGTATATTTACTCAAATATACTTTGTCTTAATAAAATAGTGTCATGCATGTAGATGGTTTTATCCCCATCTTTGTTAGTACATATAGCCCTGTGTTTTGTCTGTATCTCTTTTGCCCTGTAACAAATAAATTGCATTTTCTTTAATATATCCTTAAAATGAGGCTGTAGTACACATAAATCAATACATTTGTTATTTAATTGACATTTTACTGGAGAACATATTCCTATCAAGCTGTTCTTCTCATTCCAGATGTTTGTAATCATGATAGATGTAGTATTCTGATTTATGGTAGGCATCTTCATTATAAAAAATAAGCAAACAAGAATTACAGGAGTTATAAAAATGTTTTTATTTATTTTACCAGTAGACAGAATATTGCCTTTTTAAATAATAATCCAGATGATTATGCCATATGAACCTTTATATTCATCTATCTTCTGGAGAGCCTTTATGGATGATGTTTCAATTTATGAAATAATTAGTTCAGTGAAATGCCGTGAAATATGAATGATCTTCTTTGTCAGTAAAGGTCAGATTGATAACTATGGACACAGTTGATGTTTTCTATTGTGTTGCATGTCAAGCTTTTATCAGTGTGCTTCCAGCATTATTTTTTAAATAAATGTTCTGTTCATTAATATATTCTTTGTATGAAATAATAATGTTCTAACCTTACAACTGAGGTTGAATGCGCTAAAGCTGCTGCTATTTTGTTTTGTTTCCCTAGTAGCAGCACACTGAGTTTTTTATTGTCTATCAACACCTCCTGTTGTAATGAAACATTTTCACTTGGGAAAGGAGGTGAGAAGCATCCAAGTGTGAAGGCTGAATTAATATTTAATGGGTACTTTCCTATTTCCACCTTTATTAATGACAATATTTAGAATTATTTCAGCTTATGTGTATGTCTTCATTCAGTAAATGCTTTCACTCTCATGTCTGTATTTATTCATCACCCAGAGTTGATAAAAAGATATAATGACAGAGTATTGTCCAAGTTTCATCAACCACAAATGTGCAAAGAGAAAGTCATAAAGAGCTCTAAGCTATTATGTTCACACTTGCAGCTCATGAAAACAGTCATATTTTGAAGATCAATACACATTGTAGTGTAACCACAATCCAGATCCTACCAGTAGTGCATGGTCTATGGAGGTCCAGCACATAAGCACCAAGGGCCAGTGTGCCTTGCCATGTCAACACACATTTTGACACATGCCCTGCTGTAGTGGTACTTGGTAGTACAGCTTCTGAATATTAGATTATGTAATAAAAATGAATGCTACATACCAATTCCTTCAGAAATTGTGCTCTGTGATCCTACAACAGCTGATGTGATTCGTGCACTGGTGCATCTACTGGCAGAATAGGTATCACTTCTTCTGTTTCACAGGAGCAACCAGTTGGCAGTCTGGACGTGACTGATGCCATTCTGCTGCCTCAGTGAGCTATATTCAATATAAGCAGATGAAGACGTCTCCATACTTTGGAGGCGTTTCTGTTGGTGAAAGCAGTTGTGCTCATTGGAAGATATTGTACATCAGCCTTTACTCCCCTGATGAAAGCCCAAATATACAAGGCTGAAACATGTCGGGTTTGGATTATGAATAAAACATATTTTTCTAGCATCTTGGTTTCTCCCCCTCATATTTCTGGTTTTAGATGCTAGCCACTTTCCTTTGTTGTTATAAAAAGGATCACAACAATGTCCGGACAAGGGGTCCTTAAAGACCACAGTGGTCTTTAATGTACTTATTTCAGGTTACAGACTTCAGATGCTTCATAGCATACATCCAGCATCTTCTCCAACACAGCAAGCACAGAATAGAACAAAAATGATAGTTCCAAAAATGAAACTTTATCAGGAAATCCAGGCCTGGTAAAACAAATATTTCTTAAACACTGCAACTTGGCAAACTTCTCTCTGCTTCACCAGTAGGGAAGCATTCGTTCATAGCATGTATCCTTTAGTTTTGCTGCTTTCTGTTCCTCTCAAAATGCCTTTTAAAATGCGTATTTTATATAAACAGGCAATCAATTAATGAGCCAAAAGTATCTATTTCTGCTAGGCATCCAGTGACTCAGGCCAATGTACACAGGGTACTTATATTCAGAATCAGCCTGATGGGAATTGGGATCACAGTGCCTGGGCAGGCATCTTGGGCAGTTGCAGCTCATGGGACATAGGGCTGTCACCTAGTTTACCAAATTGGGTTAGTGAATTTAGTGCATCAGGAGGGTGGCAAATCTGAACACTTTAAAATGGTGTATGTGTGTGATCTTCAAAGGTGAGTGATTCAGCAGAGGGAGGGAAGAATTTATGTCTCTTCCTCTACCAGCAACCATTATTTTTTTGCCATAGTAGATGTGCCTAACAGTTGGCCAGCCAGGTAAATATGTTGCTTTCCCAATCCTTGTCCTTGAGCTTAAAAGCTGAAGACACAACACCAAAGGAAGAGGGGTTGGGAGGAAAGTAGGGGAGCAAGCTTAGGTACTAGCTCTTTGTTGCAAAATTCTTATAATGAGCAGGTGGAATGGAAACAGAGAAGAGGAGAAACCAAAATCTGCTGGTCTCTCAGCAGAGCTGATGGAATGGGCCTACTTCCTTTTTCTCCACCAGCTGTAGCCTGATGATTTCCTTGTTTCCTGATGACTGTTAATGAAGGAAGGACCCTGAGGCTTCTAAGCAGATCTGGTTGTGACACTGCTTCCCATCTTTCCCTCTGCTTTAGCCTAGTGGAAAGGTTGCCGCCATATGACAGCTGAGGAAGAATACAGCCTGATAGAGTCAGCTTCTTAGCAGAGCTGATGGTAGTCCTACTTAGTTCCCCCCCCCTTTGCTGCAGATTTCAGTTGGACAGTTGAACATGCACTTAGATATGTCCCTTATAAGCCCCTTCCAACTCTACTATTTTATTCTATGATTTAAATAAATATGATTGTCATATTAGTGTAGTAGTGCTTATGGCTTGATAACACATAATTGTTTTTCTTATTATAGTACTCATGTTATATGTGTGTGTGTGCATGTGTATTTACAGTATGTGTGTTTGTGTGTGTGTGTATTACGAATGAAACAGGCACTATGGTCTCTTTCTTATGAATGCACAGGATCAAGGCTTCTTATGTTCTCCCCTTTGCCTTTTGGCTGTTCAGAGTCCTTATATGTCAGACATTGTGTTCACCTGAGCTTACATTGTCTCCCAACAGCAGTCATCTGCACAAGCAGGCTAATGGTTGGAGTTCCCACCCAAGATTTCTTGGGGTTTGGGAGATAAGAGGATAATGATGGGAGTTCAACAGCAGATTGTCTTTTTAACATTTATTTCTTAAACATGTTAACACTTCACACTTAATGTTTCACATAAATGCATATAGTCGGCCTTAGCCAATAAGCTAGAATCAAACCAGTTACTTTGCAATATATCTTAATGCTATCTTTCAGTTCTTATCCAGAAAATACATTACCATTTTCTCACCCTCAGAATGTTGGCAGACAGCAGTAATACATTGGCACAGGCTCAAAAAGCGCTGATAGCGTACTGTCTAAACTTTCCTTCTTCTATAGGAGTGTGCAAGGCTATATCCTGATGTTATAGCCGTCTGTACTTAAGCTGCTTCTCTTGACTCCATCTCTGTGCTCCTTCTGTGTAAGACTTCTAAACAATTAACTACCTTTTAAGGAATTCCGTCTTTTCAAGTAGACTTGTTGGTGATCTTCCCAGACTTGTTATCTACAAATTACTATTTCAGACTGAACTGCAGTGTCTGAATGAGAGTGGAAAGGGGGGGGGGACAGAGTGATCGACAGGCACTTAAGTGAGAAACTAATACAAACGTATATATTGGTACACTATACATTTGGACACCTTAAGATATTGTAATCAAATGTGTGTGAGATCAAAGAACAGATTTTTGTCTATTTGGATACCATTGAATGCCATTTTGAAGCAAGATGGTAAACTGAACCTTTCAGAACTATACTGATTTTAACCAAGCATTGCATGATGGTTCCTGAGATCAAGGAGCAGGTTCTCATCTGTTTGGATACAATTGGATGCCATTTTGAATCAAGATGGAAGACTGAACCTTTCAAAACTGCTCTGATTTTACCACTGATATTAAAACTGCACTGATTTTTTTGGTTTCTTATAATTCCTGAGCAATGCTAGGTAGGAGGCTGCTAATTCTGAATAAATGTCAATAGTTTCTTTTAAAACAAACAAACATGGCAGAGTTGAAAGTGAACAAGCCTGAAATACTAGAATATAGAATCAATGTTTAATTTGCCCAATACAGTAGCTAATATAACCCTTTAAGATGCAAATAAAACATTTAAATGCAAATAACAACAACAACATAACATTCTCTTCTACAAAGTTGTGGTTCAAATGAAAAATGGACATTTGAAAATACATATCTAAAAAGAAAATGTTGGTCATCTTTAAAATTGTAAGAATAAAGTGTGATATTGCTGCAGTATTTCATCAATACCCAGGTTTTTCTATTGCTATACTAATGCTGGCAAAGTTAAAAAGAAATAGCTTCTTATGTCAGCCATAAATCAAGTGTTCCATAAATCAGTCCCTTGAAAATGCATGAGATGCTTGTTGAAAAATATATATCATGCTTTGGAATTCTGATACTGAACACATTTTTTACTCTGGGTCCTAATGTATGTATACCGAGGACAATCTGATGCTTCATACAGCAAACAAAATTGTTGTTTCCATACCAGAGTGTTATGCAGCATAAGGGGAAGCTAGGATACAACAAGCTAGGAATTTCAGTTAGTTTAAACTATGGTTTATTGAAACAAGCCCAGATCAGAAACCATGGTTTGACTTCAGCTTATTTTAATGAACCATATAGTCCACACTGACCACAGGGTGTAACTGTGGCCAGTCTAAACTAGAAAGTGATGCTAGTGAAGGAGAGAGGAGACCTTGCACCGAAAACTTGAACAGGCTTCTTCCCATAACACTAAATTATGTTTAATATTATGTCAGAACTAGGCCTGTGCATGTCAGAGTGATTGTGTCCACTAGATGGTGAGGGATGCTATTGCATAAACTGAAATGTATATACAATTTTTTACCTAGGGTCATCCAGGTTGTTACATATTTAGTAACTACATGGGCAGGTTCACCCACTATACACTGTGTTTTCTGTATTGTTGTTTGTTTAGTATGGAATTACTGTAGTTAGAGAAGCCACACTTGGGGGACTTATCTTTGTATTGTCACCCGCTTTCTATGCCTGGGAGGAAGAATGGTTCTTTTAGATATATCCAGGTAATCAATTAAGATTGCCACCAGGTATGCTAATTAATGTAGTTTATTTCACTAATAGCACAACACTATAGATAGGCATGATTATTCAGAAAAGATAATGACCCCATTCAGCTACTGGGACTCCTTTCTCTAGGCAGCAGTTGCTGAGTGCTACCTTCCCTGAAAAGACGACTGTACACATGGACATCACCAAATGTTTCTTTGGGGAAAGTCATGCATTTTAAATGCAAGTTGGATGTGCTTTGTATTATGTGGATCTATTTCATCAACTTTGACTGCATGTAAATCAAGTAATTTAAAACAAACTACATGTACATGAAAATGAAGCAGGAGAAAGACTTATTGAATTCTGTGAAGCCAATAATGTGTTTCTTGCGAACACAGTTTTTGAGCAACTGAAAAGACTACTGTACACATGGACATCACCAAATGGTCAATATAGAAATCAAATAGATTATATTTGGTAGCAGAAGATGGAGAAGTTCCATACTTTCTGCAAAAACAAGACCAGGAGCAGACTGCGGTACAGATCATGAACTGGTTGTATCGAAAATCAGAGTAAAGCTAAAGAAGACCAACAAAGCAATCATAATGCCAAAATACAATTTAAATAGCATCCCAGAAGCATATAAGATCAAATAAGGAACAGGTTTGAGGCTTTCAACTTAGTTGACAGAGAACCAGAAGGACTATGGAATGAAGTCAGAGACGTTATCAGGGAAGAATGTAAAAAGACAATACCTCTGATTAAAAAGAGAGAAAGACCTCAATGAATGGCTGAAGAAACTCTTAAAATGGTTAAAGAGACAAGGAAAGCAAAAGCAAAAGGAGATAGAAACACAGTCAGAAGGCTAAATGCAACAATACAGCAAGGGACAAAGAGAACTATTACAATAGTTAATGTATAGAAATAGAAGAGGACAACAAAAAGGGTCAAACAAGAGCCCTGTTCCAAAGGATTAGAGAAATGAAAGAGAAATTTAAACCAAGAGTAGGGATGTTGAATAATCAACAGGGGAACACACTGACTGACCAAGATAAAAAAAAGAAAGATGGAAGCAATACACTGATGAACTCTATAAAGGAGATGCCAGGATTATAGATTAATTCACGGAGGAACTGTATGATGAAGAACCAGAAATTTTGGAATACGAGGTGAAAGCTGCTCTTAAAATACTTGGCAGAAACAAATCACCAGGAATAGATGGCATACCAATAGAATTGCTACAAGCTACTGAGACTGAATCTGTCCAAATTTTGACAAAAATATGTCAAGAAATATGGAAAACTAAACAATGGCCCACAGACTGGAAGCGTTCCATATACATTCCAATTCCAAAGAAAGGGGATCCCAGGGAGTGCAGTAACTATCTAACTATTGCCTTAATATTCCATGCAAGTAAAGTAATGTTCAAGATTCTACAGCAAAGGCTCTTACCGTATATGGAGTGAGAAATGCCAGACGTCCAAGCTGGATTTAGAAAGGGAAGAGGCACCAGAGATCATATTGCAAACATACGTTGGATAATGGAACGGACCAAGGAATTTCAGAAGAAAATCACCCTGTCCTTTATAGATTACAGCAAAACCGTTGACTGTGTAGATCATAAAAAACTATGGAATGCTTTAAAAGAAATGAGGGTGCCACAGCATGTGATTGTCCTGATGCGCAACCTATACTCTGGACAAGAGGCTACTGTAAGGGCAGAATATGGAGAAACCGATTGGTTCCCCATCGGAAAGGGTGTGACACGGGTGTATTTTATTATCCTATTTATTTAATCTATATGCAGAACATATCATATGGAAAGCAGGATTGGACCAAGATGAAGGAGGTTTGAAAATTGGAGGGAGAAATATCAATAATTTAAGATATGCCGACAATACCATACTACTAGCAGAAACCAGTAATGATTTGAAACGAATGCTGATGAAAGTTCAAGAGGAAAGCACAAAAGCAGGACTACAGATGAACGTCAAAAACATTAAAGTAATGACAACAGAAGATTTATGTAATTTTAAAGCTGACAATGAGGACATTGAACTTGTCAAGGATTATCAATACCTCGGCACAGTCATTAACCAAAATGGAGAGAAGAGTCAAGAAATCAGAAGAAGGCTAGGACTGGGAGGGCAGCTGTGAGAGAACTAGAAAAGGTTCTCAAATGGAAAGATGTATCACTGAACACTAAAGTGAGGATCATTCAGACCATGGTATTTCCGATCTCTATGTATGGATGTGAAAGTTGGACAGTGAAATAAGCGGATAATAGAAAAATCAACTCTTTTGAAATGTGGTGCTGGAGGAGAGCTTTTTGCATACCACGGACTGCAAAAAAGACCAATAACTGGGTGTTAGAACAAATTAAACCAGAACTATCACTAGAAGCTAAAATGATGAAACTGAAGTTATCATACTTTGGACACATAATGAGAAGACATGATTCATTAGAAAAGATAATAATGCTGGGAAAAACAGAAGGGAGTAGAAAAAGAGGAAGGCCAAGCAAGAGATGGATTGATTCCATAAAGGAAGCCACAGACCTGAACTTACAAGATCTGAACAGGGTGGTTCATGACAGATGCTCTTGGAGGTTGCACAAACACTGACACATTTTAGCTAACATTTCTATCTTAATTTCCAATCAGAGAATATTTTTGTTTGAATTGTATGCTGTAAGCAACTGTGGTTGATGCCTAATGTATCATACTGAATGACATCACTAGGGCCCGCTCCATGTCATCACAAGGGTTTGAGATGCTTCTGACCTGGAAACCGTACTTGGACCAGTCAGATCACTGCATGAGTGAAGGATTCTGGGCATGCAGCCTTTGAGCAGTTTTCTGACAGATCAAAGGCTTGCTTGTTGGGGCGACCCAGAGTATCCAGCCCCTCCCATACTGTTCTCATGTTACACTGTCCATTTATATGCAGAATTGCTGTTATTTTGAGAAGTTTGAACAGATCCTTATTTAGGACATTAAATAGGGCATTAAATCAATTCCTGGATTCCACATATATCTAAATGATACGACATTACAATCTTTTGTCATTGGTATTAAAAGCACATAAATACTTTAAAGGCAGGTGCTTAGTAACTATGTTGGTCCACAAATCCAGGTTCTCATAACTTTTAGGAAAATAATTGGGAAATGTGCAGTCAGGGTTCATCTGTTGGGATACCAGGGAATCTAGGCATTTGATATAGTAGGAAGCAGGAGCTTTCAAGGCCAGGGAAATCCCAGCAGGCAGTTGCCAAGTATCAACATGAAGAAGAATGGGGAATGAACCATAGTTCAGTGATTGCATGCAAGAAGCCCTTGGTTCATGTTTCAACATCTCCAAGTAAGGCTAAGGAAAAGTGCCTCTCTGGAAATAAGAGGCATGTGGGTGTGAAGGATGGAGAGGTTTCCTGTTGCTTTCATGGATATTTTTTAGAGCTCCAGTGTGCATAATAATCTCTGCCTTTTAAAAAAAGAAAATAAGAGACCTGCTTCTTCTTTCTCATCCACATGCCTCCAAGTTCATTCGCCCTCTCTCCCGCTTGCCAGATGGCATAGCAGTGGCATTTGCTGAGCTGTCTTACCAATATATATTTAAATAGCATGAGTATGCTGTCCAACAAAGCCCCAGACACTTTTACCGACCTTTTTTCAAGAGCCCCTCATTTGTCCAAAGGCACAGCACTCTGAGAAACAAAGACAGCAGGTATAACTATCAGGAGTGTTTATTTGCAGTGAGCCTGCTCTATTGGATAAAGAAAGAAAGAAAGAAAGCATTGTGGGTAACTGCCACTGTCATCTTCACCCCCCAGGTTGCAATGTCTTGAATGCATAGGATCAGAGGAGAAGTGAATAAAAACCAAATCAGTGGTACCAGTTTTCAAAAATCATTTATTAATATGATTTTTGAAGAGCTCTCAGATACAACATACAACAGATTCCTACATGTTCTATAAGGATGCAGTTACCAAAGAAAGTTGATGTGACTAACTAGATGGACAGACTAGAGTGATGGTATGCTGGACAATGGTGGAAGCATCACACTGCTCCTAGGCATGCTACAGAGGGTTTTGCCTGAAAAAGGGCCCCCTCCAGTTCTTTTAATCTGTTTAATCTTTTGCTACATGACAAATGGACTGATGTGTTGATTGTAGGTGTTCATTTTTGAACTGCAAGGATTACATGTCAAAAGATCATTTATGACTTTATTGGGAAGTTTCAAGGCACATGGGCACAACTGTCCTGAAGCATTACATTAGTTCTCCCAAGCAATGTCATTAATAAACACAGTCCTGCTTACAGCCATCAGCAATGTTTTTGTTTTTCCTCCTTGGCATCTTTACAGAGCCCATGTTCCAAGTATCCAGTCATCCATTCTATTCATAGTTAATCCTTCTCAGTCATAATGTAATTGATTACATTAAATATAACATATATCGTAATAATATGAATACATGAGTGTCTTCAGACTCATCTTGCTAAATTATATCTGACTTAAAATGACGTGTGATAGTGGGGGCCCAGACCTGTGCTGCAAACAACTTATGGGGAGGTGGAGGAATTACATCATTCTTTTTTTTCTTGTTTTTTTACCCAGTTAGGACTTAAAAATGGGCATTGATGGATGTTTAGAGTTTGTTAAATTCTGATGAGCAGATTTTTCAGCAGTTGAAGATGCCAATACATTGTTTAGCTTTGATAGAGCAAAGGGGCAGATATTAAGCAATTTAAGAATTGTGTGAGGATATATCATAGTGGAGTTGAAAGGGTGTTGCATTATTACAGTAAAAGTCTATGTCAAGCAGCAAAAAATAATTGCAGCAGTCACAAAGGACTGTGGGCAGTAATTAAATTTATAGTCCATTATGTGCTGGGAAGGATATATGTGGTCAGGATCTGCAATCTATCTTTGCAATAGCATTTTAAATTTGAGACTCCTGAAGGGCAACTGGCCAAGAATATGGGGGAGGGGAAACACCCCTAGCAGGATATAATAAGATTTCAAAGTCCCATAGAGACCTGGTGGAAAGCTTGGCAATGTTGAAACTCTTTCCGGATGACCTTTCTGGAAAAAGATATACAATGACTTGCCTTGGAATAAAAATATGACATTGAATATACAAAGGAGTGGAAGTGTATATTGTCTTTTTCTGAGGTAAAGGCTCCCTGTTTAGTTCTCAAGTTTTTTGCACCTCCAGTATAGAGCAGGACAGGGTATAGGAACAAGAACTACACACAGATATAGTGATCTTTATTTGAGTAGCAATCTACACACAGATATAAGTAACTTAAAAATAACCAGGATTTATTTATTACTACAAAAGTTTGTCATGGCATAGGGGAAGAATTCATGCATCAGAAGCCTGATTGCTGACCAGTATTGCCACCTGGCCTGCATATTTGGAAAACTTGGTGGGAATGGGCAGGAATCACAGACCCACAATGATGTGAAGTGATTTTGTGGGTCATTCCTGTGACCAGGTTTGTGGCAGGTGTATTGGTCTCTGAGCTAGTCTGGCACCCCAGTATCTCTTAAGGGAATCATCCAGGGGAGTGGGAAGTTCACATGACTAAGGGATGTTTTAGTATGTATTTCTCTAATATAGTGAGGGATGCTTGAGGAGTTTCTTCTTTCCCAATTCCTGTACGGAATCTCTGAGATTCATGTGCAGATTGGTACTTAGATATCCAACAGATTTCACACTTCTCTGAATGTTATGATTTAGTTCTTGGAAGTTTAAATGTATTGAAATACAGATTAAAACATTTTTTTTAAAAAAGACACATTTCAATAGTACTTCAAGCTCTGCTTTTGGCAAGGGTAGTCTGTGATACGGAGTTCCCCATAGGGGACCTGATCTGAGCAGACTTGCTGTCACTGCCACTCAACTGATCGCTGGTGACAACAAGCCTCCCTTGCCAAGAGTCAGTTGAGAGTACACTTTAAGGCTTCCAGTAACCATTGGCATCCACAACTCTACCTGTCACATAAGACAGCAGGTTTGAGGCAGATGGGCATGATTTTACAGAAACAGCCTTGTGAGCCAAATTTGGACCTGTGCAGGACTTAATTGGACCTGTGGGCTGGAGGTTCCCCACCCTGGAGGACAGGATTGCAGCCTTGGTTATCAATAGAAAACATAGTTATAGCTCAACAGCTGCGGCAGAACCGGCTGAAGGCATGTTGGCAGTTGAGAGGACTCCAGTCAGCTGAGCATAATTTCCTTCCATAATTTGATGGCATCAGTAATCTTTGTGTCTTTAGTTGAGTCCCACTCACAATGTGGAGCTGCTTTATAGCCCTAAACTTCTACAGAGCTTATATTGGCAAGCAGCCACATTTCTTCCTTCTGGCTTGAAAAAGCTTCAGGCAAAAATGAATGAAATACATTCTGTTTGTGCAACGTTCAGCATTTGCTTTGTGCTGACTCCTGCTGGGATAGAATTAAGTACTATTTTCTGATATGGAAAACTTTCATGCATAGTTATTTCCCCCCCCCCCAATATCATGTACGCAAGGGTTCTATGAAAGGAACAGCAGTAATACATCATATTTTCAATAGTATTCACACAACTCCTCAGAAATATGTGCCTTTCATTTTTTATGCAAAAGTCGTGCTTAGGAATTATGAAATGATTCTACCTTAATGATTTATTAGATGTTTCTACAATTAACTTACTTTCCCAAATTACTGACAATAGTGTAATATATCATAAGTCCCTATGAAGATAATTACACATAGTTGGTGTGCAGTTTTCTAAGGCATGTCTCTCAAATACATTTTAAAAAAGCAAATGAAAGCATTGTGCATAATATTGGACAAACATTATAACCTTGAATCAGTTTGAAAAAATGGAGGAAAAACTACAAGACATTTTAATTTGTACTTCAAACAAATTTCGATGGTCTGGATCAAAGCTCAGATTAATGAATCTAAATTCAGTCAAGATAACACATTGGCTTGGGGGTATTGCTTGGTTGGCAACCAAAATGGATGAGTGAGGAACTAGCTCTCTGTTTCATGAGGCCTATTTCAGCTCATCAGCATTTTTCAGTGACACTGACATGTTATTGACCAGGGTTCTAATACTCTTGTGATGCAGCATGGATCCTTACAGTCCATCACACAGACCCGAGGAGATTTCTGCCTCTGCAACTTGAACCCATGGATACAGGTTTTTAAAATCTATTCATTGGCGACATGTCAGTTTTTGTTACTCCACCAGACAGTGTGGCATTTGATAGACTAATATGATGTTTTGTTTTTAATATGCTGCCAAACCTTCATGTGGCTGTATGGAAGTGGTATTGCTATTGTTTATATGTTTATCGTCTGTTTTATTTGTTTTGTTTTAACATTGTGTAAGTCACTTGGGGACCTTTGGGTATCAAGCGACTAATAAATCATCATCATCATCACATTACAAGAAGGATTAAACTCAGTGCTCAAGGGCTCTTGGTTGGGAGATTAATTTCTAGTGGTGGGAACTTCAGCATTGAAGGGAGTGGCAGTTATTTTTGCAAGTTACTGTCCCTTCACAGTTACTGATATACTCTCAGATGAAAGAATGTGCTATGTTCTGATTAGAGGTTCTCTGGGAGCACGATTATTTATTTATTTATTTATTATTTCAATTTATATACCGCCCTTAGCAGAATAGCTCTCAGGGCGGTGAACAAACAAGATAAAATACAATATATCTGTATAACTGTCTGCTCAGTCTATGGCCCTAATATTTATTAATCAGAATTTTTAGAAGTTCTTGGTGACTCTTGAAGCCTTATCATAGGCTGCAATTTAAGTGTAGCATTGGATCAATGGTGTGCTGGATCCGGCTCGTATAGGCTCGCGAGAGCCGATTGTTAAAGTTTCAAGAATTTTGTGACCTGGCTGTTAACAGAGGGAGCAGGGGAAGTCTTCTGCTTCTCTGATTGGTGGACGAAAGACATGTGCCAGAAGGATGGGCTTCTGGGCAGAGCTTGGAAAAGTTACTTGTTTGAACTGCAACTCCCATCAGCCCAATCCAGTGGCCATGCTGGCTGGGGCTGATGGGAGTTGTAGTTCAAAAAAGTAAAATTTCCAAGCTCTGCTTCTGGGCAGCGTTGCTCATCCCTCGTGCTCTGTGTTAGGAGGCACGAAGAAGGAGGTGGAGAGAGAAGGGAAAATGCTACCATGGTGGAGGGAGAAAGCCAGAGGAGAAGGCTGCTGCAGAATGGAAGTAAAGAGCTGTGGAGGTGAATGATGGTGATGTGTGTGTGTGTGTTACCCTTTCCAGGTTGCAGAGGTGTACTTCGCACTCGCCCTACTGCCCCCTGTGATGTCCCTGTATATAGATATTACTGTAAATATGGTAAGTGCAGGTTTATTAAAGTATATATGGTAAATGGACTGAGTGAGGGGGGGAGTACATGGGCTAGAATGCTGGAGAATGCTGTATGATGCTTGGCTGAGTGTTTGAGTGGCTGAAGGTATAAATGAGAGGATGATAGTTGAGAGAGGGTTGTTGTTTTGGGTTGTGAGAAGTTGAGGGAGTTGCGGGTTGGATTGCATTAGGCTGGTATTGAGGCAGTTTATATATGACTAGAAACATAAAGAGTAATGCAATATATGAAACCATATGCTTGTTAAATATATCTTAAGTAATCTTGTTATTTCCTGATGTTTATAATTAAATATTTTCTTGGTTTACCAAAAGCCTGATCCTTGGCTGGGGCTTTCACAGACCAGAAGGGTAGGCAGGGTATTTACCAAGGTGGAGAAATAGTATGAAATGGTGGCAGCAGTGAAGAGATAGTGTAACATCATCAAGTATCCAGAGCAACCCAGGGCTGTATGCTTTATAGACACAAAGGTATAGGGGGGTTGTGGCCTGCAAGTGCACCTAGACACAAAGTAACAATAAGCCAGAAGGAGACTAAGGCAAAGTCTCAAGGCAATATTGTGAAATAGGGAGTGGCTGGTGGTGGTGCCTAGCAGTGGGATCTTGCAAGATCTGTGCTAGAGCCAGTGAGAGAACAAATAAAAACCAGGATCCTGACTGGTGGTGACCAGAGCTGAGGCACACAAGGTGGGACCTGACAGGTGGTGGCAGCAGGAGGGATCCTGACACCCCCACCCCGCTCTTTTGCCTCCCTGTCCGCCCCCACTCTGTTCTGTCAACAGCACAAGAAAATTGGGAAATAATAAAACAAGCAATTCCTGTAATCACTGCTGTCCTACACCAACACCGAATTTGTTTTCTGCCTTTTTTGGGGTAGGGCTACAAATAACACAGCTCACTGTAGTTTTAAGAAATATAATAATAGTGATTAGCATTACTCATTTTGAGATGGCAGCAATTCTTTTCATGTACTTTTTCATGTTGTGCTATACAGGACTTTTTTTTAACCATTCTGGGCCAATCATGCAATGGAAATGTGCATGGTTTGCAATTGTGCTGGAATTGTGGAATACTGCCAGAACTAGAGAGCAAAATCTAGCTGCTGCTAAAATAATCTTGATAATCTGAGAGTTTGTTTGTTTTTTAAAAAGGCAGGTTTCCAGAATTAATGGTTCTGGTTTCTAACTATTTAATTGACACTGGCAATTGTTTGAAAACAGTAATTTTGACAGTCCCCCTAGGGTCTGTCAACAGGGCTAGCCAACACTGTGCCTTTTTATTGTTTTGGACTAAAACTCCCATTAGCCCCAACCAGCACGGCAAATTGTCAGGGATTATGGGAGATGTAGTCTACACCACCTGGAGGACACCATATTGGCTACCCCTTCCCTAGAAACAGTACAAGAAAAATAATTCCAGTACTAATAGGATGAAATGGGTGTGTTTCCCTTGGCTTAGAAGCCCATTTCAGAAGCCATCATATTGGGTGGTATTCAATTAACACATCTTGTTAATGCAAGGATTTCCATTTGCACATCAAGACTCCCACTTCAACCCTCTGCGTATCCCCCTTTCTCAAATCTGTTTTGGAGGGTTGGTGAAACCCCTACAACAAATTTAGAGGGTGCATGGGGGAAGGAGAGGGGGACGTCCAATCCTGTCACTCAAGCAAAAAACTTTGCACTGATGGGACCATGACTCAATACATTGGATACAAGCTATTATGTTCAATAGTGTTGATCATCGGTTTAGAGAAGAGGACATAATGGAAGTCTAGATTTAATATTTCCCTTCCCCCCCACCCTAAATGGATGATAAGTGGTACCAAGAATAGCCTGACTGCTTTATTATTGGACTTCATGATTGATGGAAAACATGCATGTAGCATGCATTTGCATGTGCATTTCCTCTTATTGGACTGAGTTGCTAGAGAAAGGGAAATGGAGAACTACAAGAAGTAATGTCAGTATCCTATGGAAGTGGCAGAATGATTATTCACTTTTTTTAAAAAAAATCAAGTCTCCAGGTCATATATGTCAAGCATACCTCAGTTAATTTTTGAGACTAAGAAATTTCTCTTTGTGTTCTATTTTATATCTTTGTAATTAAACCCTGATAGTTATTGAAAACTTCCATCCTGATGAATATATTTATTTATTAATTAAAAAATTATATACTGTTGGATTTACAAAACACATTAAAATTATCAATAAAACAGTTAAAAACACTTAAAACATTTTAAAATGAATTAAAAACAGCAACAGACAAAAAAACACAAACATCAGCATCTATGCATCTTGATAGGGTTGCCAAAACAAAAAAGTTTTAAGCAGGTGCCAAAAAGAATATAACGAAGGCACTTGCCTAATGTCAATGATTAAAAAGAAAGGACATATTTAATTTGTTGTTACCTTGCAATCATTTATTTCTTTTCTTTTTTGCTCTCTCTTTTAGTTTTGAGTGATTCACATCATGGTCAATTTTCTAATGTAACGCTCTAATTTTGAGGAAGACTGTAGAGTGGTTCTAAGACAACCACCATTTGGTATGAGAGTTCAGAAATTTGTTGTTGTTACGTGCCTTCAAGTCAATTACAATTTATGGGAACCCTATGAATCAGCGACCTCCAATAGCATCTGTTCTAAACCACCCTGTTCAGATCTTGTAAGTTCAGGTCTGTGACTTCCTTTATGGAAACAACCCATTTCTTGTTTGGTCTTCCTCTTTTTCTACTCCCTTCTGTTTTTCCCAGCATTACTGTCTTTTCTAGTGAATCATGTCTTCTCTTGATGTGTGCAAAGTATGACAACCCCAGTTTCATCATTTTAGCTTCTAGTGACAGTTCTGGTTTAATTTAAGCTGTATTTAGGGGCAGTGAGGGCAGCAAAAAAACCACAGTATTTTGCTGCCACTATCAAATCAATATGCCGCCCAGCTGAACTCTTCAGAATTGTCCGGGGGCTATTACACTCTGGCCCCAGGGATATGGTAGAACCATCTGAGGCCCGCTGTAATGAATTTGTTGGCACTTTCAGGATAAAATCTTTCGCATCCGCCAGGACTTAGACTCCAGTGCTATACCAGGTGAATCAAGCGAGGTATCCAGAGCACAGCCTTGTCCAGATTTCAGTTTCAGTTGGTACAGCTTGAGGACGTTGACAAGGTGCTTGGACAGGTTCATGCAACCACTTCTGTGTTGGAACCTTGCCCTTCTTGGCTAATAAAAGCTAGCAGGGATGGAACAGCCGGCTGGGCCAGGGAAGTGATTAATGCTTCTCTGTGAGAGGGAGTGGTCCCTGGCTGCCTGAAAGAGGCAGTAGTGAGACCACTCCTGAGGAGACCCTCCCTGGACCCGGAAAATCTTAATAACTATAGGCCTGTGGCAAATGTTCCATTCCTGCGCAAGGTCCTTGAACAAGTGGTTGCGGGCCAGCTCCAGACACTCTTGGATGAGACTGATTATCTGGATCCATTTCAGTCAGGTTTCAGGCCTGGTTTTGGCATGGAAACAGCCTTGGTCACCCTGTATGATGACCTTTGTTGGTAGAGAGACAGGGAGAGTGTGACTCTGTTGATTCTCCTTGATCTCTCAGCGGCTTTCGATACCATCAACCATGGTATCCTGGGGAGACTGGCTGAGTTGGGAGTGGGAGGTACTGCATTGCGGTGGTTCCACTCCTGCCTGGCTGGTTGGCTGCAGAAGGTGGTGCTTGGGGAACATTACTCGGCACCCTGGACTCTCCAGTATGGGGTTCCGCAGGGGTCAGTTCTGTCCCCCATGCTGTTCAACATCTACATGAAACTGTTGGGTGCAGTCATCTGGAGCTTTGGAGTGCGTTGGCATCAGTATGCTGATGACACGCAATTCTATTTCTCCTTTTCATCTTCTTCAGGTGAGGCTGTCAATGTGCTGAACCGGTGCCTGGCTACGACAATGGACTGGATGAGGGCTAATAAACTTAAACTCAATCCAGACAAGACTGAGATGCTGCTAGTGGGTGGTTCTTCTGACCAGATGGTGAATGTCCAACCTGTTCTGGATGGGGTTGCACTCTCTCTGAAGGAGCAGGTTCGCAGCTTGGGGGTTCTCCTAGAACCATCTCTGTCACTTGAGGCTCAGGTAGCCTCAGTGCCACAGAGTGCCTTCTACCAACTTTGGTTGGTGGCCTAGCTACACCCCTATCTGGACAGGGATAACCTGGCTTCAGTTGTCCATGCTCTGGTAACCTCCAAATTAGATTACTACAATGCAATGTGGGGCTGCCTTTGAAGACAGTTTGGAAACTGCAGCTTATGCAAAATGCAGCGGCCAGACTGGTAACAGGGACCAGACGGTCCGAACATATAAAATCGATTCTGGCCCACTTGCATTGGCTGCCTGTATGTTTCCGAGCTCGATTCAAGGTGCTGATTTTAACCTATAAAGCCTTATACTGCTTGAGACCACAATACCTGATGGAAAGCCTCTCCCGATATGAACCAACCTGTACACTATGCTCAACATCTAAGGCCTTCCTCTGGGTGCCTACTCCGAGGGAAGCTTGGAGGGTGGCAACAAGGGAGAGGGCTTTCTCAGTGATGGCCCCCAAATCATGGAATTATTGGGTGACGAGGTGCGCCTGGCGCCATCACTGTTATCTTTCCAGCCCCAGGTCAAGACTTTCCTCTTCTCCCAGGCATTTTAGCATGTGTTTTTATATTGTTTTAAATGTTTAATTCGTGTTTAAATTGTTTTTAAAAGATGTGCTTTAAATTTGTATATGTGTTTTTAGTTACTGTAAACCTCCCAGAGAGCTTCGCTTATGGGGCGGTATAGAAATACAATGAATAAATAAATAAAATAAATAAATTTGTTTTAACACCCAATGATTTGTCTTTTTCGCAGTCCATCGTATGCCCAAAGCACTCCTCCAACACCACATTTCAAATGTCTTTATTTTTCTCTTATCTTTTTTCACTGTCCAACTTTCACATTCACACATAGAGATTGGGAATGCCATGGTCTGAATGATCCAGACTTTAGTGTTCAGTGATACATCTTTGCATTTGAGGACCTTTTATAGTTCTCTCATAACTGCCCTCCCCAGTCCTAGCCTTCTTCTGATTTCTTGACTATTGTCTCTATTTTGGTTAATGACTGTGCCAAGGTATTGATAATCCTTGACAAGTTCAATGTCCTCATTATCAACTTTGAAGTTACATAAAACTTCTCTGGTCATTACTTTAGTCTTCTTGATGTTTAGCTGTAATCCTGCTTTTGTGCTTTCCTCTGGAACTTTCATCAGCATTCATTTCAGATCATTACTGGTTTCTGCTAAGAGTATGATATTAAGATTGGTCAAGATGGCTACCTAACAAGATGCTTTCCTGAAGCTCTTCACCATAATAGTAAGAAACAACTGTACTGTATACATTATTTTGCTCTAGTTTGGTGCTAGACTAGTTTTCACCTGCCCAGCAATGCACCTAAGAATTTAAGAAGTTATTTAAGCTCCTATGCCCCAGAACGGAGCCCTTCCTGACAAGCAAACATCGTTAACTCCAGCGGAGCTTTTCGGCTGTCTCTTTCTAACAACATTACCTTGAACATGAGAGGGCCTGTTGGCAAGCTTGTATCCAGCTGGCAAGAGAATTAGAAACTACTCCTATATCTATACACTGAACTTGCATGGAACTTTAACTATGTTAATGACAAAGGCTGCAGGAAGCCGAACGTAATTTGATGCGCTGGACCAGCAGGCTTAAAGAGGCAGAACTGAATCTCACCTAATTAACCCCTGAGCTGCCAGTTTGAAGTAATTTAGAAACTTAACAGGAAATGAGATGGTGCTTACCAGGGAGGGATACAAACAACTTGGACTGATCCCTATAAAGGAGGATACCTCAGTAGTGGGCAGAAGACATAACCAGCATAAGATCACAGACTTCTACCGCGCAAACCTGAATGCCCGATCCGATCCGAACCCCCTGGATGTGAGGTTGCCAGAAGAAAATGGAACCTGTTTAGATTGGTCCTTGGGACCATACTGCCCAATGGAACCTCCGATTGGGGTTTCTACGAGGGCGGGTGTATGTGCTCTGGCAGAAGAATTAGAGCACGCCAATTTTACAACTATAGACTCTGGTCAGATTTGTTATCCTGCTCAGCTGCAGATATGCGGGAATTCTGTGAATACTTCTTTGCCCTATCCTGCAGAGAATGAGAAAGTAAATAATATAGCCAATTGCTCTTCTGTTTCATCACAACCTCCTCTGCCTCCACCCAACCATTCCTTAAAGTATATGGGAGTTCTTTGTGATGAAGACTTTGAGTCGGATACGGTGGCTAAACTTGTTAATGCGCAGCTTGAGTTAATTAAAAATCTATTTACAAACTGGACAGAAGACTTGTCACAAATCAAGAACCTCCTTATGGAATGTATGGACCAACTGTCACTTCTTATGGCCACCGTCCAGTTGAATTTGGGTAGACCTGCTCAGCTTCCCTCCACTGATAGGTCTAATTTCGACTCGGTGCCCAAGCCTTGGGTGGTTAGGGACCTTGGTCCCCAGCAAGAATTTAACCCTACCATAGAGCTCTCGATAGGTGAAACACAACAGCTGGAAGTAAGGTGCCCTAGCGCAGCAAGTTTGCATTGTCTACACGCTGAGTGTGATAAAAAGGTCATAGCATATTTAAAAAAGGGCCCTAAACAGAAGTCCACCAAGATTCAAACAAAGTCACAAACAAACTTAAAAAAGAAAACAAAAAATATTAAAGCTACTGGCCGCACCAGGAAGGGTTCTAAAATGAACTTCAATAAACTCTTTAAGGTGCTGGACACGAAAGAGAATGAACAAGTAGCATTGGACACTTTACAACAAGTAATTAAAAATAATAATACATCTCCATCCAAGAAGACAGAACAAAGACAGATCTTTATGATGCGAAGCCCTGAAGCCATGTGCCCGGATGATGCAGTAACAGCCCCTCAGGAACACCAGATAAATTCCAAATTGCCGATCAGGGGTGCTGTCCCCTTGATTGGAGTTGAGGCCTGTAAGAGCCCAGGGAACTTCAGGCTAGCTTCCGTGGACAAAAAGATGTGGTGTCTGCGGTTAGAAGACAGGAGCTTAGTACTTACCAATTACCCTAAACAGACCGGTTGGCTGACCCAGAGGGATCGTAAAATTCATCTACTGAAGTTATTACCAGCCGCTATCCAGCCCACACTGGATTTTGATTCAATCGAGAAGATTGAATATGTCTTTTACAATACAATAACGGCTCGAGGTTTGGTGTCCTTTACCTCCGCCTCAGCTGCGAACCTAGTTTACTCCCACAAGGAGGGACTTCACTACAGAGGAATCGTGGTGAAAATATACTTTACAGACTATTCTCCCCCTTTCCCCCTGATCACACAAGGCTTGGGGAAACGTCTCGTACCCCCAATCAGGGAGAAGAAGAAAGTCCCAACTGAAATGTCTGTCAATCGCTCTAACTTTCCCACAAACCCAACAGCTGGAAGTTTGGAGTCAGCTAACCCAGAGATAACATCTATAGCAGGCAGTGCTGTCCGGGTGAACGCCGCCCAGAATGGGCAGGCTCCGGCTACCGGGGATTATTGTCCTGAAGAAGTCCTACTTATAAACAGCTTTGGATCGTTACCCAATCAGGAACAACATGAGATTTTGCTCCGCTTGGCATCGTTGAAAGACACCCTTATGAATCTATATAATCGTAATCGTGAGACCAAACAGAATGCCTCTGGCCGGTCTGTGTCCAATCCCAGGATTATTTTGAGTACCACTCCAGCTGAGAATGTATTGGTGTACAAAACATGGTCTCCAAGAGTAAACCAACATAGCGGTATGGCCAGGAAGAACTATTCTCCCCCTAAACATCACCCAACCTTTCTGTTGGGTCAGCGAGCGCTAAGCCCAGAGATAACAGTAATACAACCGCTAGAAGGAACGAAGCTACCGATGCCTCCTCAATCGTCTTTATTTATGAGAAAGGAGGACACACAACATCCCACAACCTATTACAATTATGCAAATGCCGAACCAAAATCTTTTGATTGGCTGGCCGTACAGTGTTTGGAGCCCCATGAATACAGTCCTCCAATCCACAAGGATAACAACTTGGCATTTCCGGATCAACCTCTGTCTACTTGTGCTCCCTCTGCAAACTGTTGTGTTCTGAGGGCCCCACTTGATGCATTTGATATTATCAAAGAGGCAGATTGACTATCCTTGCCAACCGATCCATGCTCTGTGAAAAATCCACACAAACCTGATCAAACTTCTGTTCTGACTTGGAATGTTGCTGGCTGGACAAATAAGGCCCGGGACCCTGAAGTTCAGGGATTCATACAGGGACATGATATTATACTCCTCCAAGAAACTTGGCTCAGAGACGATCTATTCCTAAATAACTTTGTGGTACATTCGCTTGCGGCGGCCCCTAGCGCCAAGGGCGGCTGCCCAAAAGGGGGGCTATCTACTTTAGTCACAACTAAACTTGATATCTATATTAAGAGAATTGGGGTTTTGGACAATTTAGTGCTGGCTCTGTTACTCAAATTTCCTCATGTTACCATGCTGTTGATAAATGTGTATATCCCTCCTATGCGTAGGAAGATAGAGATCAGAAACACTTGGAAAAAGTTGGAGGGGTTTATTAGTCAGCTTTTGAATGATTACCCAGAAGCTCTAACTCTGATTGCCGGAGATTTAAATGCTAGAACTGGCGCTAGTGATGCAAAGCTGTATTCGCGCTATCAGCTTCTCCCCCCGGAAGCAGATTTGGAACATCCCCTCCCCCTGAGACAATCTAAAGACCAAAAGTGTAACTTTGCTGGGCTATGTTTGCAATTGCCTAACCCCCTAGACTTAGTGATTTTGAATGGGACCGTGAAGGGTGATACTCAGGGGGAATTCACATTTCTATCCAACCGGGGGACTTTCACCATTGATTACTTTATAATCTCATATGTGTTTCTTAATAGGGTGCTCCAATGTGAGGTGGGGATGAGATGTGACAGTGATCATTTACCATTGCTTGTATCGCTTAATCTGGAAGCCCAGGCAAGTTACTTGGAATGTGTGCCCATGATGAATTCCCTGGTGGAGTATGGTCCCGCCCGTATGAAATAGTCCCCGAAATTGAGTGACACCATGCTAAAATTCCTTCAATCCAAGGAAGGCTATTGTTTACGCAAATCTATACTAACTGCGCAAACTCCAGATATAGTCTTGGAGCTCTTTCAGAAACTCATCACCTCTATTTGCCACTCATTAGCCCCAAAAATTACCAGAAGGCTTGGAACTCCTTACTCTGACTCCAAATCATGGTATGACCATGAATGTGTCACCCTTAATAATAAATAATAATAATAAATTTAATTTATGTGTCGCCTATCTGGCCAATGGCCACTCTAGGCGACGTACATACAATAAATATGGCAGAATACAATATAAAAATACAGTGAAATATATAAATTATAAGAGCAAACAATACATAATAGGAGGCATTTAAAACAGAAGAATATTAAGCCTCCCCAGAAGTCCCGAAAGCCTGCTGAAAAAGCCAGGTCTTTAAGGCCTTGTGGAACATATTCAGGGAAGAGATGTGCTGAAGATCTTGTGGGAGGCAGTTCCAGAGGGTGGGGGCCGCCGCTGAAAAGGCCTTCTCTTTAGTGCCCGCCAACCTAGCTGCTTTGGTTGGCGGGACTGAGAGAAGGCCTTGTGTGGCCGATCTTGTCAGGCGGCATGATTGGTGGCGTTGTAGGTGCTCCTTTAGATAAACTGGGCCGAGACCGTGTAGGGATTTAAAGGTTAAAACCAACACCTTGAATTGGGCCCGGAAAACAACTGGAAGCCAGTGTAGATCGAACAACACTGGCGTGATGTGGTCCTGGCGACGACTGTTTGTGAGTAATCGAGCTGCCGCATTTTGAATAAGTTGTAGTTTCCGGACCGTTTTCAAGGGTAACCCCACGTAGAGCGCATTACAGTAATCTAATGGAGAGGTGACCAGGGCATGTACTACCAGTGGGAGCTGATGAACAGGAAGGTAGGGTTGCAGCCTACGTATAAGGTGTAGTTGGTACCAAGCTGCCCGGCTCACAGCCGAAATCTGAGCCTCCATGGACAGCTTGGAATCAAGTACAACCCCGAGGCTGCAGACCTGGTCCTTTAGGGGTAAACTCACCCCATTGAACTTCAGGTCAACGGTTCCCAACCTTCTCTTGTCCCCCACGAGCAGTACCTCGGTCTTGTCGGGGTTCAGTTTCAGCCTATTCCTTCCCATCCATGCACTCACAGACTCCAGGCACTTGGACACGGTCTCCACAGCCAACTCTGGTGAAGATTTAAATGAGAGATAGATCTGAGTGTCATCCGCATATTGGTGACACTGCAGCCCAAATCTCCTGATGATTGCCCCCAGCGGCTTCATATAGATGTTAAATAGCATGGGAGAGAGGATAGAACCCTGTGGCACACCACAATTGAGAGTCCAAGGGTCTGAAACCTCCTCCCCCAATGCCACCTGTTGGTACCTATCAGAGAGAAAGGAGCGGAACCACCGTAATGCAGTGCCTCCTATTCCCAATCCCTCTAGGCGATATAAAAGGATACTGTGGTCGACAGTATCAAAAGCCGCTGAGAGATCGAGGAGGACAAGGAAGGTAAATTCTCCCCTATCTTAAGAATCTCCTTTTGTCTAAATATATAACTGATAGATCTGTAGATTCACCCTCTCTCCCTGACGAATACCTTGAACTCAAGAGGAGCTATAAAGCCCTAATTAAAACAAAAAAAACAGCAGGCTAGAAGGGAGGACTGGAAAACTTTGATCAACACAGTTAGAACAAAGAACTCATTTGCCTTTTGGAGATTGGTGTCTAGGGGTGGACAGACTGCCACTTCAGCCACGGATTTCCATATTCCACCTAATGTATGGGAATCCCACTTTAGGAGGGTATACTCCAAGCCCCTTAGTAAAGATTGTGTATACGAAAAGACCACTCAATTGGAAATGCTCCCGAAATGGCCTACAGTTTCTGTCTCAGAGATTATCTTCCTTGTTGGCAGACTGAATACGGGCAAGGCTCCAGGAAGCGACAATATCCCGGCAGAACTCCTCAAGGAGAATGTGGACTGGTGGGCTCCGCTTTTGGCAGTGCTCTTCACAAATATAGATCGAACGGCACGTTTCCCAGAGGATTGGAGGTTGGCTATAGTAATCCCAATTTTTAAGAAAGGGAAACGCTCCAACCCCGCCAACTACCGTCCAATTAGCCTGTTAAGCACCATCAGCAAGCTCTATGCTTCCCATCTTCATGATAAGCTCCAGGAATGGCTGGATACTGAGAAAATCCTAGATGATGAACAGGCTGGTTTCAGGGTGGGACGATCCACCCTTGACCAGGGACTGGTCTTACAACATCTTGTGGAGAAGTATATGTCTCCCTCGGGTGGAACTCTATATGCAGCATTCATTGATTTTAAATCAGCTTTCGATCTGATTCCAGGAACAGACTATGGGAAAAATTGAGGGAACATAATATAGGTGAGCGACTTCTCCTATTAATTCAAGGCCTACACGCGAACACCTACCTACAGGTTAGGTGTAACTGTGCGGGACAGCTAACTGCACCCATCCCGACTTACAATGGTGTTAAACAGGGCTGTGTTCTCACGCCATCACTATTCAACTTTTATATTAACCCACTTGTCATGACCCCCAGACCCTCAAGGTACTGGGTTCATGCATCAGACTCAGACCCCCACCCTTAGGGAAATGAAACTGGAACCAAAAAGCTATACTTCACCCTTGCCAAGGCTGTGTACGCTCACAACAACCCTGCAAGGTAGAAGGTAGGCTGCCACCACCCCTGTATACTGGTCCACTCAGAGCCAGGGGATCTCTAAGCCCAGAAGATATATAGAACCAAGGTCCTAAAAGGCAAGAGTCACAGTTACACTCCTTGCCAGGCACCTCTGGTTTAACACTTAAAATCCAAGCCTTTAACTTCTTAACCCTCTTTGGTAGTTAGTAACTGAGATTGGTCAAGGCACTGAATCCAGAACCACCCCTTCTCTCAATTGAACACACCAGGTTAAATAGAAGTAGCTTTATTAAGATATATAAGTGCACATAACAAAATAGCAGCAAGTAATCCTTTAAGACCATTCACCCAACAGGGGTTTAGGTTCTTACAAGAGAATTCATACACACAACAAGAAAATAACAAACTAACTCACCTAACTACTTACACACGAGGTAGTGGGTTGCGTGGCACCTCTCCTAAGAGAGATGGATGTTCAACATAAAGCAATGGAACCAGACATAGGTTGCCTTCCCATAAGCAACCCCTGGAACCATAAGGCAGAAAGGTTTGGAACTCTGGTGCCAGTCAGCATAGGCAGAGAACAGAGAACAAAGGCTATGGGTCTCTAGCCCTATACTTAAGGGAAAAGGATCCTAACGGTCCAAAATTAATTGACCAATCAGGAATTGGCTGATGTAACTTTCTTCTCGATGTTTCTCACATTTTCGCGCCTTCAGGCCCCCCTCCCAACTGTGTTTTCCAACTGTACAGGCCAAGGATGACCTTGGGTACCAGGCACTTGCTAATCAGCAAAGATAAACAGGTGCAGCTTGTTAAGACTTCTCTAACCATCTTCAGCTGGGAAGTGAAACTCAGATTTGCAAATTGGCAAAGGCTTGTCTTTTCTAACTGTAACCGTCTCCCAGAGTCCCTTACTGGAGCCAAAGTATTGTTATTAGATTTTTAATAACTCATGACCATTACAGGTTCATGACACCACTAATCAAAACAAATCTTTATTTTGCGGTCAAAGACCCGTCCTATTTTGAGCATAAAAGATACAAATCAGTTAAACTTTAAAACAAAGATAAAATAATCTAAAATTACAACATTAGATAGTAAAGTGTAATATACAAGAAAGACAGGCTAACCTGAGGGAACTTCAGAGCGTAGTCGTTGTGCAGCATATATAAATTTAGCAACTCTCAGTGTGGTGTCTTTATTGAATCCTGATACAAGGTAACTCATTAACCCACTAATTAAACATCTTGCTAGGGAAAATGCTCACCCGCCTATATTGGCGGGAAGGCCATTGTCATCCCTTTTGTATGCGGATGATGCCGCCCTCCTGTCCCTATCCTGTGTGTGTCTACGTCACCTTCTGAGAGCACTTAGTCGCTTCTGCGAGACAGAGCTCCTTACAATTAACTATGAAAAATCTAAGATTGTAGTATTTACACGGAAGAAACTCAAACATCGTTGGAGGCTGAATAATCATCCAATTGAACAAGTCCCCCTTTTCAGATATTTGGGGATTATTTTTCACTCGTCGGGCTCCTGGAATTTCCACCTAAGAAACTCAGCTGAAAGTGCACAGAGAAGTATTAGGGCTCTTCTCTCTCTTTTCTTCTCTAAGGGGGGCCAATACATCCCAGCGGCAATGTTAGTCTTTAACTCCAAAGTCGTACCCCAACTCCTATATGGTTCCCAATTGTGCACCCAGGGTGATTACACCCCCCTGGAACGTGCGCAATCTAAATTTCTCAGGAACATTCTGGGCTTACCTTGCTGCATCCCAAATGTTGCATTACACCAGGAGTTAGATACCTTGCTGGTTGAGACTAGGGCTTGGGTCTATCAGATAAACTCATGGCTAAAGCTGATTTTTCTCCTCCTGGGACTCGCTCCATTAACTCTTATTGACCCTTATCAATCGCGCTGGAAACGTGCGGTAAATTCTAAATTGCTGTCTATGGGCTTCTCATGGGCAGCAGTATTACATATGGAATATTTTAAAGCCAAAAAGCTCATCTTGTTACGCATCAGAGACACTGAACTCCAGCATAACATGAGCCAATTGTCAGCATTCCCCAATACCGGGTTCAGCATAAAAGCTCCTGCTCTCGCAACTTATTTAACTTCTTTGAGCATTCCCAAATATAGAAAGGCATTTTCTTTGGCCAGATTTAATGTTCTCCCCTCTGCTGTATTAGAGGGGAGATATAAAAAAGTGCCTTTCAAGGAACGGTTTTGTCTTTGTGGCTCTGGAGTGGTGGAAGGGGTAGAACATGTTATATTACATTGTTCTCTATATACAGACCTCCGCACTCTGTTTATCTCCCCCTGTCTTTCTAGAAAATTTAGATCTTCCGAAGATAATCAGGTACAGATTTTACTTGACGACTGCGATCCATTTATTACGTGGAGGGTAGCAAGATTCTGTGTTGCGGCCATGGCGTGCAGAAAGTGTCTGGCCCAAACATTTTAATATTTGTTGTAATTACACTGTACCTGCTCTGTAAAATGTATATAATTCTGCTATTTTAAATGTGCTGGTTTTGGACCGAAATAAATGAATTGAGTCATCTACATATCTTAAATTACTGATATTTCTCCCTCAATTTTCACACCTCCTTCATCTTGGGCCAATCCCGCTTTCCATATGATGTGTTCTGCTTATAGATTAAACAAATAGAATGATAAAATCCACCCCTGTCTCACACCCTTTCCAATGGGGAACCAATTGGTTTCTCCATATTCTGTCCTTACACTAGCCTCTTGTCCAGAGTATAGGTTGTGCATCAGAAAAATCAGATACTGTGGTACCCCCATTTCTTTCAAAACCGTTCCATAGTTTTTTGTGATCTACACAATCAAAGACTTTGCTGTAATGATAAATATGGGGTGATTCTCTTCTGAAATATGTTGGTCCATTCCATTATCCACCGTGTGCTTGCAATATGATCTCTGGTGCCTCTTCCCTTTCTAAATCCAGCTTGGTGTTTTTTTCCCCTGGAGAGCCGGTTGTTAAACATTTACCAGCACACCACTGCATTGGAACTTGACTTAGACGGGAACGTGGCTGATCAAGAGGCAGACAATCTTTCTGAAGGGCTCCTGCTGGGAGGAGGTGTGGGATATAAATCAAATTACAAGCTTGACTGATGTCTGGTGTTCTACCACCCATGCTCCAGGGATTATTATTTCTTGGGGAGATTTAAGATGTATTCCCACATTAATTTCCTCCTGGGCTCTGAGGATTTGGCAAGGGAGGTGATAGAAGTGGCTATTGATAATATCACAGTTCTGGGTCATGCACCAATGTTAATGGTCCTTGATCTTGGGCGAGGCAGTGCCCAAACTCCCTGCTGGCACCTGAACCTGAGGTTTTTAAGGGATCCCTTTATAGTTGAGAAGCTGAGGCAGAATATACAAGACTATTTCAAAACCAGTGTAACCCCTGATGTTCCTTGTGATATAATTTAGGATTGGATGAAAGCAGTGTCCAGAAGGCAATGTATTAGTGAACATGCAGCCCTTAAGAAAACCTGATAATTTGTAAAATAAGCCATTCTGGTGATATAGCACTGCTCAAGAAAAAACAGAAGACATCAGACAGTCCCAAAGTTGTTTGCCTTCTCCAGGGCAAATGGGAAGAAGTCCAATCTTTGGAAATTGATAGAATTATCTCCCAGCTTACATATGTTAGGAGAAATTACTATGAGTTCATTAACAAAAACTCAAGATTATTGCCAAGGGTGGTATGGAAAAAAACTTCCTGATGTGTAGAGGCAATGTTGAAAGAGGGGGACTTGATCGCTAATCCAGAGCAAATTAGCACCCAATTTGTCTCCTTGGGGCGTCTTTACTCCTCCCAAGATCCGAATAAATTAGACATAGGCACTTACATATCTGACTTAAACATACCTCCTCTATCAGATGCACACAGAACAAGCCTCAATTCCCCTCTCTCGGAAGAGGAAATTCAAAGCACTATAAAAAACTTGAAAGTTGGGAAAGCCTCAGGGATGGATGGGTTCCCCACTGAGTTTCATATGGTCTTCTCAGAACTCCTGTTACCTTCAAGGAAAGTACTCTTTAATTATATTCTACAGGATGGGAGAATTCTGGCTTCTTGGAAGCAATCTAGAATTGTGGTGCTACCAAAACACCAGGCTCCTGCTGGAAGGAAGGGTGGGATATAAATCAAATAATAAATAAATAAATAATAAAACAGGGTAAGGATCCTACAGATTCCTCCTCCTCCTGTCCAATTTCACTGGTCAACCAAAATGCAAAAACCCTGACTTCTCTAATGGCTAAAGGGCTAAATCCTTTTATCACTAAATATGTTAAATCAGATCAAGCTGGTTTTATGCCATATAAGTCACAAAGACTCCATCAGGAGAAGGTTACATGTCATTATTCTTGTAAATTGTCTGGCTCCCCAGTTGCTCTGCTGTCCCTAGATATGCTTAAAGCCTTTGATTCCCTGGAATGGACTTGCCTTTTAGTCTTACTCAAAAAGTTGCAGTCTGATAATCAGTTTTTACACCTAGTCAAACAGTTATATTCCTCTATTGAGGCTGTAGTGAGGGTTAATGCTGATGACTCAGCAACGTTTGCATTGAGGAGGGGCACTAAGCCTGCTTTCACCTCTCCTCTTTGTGACTCCAATTGAAGCTCTGTCAGATAAAGTAAGATCCAATGTGCTGACACGGGGTCAGAAGGGGGAACACAGACCATGTGCTAAACCTCTTTGCAGACAATTCATTAAATTTTTTATCAGACCCATTTGAAAATCTTCCTGTACTTCAACATGAATTAGCAGCATATTGCAAGGTGGCTGAACTATAAATTAATTATTCTAAATCTCAGCTAATGTGCATTAACATCCCCTGAAATGATCAATTGACTCTTGCATGTGTAGCCAATCTTTCTTTACAGGGCACTTGCTTCAGGTACCTAGGGATTTTAATTACAAAAGACAGCCCAATTAATGAGACATAACTTTGGTCCACTGATTTCTGACTTGAAGCGGGACATTAAATCCTGGTGCTCTTTACATTTGTATTCGTTAGGTCACATTGCTGCAATGAAGATGGTGGTCTTGCTCAAGATCCTGTATCTTCAAGTAGACATCCCCCATCTTTATTGCAACAATGGCAATGTTTCATAACAGGCTTTTGTCATAGGGGCAAACAGGCACACTTAGGAGGCAGGGTCATGTTTCAGCCTTCAATTCATGGTGTGTTCAGAATTCCCACCTTGAGACTTTATTGGGAAGCATGCCAACTTTGCCAGCTTATTCCAATCTTCCATGGAACAAAAACAATTCATTGGGGAAATATGGAATACTGCCAGGCCTCGCCTTGCCTCCAGGCTCTCCCCTTTGGTACCCTGTACAATGTTAACTTAGCCTCCCTTCAAAACCCCTTTGTGATGGTTACACTTAGGGTTTGGAGAAGGTGCAGGAGATAATTGGCTTCATCTCCTTCTCTGTTACACCCAGTACTGGATCACCCTAGCTTTGATAAACTGGAGTGGTATAAATAATTCAGGAGGTGGGAGGAAAAGACCATCTTGCGACTTGGTTTCCTCTTCCAGGATGGCTAACCACTATCACATGACTAGATCCTGGGCTGGGCTAGATTTCTGGGCTGCAGGCAGCCCAACTTCACACAACATTTTGAGGAGCGGGACAAATTAAATCAATCTCTTTCACCATTTGAACAAGAAACCTAACACAGAACCATTAGGGCAAAGGGAATTATATCCTTGCTGTATTCTATGCATTCATCAGTTTTATATAGTAATTTGGAAGGTTTATGAATGATGTGAGAAGAGGATTTGAGAAGAGGATTTGAGAAGAGGACTTGGGGAAACAACTACTGGAGTTGGCTTAGAAGGGGATTTTGTCAATACCCCCCTTCAAGACAGTCTCTGCGTTGGTCAGGGAAGCCACCTTCAAGGTAGTTTATCGATGGTATTTGATGCCAGCTAGATTAAGCTACATGAACTCAACAGTGCCTCCAAATTTCTGGAAAGGGTGTGGGGTCATGTGCACCTTTTCAGATGTGGTGGCAATATCCATATGTGGACAAGTTCTGGAGTGTGGTTTTTGACCACCTTTCAGACATAACAAAGCAGGTAGTACCTAAGTCCCCTGCCTTAGCATTGTTATCTATACAACTAGGTCCTAAATTGTTGCACATGGACCTTATAATATTTCTACTCATGACAGCCCAATTGATAATTGCAGGAGAATGGAAAACATCTTTATGTTGACGTGTGTGCGTTGTTGCGTGAAACAGCATACGTTACGTTGGAGTTAAGTTGCTCAAGAAACTTCTCAGATGCATTAGATCAGGTTAAGAGTCTTTTATTAAGACATTATGGCTTAAGGCTTTAAGATCCCCCCTCTAGGAGAGAAGTTCTCAGTTCAAAGACATTACACAGAAGACACAGCTCAACACAGATAACTGCTAGAACTCTCCCAGTCTATCTTGATGCTGCCATGACAACGGCCTTGGCTATCCGTTCCCAGACTGGGCAAAGACATAACTTCTCTTAGCTACAGATTTCCACACTTTCAGACTTGATGGAAAAACACTCAGTGACAGTGTGGTTGAATGGTCAACAATCCCCCCTTTTCCCCATCATGTCTGTAATTCATTACAACAATTACAATAATACATTTCTACAATACATCTTGCAATACAGCTTACATTTCAGTACAGTTCAGAACATCTCTGCACATTTAGCTAAAACTTTATTCAATCAAACTTTGGCTGTACACATGTCAAATACAAAGTGTCAGGATCCATTTCCACCAGTTTATGCATTCCAGGACTGGTAATTACCCCCACAGTATATCTTTCTGGCGGTTTCCCTATGTTTACTCTTGTAGAACGTCTTAATGGCACTAGGGCTTCTGCTCTCTCTGCCCCCCCATCTGTGCTTGTGCTTGGCACAGCCTGTGCAGGAGATTCCATTTCCTCAGCCTTACGTTTCTTTGATCTTCATTTCCCACAAATGAGCTCATTTAACGCATCTCTGAGTGGAATATGTGTGCCCTCCAGTTTAATGTCTAGATTTGGCTTAAATGATTGTGCTTGTGTGTCATCTGACCCTGTAAGAACAACTGTTTCCCTTTGATCCCAAGGCTTTTCTGAGACTTTAATGCTTCTGCTCAGAATTAATTGCTGTGTTTCTGGACACCAAACTCTGGAATATGCATTCTGAAATCCCAAAACAAAACCTTGCAGTGCTCTGGGCGCAAGCTTGCCCCTCCTTTTTCCCTGTGGAATGTGGATCCAGTATCTTGCCCCGAATTTTTGAATGTGTTGTATTTTTGGTTTTCTGCCAGTGATTTTCTCATAAGGAGACATTCCAAGTGCACTGTGTAATACCCTGTTGTGAATATAATTCGCATAAAGAATTGCTTCTGCTCAGAAAGAATTCCCTAAACTGCAATCCATTAACATGGCTCTCATTGCTTCCTGCAGCACCCTGTTTTTTCTCTCTGCAGTTCCATTGGAAAACGGGCTGTATGGAGCAGTAAAATTCTGTTTTATTCCCTTACTCTCAAGGAAGTCACTCAATGCTTTACTCGTGAATTCCCCCCCCTGGTCCGAGCGTATAGCCCCCACTGTGGTGCCATGTTGAGTTTCGATTCTCTTAATGAACAGTTTCAGCTTTTGCTCAGCTTCACTTTTATGCTTTAACAGAAAAACATGACAAAATCTTGAAAAATCATCCACCAGTACCATGAAGAATTTCGCACCTCCACGTGAAGCATTTATTGGCCCTGATAAATCAACATGAACTAGCTGGTAGGGAGCTGTTGTGGTTCTTTCAGCCTCCCGGTTAATTGGTGCAATAGTCATTTTAGCTTTATGACAAGAATCACAATCCATTAACTGACCACAATCTCTTAAACGCATGTCTTCACTATGCATTGGGGTTTTCTTAATCGTGTCAAGGTTTGCATGCCCCAGCCTTTGATGCCATTCATGGATGCAGCCCTGATGCTGCCATGACAACGGCCTTGGCTATCCGTTCCCAGACTGGGCAAAGACATAACTTCTCTTAGCTACAGATTTCCACACTTTCAGACTTGATGGAAAAACACTCAGTGACAGTGTGGTTCAATGGTCAACACTTTAGACTTCACATTAGAGAACTCATATACACTCACATTAGATCTCTTGCTATAATGGAAAAGCTAACAGACTTGGGCCTCCCCAAACCTGGTTTCTTCTAAAAGATGTGTTGCGAATGCGCCTTCACCAGGGATCATCCCTCCTGACACCACACACTTGGTTCAGGAAAGCTCCACCCAGCAGGATGCTTGTCTCAGCCTGGGTCAGATATGCTCTCTACACCTCAGGCTTCAGCCCTTCCACCTTTTTCCCACCCAAAAGGTGATGACTGGTGTGCCCTGTTAGAACAATAGTATGTAGGTACAGGAACTGAATAGGACACTGATATGGTAGCACACATGACCAGGCATACACTCAGGAATTTAAATGAACAAAATAACTTTATTAAAATACAAGATGTTAAACAGTATATTGATGTACAGTCCCTGTCTTCCCTAGCTGTCCTACACCCCTCTAACTAATATGTAATCCATCCTTTTCCTTCCAGCTCATTCCCACAATACAACCTCCCTCCTTCCACCCCAAATCCCAACAACACAACTCCTGTCAAAACCCAACTGTCTTTTATTTAAACCTCCCTTAGAACTCTCTCACACACATCCCCTCCCACCTGGTAGTCTTACATCACTCATACTCCCAGGCATTCCATTAATTCTTTCAAACCTGTAACACGTTTCATAACAGTTCCCAACAAGTGACTTCATTACAGCGTGGTTCCCTTTCTTTTTATTCATGAACAACGCAGAGGCAGGCAGAGAACCCGTGCTGCTCATAAACTGTTTTGGAGAGGTTTTCTCCGTTGATCTGGGTACATCTCTTAGAACTCATTTAAATTTTGGTGGTGTTGTGTTTCAGTGTATAATGCCGTCTTTCCTTTGTATATATAAATTTTATTATACGAGACCTAGTCTGTGCTTTAGTTGTTTAATTAATGAGATATGTAACTAGCACAAATTTTTTCTGCATTTTATCTGAGACTGGGAAAGACTTCATTCCATTGACATGCACAATATATGTTCCTAGCCCTTCATCATCATCAGTTTCATCAATTGCCCTGGACAGAGTGGTACAGTCACCAGATCCTTACCTGATTTGAATTCCAGTCTCAGATCATATTGTAGCTGGGAAAACAAGTCTTTGAAGCCTGGGAGGTATATCAGTTGTCCTTTTTCAACAATACTCACCAGAAGTTTTGATGTTTCCACCACCACTAACCTCCCATATATAAAATAATGGCACTTTTTGAATCCTTGCACCAAAGCCAAAGCTTCTTTCTCTATTTGTGCATATAAAATATCTGTGTTTGTGAGACTCCTTGACACATATGCTTCTGAGCTGTTTCAATACATTTCTTGAGCTTTGCAGAAACTATATCCATATTTGCATCCTATGTCCACTGGGTATTTTTATGAGTGCCCTAAAGGTACTATATGTTCTGTCAGATTTTCAGTGGTCCTGCCTACATTAGTTACCATCCCTAGAAATCTTTGTGCCCCTTATCATGTGGGAGTTTCAATATTTTTATTCAGTTACTATTCTGTCTAACTCTTAAAACAAATTTCCCTTTTATGGTTAGAGGAAATTGTCTTGGGGCATGGATGACCAAATGATTATGTTATGCTAATTCAATTGTGTATTTACTATCTAATGTACCAATGCCCTCAAACGCATCTGCATATTGATCTTCTATAAGCAAGTCCTGCTTGATGAAACCTAATTCTTGATACGTTTTTAAACCAAGAATTGGCACAATATTTTCCAAATCTATTACAAACTTTATTAGTTTGAGTTTATCTTTAACCTTTACCTGTAGTTGACACACTCCTTTAGTGGAAATAACCTTCCCATTGTAAGCTCTCAATTTTATTTGGCTTTGGCTTTTTATTTACTTTTTCCACAATTAGCTGAGGAAGTACATTTACTTGTGCCTCTGTGTCCATTTTGTAATTAATGTCTCTCCATTAGTCTCCAGTGTGACAATCTAGTCTTCTCCTTTTTCTGCAGCCACTGTTTCCATGTAGAACTCCTGAGTACCTTCATCTGGTACCTTCATCTGCACTAACATGCTTTGCCATCTCCTCTGTGGTTGCTGCTCTTGATCAAAGACTCTAGCCAAGTAGTTACGTTGTTTCCATATGTTGCACCACTTTCCTAGTGCAGGACATTACCAATCCAGGTGATTTATAGCACATTTTCTGAAATGTGAGGCCCTTTGTCATGCAGCCTCTCTCTTTGGCGTTTTTGTGAAAAGCCCTATTTTTTTTCTTGCAGCCTCTTTCTTTGGAGTTTCTATAAAGAACACTGTTTTTCTTGCTTGCTTTTTTTCCCCCTTGTTTTTGTTTGCTGTATATACGGTCTACTGCAGTGGTTTATGTTTTACCTTCCTTTATGTGCAAAATTTGAAGATTGACTTCTGCAGCTTGGCATACTGTCACTGCTTAGAAGATGTGGATTTGGTGGATTTGACTCTAGACTAATGGTCCTTTTTTCCATTTTTGACTCTCCAGTTCCTATTACAATCTAATCTCTTATCAGAGACAGTTATCTGCCCAAAATTACAATCCTGACTCATCAACTTCACATCTGTTAGCAATTCTTCAAAAAATTCACTCTCTTTTTTGAGTTCTTTTGTAGAACTTATATTTTTCAAAGGTTTTACTTGTTTTTGGTGTACAATAGTGTTATGAGTTTGGGGTTGGAATGGATGACCACTGTGGGTCCCCTTCCAGCCTCTGATTTGGAATCCTGTGCCTTGGAATGAGGAACTCACTGGTCAGATGAGTCTCTCTTTTGTGAAGCTAATAGAGTGGCCAAGTAGGATAATGGGTCTATCAGTTCCCCAGCAACTGGTGAATGGGGGAGGAAGACCCTTTTGTCATTGAGACTCTTCAGGAGAGCCTTCCCCCCCCCCTTCCTGGCAGCTAGCAGAAGTTTGTGCTTGTAGTGTTTTTTAGAATTGTCTGGAGAATGCTTAGAGACTGGAGGCAGGGAGAGAGACTGGCTCTCTGCCTCATGGCTGTAGGATGCCTCTTGCAACCCAGATGGAAAAGCTGGATATTGGACTGCTGATGCCTTGAACCCCTCCGTCTTAAGCTCAGGTTGGAATGTGTGTAAATAAATAAACCCTATTTCATAAAGACACCGCAGTCTCCGCTGACCTTCTTCCCAAAGGAAACCAAACCCTGGAGGAGTGCAGGGACCCCTGAAATCTCACTGCTCAGAGATTGGGGAGGTGCTCAGTACTAATCTGCAGACTTTTATAAGACTGTTTCATAACTTTTTCTTTCACCCTGTTTTAGCTGCATGTATTAAAGATATCAACAGCCTCTTTTCCAGCTATGTTAAAGCATATGGCTATTTTCTTTCTTGCATAGATAGCCTGTTGCATGCATATATATCTCAAAGCTCTGCTTAAATTGTTTTTAATTTTTTTAAAAAATTACGCTTTATCTAAGAGTTTTAGCTCCTCAGGTAGTTTTAAATGCTCCATGTCTTCAGCAGTTTCTTATCTTCCCCCCCCTTTGTACCCCACTCCTGGTGCTATGTGATGGTTTGTTTTATTTAAAATTCCACACAATTTTGTATGTATTTTTTTCATATCGGTAGAACACTGTTAGACTACAAACTAAGGACTTGTTTCCTTCTGCCCTGTCACAAAGATCTGCTGACTGGTTTCATCCAGGACTGACTAACAACATTTGCCATCCAGTTCTTAAAGAGATAGTGAACTGACATGTCCTATGCATCTCTACTCAGAAGCATGTCCCACTGAGGGCTTATCCAAATGGAGCGGGATAATCCACGGTTTCCATATTCGGTTTGTCATCTGATAGTCCTCACTTTGCCTTTTAGTTTGCTCTTTCCCAATTAAGAAAAATGCTTTTTTGCACCCGCACATGCAGCGGTAAGACCCCTACATTCTTTTCGCTTTTTCCAAGCTCCGCCTCTAAAACCTCCCCCTATCAACCAATTGGTCAGCAAAAAAAAATACGTATGCTCCTCTCCCCCTTTGCAATGAAGCACAATATGGCTGTAAAGGAGTTCTTGCCTGGGAAGGAAAGGCTGCTGGTCGGTTTCATGCCTTCCTTCCCACAGAGAATGAAATTGACAAAGCTGTCCCGAGCAGGCTTGAAACCGACCAGAAGCCCTTTTCTTGTTTGCATTTGCGATATTACACTTAAATGAATGTATGCTTTTCTGCCTTTATTGATATTTAAGGAGATACACATGCTGGCAATTGCACTTATTTCTCCAAAAAAGCAAGAAACGTGTCACCCCCCCTCCTCCCTTTCCTTCCCACTGAGAATGAAATTGACAAAGCTTTCCGGAGCAGGCTTGAAACCGACCAGAAACCCTTTTCTTGCTTGCATTTGCAATATTACACTTAAACGAATGTATGCTTTTCTGATTTGAAGCAAACCCCCCAGCAAGTAGAATGAAATTGACAAAGCTTTCCGGAGGCAGGCTGAAACCGACCATCCCCCCTTTCTTGCTTGCTGTGCATTGCAGATCTCACCCAGAGCGGCCACCCAGTTTGCAGGCTGGCAAAAAATAAAATGCATCTGCACAGTAGTTGTAGACCCCCCCAACACCCCACCATTGTGATGATTGGTTCAATTTTCCCGGGCTTATTCTCACACATGCGCAAAAGTGCAGATACGTGATTGGCTGGAATGAGGAGAAGGGGCAAGGGGAAACGCCCAAGAACTGCCCATCAGCTGTAAAGTCCGTGGTATTGCATCCTAACTCCTGAAGGCACAGCGGATGATTCCCGATTTTAAACAGCAAATCACATTTTTGCCAGTATTGCAAGGAGCGGATTTAACCCGTGAAAATGTGTAACAGCACGAGACGTCATTTGGATGACCAAAAAATAATGAACACACATAGCGGGCGTGTCACACATTTTGCAGTCGTCTGGATGAGCCCTGAGTTAAATGGAACTTAGTCCCAGGATAGTCTGCATAAGATTCCAGCCTAAACGTTCCTGTGGAAATCAATAATACCTTAAGAAGAGTGTGGTGGATCAGACCAATGACCCATCTAGTCCATCATGCTGTTCTCAGTGGCCAATCAGATGCCTATGGGAAGCCTTCAAGCAAGACCTGAACACAAGAGTACTCTCCCCTCCTGGTATTTAGAAGCATACTGCCTCGGACCATGGAAGCTGAGCATAGCCATTGTAGCTAGTAGCCATTGATAGCCTCACCTTCCATGAATCCTCTTTTAAAGCCTTCCAGATTGGTGGCAATCACTGCCTATCGTGGGAGTGAATTCCATAGTTTAACTACATGCTGTGTGAAGTACTTTTTTTGTCTTTCTTGAATCCTCCAATATTCAGCTTTGTTGGATGTCTACAAATTTTAGTGTTATGAGAAAGGGAGAAAAACTTTGCTGTCTCTGCTTTCTCCATGCCATGTATAATTTGTACACTTCTGTCATGTCATCTCTTACTCACTTTTTCTCTAAACCAGCCTTTCCCAACCAGTGTGCCTTCAGAAGTTGTTGGATCGCAAATCCCATCTTTCCTGATCATTGGCAATGCTGGCTGAGGCTGATGGGAGTTGTGGTCCAACAATATCTGGAGGCACACTGGTTGGGAAAGGCTGCTCTAAACTAAGAAGCCCCATATGTTGCAACTTTTCCTCATAAAGGAATCACTCCATTCCCTTGATCATCTTGGTTGCCCTTTTTGGAAACTTTTCAAACTGCAATATTTTTTTTAGGTGAGGCAACTGTCACTGCATACAGAATTTCAAATGTAACCACACCATAGATTTGTATAATGGCTGTATGATACCAGCAGTTTTATATTCAGTTCCTTTCTTAATGATCTCTTGCATGGAGTATGCCTTGTTCACAGCTGCCACACACTGGGTCAACTTCTTCAAGCTATCCACTACAACCTCAATGGAGAACACTAATTTTCATCAGTTCATATAAGGGCTGCTTAGAACAATGGGGGGACAAATGCTCCCCCCCACACACAGAGGCTGCCTTTGAAAGTGGTTTGGAAGCTTCAATTAGTGCAGAATGCAGCTGCCCAACTGTTGATAGGCTCAAGGTGAACACAGCATGTAACACCTATCCTGTTCCAATTGCACTTGCTGCTTGTATGCTTCTGATCACAATTCAAAGTGCTGGTTTTGACCTATAAAGCTCTTTATGGCTCAGAACCCCAATATCTTCTGGAACACCTCTCCCAATATGAACCTACCCTAACCCTTAGATCTTCCTCTGAGGCCCTTCTCCAGGACCCCTCTTTGACAGAGGCTTGGAGGGGTGGTGACAAGGTAGAGGGCCTTTTCAGTTGTGTCTTCACATGTGTGGAATATGCTCCCCAGTGGGGTCTGCCTGGCGCCTTCATTGTAATCTTTGTAGTGCCAGGTAAAGATGTACTTTTTCTCCCAGGTGTTTGATAGATTGGGATGAAGTTTTGTTTTAGTATGGTGCCAAACCTTCCTGTGGCTGTGTGAGGGTGCTATTGCTATTGTTTTGTTGTTGTTTTTTGTTATGTTTATATAGTGTGTTTTATTTTTGTTTTTGTTTTAACATTGTGTAAGGCACTTGAGGGTCTTCAAGTATCAAGCGACTAAAAACTCTAAATAATAATAATAAAAATAAACACAAAGGGCCCTTGGAGGAAAAGGATCTCGGTGGGGGGGGTGAAACCCTGCAACAGTTTGCCTGATTGCAGCCCTTCAAACTGATGGAGATTAGCACTCTCCATTGATTTGAATTGGCAGATTTGGAATGGCTTCACCCAAGAACACTGTTAGTGAATTCAGATTGGTCCAGAAATTAGCCAAGCTATTACACAATTTTTGGGGGTGGGTGGGGAAAAATGGCCCAAAGCAGCTTGTAGCTTGCATTAACACTACAAGCTCCATGATACCCAGCAGAAAATGTCTACAATTAAGGAGATGCCATGCAGGGCCTCTTCTGTGTTGAAGAGAGCCCATCCATCCTTTCCCCCTTCCCTACAGTAACGTTTCTTGGTTTGAGGAAAGGAGACTGGCAGGAAAGAGGAAGTGGTCATGCATAATTATTAGGGGTTTGAGTATTCAACAAGAATGCTTCAAAAGCCTAACTGATCTTTTTAGCAAACCAGAGAAGGCTGTTGCGTCCATTGAATAAAACATTTCACATTATGATTTAACAGCAAGGGGGTGCATGATAGTGTACAGTGGAGCATCTCACTCAAAAATAAAATAAAAGAGAAGACCAACCTGTATTTATTTTTTTATCAAATCAGTTTTAAGAGTGAGCATGACAACAGAAACTTGAATATTGATAAGTCACCACCAAGAAAAAAGGAGACATGAGCACTCTTTAAACTTGACTTGCCCTTAGATAGCTACCATATTTTACTATAGTACAATACCTATAGTGAAGCAAAATGATGAAATAAAATATTAATTATCTGCACTGTTGTTCCCCTCCAGTTCTGCATATATACTTGCTTTCCCTCTAAATTATATTTAAAAATCATTTTTGATACAGGAATGTCAAAACAGTTCTGATCGGTATGTCTTTGCTTCAGGCTATATTTTCCTTCCATTATCTTTTCATTGTTCCAGAACTGAAAGAGTTAAGAAAAAAACAGAAGTTTTGTTAATTTTTTCTTTTTTTCTTTGACAGTCATGGATTGCTTGTGTAGACAAAACTGTTCAACTAAATCTTTGATTCCTTGTCTGCCTTTAAAGGCAATGTGCTAAATTCCTGTAAATGTACAGCTCTGGGAAATGCTGACAGTGGTTCTTCTAAAAATCTGATATGTTTGATATAGTTAAAAAAAAGTCTCAGTAAGTGAAGTGTTGCTTCTTTAATCACCTTCTTTGAAAAAAATAAAGAGAATGTTCTATTATTAAATTGCTGTATCACGCTGTTGATCTAAATCTTAGATTCATATATAGCTTCAGCTTCCTAGAACATGCAAGTTATTGATAAATTGCCAGTACATTCCCACAACCATCACCAGAAGGTAATTTTGGACATTTCCCAGAAGTGTCTACATGAGGATGCATAAGGGACTTGAACATCTTCTTTGGATGCTTCTGGTTAAAGATGTGGGGCAACCTTCGTATTCCCAGGTAATGTTGCTTAAACATCTCTGAGATGTTTGCCGCCCTGGCTCCTTCTGGGAAGAAGGGCAAGGTATAAAATAAATAAATAAATGTAGCTCCTTCACAACCCAACAGGGGAGAAACACAAGTTTCCATTTCTAACATTAACCAGAAGCATGAAAAGAAGATGCACACACTAACTACATAATGTGGGTTTGTTACAGAGTGCTTTTGTGACTCCCAAATCACAAATCAAAGTAATATTGACAATGCAGAGCCAAGCAGGGGAGAAGAGGATGATTATGAGATGCTGCTGTTTAATCAAAGCAGACACAAACCAGGCACTAATTGTTCCACTGGTGTAACTGAATAATATGAAAAGTGAAATTTTAAAATCATGATGTACTGTCCAGTTAGAGACATTTGAAAAGTGTGTCTCTGGAAGTTTGGGGTAGGTTGGGAGAAGTATGATGGCAGAGCACTGCTAATTATACCATACTTCTAAAGGGAATGAATGCATAATTCCTCCTATATTTCTATTATGTAAATCCTTACATTTCAGTCTTCTGCATGTTTACTTCGGAAGAAGCCCTACTAACTTCATAGTGCATAGGACTGCGGTGTTATTTACTCCTACTTCCTTGTCTATACTGGAAATGTTGTTTTATCTGCGTAGACTACTGTGATAACATGGGAAAAAACTCACTCTGCTTCCAAAGGGGCATTTTATTATCTCAGGGGAAAATTGCACTTGAAAACTAATCTGAATTCCATACCCACACTATCCTGCAGCCAAAACCTCCTTTTCAAGGGTTTGTGATATGAACAACAGGAGCGACTGTGTTTTGAATTCAACTGCTAACAGAAGACTTCACACATTCCCTTGTGCAGGGAAACAGCTGCTAAGAAGCTATAACAGAACTGAAGTGTGACTAGATAGTCCAAGTTTGCGAGTTCTAGTGGTGTTACATTTATGCTTAACTGAGTTAATGTGAGTTGAGGAATAGAAGCACATGCCCTTTGTCTTTGCTATATGTAACATTTACTGAGAATAATACTCAATGGAGACGTTGAAAAATTGTATTTTCCAGAACTATGTAAAGACATTTTGATTAGTACTCCCTCTTTCTAAATAGACATTTGTCAGATTTGAGCACATCAAATTGACAAAATATATTCCTGTAATCTGTATTATTACTGTGAAGATAACTTGCTCCATGTTAGCAGTTTCATATATATATATATATATATATATATATATATATATATATATATATATATATATATAGCAAGTACTCTTGGATGAAACAGATTACCTTGACTCGTTCCAGTCTGGGTTTAGGCCTTTCTTGTTGTCATCTTCCAGGCTTCTCTCTGAGAAGGCACCCGGAGGAGGGCCTTCGATGTTGAGCGCAGTGTACGGGTAGGTTCATATCGGGAGAGGCGCTCCATCAGGTATTGCGGGCCCGTGCCATGTAAGGCTTTATAGGTTAAGACCAGCACCTTGAATTGAGCCCGGAAACATATAGGCAACCAGTGCAAGCAAGCCAGAATCGGTGTTATATGTTCAGACCACTTGGTCCCAGTTATCAGTCTGGCCGCCACATTTTGCACTAGTTGTAGTTTCCGAACCGTCTTCAAGGGCAGCCCCATGTAGAGTGCATTGCAGTAGTCTAATCTAGAGGTTACCAGAGCATGAACCACTGATGCAAGGTTTTCCCTGTCCAGATAGGGACGTAGCTGGGCCACCAGCCTAAGTTGGTAAAAAGCACTCCGTGCCACCGAGGCTACCTGAGCCTCAAGTGACAGGGATGGGTCCAAAAGAACTCCCAAGCTATGAACCTGCTCCTTCAGGGGGAGTGCAACCCCATCCAGGACAGGTTGAACATGCATCATCTGGTCAGGAGAACCACCTACTACCAGCATCTCAGTCTTGTCTGGATTGAGCTTCAATTTATTTGCTCTCATCCAGTCCATTGTTGCAGCCAGACATCGGTTTAGCACATTGATAGCCTCACCTGAGGAAGATGAACAGGAGAAGTAGAGCCGTGTATCATCCGCATACTGATGAGAATGCACTCCAAAACTCCTGATGACAGCACCCATCGGCTTCATATAGATGTTAAAGAGCATGGGGGACAGAACTGAACCCTGTGGAACTCCATATTGAAGAGCCCAGGGCATTGAGTAATGCTCCCCAAGCACTGCCTTCTGGAGACAACCCGCCAGATAGGAGCAGAACCACTGCCAAGCAGTACCTCCAACTCCCAAATCCGCAAGCCTCCCCAGAAGAATACCATGGTCGATGGTATCAAAAGCCACTGAGAGGTCAAGGAGAATCAACAGAGTTACACTCCCTGTGTCTTTCTCCCGACACAAGTCATCATACAGGGTGACCAAGGCCGTCTCTGTGCCAAAACCAGGTCTGAAACTCGATTGAAATGGATCCAGATAATCGGTCTCATCCAAGAGTGTCTGGAGCTGGGCCGCAACCACTCTTTCGAGGACCTTACCCAGGAATGGAACATTTGCTACCGGCGTGTAATTATTAAGTTTTTCTGGGTCCAGGGAAGATTTCTTCAAAAGCGGTCTCACTACCGCCGCCTTTAGGCAGCTCGGGACCACTCCCTCACGCAGTGAGGCATTAATCACTTCCCTAGCCCAGCTGGCAGTGCCATCCCTGCTAGCTTTTATTAGCCAAGAGGGGCAAAGATCCAACACAGAAGTGGTTGCTCGCACCTGTCCAAGCACCTTGTCAATGTCCTCAAGCTGCATCAATTGAAACATCCAAAAAATCATGACCAGACTGTGCTCCAGAGACCTCATTAGATTCAACTGCTATAATATTGGCGTCTAAGTCCTGATGGATGCAAGAGATTTTATCCTGGAAGTGCCTAGCGAATTCATTACAGCGTGCTTCAGAAGATTCAATCATGTCCCTAGGGCCAGAATATAATAGCCCTCTGACAGTTTGAAAAAGCTCCGCCGGATGACAGATAGAAGCTTTAATAGTGGCAACAAGATGTTGTTTCTTTGCTGCTTGTACTGCCCCAAAATACAACTTATTATAGGCACTTACCAGTACAGAGTTGCATTCATCAGGAGTCTGTCTCCATCTGCACTCAAGCCGTCTCCTGTATTGTTTCATCGCTCTCAGCTCTGGGGTGTACCATGGAGCCGTATGAGCTCTACATAGGAGAGGTCGCGCAGGAGCGATCATGTCAGCTGCCCGGGTCATTTCAGTATTCCACAATTTGACCAGGGTGTCGACAGGAGCGCCAGCCCTATCAGCCGGAAAACTCCCCAGAACCTTTTGAAAACCATCTGGATTCATTAGTCTCCAGGGACGGACCATCTTAATAGGTCCCCCACCCTTGCAGAGGGGAAAAGCCGCTGTAAGTCTAAACTTCAACAAGCATTGATCTGTCCATGACAGAGGAGCTGATGTAAGGCTCGCTACCTGCAGATCACCATCTCCATGTCCAGTTGCGAAAATCAGGCCTAGAGTGTGCCCTGCCACATGCGTTGGGCCGGTAGCATATTGGGACAGCCCCATGGTTGTCATGGAGACCATGAAGTCCTGAGCCGCCCCAGACAAGACAGCCTCGGCATGAATGTTGAGATCCCCCAGTACCAATAGTCTGGGGGATCTCAACAGAACATCTGAGACTACCTCCGCCAGCTCAGTCAGGGAGTCTGTTTGGCAGCAGGGTGGGCGGTACACTAACAGAATCCCCAATCTGTCTCCCTGACCCAACATAAGGTGCAGACACTCCAGACCAGTAATTACATGGACATGGTGCTTGAAGAGAGGGATGGAACTCCTATAGACCACAGCAACCCCCCTCCCTGGCTCTCAGATCTACCGTGATGCTGAACCAAGTACCCCGGTGGGCATAGCTGGAAGAGACCAACTCCTCCCTGCTCACCCACCCAGGTCTCAGTTATACATGCCAAATCGGCTGCCTCATCCACAATTCAATCGTGGATGAGGGAGATGTTATTATGTACCGATCTGGCATTTAAAAGCAGCATCCGGAGATCAGAGAGCTGGGTGATAGGACAACCAGCAAACCTATGGGTGTGTGGGGGACCGGAACGCGGCACAGCTGCTAATTGCCTGGGCCAAGTTCCCCTCACCTGGCAAGTCCTCTACACATCGTCATATCTCCCTCTATCCGTCACTACACTGATTGGGGCCCCCTCAAATTTTCCCAATCTACTTTGATTCCTCTCTCCCAGGCACATGATGCAGGTCGTCACCACACACACTCACAACATACACACCCCACACTTCACACAAAACACACAAAGCCTTGGCGATGGGAGAATATATCAAGCCAACTTCCTCAAAACATGGCGTCAGAAGACTACCTAAAACACAAGGCAGTGAAAAATGGACCAGCTGAAGCCTCCAGGAAACTTGGTGTTTGAAGGAAATGCAGCAGAGAACTGGAGAAGATGGAAGCAAGGGTTTGAATTGTACTGCATTGCAAGTGGAGCAGATAAGAAAGATGAGAGACTCCAGTCAGCATTATTTCTGCATGTGGCAGGTGAAGAAGCAAGAGAGGTATTTAATACTTTCCGGTTTGATGATGCAGATAAATATAAAATTCAAGTTTTGATGAATAAATTTGAAGTATATTGTGTGCCTAGAAGAAATGTTACTTATGAAAGGCACAGGTTCTTCACTAGAATACAGAGTGAAGGAGAAAGTATAGACCAATATGTGACTGATTTGAAGCTTTTGGCTCAGACCTGTGAATTTGGGGAGCTATGTGATTCTCTTATGAAGGATTGCATAGTGTGTGGCATTCAGAAAGACAGATTGAGAGCCAAGTTACTGAGAGAGAGTGATTTAACCCTTGAGTGTGCAGAGAATATATGCAGGGCAGAAGAAGTGGCTGCAAAACAGATGAAGGATTTTGGGACAACAGAAAAACAAATGGATGCCTTACAAGGCAAAAGTACCTTTGAAAAGCCAAAAGTAAGCCAGCCTCAGAGCAAATGGAGCCCTGGCACTACTACCAGCCCCCAAGAAAAGGAAATGCCACAGAGGCCTGTAGAAGCAGCAAAGGCTTTTTACAAGTGTGGTATCAGTTATCATGACATAAATGCTTGTCCTGCATATGGGAAGGAATGCAGAAGATGTGGCAAACTTAATCATTTTGCTAAAATGTGTAAAACTAGAGATAGAAACCTTCAAGGCAGACAAATGTTCTCAGTAGCAGATACAACTAAAAATGCTCATGATTTCTTCATTGGCACATTGAATTCTACAGCTCTGGAAGACGAATGGTGTGTGGATCTTCTCATAAATGATCACAAGTATGTGACTTTTAAGATTGACACAGGAGCACAGGCTAATGCAATGTTTTTAGAAACATACAAAACCTTACAAGCTGAACCATTTCAGCATTCAAATACCAGATTAATAACCTACTCTGGAGAAAGACTACATGTGTGTGGTAAATGTAACCTGGATTGCAAATATAAAGATCAAAGAGCTGAGTTGGAATTTCACATAGTAGACTTTGATGCATAAGCAGTACTCGGTCTCCAGGCTGTGACTAATTTAAATTTGTTGCAAAGAGTTAATTTAATGAAAAGAACTCCAGTAGATCAATGGGATGTTGCAGTTGAATACAAAGATGTATTTGAAGGCTTAGGTTGCTTACCAGAGAAATATGCCATCAAAATCAACCCACAGGTTCCACCTGTAATTCATGCACCTCGGAAGGTTCCAGTGGCACTAAGGGATAAAGTCCAAATGGAACTGACTCTTATGGAGCAATTAAAAGTCATAGTTAAGGTAAAAGATCCTACAGAGTGGGTGAATTCAACTGTGGTTGTAGACAAGCCTGGCCGGGACCAGATAAGAATATGTTTAGATCCAAGAGATATGAACAGAGCAATTTTAAGAGAACATTTTCAATTGCTTACTGTAGAAGAAATTACCAACAAGCTAGCAGAAGCAGAATTGTTTACTGTTCTTGATGCCAGTAGTGGATTCTGGCAAATTCAGCTAGATGACAACAGTTTCAGGCTATGTACATTTAATACACCTTTTGGCAGGTACCGATTTACAAGAATGCCATTTGGTATCTCTTCAGCTCCTGAGGTCTATCAGAGGATGATCCAACAAACATTTGAGGGTATTGATGGGGTCACATGCTACATAGATGATATCCTGGTGTGGGGGAAGATCAAACAGGAACATGATGAGAGACTGAAGAGAGTTCTGGACAGGTGCTGAGAGAGGAATCTGAAATTGAACAAAGTGAAATGCAAATTTGCCATGACTGAAATAAAATATCTAGGACACATCTTAACCAAAGAAGAACTAAAACCTGATTCATCTAAAATAGAGGCCATCACTGAAATGCCCAGTCCACGTAACAAAGCTGATCTTCAAAGATTTCTAGGAATGGTGACTTACCTAGCAAAGTTTATCCCAAATTTGTCAACAGTAACAACCCCTTTAAGACAACTGTTGAACCAAGATGTTTAATTTTGCTGGATGTCAGTTCATGAAACAGCATTCACACAGTTGAAAGAACTATTAACAAAAACTCTTGTTTTGAAATATAATGTGAAAGAACCTGTAACTCTGTCAGTGGATGGTAGTTCTACAGGCTTAGGTGCTGTACTGTTGCAAAGAGGTGCACCTGTTGCATATGCATATGCATATGAAGATGGCGGCCTAGAGGGACGCGTAGGAGGACGCTGTGTTTGGAGCTCCGCTGCTTATCTTAATTTTAACATCTTTAACATCTTTTAACTTTTTAATTACTTTTCGGGCTCGCATGGGATTGTCCGTGAGCGAGCACCCTTTTCCCCCCCTTCCTATTTCGATTCGATGCCGCCCACCCTTTCCTTGTCCTCTTGTTGTTTGGTGCAGTGGTTGGGAGATTGATAGCGTCGCAGAAATTGAAGCTGGGGGTGAGTGCGGCCTACTACTTATTGCAGGGCCCGAGACAAGACGCATAGGACTGGCGAATACTAACTTTGTGGGAGTCCCTCCCCAGCCCGTACCTCCTGGCAGCCATATACTGCCGCTTTTCCACCGCCGCCATGACCTGTGTTTGCCACCACGGCCCTCTGGCCCTCTAGCCGCCGCTGCCTGGTTGCTTGGTTGCTCTGGCGGCCTCGGGATGCCTCCTGCTCGAGCTGGCTGGAGGCATGGAGCGCCGTTCGCGCTGCCTGCCTCGTCCTCGGCAGCCTCGTCCGCTGTGGAGGGGGAGGGAGAGGCCGTAATATTATCAATGTGACACGGCGCGCCCTCCATCGGCCGCTCCAGAAGAAGAGGAATGTGAGAAAGGAGGATGACGAGGCACTGCTGGCGTTGTTGGTGTTTCGGTTTCGATGAGGAGAAGGAGTCACTGGATGCGCCGAGGAAACAATGAGGAGTAGAAACGGGAGAGACAAGAGAGAGCCGTGGTGGAGACTCGGGGGCGACAGGAGGCAAGAGATTTACCAACCGAAGCAAGAGAGCCACGGACAATTTTATATTTAGTCATTGGGGGTGGGGGGCCTGCCTGATTGGTAGACAGGGCGGGGGACATGTGGAAACCGGAGGGGGGTTCTGTGGGGAGGGTGGGGAGCCATGATATTAAAAGGCTAGGCGGCAGATCCTGGAGCGTGGGTGGCAGGCCACGCCGGTTTAGGGGAACAAGGTATAGATGCATGATATCCATCCCGTGTTCCGGGCCTGTCCACAACCAGAAGATAACTGGGAGATGCAGGACTCCATCCGATCTTTGACTCCTGTTGTGTAACGCAAGGTCTGTGGCGCAGAAAACAACTCTCATCCACGATATGATCCTGGATGAGAACGCAGACCTTGTGTGTATTACGGAGACCTGGCTGGATGAGGCCTCAGCTCCTACGCTTGAGGCCATGTGTCCAGCCGGTTTCCAATATGCACAGAAGCCGAGGATTGGTAGGCGGGGAGGTAGAGTGGCAGTCATCTATCGGAGGTCTTTGGTTTTTGCCAGACCCCCTCTCCACGAGACCAAATTTGTTGACTGCATGTACTGGAAGTTGGGCCCAAAGGGCAGTTTAGGGATCCTGCTTGTGTACCGCCCACCCCGCTGCACAGCAGACTCCCTGACCGAGGTGCTCGGGGTGGTCTCGGCCATGCGGGTGCTCTCCCCCAACCTATTGGTTTTGGGGGACTTTAACGTGCACGCCGAGACCGCTCTCACTGGAGCCCCTTGGGATTTCATGGAAACCATGACTTCCTGGGAACTGCACCTTAGTAACACAGGGCCCACCCATGTAGCCGGTCATGCTATTGACCTTGTGTTTGCCTCGGAAGGGGAGGGAAGTGCTCTGAAGATGGGGGCTATTTCTTCTAACCCCGTGTCATGGTCAGATCACTACCTGGTGAATATAGACCTCTTAATGCCACATACCCTCCACAGGGGACAAGGACCTATTAGGATGGTCCGCCCCAGACGCCTGATGGAACCGAAAGGATTCGTGAATGCGCTGGGTGATTTGGAGCTGACTGAAGGACGCCCGGTCAAAACCCTGGTGATGGAGTGGAATAGGGAGATCACTAGGGCAATAGACCGGGTGGCTCCGAAATGTCCTCTCCCCCTGAACAGAGCTCAGATAGCACCCTGGTATACACCACGGTTGCGGGGTCTGAGACAGGAGGTGAGACGACTAGAGCGCCGGTGGTGGAAATCTTGCACCGACGATGATCGGACACTGGCTAGAGCAGCAATAGCGGCCTACCAGGTGGCAACAAAGGCAGCAAAGAGGGAGTTCTTTGCTGCCTCTATTGCGTCTGCAGAGTGTTGTCCCAGGAGGTTGTTCCAAGTGGTCCGAAGCCTGGTCGGTCCAGTTGCTCAGAAACCCATGGAGCATTCTAAAGCCTCCTGTGACACATTTGCTAAGCACTTTGCCGATAAAATCGAGCACCTGAAGAGCATGATTCTGTACACCGTGGATACAGGAAGTGGGCCAGAGTTGGCCAGTTGCGTTCCAGTCCGGTGGGATTGGTTTCAGCCTCTTCCCCCTGAGGCAGTGGACAAGGTGCTTGCTACTGTGAAGCCTACCACCTGTCTCTTTGACCCTTGCCCTTCGTGGCTCATTATGAGCTGCAAAGAGAGTGTGAACGGAGGGATCAAGGCAGTGGTACATGCATCCTTGGAAGAGGGTGCAATGCCATCAGCCTTCAAGGAGGCAGTGATTAAGCCCATCTTGAAAAAGTCCTCCTTGGATCCCCAAGAGTTGAATAACTTTCGCCCAGTCTCAAATCTACCATTCTTGGGCAAGGTGATTGAGCGAGTGGTGGCCAAACAGTTGCAGACACACTTGGATGAAGCAGATTATCTATATCCATTCCAATCGGACTTCAGGACTGGACATGGAACTGAAACAGCCTTGGTCGCCCTGGTGGATGATATGAGGAGGGCGTTGGATAGGGGAGAATATACCTTCCTCGTCCTCCTGGATCTCTCAGCGGCTTTTGATACCGTTGACCACGGTATCCTTTTAAATCGCCTGGAGGAGTTGGGAATAGGGGGCACTGTTTTACGGTGGTTCCGCTCCTATCTGACAGGCACCAACGGGTGGCATTGGGAGATGAAGTTTCAGAGCCCTTGGCCTCTCAATTGTGGAGTGCCACAGGGTTCTATCCTCTCCCCCATGCTATTCAACATCTATGTAAAGCTGCTGGGAGCCATCATCAGGAGTTTTGGGCTGCAGTGTCACCAATATGCAGATGACACTCAGCTCTATCTCTCATTTAAGTCCTCACCTGAGTTGGCTGTGGACACTGTGTCCAAGTGCCTGGAATCTGTTAGTGGATGGATGGGAGAGAATAGGCTGAAGCTAAACCCAGACAAGACCGAGGTGCTGCTTGTGGGAGATAAGAGAAGGTTGGGAAACATAGACCTGGTGCTTAATGGGGTGAGTTTACCCCTGAAGGACCAGGTCCGCAGCCTCGGGGTCATCTTTGACTCCCAGCTGTCTATGGAGGCTCAGGTTTCAGCAGTGAGCCGGGCAGCTTGGTATCAATTACATCTGATACAGAGGCTGTGACCCTACCTTCCGGTCCATCTACTCCCACGGGTAGTACATGCCCTGGTCTCCTCTCGCTTAGACTACTGTAATGCGTTCTACGTGGGGTTACCCTTGAAGACGGTCCGGAAATTATAGCTGGTTCAGAATGCGGCGGCACGTTTGATTAAGAACAGCCGTCGCCATGATCACATCACTCCAGTGTTAGTAGATCTACACTGGTTACCAGTTGTTTACCGGGCCCAATTCAAGGTGTTGGTGTTAACCTTTAAAGCCCTATATGGTTCCGGCCCAACTTATCTGAAGGAGCGCCTCCAGCATCACCAAGTATGCCGCCAAATGAGATCAGCCACACAGGATCTCCTCTCGGTCCCTCCGATCAAAACAGCCAGACTGGTGTGGACCAGAGAGAGGGCATTTTCGATTGTTGCCCCCACCCTCTGGAATTCCCTTCCATTTGACCTTCGACATCCCCCCTCCCTGATGAGTTTCCGCCGGGCCTTGAAGACCTGGCTATTCAGGCAGGCCTATAGGATTTCTGGGGTGGATTAGTTCTGATGATGTTGTTAATTGGCAGGCTGCTTTTAGACTAATTATTAATTGTGGTTTTTGTTGATTATGTATTGTATTTTTGTGTTATTGTACGTCGCCTAGAGTGGCCGTTAATTCGGCCAGAGAGGCAACTCACAAATAAAATTTTATTATTATTATTATATGCTTCTAAAGCAATGACTGCGGCCCAACAGGACTGTGCTCAAATAGAAAAGGAAATGTTGGCAATAGTGTTTGGATGCACACGATTCCATTAATTTCTCTGTGGCAAAAAAATGACTGTGGAAACAGACCACAAACCATTGGAGGCAATTTTCAGAAAACCTTTGCATAATGCACCTCCAAGAATCCAAAGATGGCAGTTAACACTGCAGAAATATCAATTACAAGTGCACTATAGACCAGGCAAAGAATTAATCATTGCTGATACCCTGTCCAGGGCATATTTTGAACAGCATGAAGGAATAAGTTCTGAAGAAGCTGAGGTTGCTGTTAACCTCATGTTATCTTATTTACCAATCTCCGAATCAAAACTGAAAGAATTTCCAGTGGCTACTGAAAATGATAGCATTTTGCAAATCCTGAAAAATGCCATTTTGCAGGGGTGGCCAGATAGAAGAGTAGAAGATCCAGAGTGTATACGTGTTTATTGGAATTACAGAGAGGAATTAAGTGTTCATGATGGACTTATTTTTAAAAGTGACAGAATCATAGTACCACAAGATTTGAGGAAAGAGATATTGAATATTATACATGAGAGTAATCTTGGTGTTGAATTATGTAAAAAGCGGGCACGAGAAGTTGTATATTGGCCAGGTATGTGTGCCCAAATTGAAGAATTGGTACTGTCATGTACCACATGTCACACCTTCAGAAATAAAAACCAAAAAGAACCAATGTTACCTCATGAAATTCCAAAAAGACCTTGGCAGAAGCTAGGAACGGACTTATTTGAATTTCAAAGAAAGGACTATCTACTTTTGGTTGATTATTATTCAAAATATGTGGAAATATGTTTGCTTGAGGACACTACAAGTAGGTCAGTAATTTTACACTGCAAATCTATATTTGCAAGACATGGTATACCTGAAGAGTTTGTCAGTGATAATGGCCCTCAGTTTTGCTCTAGAGACTTTAAAATGTTTGCCAATATTGGGACTTTGTTCACACAACATCCAGTCCACTATTTCCTCAATCAAATGGAATGGCAGAAAGAGCGATCCAAACAGTAAAGAGGATTCTTAAGAAATCTAGTCTGAATAACACAGATCCTTATCTTAGTTTATTGGATTACAGAAATACGCCTACAGTAGATACAGCCTCACCTGCACAACTTTTAATGGGGAGACGTTTAAGAACCAAGTTGCCTCCCTCAGCCCCATTGTTACTACCTCAGCAGGTAAAAGGTGACATACAGACACATCTGAAGAGAAGACAAGCAAAACAGAAGCTTTACTTTGAGAAAGGTTCAAAGCCTTTGCATGTTGGTGATTCTGTTAATGTTTGGCAAAATGGCGTGTGGAAACCAGCGAGAGTGACTGGACAAAACATGACTCCAAGATGGTATTTGGTTCAGACTGATGATTTAGCTGTCTACTAAAGGAACAGAAGAACTCTTCAAAGCACTCCAAGTTGTGAACCAAAAATGGATGAGACTACTGAGACTGCAACTGCACCTCCATCAGAGGTAGACCTATCAGAGTCTCAAGACAACAAAAGTGGAACAGCTGTAGCACAAAGTGCCAGTGATATACCAGAGAAGATTTTGGACTCTGAGTTACCTGTTACTACATCAAGAGGCAGATCAGAAAACCAATTTGATATAGACAGTAGTTTCTTTTTCTTTTAAAAAAAGGGGAGATGTAATGTGAGTAGGAACTCAAGTGGATTAGAAATAGTTGTATGGGGGAATCAGTTGGGGGTGGGACCAGCAGGGAAATGAAAGAAGAGCTCTCTGTCTGGGTTAGAGCATTACAGCTCTTGATTCTGCTGCAACACACTGTTAAGTAAAGTTTGTTCCTTCTAACCAGTATTTGTAGTTCATTTCAAATCTTGTAAATATTACAAATAGCATTGGGTGATTGTCTTTTGGCCCTTTGGCAGTTATGCTGTTGAGTGCCACAGGGTACCATCTTTTCCCCCATGCTGTTTAACTTCTATATGAAGCCCTTGGGAGCAGTCGTCAGGAGATTTGGGGCAAAGTGTCAGCAGTATGCTGATGATATGCAGCTCTGTTTCTCTGTAACATCTGAATCAGGAGAGGCCATTTCTGGACCGGGATAGCCTGACCACTGTTGTCCATGCACTGGTAACCTCCAGGCTGGATTACTGTAATACACTCTTTGTGGGGCTGCCCTTGAGGTTGGTCCAGAAGTTGCAGCTGGTGTAAAATGTGGCAGCAAGACAGCTCACTGGGGCAGGGTATCACCAACATGTCCCACTGCTGCTGAAAGAATTGGACTGGCTGCCCATTTGCTACTGGGCCAAGTTCAAGATTCTAGTTTTGGTGTACAAAGCCCTATGCAGCTTGGGACCAGGATACCTGAAAGACCGTCTTATCCCTTATATACCCAGTTGATCATTGCCCTCTGCAGGTGAGGGCCTTCTTCAGATACCATCTTAAATATTAGGCAGACACCATCTCTGTTATCTTTTCAGCACCTATTGAAGATGTTCCTCTTTCAACAAGCCTTTTAAGTTGAGACCTTATCCCAGTCTGCTTCTGTGTTGCAATTGCTTTTTAATTTTTTTAACCTTTTTTTTAAAAAAACAATGTTTTTAACCTTTTTTAAAGATGTCTTCAAAGCTTTTAAAAAAGTTTTTAAAGTTGTTTTGTTTTAATGTATTTTAAAGTCTGTTTTTATGATGTTTTAAAGTGTTTTTAGTGCTTTTGTTTGCCGCCCTGGGTTCCTGCAGAGAGAAAGGGCAGGATATAATAAAATAAATAAATACGCTCCTTTAACTGAGACAATGGCCTGGTTCACACAGCATTTTAAGTCACAGTTAAGCTTAACTATGGTTTAAAGGTGGGTATGCAGCATGGTGATGCACAGGGCTGAAATCATTGGTGGTTTGCTCCTTCCCCATTCCTGCCACTGCTGTGCTGCCAGGACCTAAGCCATGGTTTAGCTTAGCATTACATCCAAACCTGGGATCATGATTTGTTTCCCACAAACCATGAATGGTAAGCCATTTTAAATTAAGTTTTTTAATTGTTTTAAAATATTTTAAATTGTGTTTTGTGTTTTAAAATTTGTATATTTATTTTTAATATTTTTAACTGGAGTGCTTGGTCTTAGAGAAGAACATTGATATAGTGAGCATAACGGAGACCTGGTGGAATGGAGAAAACCAGTGGGATATGGTTATCCCTGGATATAAACTATATCGGAAGGACAGGGAAGGATGTATTGAAGTCGCTCTATACGTGAAAGAAGGCATTGAATCCTGCAAGCTGGAAACCCCAAAAGAGGTGGACTCCTCCACAGAATCATTGTGGGTGGTGATACCATGCCCCAGGAGGGATTTAATTCTGGGAACGATCTATCGTCCCCCTGATCAAAATGCTCAGGGAGACCTTGAGATGAGATATGAAATTGAAGAAGCATCCAAACTAGGAAATGTGGTAGTAATGGGTGACTTCAACTAACCAGACATAGACTGGCCACATATGTGTTCCAGTCATGACAAAGAAGCAAAATTTCTAGATATTCTAAATGACTATTCCTTAGACCAGATGGTCATGGAACCAACCAGAGGGACGGCAACCCTGGACTTAATCCTCAGTGGGGACCGGGACCTGGTGCGAGCTGTAAGTGTTGTTGAACTGACTGGGAGCAGTGACCATAGTGCTATTAAATTAAACATACATGTAACTGGCCAAATGCCTAGAAAATCCAACACGGTCACATTTGACTTCAAAAGAGGAAACTTCACAAAAATGAGAGGATTGGTAAAAAGAAAGCTGAAAAACAAAGTCCAGAGGGTCACATCACTTGAAAATGCTTGGAAGTTGTTTAAAAACACTATATTAGAAGTTCAACTGGAGTGCATACCGCAGATCAGAAAAGGTACCGCCAGGGCCAAGAAGATGCCAGCATGGTTAACGAGCAAAGTCAAGGAAGCTCGTAGAGGCAAAAAGTTTTCCTTCAGAAAATGGAAGTCTTGTCCGAATGAAGAAAATAAAAAGAACACAAACTCTGGCAAAAGAAATGCAAGAAGACAATAAGGGATGCTAAAAAAGAATTTGAGGAGTACATTGCTAAGAACATAAAAAGCAACAACAAAAAATTCTATAAATACATTCAAAGCAGGAGACCATCTAGGGAGGAGATTGGACCCTTGGATGATAAGGGAGTCAAAGGTGTCCTAAAGAACGATAAGGAGATTGCAGAGAAGCTAAATGAATTCTTTGCATCTGTCTTCACAGTGGAAGATACAGGGCAGATCCGTGAACCTGAACTAACATTTGCAGAAAGGGATTCTGAGGAACTGAGACAAACAGTGGTAACGAGAGAGGAAGTTCTAAGCTTAATGGACAATATAAAAACTGACAAATCACCGGGCCCGGATGGCATCCACCTGAGAGTTCTCAAAGAACTCAAATGTGAAATTGCTGGTCTGCTAACTAAAATATGTAACTTGTCCCTCGGGTCCTCCTCTGTGCCTGAGGACTGGAAAGTGGCAAATGTAATGCCAATATTCAAAAAGGGATCCAGAGGGGACCCCGGAAATTACAGGCCAGTTAGCTTAACTTCTGTCCCTGGAAAACTGGTAGAAAGTATGATTAAAGCTAGATTAACTAAGCACATAGAAGAACAAGCTTTGCTGAAGCAGAGCCAGCATGGCTTCTGCAAGGGAAAGTCCTGTCTCAGTAACCTACTAGAATTCTTTGAGAGTGTCAACAAGCATATAGATAGAGGTGATCCAGTGGACATAGTGTACTTAGACTTTCATAAAGCGTTTGACAAGGTACCTCACCAAAGACTTCTGAGGAAGCTTACCAGTCATGGAATAAGAGGAGAGGTCCTCTTGTGGATCAGGAATTGGTTAAGAAGCAGAAAGCAGAAAGTAGGAATAAACGGACAGTTCTCCCAATGGAGGGCTGTAGAATGTGGAGTCCCTCAAGGATCAGTATTGGGACCTGTACTTTTCAACTTGTTCATTAATGACCTAGACTTAGAAGTGAGCAGTGAAGTGGCCAAGTTTGCTGACGACACTAAATTGTTCAGGGTTGTTAAAACAAAAAGGGATTGCGAAGAGCTGCAAAAAGACCCTTCCAAACTGAGTGAATGGGCGGAAAAATGGCAAATGCAATTTAATATAAACAAGTGTAAAATTATGCATATTAGAGCAAAAAATCTTAATTTCACATATACGCTCATGGGGTCTGAACTGGCGGTGACCGACCAGGAGAGAGACCTCGGGGTTGTAGTGGACAGCATGATGAAAATGTCAACCCAGTGTGCGGCAGCTGTGAAAAAGGCAAATTCCATGCTAGGGATAATTAGGAAAGGTATTGAAAATAAAACAGCCGATATCATAATGCCGTTGTATAAATCTATGGTGCGACCGCATTTGGAATACTGTGTACAGTTCCGGTCGCCTCATCTCAAAAAGTATATTATAGAGTTGGAAAAAGTTCAGAAGAGGGCAACCAGAATGCTCAAGGGGATGGAGTGACTCCCTTACGAGGAAGGGCTGCAGCATTTGGGGCTTTTTAGTTTAGAGAAAAGGCGGGTCAGAGGAGACATGATAGAAGTGTATAAAAGTATGCATGGCATTGAGAAAGTGGATAGAGAAAAGTTCTTCTCCCTCTCTCATAATACTAGAACTCGTGGACATTCAAAGAAGCTGAATGTTGGAAGATTCAGGACAGACAAAAGGAAATACTTCTTTACTCAGCGCATAGTTAAACTATGGAATTTGCTCCCACAAGATGCAGTAATGGCCACCAGCTTGGATGGCTTTAAAAGAAGATTAGACAAATTCATGGAGGACAGGGCTATCAATGGCTACTAGCCATGATGGCTGTGCTGTGCCACCCTAGTCAGAGGCAGCATGCTTCTGAAAACCAGTTGCCGGAAGCCTCAGGAGGGGAGAGTGTCCTTGCACTCGGGTCCTGCTTGCAGGCCTCCCCCAGGCACCTGGTTGGCCACTGTGAGAACAGGATGCTGGACTAGATGGGCCACTGGCCTGATCCAGCAGGCTCTTCTTATGTTCTTATGTTCTTAATGTTTTTAATTGCTGTAAACTGCCCAGAGAGGTTCGGCTATGGGGTGGTATATAAATGTAATAAATAAATGATAAATAAATAAGAACAAACATTGGTTAAAATTTGTGATTTGTTAGGAGAGAAACAAACCACAAGCTCAGGTTCAGACATCTAGGGCTGTGTACGCATTACTGGCTTAAAACTAGGGTAGGCCATTCTTTTTCTCATTTTGAATTAAAACTGGCTTGGGGAAAAACACATCAAAATGCAATACGTAATAAGAAATTATAGGTTAGATACAGAATATATATGGATTGTAGCTAATGTGAGTACACCGCTTGCCAAACAGAAGTTGGAGTACACTAGATGCAGAGTAAACAAGAGTGTGCACATAATCTAGGGTTAAGTACTTGGCAGTGTAGCTGCAGCAGAATCAGGGAAAGAACAAAGCATCTGCAACTTCAGTCCTGTGCACCACCACATTGCACATTCACATTCATATCATATTTAATTCTGCTTTAAAGTCATGTCCAAACCAGGCCTTTATATTTATGAAATGAAATATGTAAAAGGATTGTATAAAATGATTTCTTTAAATTTTAATGTAGTTTAGTTTTAAATAAAATAATACTATAACTAAAGAAAGCTCAAACTATTTCATAGATTTACACAAGTTTGCTGCATTTTTACAATGAGGTAAACAGACTATATGGGTGTGTATTATATCGAAAATTGTTGTCTAACACATAAAGAAAATACTCCAGCATTCCATAAACCAATTCATCTAACCATATTTCTCCCTTTTGTAATGAGTCAATTTGATTAGTATTACGATGTTCCCTCCTCTTATACCACTCCACGATAGGTGGGGGTGTTTCCAACCTTTGGCAATATTTATCTTCGCTGCAGTCAAAAGACTGAAAACCATCTCTAGATTGTTGTCTGGAAGTATATCCCTCTGCTCTATAGGAGAGGAAGAGAAGGATTATTTTTGCCTGCCCGCTTGTGTGTGAGTGTGGCCGTTGTTACTGCCTGGTGCTGTCGTTGTGGCCTTGCTATCGTCATTGTGCAGGAGAGGAGGAAGTTGGTGTGCTGCTGTTTGCCTGTCTGTGCCCTGGTTCGGACATTGTTGGGGCGCCCAGTACACCTGTTGCTGCTGTTGCAGCACTCTGCTACGCTGCTTGCCCTGGCTGGAGAGGAACAATTTCATCGGTGGCTGCTGTTTTTGTGTGTGTATGGATTAGTGTGGTGTGAATGACTGTATGATTGTTGCTGCTATTGCGTCCTTTTAAGAACGGCCAGTGTTGTTAGTATAGTTGCGGCTCTGAGATTGCAACATTTTTAACTCATTACTGCCACCTGGATGTAATAAATAGCTTTGAATGTGTTTATGTTTTGTGAATGATTGAATTGTTACCTTATGTGAGTCTTTAGTTGGAATTGTGTTGTAGTTTAATATTGTTTGAGTGTATTGAGTGTATATTTATTGTATTGTATTATTGATTAAGTGTGTGTGTATGTGTGTGAATTTTTGTGTATTTTGATATAAATTTTTGGTATTATTTGTTATTATTTGGTATGAATGTGATCAGGTGTGTGTGTATTGGTGCTTTTATCTGTTTTAATATGTGCCTGGGAGAGTGTATTATACATCAACCGGGGAGACCTTCGGGGGCCCCAATTAGCGTAGTGACGGGTAATGGGAGGTATGGTGTTGTGAGGAGAACATGCCAGGTAAGGGGAACTCGTCCCAGACAAGTAGTGTCTGTGACCTGTTCCGGTTCTCCTCACATCCCCAGGACTGCTGGTTGTCCTATCAGTCAGCCTTCGGATCTCCATATGCTGTTGTTAAACGCCAGGTCGGTACAACATAAGATCTCCCTTGTTTATGATTTAATTGTGGAGGAGGCGGCTGACCTGGCATGCATAACCAAGACCTGGGTGGGTGATATGGGAGGAGTTGCTCTTTCCCAGCTTTGCCCACCTGGGTACATGGTTCAGCATTATGGTAGAACCGAAGGTCGGGGAGGTGGGGTCGCCGTGGTCTATAGGAGTTCTTTCTCACTCTCCAAGCACCCTGTACAGGTGACGACTGGTTTGGAGTGTCTCCACCTTGCGCTGGGCCAGAGAGACAGGTTGGGAATTTTGTTGGTGTACCGCCCGCCCTGCTGCTCAACAAATTCCCTAACTGAGCTGACAGAGGTAGTCTCAGAGATATTGTTGCAGTCCCCTAGACTGTTGGTACTGGGGGACTTCAACGTTCATGCCGAGACTGCTTTATCTGGGGTGGCTCAGGACTTCATGGCGTCCATGACAACCATGGGGCTGTCTCAGTTTTTTACTGGCCCGACGCATGTGTCGGGACATACCCTTGATTTGATCTTCGCCACTGGGCAGGGAGATGGTGATCTGGAGGTTGGGGATATTTCATCTACCCCATTGTCATGGACAGATCACCGCTTGCTGAGGTTTAGGCTTACGGCGACCCTTTCCCTCTGCAAGGGTGGGGGACCTATTAAATTGGTCCGCCCCCGGAGACTAATGGATCCTGAGGGTTTCCAAAGGGCTCTAGGGGATTTTCCGACTGAGAAGACTGGCGCTCCTGTTGAAGCCCTGGTTGAACTGTGGAATACGGCGATGACCCGGGCGGTTGACACGATCGCTCCCATGTGCCCCCTCCTATGTAAAGCTCATACAGCCCCATGGTATACCCCGGAGCTGAGAGCGATGAAGCAAGAGAGGAGGAGGCTTGAGTGCAGATGGAGGCGGACTCCTGACGAATGCAATTATGCTTTGGTAAGTGCCTGCTCTAAGCGATATACAGCAGCGGTGAGGACAGCAAAAAAGAGTTACTTTGCTGTCAGTATTAAGGCATCACTCTCCCGCCCAGCGGAGCTTTTTAAAACTGTACAAGGGCTTTTACATCTTGGCCCTCGGGATACTATAGATCCATCTGTAGCCTGTTGTGATGAGTTCGCCGGACACTTCCAAACTAAGATCGCTTGCATTCGTCGGGACTTAGACTCCAATATTATAGCAGTTGGATTCAATGAAGCATCCAGACCACGGTCTTGTCCTCATTTATTGGATGAGTTTCAGTTGGTGCAGCTTGAGGATGTTGACAAGATCCTTGGACTGGTGCGGGCGACCACGTCTGTGCTGGATCCTTGCCCCTCTTGGCTGGTGAAAGCTGGCAGGACCGGAACCGCCGGCTGGGCCAAGGAGGTAATCAGTGCCTCTTTGTGAGAGGGTGTGGTCCCTGACTGCCTAAAAGCGGCGGTAGTGAGACCGCTCCTGAAGAAACCCTCCTTGGACCCAGATAACTTGAACAATTATAGACCTGTGGCGAATGTTCCGTTCCTGGGCAAGGTTCTGGAACGGGTGGTGGCCAGCCAGCTCCAGGGACTCTTGGATGACACTGATTATCTTGATCCGTTTCAATCCGGTTTTAGGCCTGGGCTTGGTACCGAAACAGCCTTGGTCGCCCTGTATGATGACCTTTGTTGGGAGAGGGACAGGGGGAGTGTGACCCTGTTGATTCTCCTTGATCTCTCAGCTGCTTTTGATACCATCGACCATGGTATCCTTCTGGGACGGCTCACGGAGTTCGGAGTTGGGGGTACTGCTTGGCGGTGGCTCCGCTCCTACTTGGTGGGTCGTCACCAGAAGGTAGTGCTTGGGGAACACTGCTCGACACCCTGGACTCTCCATTGTGGAGTCCCACAGGGATCGGTACTGTCCCCCATGCTTTTCAACATCTATATGAAGCTGCTGGGTGCAGTCATCAGGAGTTTTGGAGTGCGTTGTCACCAGTACGCTGATGACACGCAACTCTATTTCTCCTTTGCATCTTCCTCAGGTGAGGCTGTTAACGTACTAAACCGTTCTCTGGCCGCGGTAATGGATTGGATGGGAGCTAACAGACTGAAGCTTAATCCAGACAAGACCGAGACGCTGTTAGTGAGTGCCTTCTCTGCCCAGATAGTGGATGTTTACCCTGTTCTGGATGGGGTTACACTCCCCTTGAAAGAACAGGTTCGTAGCTTGGGAGTTCTTTTCGACCCTTCCCTGTCTCTTGAGGCTCAGGTAGCCTCAGTGGCACGGAATGCTTTCTACCATCTCCGATTGGTAGCCCAGCTACGTCCCTATCTGGAGAGTGACGACCTCGCCTCAGTCGTTCATGCTCTGGTAACTTCTAGATTGGACTACTGCAATGCGCTCTACGTTGGGCTGCCCTTGAAGATAGTTCGGAAACTACAGTTAGTCCAGAATGCAGCGGCCAGATTGTTGACGCGGACCAGAAGGTCCGCTCATATAACACCTGTTTTGGCCCGTCTGCACTGGCTTCCTATTTGTTTCCGGGCTAAATTCAAAGTGCTGGTTTTGACCTATAAAGCCTTACACGGCATGGGACCGCAATACCTGGTGGAGTGCCTCTCCCAATATGAAACTACCCGTACACTGCGCTCAACATCTAAGGCCCTCCTCCGAGTACCGTCCCATCAAGAAGCTCGGAGGATGGTGACTAGAAATAGGGCCTTTTCGGTTGTGGCTCCCGAACTGTGGAATGGTCTCCCCGATGAGGTGTGCCTGGCGCCGACGCTGCTATCTTTTCGGCGCCAGGTGAAAACCTTTTTATACTCCCAGGCATTTTAAAGTGTATTTTTATAGTATTTTATTACTATGTTGTATTCAGGATGTTGTTTTGTTCTTGTATTGTTTGTATGTTTTTGTTTTTTGAGTTATGGTATTTATTGTATTTATATATTGTCCTTGCTTTTACCTTTTATGTACACCGCCCAGAGAGCCTTCAGGCTTCGGGCGGTATATAAATTAAATTAAATAAATAAATAAATAAATATTTTAAGTAACCCAAAAGTGTGGGGAGGTGGATAGATTATTTGAAATTATATAACCAACCATGTCATGAATTATATCACATATCAGGTTCCAATACAGCTGAATCTTTGGACAGCTACAAAATATATGTATTAGATCAGCATTTGACATATTACATATCCAACACCCTAGCTTGAATATTGTTCTATATTTTACTCAATCTGTGATACCTTACTTTATAATGGTTTTTTTTAATTCAGTTGAAAGGATTTTTTTGTTTCCCATTTCCTGTTCATTGCATTCATGTGGTTTAATTTTTATTTTTTTGTCTAGGTTGTGATGTTTGTCTGTTTGGGAAAATATGAATGTTTTTTTCAGATTATTTTATCAATAAACATAAAGTCCCCCAAACCACTGTTGGGCAATGATTTTATTAGGAATAACCAAAATATTATAAAATAGTGAGGAGGCTTGCACACTGTTTTCTGCCATTTTGGTTGGCCCTTCTTTTTTTGTATGGCTTGAAGAAATAGAACTGTTAATTTACAAATTACCTAGTTGCATGCCAAATTAATTCATTTTTGGAGGGGGGAGGAATTGTTTTCCTTTTGAAAGTAGAAGACAGCAAATTGGGAAGAGGATACATTTCTAGATTTGTCTTGTGATGTATGTTCACTTGTGATCTCACAGTTCCTATTTAAGATTGGCATTTTATTTTATTTGCCTATGTAGCAATGACATTGTGTGCTTCTAGATAAATGATAATTTACTTTTTTTAAAAGGATGAGACAAATTCAATGAAGATAGTTCTATTCCTTGCTGTACATTATGGATTAGGGTCTAAGTCAGAAGCATACGAAACCCTGAGATTTCAGGGGCAAGCCCTAGTGATGATATGGGAGCAGGTCATAGTGATGTCATGGGGATGGGCCCTAGTGATGCCATTAAGCATGATACATTAAGCATCAACCATAGTTGCTTGAAGCATACCAGTCAGACAAAAACATTTCTATGACTGGAAATTAAGATAGAAATCTTAGCTAAAAGATAGAGCCTGAGTAGGGAACATTTTATCTAGCCTACTTGATTTTGGCAAGAAGGATTTAACTGCCCTCAGGCCAGCCCAGTCACCAGAAGGCCATTGTAGGAAGAGACAAAAGCAAGTATTGGATTAAAGCTTCATATTGGGAAGGTTTTCAAAACACTGCCCTCTTTAACAGCCCAGGAAAATTTAAACTTATTTGATTCCTGAACACAAGAGAGAGAAAAAGACCTCTGGTACCGCTAAAAGCTATATGCTTACTCAATTTATGAGATTTTCAGATAAACGGGAAAAAACCCAACAGTTTTCTACCTTTGCAATGGAGTCTAGGTACTTCCTGGAGGCCCAGAAATCCCTTGTCAGTCACAACCCTGACTTCACTTATTGGCTACAAACCTGAAAGGGAGGGGTTAGATCAGTCAGCTAAGAGATCATTTCATGGAAGTTACGGGGGGGTGACGCCTGACATTTTGGTATATGTCTCTTGATCCAGACCACCTAGAAACGTTTTTTTTTTTTTTAAGAAAGCTGAGAGTCTGGAGATTAAGCTGATTGACCCAGATACCCAGAGAGTGTCCCAAAAATCCGGAGTCTCTGGGGAAAAACTGGACATCTGGCAACCCTGTTGTCAATTAATCAATGAATGGCAGCTGGGGAAAACATTAGGGGGGGAAAGCTTCATGTTTTAAACTGCCCTGGGGACTCTGACTAGTTTCCTTTGCAAACAAGACTGTTTGACCTGTCATCACTGAAATTTGTTATGCTCTTGAGTTAATTATGTTTATATCTGAAATGAAAGTATACATTGTGTAAGTGCTGTAGTTTGTGCTTGGCATTATCTTCTGAAACATTTGAACTAGCAAAAATGTCTGCAGTGATAGTGCAACATCAAGATCGTCATCATGGGCTCCTGGGAGGAAGGGCAGAATATAAATTTAAGAAATAAATAAATGAAATAAGTTCTGAACTGATGTGCTCGTGCTTTTATACAGCAAGTGCTAGGATTTAATTTGAAAATATGTGTAGCAAGCTAAGAATATAAGGTTCAACCTTATAGCGGTCAGGAGAATAAAAAACAATGTGCCAAGAAGGAGAAAGCTTTATGGGCTGTGAGAAGAATGGGCTGAGTTCTAGGAGAGCACATATGTTTTTATTTATATTGCAATACTGCCAAATGGTCCCTGCTTGATTCAGAGCACATTGGATAAGATTCATGGTGGCATTTTATTTTTTTTATGTATCAACAGATTTTTCCCCCAGCCATATAATATCCCACTGATGGCAGTGGTGTTCTGGATAGGCATGAGAGACATTGTGCTCTGTCACTGCAAAAGCTGGGGCACATAGAACATGAAGAACTCCAAATAATTTGCAGCATAATTTCAAGAGAGCTTAGTTTCCAAAGATTTTAGACTCAGAGTAGGCAGTAAGCATAGGTTCCTCTTTTAAAAAAAAGCTGGCCTCTTACCTTGATTATACACTTCTTTGAACAGAATTGTTCACACAACATAAAACTACTTGTGGCTCCACTATTGACACTGCACTGGCACCACTGCTGCATGTACCAGTTAAAGTAATAATGATAGGATTTAAACCAGGTCTGGGGACCTGGGGCCTTCCAGATGTTGCTGAACTAAAACTACCATCAGCCCCAGTAAGCATGGCAAATGGCCAGGTATGATGGGAGTTGTAGTTCAGTAACATCTGGAGGGCCAGAGACTCTCCACATCTTGTTTAAAGGGAAGGGGGTTTGGGTATGGGTGGCAGGGTGATGGGAGATAGCCCTGGTGAGTGGGTGGGTCAGAAATTTTTCTGAATCCTGAGAAATAACTACAGCCACCCAAATTTTTATCCTGGTTTTCAGAAAATATTCTCTTTCCGAAGCACTTTTTCATATATTTTTTGAGGGAGAGAGAGAGTGCGCGGCTCTGCCATTAGGCTTGCATACTAGAAAGACACCACCAGAATGGGACTAGAGGGGAAAAAACAAAGGAGGGAGATCAGGTTTTTAAGGCCAGAAGAATGAAGTAGAAAGCTTGATTCTGCAGTCCCATGGCAGCTGGAAATTGGAACTAATTGTTCTTTCAGTTAAGGAAATGAGGAATAGGGATGGGTGAGAATTCTGAATTCTGATTTAACACAGGGTTTTTCAATGGGCCACATATTCTCCATCTCTGCAGAGTGATCCAGTTTGCTCCGAACTTCAGTGGCTTTCCCCAACATCAGATTTTTCCCTCGAATGCAGTGGGTTTTTATTGATTTTACTCACAGTACAGCACAGCAGTACATCTCTCCCCCACCCCCTCTCCACTTGAATAATCCAAGCTCCAAGCAGAGAGGAAGTAAGCCAAGTCGGAGGAGGAGATGAAGCCACTTTCTTTTAAAAATATTGATAATTTCTTGAAAAATATTGACTAGTCTCTTTCAAAATACTGATAGTTCCTTTCAAAATATCAGTATTAATATATTGGATATTTATATTGGATAATATAAATTGGACTGGTAAAAGGAATGGATAATGAACAAAAAACAAACTCGAATCAATACTGCTTGCTAGGAATATTTTTGAAGCGGCACCTGCCAACAGATGTTATCCCTAGTGGGGAGTGAACTCCTTACACCCGTTCCTTCTCTGGCCAAGAGATGAGGCCAGGTTGGCCTCTCCCTTTCCATGATGTTCTTCCTGGGAGGCAGCAGCACATTCTGCCAGTGGATGATGGCATAATCCAGAGAGTGGTAACTGGCAGTTGGAGCTGAGTGCTTTTTCTGGCAGTGAGGGTGGAAGTAAGCTCCCTGCAGCTGATCTGGCTGATGTGCCAGCAACTGATTTGGCTGATGTATGGGACCCAAGAGGTCTCTGAAAAGTAATGCTTACCTCTTTCTAAGATGTGCATTTCAAGCCCTGAAAACTTGTTCCTAACCCCAGAAATACGAGTTTCACTAGCATCTCTATTAATTATGTATTCTGTAGTCCCCTACAGCTGTAAAACCTAAACACTTTCTCTCCATTTCTGCAGCGAGTGAGAAGTTCCTTCACTAGAGAGGTGAAATAGAGGGGGAGTTAGTTTAATTTTTAGATGAGTGGCTTCTTTGAACTCAAGCTTGACAGTGCCCAACTTCTCCTTGCAAACTAGATATGGGCTTCTGTGAAACGTTGCTGTTCCCTCATGCTCTGTGGGTGGGTAGGAGGCGACGAGGGAGGAGGTGGATGGGATGGAGTGGAGAAAACAATTGTTTAAAAAATGGATGGTGGTGGTGAAGAATGGAATGGAGGGTAAAAGAAGCTGGAAGGCAAGAACATAGATAAAGAAAGAGAAGGAGGTAGCAGCAGAATGGAGATAAAGAACTGTGGAGGTGAAAGATGACGTGTGTGTGTGTGTGAATACTGTGTTTGCGCTTGGCACAGAAAGTGGCCACCACCACCCTCTCTGGCTACTGTGCTGCATTTGCAGTATTTTAACGTTTTTGCATCTCAGGGGAAAATGTTTGCTTGGGTGAATGTCCCTTAGTTGGTGGCAGGGCAGGGTCCAGATGGTTGTGAGAGAGATTATGCTTGCTGGCTGAGTGGGGGGGGGTCACACTTGGTTTGATGTGCAAAGACCTGAGTAGTAGACTCTGCCTCTCCCCCACCTCCATTACCAGTGGAGAGACCACCATTGCTATCTTATGAATAAAAAGAATTATTCTACTACCTCTGTATGTGTGTGTTTATTTTTAATGTTGTTTTAGGCTACTTAGATGTGCAGTAGCCAAGGCTAGCACTTTTTATGCTTTTTTTTTTAAAAAAGTAACTGAAATGTAATTGTAGTGATTACTTTCGAGAAAAAAATAATCAGTTACTTTCAATGCGATTGTAATTGTAACGGTAATTACTACTTTTGGGGGCCATGCAATTGTAACTGTAATTTATTACCTTTTAAAAGTAATCTTCCAAGCACTGGAGGTACGTTAGGCTAAGCTCAAGGTCACCCAGTGAGCTTCATATCCAGGACCCAGGTCTTCCCTGTCCTAGTCTGATCCTCTATTCAGCTCCCATTACTTCCACCTCCTTCCCAATGGAAGTCAAATGAGATGGAATTAGACAGGAGGGTGTGGAATTCTTATCTGCACCAATGGAACTACAATATCTGCATTGTGAAATTGAAGCTGGTAAATTACCAACAAAGCTCTATTCAGAATCTAGTGATGAATGCATGTTGAATTCACTACATTAATTTATTAAATTAAACAGCCTTTGCAGATAAATGAACAACCACACAAACTTCCATTTTATCACACATAACCTTGAACATAGTACTTTTCAATACTCACATTCAGCAAAAGTCCCTTCTGGAAATCTAGCAGATTATAGAGGAAGTTTAACACTCATTTCTGTGTTAATTGCTTCCAGAAAAAAATCAGTTTGCAACCCCTTTAACTCAGAAAATTGTGGGAGTAAAGTGTCAAAACTTGGGGTGGCATACAGTTCTTTCTTGCAGTTTTCATAGGGGTAAGGGGGAGCAGAAGTGCACATGTGGGGAAAGGTTGGGGGAGTAGTGACATGTCCAATGTGCACACCACACCCACTGGTGTGAATTAAATTTAGTATGACATGGCAGTATAATGGTCAAGAAGCCACAGTTCCATAATGCAACAGGTACTGCACTATGAAAGGAATGTTAGAAATCATGGCAGAAGCTGGGTTTATAATAAATAAAAATAGTACAATAAACCCCATGTCTGAATGTAGCCTTAATGTGGTTTGGTTATTAGAATGCCACAGAAATGGTGGCTCTGTTAAGAATGCACAATGCATTCAACTTTTGCAAACTCCTATACAAAATAGCCTGATCTGCACTTCTAGAAAAAATGTGTGAATTGGAACTTAGCATTCACCAGATTTTTCACTTCTGTGACACAATACTTCCACGTTTTGTACTTGCCTGTGATCAGGGATGAGGAAATCTGTCGATTTTGTTTTCTTTCAGTTTGTCATTTTATTTATTTTAGTTCTTCACATTTCCATCAGTTTGCATTTTTTTAAAAAAGGCCATGAAAATTCAACAGCATTTTAGTGGAAATTAATATGCAAATGTTGTAATATTTGTATATTAAATAGGATAAAATGTTTTTGCAAGATGTTTCCCCTAATATTATGCATTTTATTGTTATTTTCACTACTATATACATTTTTATGAATGCTTTACCCTAATATGTGCATTTTTGAACACATTACTTGGGTGGAGAACTGCATTGTCAAATTCGGAGATTTCAACAAATGGATGTGCTTTGGTTTGCATATGGTCTGGGAAGCTGCAAATTAGGTAGGTTGAACTCAGTCAAATTTCTCCTCCATCCCTATCTAAGATGCAGTCTGAGAGAACACTGTGATGTCCCTGTATATAGATATTACTGTAAATATGGTAAGTGCAGGTTTATTAAAGTATATATGGTAAGTGGACTGAGTGAGAGGGGGGAGTACATAGGCTAGAATGCTGGAAAATGCTGTATGATGCTTGGCTGAGCGTTTGAGTGGCTGAATGTATAAATGAGAGGATGACAGTTGAGAGAGGATTGTTGTTGTTTTGGGTTGTGAGGAGTTGAGGGAGTTGTGGGTTGGATTGCATTAGGCTGGTATTGAGGCAGATTATATATGACTAGAAACATAAAGAGTAACACAATATATGAAACCATATGCTTGTTAAATATACCTTAAGTAATCTTGTTATTTCCTGGTGTTTATAAATAAATATTTTCTTGGTTTACCAAAAGCCTGATCCTTGGCTGGGGCTTTCACAGACCAGTAGGGTGGGCAAGGTATTTACCAAGGTGGAGAAACAGTATGAAATGGTGGCAGCGGTGAAGAGATAGTGTAACATCATCAAGTATCCAGAGCAACCCAGGGCTGTATGCTTTATAGACACAAAGATATAGGGGGGTTGTGGCCTGCAAGTGCACCTAGACACAAAGTAACAATAAGCCAGAAGGAGACTAAGGCAAAGTCTCAAGGCAATATTGTGAAATAGGGAGTGGCTGGTGGTGGTGCCTAGCAGTGGGATCTTTCGAGATCTGTGCTAGAGCCAGTGAGAGAACAAATAAAAACCAGGATCCTGACTGGTGGTGACAAGAGCAGGGGCACACAAAGTGGGCAGGGGCACACAAGGTGGCAGCAGGAGGGATCCTGACAAGCATACATTTAAATAAGAATTGTGGGGGGATATATATATATTAAATATTAGATTGATAACAATTTTAAAATCACAGATAATACATAAGAACATAAGAAGAACCTGCTGGATCAGGCCAGTGGCCCATCTAGTCCAGCATCCTGTTCTCACAGTGGCCAACCAGGTGCCTGGGGGAAGCCCGCAAGCAGGACCCGAGTGCAAGAACACTCTCCCCTCCTGAGGCTTCCGGCAACTGGTTTTCAGAAGCATGCTGCCTCTGACTAGGGTGGCAGAGCACAGCCATCATGACTAGTAGCCATTGATAGCCCTGTCCTCCATGAATTTGTCTAATCTTCTTTTAAAGCCGTCCAAGCTGGTGGCCATTACTGCATCTTGTGGGAGCAAATTCCATAGTTTGACTATGCGCTGAGTAAAGAAGTACTTCCTTTTGTCTGTCCTGAATCTTCCAACATTCAGCTTCTTTGAATGTCCACGAGTTCTAGTATTATGAGAGAGGGAGAAGAACTTTTCTCTATCCACTTTCTCAATGCCATGCATAATTTTATACACTTCTATCATGTCTCCTCTGACCCGCCTTTTCTCTAAACTAAAAAGCCCCAAATGCTGCAACCTTTCCTCGTAAGGGAGTCGCTCCATCCCCTTGATCATTATGGTTGCCCTCTTCTGAACCTTTTCCAACTCTATAATATCCTTTTTGAGATGAGGTGACCAGAACTGTACACAGTATTCCAAATGCGGCCGCACCATAGATTTATACAACGGCATGATGATATCGGCTGTTTTATTTTCAATACTTTTCCTAATTATTGCTAGCATGGAATTTGCCTTTTTCACAGCTGCCGCACACTGGGTCGACATTTTCATCATGCTGTCCACTACAACCCCGAGGTCTCTCTCCTGGTCGGTCACCGCCAGTTCAGACCCCATGAGCGTATATGTGAAATGAAGATTTTTTGCTCCAATATGCATAATTTTACACTTGTTTATATTGAATTGCATTTGCCATTTTTCCGCCCATTCACTCAGTTTGGAGAGGTCTTTTTGGAGCTCTTCGCAATCCCTTTTTGTTTTAACAACCCTGAACAATTTAGTGTCGTCAGCAAACTTGGCCACTTCACTGCTCACTCCTAATTCTAGGTCATTAATGAACAAGTTGAAAAGTACAGGTCCCAATACCGATCCTTGAGGGACTCCACTTTCTACAGCCCTCCATTGGGAGAACTGTCCGTTGATTCCTACTCTCTGCTTTCTGCTTCTTAACCAATTTCTTATCCACATGAGGACCTCTCCTCTTATTCCATGACTGCTAAGCTTCCTCAGAAGCCTTTGGTGAGGTACCTTGTCAAACGCTTTTTGAAAGTCTAAGTACACTATGTCCACTGGATCACCTCTGTCTATATGCTTGTTGACACTCTCAAAGAATTCTAATAGGTTACTGAGACAGGACTTTCCCTTGCAGAAGCCATGCTGGCTCTGCTTCAGCAAGGCTTGTTCTTCTATGTGCTTAGTTAATCTAGCTTTAATCATACTTTCTACCAGTTTTCCAGGGACAGAAGTTAAGCTAACTGGCCTGTAATTTCCGGGATCCCCTCTGGATCCCTTTTTGAAGATTGGCGTTACATTTGCCACTTTCCAGTCCTCAGGCACGGAGGAGGACCCAAGGGACAAGTTACATATTTTAGTTAGCAGATCAGCAATTTCACTTTTGAGTTCTTTGAGAACTCTTGGGTGGATGCCATCCGGGCCCGGTGATTTGTCAGTTTTTATATTGTCCATTAAGCTTAGAACTTCCTCTCTCGTTACCACTATTTGTCTCAGTTCCTCAGAATCCCTTCCTGCAAATGTTAGTTCAGGTTCAGGGGTCTGCCCTATATCTTCCACTGTGAAGACAGATGCAAAGAATTCATTTAGCTTCTCTGCAATCTCCTTATCGTTCTTTAGTACACCTTTGACTCCCTTATCATCCAAGGGTCCAATTGTCTCCCTAGATGGTCTCCTGCTTTGAATGTATTTATAGAATTTTTTGTTGTTGGTTTTTATGTTCTTAGCAATGTGCTCCTCAAATTCTTTTATATTATATTATATTATATTATATTATATTATATTATATTATATTATATTATATTATATGTTAACATATGAAAGTAACACAGAACTGGAATAGATAGAATTGTCCATCACTAATTCTGTGGTGTTTTGATAATGTTCATTCTCCAGAATAAGCTTTTGAGGCAGATTATTTTAATATTTAGTGAACTACCTCATTCTTATTTTATCCTGTCAAATCAATTATTTTGTATTCCATTTGATATTTAAAAGATTCTGAGCAAATACTTTGATTGTGTATATACATTTCCTGTGTGTTTCATCTCTGTGTACTAGCTTCTTTCTTTTCACTTTTGTATTCAAATATAACCTTCATTCAAATTCATAGCATTCATTCAACTGTTTAATCTGTTCCTTTTACATTTCTCCCACCAAATGCTTCCTGTAATTACTTGAGTAGGGAGAGTCTGATTTAAAATGGTTTTTAAAGAAAAATGTTGAAGAGTTTGGAAAGGTGATTTATTACTGATCACACAGAGTTCTAGAGAATTTATTCTTTTTATCCTGCATTGATATTGGTCTTGATCACATACTCAGCACTCTCACTGAGCACAGTAGGAACTCCTGATTGCTCCAGGACAAATAAAGTACTTTTCTTGTGGAAGTACCATGCCTTCCTGGAGAAAATGGGAAGATTCTAGGAGAGTGCTGAGAAAAGGTATTCCTCTCTGCTATTGTGATTACATCAAATATAATTGTGCAAGCAGAAGTGGGAGGTGAGTGGCAGGGAGGCAGCTAGTTGAGATAGAGAGAGTGAGAAGAGGTACAGAGTTAACATCAGCTGCCCTCCTTGCAGAAACAGCTGTCTCCAAGAGGTTGTTTGTTTGTTTATTTAAATATTTATAAGCCACATTTTCATAAAAGTATTATCAAAGTTGCATTACAAAATACAAAAACATGATATAATTAAACACCAATAAAAACATAGTCAAACAAAATAATAAAAGCATCCATAAGACATCAGGAGCTTTGGGGTGAGGTGTCAGCACTATGCTGATGATACCCAGCTCTATTTCTCCGCAACCTCTGAATCGGGAGAGGCCATGCAAGCCCTGGACCACTGCCTGGACTTGGTGGTGGGCTGGATGAGGGCCAATAAACTGAGTCTGAATCCTAGCAAGATGGAGGCACTGTGGGTTGGTGGTTCCCGAGTTCGGATAATTGGTCAGTTGCCTGCTTTAGATGGGGCCGTACTCCCTCTGAAAGAGCAGGTTCATAGCCTGGGGGTGCTACTGGATCCATCTTTGTCGCTAGAGGCCCAGGTGACTTCAGTGGCTAAGAGTGCCTTTTACCAGCTTTGGCTGGTGAGACAGCTGTGGCCGTTTCTGACCACTGTTGTCCACGCACTGGTAATCTCCAGGCTGGATTACTGTAATGCGCTCTATGTGGGGCTGCCCTTGAGGTTGGTCTGGAAGCTGCAGCTGGTGCAAAATGTGGTGAGACTGCTCACTGGGGCAGGGTATCACCACCATGTCACCCTGCTGCTGAAAGAATTGCACAGGCTGCCCATTTGCTACTGGGCCAAGTTCAAGGTTGTAGTTTTGGTGTACAAAGCCCTATACAGCTTGGGACCAGGATACCTGAAAGACCGTCTTACCTCTTATATACCCAGTCGATCACTGCGCTCTGCAGGTGAGGGCCTCCTGCAGATACCATCTTATCAGGAGGTTTGTTCTGCACAATATAGGAAACAGACTTTTAGTGTGGCAGAACCTACCCTGTGGACTTCCCTCCCTTTGAATATTAGGCAGGCACCATCTCTGCTATCTTTTGGCACCTTTTGAAGACTTTCCTCTTTCAACAAACCTTTTAGGTTGATACCTATCCCAGTCTGCATCTGTGTGAGAATTGCTTAATATGTTTTTTAATAATGTTTTTAACCCTTTTTAAAAGTTGTTTATTTTTTTAAAAATGTTTTAAACGCTGTTTTGTTTTAATGTATTTTAGGATCTGTTTTTATGATGTTTTAAAGTGTTTTTAGTGCTTGCTTTGGCACCCTGGGCTCATGCTGGGAGGAAAGGTGGGATACAAATTAAATAAAAAAATTAAAAAAATAAGTACTGAACTGGTTGGAAAAGAAATTTCATATTTAAAGGCCTGTCTAAAAAGTTCAGTTTTCAGGAGATTCCTGAAAAAAAGAAGGAATGGTTTCTGCCAAACCTCTATTGGTAGGGAGTTCTACAGGGCAGGGCCTGCCATCAGGGCCAGCTCCAGAAATGCCAGGGCCCTTGGGCATCAGGTTTCCCTGGGTCCCAGCATGTGTGTGTGTGTGTGCATGCACACACACACGGCCCCCCACACACCCACCTACCTGTCTGCTGTCTTTTACCATTGCCCTTAACAAAGACGGCAGCCGCAGTTTCCCTAAGGGGATTATGCCTCCGCCGCCATCTTTATTGATGGCACACATGCATGCTACGTGCATGCATCTCTGCCATCAACTAAGATGGTGGCAGGGGCTTAATTACCTTAGGAAAACCACCACCACTATCTTCGTTAAGGGCAATGGTAAAAGACAGCAGACAGGTAGATGGGGGTGTGGGGAGGCCACAGATCGTGGAGGGGAGCGGAGGGGTGGCTGAGGAGCCTCTTGTAGCTCCAGGGGCCATTGGGCCAGTGCCCCACCTGGCCGCCCTTTAGAACCGGCCCTGCCTGCCATACTAAATACTCGGTCCCTGGTGGAAGCTAACCAAACCTCAGGGGCACAAAGAACTGATAAGAGTGCGCCATCAAAATATCTCAGTGATCAAGATAGAACATAAGGAGTCAGGTGGTCCTTAAGGTTGTTGTTTATGGAAGATGTTTAGCATCTGGACTAGGCCCTGCTGAGGCTGTATTCCATCTGCCCCAGTGGCTGCAGCTGTTCAGGGCACTCCCCAAATCAGCATACCTTGCTGATGTGCTTAGGAAGGGGAGGATATAAACCAAGCCTGCTGGGGATGGCACGTGATGCTGCTGGCAGGGGTGACCTGAAGGGCTGACACCAAAATAAGTCACCTGGTTGGGGTGTTACCAGGGTGAGGGCTCACCCCTTTTTAATTAATTTTATAGGGCAGAATTTTATAAGTGGTATTGTTTGTTTGGTTTTTTTCCTTTGAAAGGACTGTTGTGTTTTCCTCTAGGTCACTTCCAGGGTGAGAGGCTAGAGGTGGTCTAGAGTGGTGTGTGTTAGTGCAAAGTAGTTTCATGCCCCTGGAGTGACAGTCCAATCCAGTATGAAACTGTGCCTTTCCTGAGTGAGAGACAGGGGGAGTGGTAAGTTTTTATCCCAGATGAGAGCTGGGGTGTGAGAGGTCTTCTGTATCTTTAAAAACTGTGCAGAGGGAAGGGAGAATTCCACCTTGTGGTTTTTTCCATTACAGTGTTGCAAGAACATCTGTACTTGGCTGACTTTCCTCTTCTCCTAAAGATACAGGATCAGTCTCAGGCCCTGAACCTGGCAACCCCAGGTGTGAGTCATGCCCACTCATTTTCTTTGTTTGACTCTATCCTAGCTTGATGTTCCGTACGACCAAGATGGATAAAAATCACTGTTTTAAATAAAAAAATAAATTAAAATATTTTAATTGTATTTTTTGTATTTGAAAAAATAATCATTAATAAAATAGTAAATTTCTCTCTTGTTCAATTCAATCTTATTACAAACATGCTAAACCTACACTTATAGCCTCATAAAAATGAATTAATGGCTCTATCACAGACACATTGAGTTGCCTACCACTGAAATATGGGCATTCATTTTGCATTTCATGAAAATGGCTCTGTCTAGCCTAACTATAAACTCTGGTCTGGATTTTCAGTCTTTGTTTCTCTGACTAAAGTTATATGTGCAAAGACACATGCTGGATGGGTATGGAATTGTTGTTCTGACCCTAGGTGGTTGTGGAGCTGGGCCTCACAAGGCCAAATGAAGACAATATAGAAAATGATAGTTGGAGGCAGAGTAGAACGGAACAGTGGAGAGGACTAGAAAGAAATAAGGGAAAACATTATAGTACATACAGAGCTTCCAGTTCTTATATTCCCTCACACTTTTGCTACAGAAGAACTGTTATGGCTTCTGGGAGTAAGAGAGACCCTATATGGGAATATTTTGAAGAAATGCCTTCCCTGGGCAAAAAAGCAGAAAAGTGTCCCTGGGTAAAAAAGCAGGAAAACTCATATTTCTGTTTCAGCCTCTGAATAAAATGATAATGGGAGTAGGGAAGAATAAATCTAGCTAAATATAATAATGCTTGGAAAAACAGAAGGAAGTAGAAAAAGAGGAAGGCCAAACAAGAGATGGATTGATTCCATAAAGGAAGTCACAGACCTGACCTTACAAGATCTGAACAGGGTGGTTTATGACAGATGCTCTTGGAGGTCGCTGATTCATAGGGTTGCCATAAGTCGTAATCAACTTGAAGGCATATAACAACAACAAAGTAGCATGTTTGGAAGGCTTTAGGTGTGAGATGACATCACCACTAAGAGACAGTATAAATGTTAAACTATGTTTGTAGCTTTATTAAAAGGGAATACCATTACTTATTTTGGGACCTTACAGGTGCTTACTGATGGGTTCTAAACACACCAGAGACACCATTGCTGATACCAGCCTCTAAGTTGCTCTTTCTTGAGGCCAAATCTCTCTAAACCTCTACCCCAGCCAATTATTTCCACCACCCAGTCCAGCTACTGGGGCCAATCTACCTCTGTGCCCTCAAAGCTCCTCTGATTGTGCTTCTGGCTGTTTGGACAGTTTAGCCAGTGTTATACCCAACTTGTGTGACTTCCGTCTGGCAAGACCTGTCTTCAGGGCAGCCCCTCAGACTAACTCAGTCACTGGCTCCCTTCTGATCTTGCCAGACATTAATCTCTCTCTCTCTCTCTCTCTCTCTCTGTATGCCTCAATTCTTCCCTCAACTACTCTGATCAACCAACTCCTCTTTGGCTTGTAACAACATAATAAAACAAGGCCTCATCTCAGTCACAGAGATCATATAACATTTATTTAAACACAAACAACACATTTATACATATGTGTTCAGAGTTCTTATTTTGGGAGGTGAGGAGACAGTCTATTTTTGGTGGGGTTGCTCTCCCCTGGAAGGAGCGGGTCCACAGCATGTGGGGTATTCTTGGATTCAACACTGTCATTGGAGGCTCAGGTGGCCGCTGTGGTTCGGATGCCTTTTTCTAGCACCAGCTGGTTCACCAGGTTTGGCCCCTTTTAGACAGAGATTTCTTGGTCATAGTACTCCATGCTCAGATTGGTTTATTGCAATGTGCTATACGTCGGGTTACTCTTGAAGTTCTTGGAAACTTCAGCTGGTCCAAAATGCAGCAGCCAGATTGCTGGCTGGGGTTCCCTTTACAACTCATATAACCCCTATTTAAAAACAGCTACATTTGTGGCCAATTCATTTCTGGGCCTAATTCAAGGTACTCACGTTAAATGTTTAAAGCCTTAAAAGACTTAGGTCTCAATATCTAAAGACTGTCTCCTTCTCTACAGACCATGTAGGGTATTGAGATCAGCAGAAGGTTCACTTGTGGTTGTTCTGCCATTCACAGAAGCTCGGTGTGGGGTGGGACAAGAGAGGGCATTCTCTGGCAAGCCCCTAAGTCATGGAACTCTTTCCCCGCAGAGGAGCATGTGGCAACATCACTGTATAGTTTTCAAAGAATGCTGAAGATGTATCTCTTTACCCTGGCCTGGTATATTTTTAGGACCTAACCTGTTTTTTTGTGATGTATTTTTAGGTTGTTTTGAACTGTTTTTAATGATATATTTAAAACTATTGTGACCTGCCCTGGGACCTTTGGGTGAAAGTTTAGTAATAAAATTTAATAATAACAATAAAAAATGTAATGGACATCTAAGAAAGAGCACAATTGGCTAATAAGAACATAAGAACATAAGAAGAGCTTGCTGGATCAGGCCAGTGGCCCATCTAGTCCAGCATACTGTTCTCACAGTGGCCAACCAGGTGCCTGGGGGAAGCCCGCAAGCAGGACCCGAGTGCAAGAACACTCTTCCCTCCTGAGGCTTCCGGCAACTGGTTTTCAGAAGCATGCTGCCTCTGACTAGGGTGGCAGAGCACAGCCATCACGGCTAGTAGTCATTGATAGCCCTGTCCTCCATGAATTTGTCTAATCTTCTTTTAAAGCCATCCAAGCTGGTGGCCATTACTGCATCTTGTGGGAGCAAGTTCCATAGTTTAACAATGTGCTGAGTAAAGAAGTACTTCCTTTTGTCTGTCCTGAATCTTCCAACATTCAGCTTCTTTGAATGTCCACGAGTTCTAGTATTATGAGAGAGGGAAAAGAACTTTTCTCTATCCACTTTCTCAATGCTATGCATAATTTTATACACTTCTATCATGTCTCCTCTGACCCGCCTTTTCTCTAAACTAAAAAGCCCCAAATGCTGCAACCTTTCCTCGTAAGGGAGTCGCTCCATCCCCTTGATCATTCTGGTTGCCCTCTTCGGAACCTTTTCCAACTCTATAATATCCTTTTTGAGATGAGGCGACCAGAACTGTACACAGTATTCCAAATGCGGCCGCACCATAGATTTATACAACGGCATGATGATATCGGCTGTTTTATTTTCAATACCTTTCCTAATTATCGCTAGCATGGAATTTGCCTTTTTCACAGCTGCTGCACACAGGGTCGACATTTTCATTGTGCTGTCCTCTACAACCCCGAGGTCTCCTGGTCGATCACCGCCAGTTCAGACCCCATGAGCGTATATGTGAAATTAAGATTTTTTGCTCCAATATGCATAATTTTACACTTGTTTATATTGAATTGCATTTGCCATTTTTCCGCCCATTCACTCAGTTTGGAGAGGTCTTTTTGGAGCTCTTCGCAATCCCTCTTCGTTTTAACAACACTGAACAATTTAGTGTCGTCAGCAAACTTGGCCACTTCACTGCTCACTTCTAAGTCTAGGTCATTACTGAACAAGTTGAAAACTACAGGTCCCAATACCGATCCTTGAGGGACTCCACTTTCTTCAGCCCTCCATTGGGAGAACTGTCTGTTTATTCCTACTCTCTGCTTTCTGCTTCTTAACCAATTCCTGATCCACAAGAGGACCTCTCCTCTTATTCCATGACTGGTAAGCTTCCTCAGAAGTCTTTGGTGAGGTACCTTGTCAAACGCTTTTTGAAAGTCTAAGTACACTACGTCCACTGGATCACCTCTGTCTATATGCTTATTGACACTCTCAAAGAATTCTAGTAGGTTACTGAGACAGGACTTTCCCTTGCAGAAGCCATGCTGGCTCTGCTTCAGCAAGGCTTGTTCTTCTATGTGCTTAGTTAATCTAGCTTTAATCATACTTTCTACCAGTTTTCCAGGGACAGAAGTTAAGCTAACTGGCCTGTAATTTCCGGGATCCCCTCTGGATCCCTTTTTGAATATTGGCGTTACATTTGCCACTTTCCAGTCCTCAGGCACGGAGGAGGACCCGAGGGACAAGTTACATATTTTAGTTAGCAGATCAGCAATTTCACCTTTGAGTTCTTTGAGAACTCTCGGGTGGATGCCATCCGGGCCTGGTGATTTGTCAGTTTTTATATTGTCCATTAAGCCTAGAACTTCCTGTCTCGTTACCACTATTTGTCTCAGTTCCTCAGAATCCCTTCCTGCAAATGTTAGTTCAGGTTCAGGGATCTGCCCTATATGTTCCATTGTGAAGACAGATGCAAAGAATTCATTTAGCTTCTCTGCAATCTCCTTATCGTTCTTTAGTACACCTTTGACTCCCTTATCATCCAAGGGTCCAATCTCCTCCCTAGATGGTCTCCTGCTTTGAATGTATTTATAGAATTTTTTGTTGTTGGTTTTTATGTTCTTAGCAATGTGCTCCTCAAATTCTTTTTTAGCATCCCTTATTGTCTTCTTGTATTTCTTTTGCCAGAGTTTGTGTTCTTTTTTATTTTCTTCATTCGGACAAGACTTCCATTTTCTGAAGGAAAACTTTTTGCCTCTACGAGCTTCCTTGACTTTACTCGTTAACCATGCTGGCATCTTCTTGGCCCTGGCGGTACCTTTTCTGATCTGCGGTATGCACTCCAGTTGAGCTTCTAATATAGTGTTTTTAAACAACTTCCAAGCATTTTCGAGTGATGTGACCCTCTGGACTTTGTTTTTCAGCTTTCTTTTTACCAAACCCCTCATTTTTGTGAAGTTTCCTCTTTTGAAGTCAAATGTGACCGTGTTGGATTTTCTTGGCAATTGGCCAGTTACATGTATGTTTAATTTAATAGCACTATGGTCACTGCACTTACATCTCGCACCAGGTCCCGGTCCCCACTGAGGATGAAGTCCAGGGTTGCCGTCCCTCTGGTCGGTTCCATGACCAACTGGTCTAGGGAATAGTCATTTAGAATATCTAGAAATTTTGCTTCTTTGTCATGACTGGAACACATATGCGGCCAGTCTATGTCTGGGTAGTTGAAGTCACCCATTACTACCACATTTCCTAGTTTGGATCCTTCCTCAATTTCATATCTCAAGGTCTCCCTGAGCATTTTGATCAGGGGGACGATAGATCGTTCCCAGAATTAAATCCCTCCTGGGGCATGGTATCACCACCCACGATTCTGTGGAGGAGTCTGCCTCTTTTGGGGTTTCGAGCTTGCTGGATTCAATGCCTTATTTCACGTATAGAGCGACTCCGCCACCAATACTTCCTTCTCTGTCCTTCCGATATAGTTTATATCCAGGGATAACCATATCCCACTGGTTTTCTCCATTCCACCAGGTCTCGGTTATGCTCACTATATCAGTGCTCTCCTCTAAGACCAAGCACTCCAGTTCTCCCATCTTGGTTCGGAGGCTCCTAGCATTAGCGTACAGGCACTTGTAAGCAGTGGCTCTCTTCAAGTGTCTTTGGCACTTGTGGTTTGGTCTGTGGTAATTTTGCTCTTCTGAATTTATATCTTGTGCCTCTGCTCTCACAATGCCTACTTCTAGGCCTACCCCTTTTAAAATTTCATCATTTCTTTGGTTTTTATCCCAGGGGGGAGGTTTATTCCGAACCGGACCTTCCTCAGCTCCTGTCGGGTTTCCCCCCTCAGTCAGTTTAAAAGCTGCTCTGCCACCTTTTTAATTTTAAGTGCCAGCAGTCTGGTTCCATTCTGGTTCAAGTGGAGCCCATCCCTTTTGTACAGGCCCAGCTTGTCCCAAAATGTTCCCCAGTGCCTAACAAATCCAAATCCTTCCACCTGACACCATTGTCTCATCCACGCATTGAGACTGCAAAGCTGTGCCTGTCTGGCTGGTCCTGTGCGTGGAACTGGTAGCATTTCAGAGAAAGCCACCTTGGAGGTCCTGGCTTTCAGCATCCTACCTAGCAACCTAAATTTGGCTTCCAGGACCTCACGGCTGCATTTCCCCATGTCGTTGGTGCCAACGTGCACCACGACCACTGACTCCTCCCCAGCACTGTCTACCAAACTATCTAAACGACGGGCGATACCTGAAACCTTCGCACCAGGCAGGCAAAACACCTTGCGGTCTACACGCCCATCACACACCCCACTGTCTATGTTCCTAATGATCGAATCACCCACTACAAGGATCCCTCCACCCCCTGGAGATATATCCTCGGCACGAGAGGATAGCTGCTCATCCCCCAAGGAATGGGTCCTTTCTACGGGATCGTTTCCCTCTTCCTCAGCTGGATGCTCTCCTTCCCTGAGACCATCGTTCTCCATGATAGCAGAAGAGCTATCATCATTGGAGTGGGACACAGCTATAACGTCCCTGAAGGCCTCCTCCACACACCTCTCTGCCTCTCTCAGCTTTTCCAGGTCCGCCACCTTGGCCTCAAGGAAATGAAGTTGTTCCCGGAGAGCCAGGAGCTCATTGCACCAAGAGCACACCCACGACTTCTGTCCAACAGGCAGATAGTCGTACATGCTGCAGGCGGTGCAAAACACTGGAAAGCCCCCACACCCCTGCTGGCTTCTTACTTGCATAGTTTTGTTTAAGGTTTATTACGTCAATGAGTTAGAAACTGCGGTTTAGTTGAGGTCAGGGAATAGATGGGCCGAGTGGGGGGCCCTGGCTAATGATGAAGGTACATTAAATGAGTTGAACTATCCATTTACATTTCTGATCTGTTACCTTCTAAACTTATGATGGGTTACTTCCTACCAAACTGAGTCATAGTAGAAGAAATAATCATCTTTTCCAGTCACCTTGGATGGTGTACTCACTTTGGCTTATAATACTGGTTCATTGTTATAGTTGGCCTTTTCATTACTTGGCCATACACCTGAAAGGTGTTCATAGTGTCACCAGCCGCTGCACCTGTAACCCTTAAGCATCCAAGGGGTTCCCTACTCCGAGTTCCCTTGGACTTGTAAGTGATGAGAAGTTTTATGTGTATGCATCCGATACCTGAATGTACTTATCAGTGTCCACTGTGCTTCTCTTTCTTTTCACCCTGTACTGTACCTGCCACTGGGGAAGGGGTGTAGCTTTGCTTAGCAGTCTTCATACCATCTGCTGAATATAAAGCTGAATGGGCCCTGTTGCAAATGAAACAGGAAGATATCCCACCTTTCGAGGAAAAAAGTGAACATGTGTGGTCTTGAGCTCAAAATCCTGATGGGACATGACAACATTCCTGCATCAGCACCCCCCTTCCTCTTATGTACCTGATGGAAGAAACTGATTAGATACATTCTGGGTGTTTCCTCTTCTATTTTTTATACTGGGGTTATATTTTTCACTCTTAGTGGCTCTTTGGTGGTATAGGGTTACATGCTGTGGAAGCATATGTGAGCCAAAGCCTTTATATCTCACCACCAATAAATTGTGGCGGCCTGGACCTTTACATCCCTCTAATTAGCCTCATTTTTTTCACAAACTGTGACCCTGATCTTTTCTTACCCCATTACTTTAAAACTCCAATTAAAATAAATACCTCATTTATCTATCATTTTCTATTTCTGCTTTTATAATTTATTTTAAACATTTTGTGTATCACTTCTCTTTTTCAAATACTGTGTAGGCATGGAACAGACCAGAAGTAGAAGTCAAACAAACATATCATAATGTACTAAAATTTAATATAACATAATGTTTACCTGCAGAAAAGTTGTAAAATAAAACTTGGTTTATTATTATATACAAGATGTTATTACTTAATGGAAATAATAATAAGAAAAATATAATATTCTATTATATATAATATGTTACAAGATGTCATTACAATTGTGTTTCTGTTGCTTTTAGAAGGTGGTTATGTGCCTGCTGTAGTTCCTTTCCCAATACCTTAGCTAATTACCCTTCCCAACTCTGGTTCTCAGCTAAACAAAGGTTTTCAAGAGGATTTACTTGACGTCTTCCCTCTGTTCAGGGTTCACTTTTCAGGTATGTTTCCAGCTTTATCAAGATCTTCCCCATAGAGAGGAATTAGTACTTCATGCAATTTGCAAACTATACTTCTGGTAATGCAACCCAAAACAGCATTTGCCTTTTTTGCAACCACGTTTCACTGTTGGCTCATATTCAGCTTGTGATCAACAACAATTCCAAGATCCTTGTCGCATGTAGTATTGCTGAGCCAAGTAGCCTCCATCTTATAACTATGCATTTGGGTTCTTTTCCCTAGGTGTAGAACTTTGCACTTATCCCTGTTAAATGCCATTCTATTGTTTTCAGCCCAATGCTCCAGATTACCAAGTTCATTTTGAATTTTGTTTCTGTCCTCCAGGGTATTAGCTATCTCTCCCAATTTTGTATCATCCACAAATTTGATAATCATTCCCTGCACCCCCTCAGCCAAGTCATTAATAAAAATGTTGAAGAACACTTGGCCAAGGACTGAGCTCTGCAGTATCCCACTCGTTACCTCCCCCACATTGAGAAGGAAGTATTGATTCTGGAGCAAACTGTGGATCCACCTGATAGTTGTTCCATCCAACCCACATTTAGATAGCTTGCTAATCAGAACACAGGGAAAGACCACAGGTGAAAGAGAACTGTAGCTATAGGCAAAGTCTAGCTTTTGAATCTGGTGTTCCTGGGGTTCTCTCAAAAAAAGGTGAGACAAGTCAACAGATTGGACTTCATTTATGTAAGTTAATACACTCTCTGGATGGAGAAGGAGTGATTGGGAAGGTCACTGCCTTTCTCTTCCCCTGGCCTGGCCCTCACATCCTCCCCCCCAGTGCCTCACCTAGAAATGTATCTGCCCCACCTAAGAAGGAAGGCTGGCTTTAGGGCTTACTCCACCATGTGAACAGGAACTGTTATTGGACAGTTTCAACAAGTTTGGAGGTGCACTTCATGCCTGCAGTTGTATGCATACAGCCCCCTTTTCTCACTAAAGCAAATACACATTAGCCAGAGGAGAAGGTGAACAGGCATGATCCCACTATCTCCCTCATGCATTTGATGACACATGAAAGCATAGTTTGAACACATTTAATGTACACAACCTTTAAGGAGGAAAATAGTTGATACTAGGAATGCCCAGAACTCGACCAAAGTCCCATGACAATATAGCTCTTTTATCTTCTCCACACAAATGGAATGTGTAGAAGTGTGAGCCCCGACCTCTGTGCATTCAGCCAATGGTCAGTTGCTCCTCATGGCATTCTTTTCCCCACTGGATATATTGTTAAAAGCTACAATTGATGAAGCAGTTTCAGCACATAGTCATCTGAGCAAGCTCCTAAAGTGTACTGGTTAACACAGTCCTTGCATGTCCCATTTTCCTTGCATGCTTTCCTTGTCCATTCTGTTTATTTTTGAGGCAATGTCCTCATTCATATACTATCTTTTTTGGGGGTGGGGGGTAACTTAAACAAATTGATTAGTTGTGCCTACGCTAATGGAGGTTCCCTGAGGTTTCAAACTAGGGCATAATTTCAGGACATTAGGGTTGCACTACTGTAAAAATTCTGCCCTGCAGGGTGTTTATTGATTTGTCCTGCTGTCTTGTGCATATAAAACTGGCAGCCTGAAAATGGGGAAAAAGATAGAGAAATTGTGACTGAAACCAAGACACACTATATTGATTGTGGTAACAAACACATAAAACAGGACAAGAAGAAGAATCTTATATTTGTAGGATTTAGTCAATTGAATTCTGGGGAGGGGGGATTTCAAGGAGACCTTTTAAAAAAAAGGCTTTTCCTTTTGGTGGGTGGAACATGCTTATCACTGGCAACTGTTTCTCTTTTAAAAACCATTTTAATTTCGTGTGTGTGTGTGTATGTGTGTGCATGCCTGTTGTAGCAGTGGCTGACATTATTCTCCCCCAGAATGCCTTTGGAATGATACTGCATCACTGTCCTCCCCCCAATGATGACCACCATTCCCCACTCCCCAAGAACTGGCATGGAATTATGTTACATCTTAATGTAGTGTTGTCCAACGTGCATTTTGAGGTAGAATATAGCAGTCATTGGCTACAACAAGGAGCACCACCACCAAATGGCAAAAAGTAGAAAAGGGAAATGACGTGTGCCCCATCCTCCTCTCCAGTTTCTACCCAGATGCTCGTGCTGGGAGGAAGAGTGGGATATAAAGCAAATAATAAATAAATAAAGAAGTCAGTTCTGAATGCCTGACGAAAGCTCAGGTCTCTTCACTGTGCTTTATAAACAACACGAGAAACTTCTCTGATAACTGCATTTCAACAGATTTACACTGAAGTATGTATTTTTTACTGTCTCTGACAGACAACAAAGATACATTACAGAGGACTATCAGAGGGCCTTTCTCCAATGTAAAGTGTGTTAAGGGTTGCAGCCTTAGGAATCTATACTGTTTTATTACTATACAAGACCTCTTGTACTATTGTGGCATGCAATGTGGGAAGCTATTATTTTTAACTGAAAATACATTAGGTACAAGTGTGCATTTCTGTTCCAGTAAATTGACATAGTCTTAAAGATGTCATTTGGTTGTTGTTTGCCTTTTTTGCCCACTCCAGGGTGAAACATAGTATTCATTTTGTCTTTGTGGGAGAAGGAACCCTTTTGCATGATAATATGATTGTGGTATCACAGTAAGGCCCCGCTTTGCGGTGCTCCGCTTTGCAGCGTTCCACCGATACAGCGATTGTCAATTGCAGAAAGGCCCTGCTCCTACGGTGCTTGTTCCACTTTTACAGCATTTTTCGGGCATCAGGCGCCATTTTAGACAATGTTAGTCAATGCGTTCCACTTTACGGTGGATTTCACTTTACGGCGGCGGTCCAGAACGGAACCTGACGTATGAGTGAGGCCCTGCTGTATTTTGAAGAATGCAAAAAGGCTAAGATTTGGACTTGTATGATAGACAGGGAGTTACATCATCATGCTGATGTGGGAAACAGGGCAGTTTTTTGGGGGGGTAACATTCTTGGGGTGGGGGAATTACCCATATTTTTATAAAGTATTTTCATAGAACCAAATCCTTTCAGTAACATTTTTGTAATATGTGTTGATATATTTTAAAATGTAATACTGTGTAGGAGGATTTGACAATGCTAATTTTAATTGATTTAGATGTATCCAAGGGGACCCAGAGGGCGTACCCTAAACACACCCAAACCCCTAGCATTTTTCTCCCTCATGGTACGTAGGTGTAAGGTTGGCAATCATGTGTAGTTATAAATGTCTTAGACTTTTCAACAAGAGCTTAGTGCCAGCTCAGAGATCAGGAAACCTCAGTCTCTGCTCTGTTAGTCAGCACCCCCTTCTCTTAAAGTTCCCCAGTTTTCCTTGTTTAGTGCAAGTAATACTAAAACAACCTAAGATATAAATGCTTCATTATATGCAGAAAAAAAAATACAAGTATACTGAGCAAAGCTACTAAAATGGATACTTACAAACATTGAAGTAGTGTGTAGGCAAGAAAGATCCTTGTTACTCTGCCAGCTGAGGAACCCAGCAGAGGGACACACCCATGTTCCCAAAATATTAGCCAGGCTCCTGTCAGATCCTCAAGTCATTGACCCTCACCCTCACCAAGTAACATAGGCCCTGCTTCTGGAAGTCCGGAGAATGACTCAATTTCCTGGTGTGCACAATGTTTATACCCTCACAGATGTTCCTCCCTGCTACTTAAGAATAAGTTAATTTATGCCAAATTTCTTGAGCTCATTGGTCATTGTCCATCCAAGATTCTTTCTTGCTGATAAGACTTATTTATGCCAAAAGGTCATTTGTAGTTTCTGTCACTTCCTGCTTCCATTTTCTAAGGACATTGGGATTTTCCAGATTACTGCTTTGACCTTAAAATAGCCTTTGTTGTTCACACCTTTCCTTACTATATACCTATATTAATTTACTATCCACCTAAACACCTAATTCTGTTGACATCAATACTATCAGAGCTTGGAAAAGTTACTTTTTAAAACTACAACTCCCATCAGCCCCAGCCAGCATGGCCACTGGATTGGGCTGATGGTAGTTGTAGTTCAAAAAAGTAACTTTTCCAAGCTCTGAATACTATAAATGTTTTTTATGCAAAATGTCTATATTAACATTATTCTATCATTTAAAGGATCTCCCCTCTTCACATAAGCATGTTCAGTTTCAGACTAACATCCTGATTTCAGCCTGTTTGGAGCAAACAGGATATGCAATGTGTCTGTCTCCCTTTTGCAACCTACAGCTTAGTATATCTCCATAACAATGCTGGTTTCCATACCTCTTACCAATTTCTCTATGAGAGAACATTTTCTGTTCATAACCAACTCATGTCAAACCAGGCCTCTCAAAACACCTTGTTACACTTGTTACCCCTTTACACTTTGAGTACCTAATCAATACGATTTCAAATTTTCATACTCTTACAGTGTACAAATCGGAAACAATGGCTTGGAGTTAAGGAAAGTCATCGAAGAATTTTATGCCTTTCAATACCACCTGTACACCTTCAAAAGACTCTTTGGAGGGACCTTCTGAACAACTGAGCTTGGAAGCTGCTGGGGCATTGGGTAAAATGGACTTTCAGTCATTGCAGCCTGAGAATGTAGTCAGGGATGCTTTGGTTTGTGGCTCAGGGTTGTCCCACTACATTGAAAAAGTTTTTTGCAAGGCTGTGCTAAAGAAACAAGTATGGATCATACATATCCCTTTCTTGGTCAAGGTGCTTGAGCTTCAGGACAGCTCCAGCCACTCTTGGATGAAACTGATTGTCTGAATTCATTTCAGTTTGGTTTCAGTACAGAAATGGACTGGGTTACCCAAATGGATTACCTAATGTAGGGAATGAGACCTTGTTCTGGACCTTTCAGCATCTTACAGTACCATTGACCATGGTATCCTTGTCTGGGTGGGGATTTGGGACATTCTGTACTTCCGTGGGACCAATCTTACTTGGATTACAGATTCTAAAAGATGGTTCTGAGAGACACTAGCTCCCTAAGCTTCCTGGCATTCTACAGAGTTCCACAGATGTTCATTTTACTTTCCATGCTATTTAGGATTTACATGAAATCGCCGGTGAGGTCATCTGGAGTTTCAGTGTGAGGTTTTATTGGTAGACAACCTATTTCTCTTTTTCAAAAGGTGGTGGATGTGCTGAAATGCTGTCTAGAAGCAGAAATGGATGAGGGCTAGTAAACTGAAGCTCCGTTCAGATAAGATGCTGGTCCTATTGTCTGCTGGTTCATCTGATCCTAGAGATGGTGTTCAACATATTCCAGATAGGATCGCACTCCCTCAAAAGGATCAGGTTTGCAACTTGTTAAATCTGATAGATCCAGCCTTATCTTTGGAGGCTCAAGTGATATCCATGAGCACCCCAACCTGGCTTGTATCACTGAGACCTGGTTGGATGAAGCTGGGGGGATTAATCTCTCCCAGCTTTGCCCGCCAGTTTTCTCCATGCAACAGCAGGCGAGACTTGGGGGACGGGGAAGTGGAGTTGCAGTAGTTTATCATGATACCATCCCCCTGACCAGGTGCCCCCTCTCACAGTCTTCAGGGTTCGAGTGTGTGTATTTGAAGCTGAGTGGCTGGGACAGAATAGGGATTCTGTTGGTGTACCGCTCACCCTGCTGCTCAACAGTCTGCCTTCCTGAGCTAGCCAGGGTAGTCTCGGGGTTGGTGTTGGAGTCCCCTCGGCTTGTGGTAGTGGGTGACTTCAACATCCACGCCGAGAGTGCCCTGTCGGGAGCGGCTCAGGGTTTCATGGCCTCCATGACAACCATGGGTCTGTCCCAAGTATTGTCTGGCCCCACTCACGCCGCTGGCCACACTTTGGACCTTGTTTTCTGTGTTGGATGGGATGATGGTGATCTTGGCGTGGAGGAACTTTCTGTAGTTCCGTTGTCATGGACAGATCACTAGCTGGTTGGGTTCAGACTTACTGGGACTCAGAACCTCTGCAGGGGTGGGGGACCAACTAGGATGGTCCACCCCAGGAGGCTGGTGGATCCGGATGGTTTCCTGATGGTTCTTGGGGATTTTCCTGTCACCTCGGGAGGTGATTCTGTTGAAGCCCTGGTTGACCTCTGGAATGGGGAAATGGCCAGGGCGGTGGACACAATCGCTCCTGAGCATCCCCTCTCATGGAGTGGAGCCAAACCAACCCCCTGGTTTACCAGGGAATTGGTGGTGATGAAATGAACAAGACGGGGACTAGAGTGATGTTGGCAGAAGACTCGGAACGAGTCTGACCTAACACGGGCTAGAGCATATTTGAAGGCCTACTCCGTGGCAGTGCAAGGAAAGAAGAAACTTTTCTTTTCTGCCACCATTGCATCTGCTGGGAGCCGTCCAGCGGAGCTGTTTCGAGTGGTCAGAGGTCTTTTACACTCTCGCCCCCAAGAGAGCAATATAGACCACTCAACGGCCCGCTGTCAAGAATTTGCACGGCACTTTGCAGATAAAGTCGCTCAGATTCACTCCGACTTAGACGCTGAAATTGATACAGTCTCAGGGGATGTCACTTTGGCTCCTGTCTGTCCAATAACAATGGATTCTTTTCAACTGGTACAACCCAAGGATGTGGACAAGATCCTTGGACAGGTGAGAGCCACCACATGTATGCTAGATCCTTGCCCTTCCTGGCTCATTAAAAGTGCCAGAGGGGGACTGACCAAGTGGATGAGGGGAGTAGTTAATGCCTCTTTACAACAAGGCAGAATCCCAACATGCCTAAAAGAGGCAGTTGTAAGGCCTTTGTTGAAAAAGCCCTCCCTGGATCCCTCTATAATGGGCAACTATCGGCCATACTCCAACATTCCATTTTTGGGCAAGGTAATAGAGCGTGTGGTGGCCACCCAGCTCCAGAGATTCTTGGATAAAATGGATTATCTGGACCCATTTCAGTCTGGTTTCAGGCCTGGCTATGGGACAGAGATGGCTTTGGTCGCCTTGGTGGATGACCTATGCAGATAGCTGGACAGGGGGAGGGTGTCCCTGTTGGTTCTACTGGACCTCTCAGCGGCTTTCGATACCATCAACCATGGTATCCTTCTGGGCCGCCTTGCCGGGATGGGACTTGGGGGCACTGTGTTACAATGGCTCCATTCCTTCCTGGAGGGACATACCCAGAAGGTGGTACTGGGGGATTCCTGTTTGGCTCCCTGGCCATTGACCTATGGGGTCCCTCAAGGTTCAGTTTTATCCCCCATGTTATTTAACATCTACATGAAACTGCTGGGAGAGGTCAAACGGGGGTTCGGGGTTCGGTGCCATCAGTATGTGGATGACACCCAACTCTATTTCTCCTTTCCACCTAAAGCCAAGGAAGCTGTCCTGGTCCTAAACCAGTGCCTGGCATCAGTGATGGACTGGATGAGGGCGAACAAGTTGAAATTAAATCCAGACAAGACAGAGGAGCTCCTGGTCAGTTGAAAGGCAGATCAGGGAATAGGGATTCAGCCTGTGCTGGATGGGGTTACACTCTCCCTGAAGACACATGTTCACAGTTTGGGTGTGCTCCTGGACTCAGCTCTGAACTTGGAGGCCCAGGTCTCTGCGGTGGCCAGGAGTGCTTTTGCCCAGTTAAAACTGGTGCACCAGCTGCGCCCATTCCTAGAGATGCCTGATTTGACTATGGTGATGCATGCCTTAGTTACATCCCGTTTAGATTATTGTAACATGCTCTACGTGGGACTGCCTTTAAAGACTGTTCGGAAACTTAAGCTGATACAAAGAGCTGCAGTCAGAGTGCTAACTGGGGCTGGTTATAGGGACCATAAGACTCCCTTGTTACAACAGCTCCACTGGCTGCCAGTTTGTTTCCGGTCACAATTCAAAGTGCTGGTTTTGACCTATAAAGCCCTACACGGCTTAGGTCCAGGCTATTTGTCAGACCGTATCTCCCTATATGAGCCTGCCCAGGCCCTGAGATCTTCAGGAGAGGCCCTTCTCTCAGTCCCAACACCTTCGCAAGCGCGTTTGGTGGGGACACGAGATAGGGCCTTTTCAGTGGCTGCCCCTAGGTTCTGGAACTCCCTTCCTAGGAAGGTACGAAAGGCCCCTTCCTTGCTATCCTTTCATCGGGAGACAAAGACTTTTTTATTCCGACAGGCTTTTAGTATAGAAGGTATATAGGACTCTATAAGGTCGGTTGTGTTGTCCCATGGTTTTACCTGTTATTTTAAATTGTTTTTTTTTCTTTTTGTATTTTAGGTGTATGCTTCATGGTTTTAATGGCGTGAATAGTTTAATTGTATTTTAATTGTTTATTTTTGTATGCTTTTAACCATATGTAGTTTTTATCTGTAAGCCGCCCTGACTTCCAGCTTTGGAAAAAGGGTGGGGTAAAAATAAAGATTCATTCATTCATTCATTCATTCATTCATGACACACAACATCTTCCAGCATCTAAAGTAAGCTGTAACTCTTGGATATAACAATAACTGATAGTTTCTTGACTGCACTGATGCATTGAATGTTGGCTGCCTTTCAAGACTTAGCAGAAATTTCATTTAGTACAACATTTCAGCTGATAGGTTACAAGTTGGGCCTGGCAACATGGAACACATCTCATAGTTGGTTCTTTATTGGTTCAAAGTGTTGATTGTTACCTAGAAAGCCATAAACAGCTTGGGGCTTGCTTCTTTTTAACAGGACTCTAATAAAATCCTTTGTTCTTAAGCAGTTGCTCTCTGAGTCTCCCCATCATCCTTACTTTAGCCAGATGTGCCATGGAGACGGTGTTTTCATTTGTGGCGCTTGATATTTGGAATGCCCTTCCCAGAAAAGCTCACCTGGCACAAACATTGATGTATTTTTGCTGACAGGTGAAGGGTTTGTTTGTCTAAGATATCTAGCATGTTTTGTACCTTGCTTTAGTATTGTATTTAAAGCTCTGCTGGAGCTTATTGATTGTTATAGTTTCTTCTCTTGTGTTCTTCATGTTGTATATAGAGTTTTAGTAGCTTTTTATTGTGTGTCTTTTTATTTTAATTCTACGCTGCCCTGGGAGTCTTGCTTTGAAGGATGGCCTATAAATAGATAAATAAATCTTTTGATACTATGCATAAAGGAAACCACTTTACATAACCCTCTCCCATGGACTGACATCCACAGTACTTCATATACATTTAAACTCTTCATCAAAACAGTCAGTTTTTATAAATGGCGTATCAGAATTTCATCTTCAACTTCAAAAAAAGTTATACTCCAGGTAAGTATAACAATTTAAGGCAGACTATCCACATTCTAAGAATAATATTTCAAATGTTCTCCTTTCTCTTTTCTTTATAGCCAGAAATATCCGCTACCCCAAGCACTCTATGACAACCACAAAAGGGTATATGGTGCAGGAGCGGAACAATCTGTCTCTGCTGCATTAGCATAATCTTTTTTTATCATTAATTTTTATTCAAATTTTCAAAAACAAAACAAAACAAAACAAAAATAAACAATAAAATAAAATGTTGACTTCCAATTTGTCGCAGATCAGTTATAGGTCTACAATATATAACAAACCTGTCTCTTAAATTATATTACAAAATCACTTTCCTCCAGTAGTTATCTTAATTAATCATCAAATCTCATAAACATTACTTTATTCTTTCCACAAAAAGTCAAAGAGAGGTTTCAATTCCTTGAGAAATATATCTATCAATTTTTCTCCAAATAAACATGTCGATTAATCCATCTCATCAAATCTGTTAGGTCCAATAATTTCAATAGCCATTCTTCCATTATCAATGTTAATTCCATCTTCCATCTTCAATAATCCTGTTAAGTCCAGTAATTTCAGTAGCCATTCTTCCATTATCAATATCCCATAATAATCTTGCTGTCATAGCCATAGTCATATAATAAGAGTCTGATAGGAATTTCCTTTATCACAAATATTTCCTTGACATCAATTCTGAATGTGTTGCTGAAATATTGTTGTAAAGTCATATCTCTGTTCTTCTTTTTTACAAAATGCACTGGCACATCTCTTGAGAGTTTTTCCATTGTCACATATCTGTAATTAATTCCATAGATTTTTTCTATGTCAAGCTCCATCACATCATTCCAGTCCAGAAATTTATCCAAGACATTGATAGCTTTATCTCTAATATCTTCATTAATTTCTTCAGAGACAACGTTGAATTCCAAACAGTAAATTTTATCTCTAATATCCATAAACTCCAAGTCTTTTTCCAGTTCCACATTTGTTCCAATCTCCAGGGCTTGCATCTTCCCTTTAATTTTTCTTTTTTCATCTTCTAATGCTTGTCCAGTTGTATCTCTGATCTCATCAACCTCCTCTCTCACAAGATCCCCTATTTCCTTAAGCTCTTGCTTCATTTTGCCAAATTCAATTTTCATCTCCTGTCTACCCTGTCTCAGGGTTTGTTTCGTTATCTCAATCTCATCCATTATTTTCTGAAGCATAGTTACTTCCAGGATCTCAGCCACTTTCTTGATTGCCATTCTTAAAACCACGAAGAAGAAAAAAACCACTTCTTATTCCAGCAACAATTGGGTTAATATTCCAAGCCTGATGACATCACAGTGTAGACAGCACAGCCTGCCTTATCTCTTATATGTTCAGGAATGCAAAACAAATTTAGTTCACAGCATCAAAACAGTTAGTGGCATCGTGAACAAGCAGATTCGTCAAAATGAAATAGACCAAAAAAAATAGTCCCAGACATATAATACTCCAAAAGTTCATAAATCAGATTTATTTATTTATTTTCTCCTCGGAATAGAAATCCCTCATCCGTTTGTATCTTTAAAATGCACAAATTCCAGGCCAGCTTTTTGCGATAATAACAAAGATAAGCTTTTTCAATTTCTTTCCTCCTTAATTTTGTGAATGAAAGAGAAGAGTTATAACTCACCCAGGGATTCTTTATAGCTGATTCATTGACAAATCTCTTTTTGCTGCAACAATTTAAACCAGATGATAAAAATAGAAAGAAGGATGCTTGCCTGTTAAAATGCATTTTCCTTTGAAGAAAAGATAAACGTGTCGCTTGATCAGTTAGAGCTTGTTTGGAAATCCATCCGGCACTGCTGGCTGAACCTTCTCTCATAAACTAATGAAATCCAGTCCTCCCAACAAACACAGGCTTTTGTGGTTAATCTCTACGTTTCTCCCTGCCCGGGAGAAAGTCTTTACCAGTAAAAAAAAACGTTCTGACTGATTTTAAAACTGAAAAAGCTTCCTCTGAGATGAGAGCTCGTCTCAAAGGCAGGCACAGGTGAAGTCACCCTTCCCGGAAGTCTCTGCTGCATTAGCATAATCAATAAATTTATTCCAAACTCCAAGGAAAGTGTCTTTTTTCTTCTTGTCTCTTGCTTCTTTTATCTTCTGTGTAAGTTTCTCTAGTAAGGCCACCTGCCAGATCCTCTGGTACCCAGAATCTAGGGTGGCTATTTTAAACTATTTCCAGTTCCGAGCAATCACTGGCCTAGCTGCAGAGAAAAGATGGTTCAAGAGCTCTTTATGATTCAAATCCAAGTCCAAATCTATGAACAGTCCAAGGAGGGCCATTTGTGCTGATGGGTGAACCCATTGGCTCATGATTGTGCTGGCCTCCTGAATGACCTTTGTCCAGAACTCTATCACTTGAGGGCAAGACCACCAAATGTATTCATATGTCCTAATCGCTCCACATCCTCTCCCACAGGGTGGGGAAATCTGGGGATTTATGAGTGAAAGTCTCCTTGGAGGGAGGTACAATTTGTGAAGAAGTTTTAAGGATTGTTCTATAATCCCCACTGAGATGGATTTATGTAGGGTTTTTGACCACATTGAGTCCCAGTCCCCCAGTTCTGTTTCTATTTCTAGGACATTTTCCCATAGCATTTTTAAGGTGGCTGTGGGATTAGTTCCTGAATCCCACTGTTGTGCCACAGGCGCAAGGGGAGTTAGATAAGGGAGAGGAGTCATATGAGGATGAGATCCCTGGGGATGTTATAGGAGGGGGGGCTCTGTCAGCCTGCAGACTTCCTCGTCCATCCCTCCTGTTGTGGCAGATCCTGCCCCATCAGCGAGTTTCCTATCTGAGCCATTGGGAAGCTACCCTTCGTGTGCACCAACCCCGCCTGTGCTGGAATCCCCTTCTCGCACTTCAAACGCTTCCCCGCCAACCAGCTTCCCGCTCCCTGAGGTTGCGCCTTCACCTAGCAAAACCCCACTGTTGTATAGGGCATTAGAGGCTCGCCCCCCCTCACCCCGCATGAGAACGTGCAAGAAGCGGGACTCCCAGAGGGTGGAACTGCAGAAGAGCCATCAGTTACGGGCAAAGACCTTCCCTACTTAAGGGGGTGCCCACCGAGATTCCAGTGCTGAGTCAACTCTCCCCACATACTGCAGAAACTGTTTAGGCAGCTTAGCTAAGGAAAGTAGTGAGCTAGGGTAGATAGGTTTATGAAGCACACTGCTTTGGATGTAACATCACCCTAATAAAATGAGAATTAAACCAAGCCTCGCCTCTGTCTTGGGTCTGCGCAGGACAGCTTGACTCAGCCATCACCTCCCTTCACCGACGCTCCCATGACCAACACCATGGAGGCTAGCGGTGGCACCAAAGGGGGACTTCAAGGAACCATTGAAGCCTTGTATGCCAAAGTCCAGAATCTCCAGGCAGTAGCCTGCCTAATATTCAAAGGGAGGGAATTCCACAGGGTAGGTGCTGCCACACTAAAGGTCTGCTTTGTATATTGTGCAGAATGAACCTCCTGATAATATGGTATCTGCAGGAGGCCCTCACCAGCAGAGTGCAGTGATTGACTGGGCATATACGGGATAAGACGGTCTTTCAGGTATCCTGCTCCCAACCTGTATAGGGCTTTCTACGCCAAAACTAGAACCTTGAACTTGGCCCGGTAGCAAATGGGCAGCCAATGCAATTCTTTCAGCAGCGGGGTGACATGTTGGCAACACCCTGCTCCAGTGAGCAGTCTCGCCGCCGCATTTTGCACCAGCTGCAGCTTCCTGACCAACCTCAAGGGCAGCCGCACATAGAGCGCATTACAGTAATCCAGCCTAGAGGTTACCAGTGTGTGGACAACAGTGGTCAGGCTATTCACGTCCAGAAATGGCTGCAGCTGTCTCACCTGCCAAAGCTGGTAAAAGGCACTCCTAGCCACTGAAGTCACCTGGGCCTCTAGCGACAAAGATGGATCCAGGAGCACCCCCAGACTACAAACCTGCTCTTTCAGAGGGAGTATGACCCCATCCAAAACAGGCAACTGACCAATTATCCAAACTCGGGAACCACCAACCCACAGCGCCTCCACCTTTCTAGGATTCAGACTCAGTTTATTGGCCCTCATCCAGCCCACCACCGAGTCCAGGCACTGGTCCAGGGCTTGAACAGCCTCTCCTGAGTCAGGGCTTGAACGGCCTCTCCAGATTCAGATGTTACGGTGAAATAGAGCTGGGTATCATCAGCATACTGCCGACACCTCGCTTCAAAGCTCCTGATGACTGCTCCCAAGGGCTTCATATAGATGTTAAACAGCATGGGGGACAAGATGGTACACTGCGGCACCCCATAGCACAGCTGCCAGGGGGCCAAAAGACAGACACCCAATGCTATTCTCTGAGAATGACCCTGGAGATAGGATCGGAAACACTGTAAAACACTGCCTCCAATACCCATCTCACCAAGTCAGCCCAGAAGGATACCATGGTCAATGGTATCAAAAGCCACTGAGAGATCAAGTAAGGACAACAGGGTTGCACTCCCCCTGTCATTCTCCTGATAAAGGTCATCCATCACAGTGACCAAGGCCGATTCAGTCCCATAACCAGGCCTGAACCCAGACTGGGATGGGTCAAGATAATCTGTTTCATCCAAGAGTACTTGCAGTTGCTGTGCCAAAACCCTCTCAATCACCTTCCCTAAAAAGGGGGTATTTGCAACCGGTTGGTAGTTGTCACAAAACAATGGGTCCAGGTTGGGCTTTTTCAGGAGTGGTCAAATCACCACCACTTTCAAGGCAACTGGAACCACTCCCTCTTGCAATGATGTGTTGACCACACCCTGGATCCACTCAGTCAGACCCCCTCAGGAAGCTTTAATAAGCCAAGAAGGGCAAGGGTTGAGAGGACACATTGCTGGTCGCATCATCGCAAGCACCTTGTCCACGTCATCAGGTCACATCAACTGAAACCATTCCCAAGAAGTTGCAGCAGACGTTGCACTGGACACCTCATTGGAGACTACAGTAGATGTGGATGGGTCATCAAGACTGCTACGGAGGTGAGCCACTTTACCCTCAAAGTGCCTTGCAAACAATTCACAGTGGGCCTCCGAAGGGTCTAAGACTCCATTTCCTGGAGTTGATGTCAACAGACCCCTGACAATACAGAAAAGCTCCACCGACGGCTACTTGAGGATGTGATGGAGGCAGAGAAGTGGACCTTCTTCGCCACCCTCATTGCCACACAGTAGGCACGGTTATGATGTTTTACTTATGCCCAATCAGCCTCACAGCATGTCTTTCACCACTTGCTCTCTAGCCGTCGTCCAGCCTGTTTCATTGCCCTTAGCTCACTGGTGTACCAAGGTGCAAGCGGGGCTCCACAGTGCCGGAGAGGGCGCTCGGGGGCAACCATGTCGAGAGCCCGATGCGCCTCGCTGTTCCACACCGTGAGAAGGGCTTCAACAGAGTCACCTGCTCTATCTACTGGGAACTCCACCAGGGCATTCAGGAATCCAGTGGATTCCATTAGAATGGAATTAGACTCAAGGAGACAAGACTGCATAACATATAGTTACCATGGCTACATGTGCATAACAGGCAGAAGGAAGACAGCAGATCAAGAAAAGGATTTTTGCTAGCTTACTAAACTCATTAAAGTATTATAAAACTTTATAACTTCATAAAAGAATATATTTTGCTTATTGTTTGTATAGAAAACAATTCCCCTTCATAAGCCTTTCCATATCTCCTCTGTTTTGGTGAAGCAGGCAATATTGATAATAATATTCCTGGGGGGTGCTCCATCTTGAGGCCTGGTTCCCAGTGCGCAGTGGATACGTTCTAAGTCAGTTCTTTCTAACTTTAGATTAGGGAACAGGGATTGTAGCCAAACGACTATGAATCCTCCACTGTTGCACCTTCTCTAAATCCTCTCAGACAAAGATTTGCTCTTCTCAATCAGATTTCCAATTGTTCCAGGTGATCTTTCATTAGCATATGTTCTTTACGTAGCCTTTGCATTATTTTAGCATTTGTTGTTCCTAGGTCTAGAGCCACATAGGCCATGTCTGCTACTGCCTTTATTTCTTCACTATTTCAGAGCAGAGCTTGGAAAAGTTACTTTTTTGAACTACAACTCCCATCAGCCCCAGCCAGCATGGCCACTGGATTGGGCTGATGGGAGTTGTAGTTCAAAAAAGTAACTTTTCCAAGCTCTGTTTCAGAGACCTTATTCTCGAGCGGGACCATCAGTTCTTTCCATGTTTCTCTGAGCACTGATTTTACAGTTTCCGACTGTGCTGAAAATTCAGCTTTTAGATCCCCCATTAGGTCAGCGTTCATCTTTGTCAGAGTCTCTGTTGTTGTGGGTGCAGAAGATGCCATTTTGCCATCCAAAGGGGCTGTACTCTCTCTTCGATCTATAGGTCTGAAAAAAGGGGTGAGGTCTGTAGTTATCTTCTGCAGACTCAGAGACATATCCTGTTCTTGCAGCTGGGTCAGAATTCTAAGTTTAGAATCATAAAATGCCTCTAATGAGGGTTTTTTGAAGGGCCTAGGTTGGAGCTGAGGCTTTACAGGCCCATCTTGTTTGACTCCTGGCTATGCCCCCCTTTTATTCTTTTTCTAAGTCTTTTATTTTCCCCCAGCAGAACTACGTTGGTAACCTGTCCACTGTTTTGCATCCTCCTCAATGTCCCAGATTTACTGCTGTTCCACAGTGGCATCACTAGGGTTGGTGTCACCCAGTGCAGTAACTCATGGTGTCACCCCCATGGACCTCCTCCCATACCGGATCATACAGAATCCTTAGTAATGTTTTTTGTACTAATGTTACTCGTAAATTGTAATTCCCGTATATCACTGAATGTAATGGCAATAGTAGTGACATAAACAACTAGCAAAATTAAAATTACACCTTTAAATTACAATATCATACGCACAGCCTAAATTTATTTACATTTACATAGTTTCATGTGGTTAAAGTGAAAATTTGGTAAGAAAACAATAGAATTCAAAGTAAAAACGTTTAAGAACTACATCAAAATTATGTTCATTTTAACACAAACACAATTCTTTGTTATGTTTACTCAGAAGTCCCATTAATTTACAGCACAATCCTAACCATGTCTACTCAAAAGTAAGTCCTAATGAATTCAATGACATTTACTCCAGGTACATGGGATCCGCATTCCTTTACTCCCAGAAAAGCAAGTATTGGATTAAAGCTTTCATACTGGAAAGGTTTTCAAAGCATTGCCCTCTCCAACAGCCCAGGGTCTGACTGCGTGCTACACACAAGAGAAAAAAAAACTTTAACCCATATTCTTATTATGTGGCCCTGGGAAGATCTATTGCCTTGTTAAGCTAAGTTGGGACTCTGAAAAATGCTTGTCAAAGTTGACTTTGAAAACTGGGCAGCACTTGACAGTGAAGAACTTGGAGGTGTGTGTCTCTGTGTGGTCACTTCTACTCCTTGTTTCTGAAGTATCCTGACAAAAGTGGTGACGTCCTCTTCAGTGCACAGTTAAAACTATGGAATTTGCCCACAGATGTAGTTATGGCCATCAACTTTGGTGGCTTTAAAAAGAGGATTGGACAAATTCATGTAGGATAAGGCTGTCAACAGCTACTAGTCCTGATGACTATTTACTACTTCCAGTATCAGAGGCAGTATGCCTCTGAACACCAGTTGCTGGGAATCACAAGTAGGGGGAGAGGACTACTGCAGCCAGGTCCTGCTTGTGGGCTTCCACTAGGGTTGCCAGGTCCATAGCCTGAGACTGATCCTGTATCTTTAGGACAGCCTTTCCCAACTAGTGGGCCACCAGATGTTGTTGGACCACAACTCCTATCAGCCTCAGCCAGCATTGCCAATGGTCAGGAAAGATGGGAATTGCGGTTGAACAACATCTGGTGGCCCACTAGTTGGGAAAGGCTGCTTTAGGAGAAGAGAAGGTCAGCCAAGTGCAGGTGTTCTTGCAACTCTGCAATGGGAAAAACCACAAGGTGGTCTCCCTCTCCCCTCCACAACTTTTAAAGATACAGAAGACCTCTTGGTTGCCAGGCCCGGCCTCCAAGAGGTCTTCTGTATCTTTAAAAGTTGTGGAGGGGGGAGGGAGAATTCCACCTTGTGGTTTTTCCCATTACAGAGTTGCAAGAACACCTGCACTTGGCTAACCTTCTCTTCTCCTAAAGATACAGGATCAGTCTCAGGCCATGGACCTGGCAACCCTAGCTTCCACAGGCATCTGGTTGGCCGCTATGATAACAAGATGCTGAATTAGATGGGCCTTTGGCCTGATCCAGCAGGGCTCTTCATATGTTCTTTTGTTGTCCAACCAGCAAGCAAGAAGCAATCATCAGTTTTTCTGGGGTCAGAGCACCTCAGACAGCCGCAATCATGAACTTCTTAAGATGTACTGATGTCTGGAGCTAAGCTTGGAGTTCATTTGTTTTTTCATGTTTTTTCCTGCAGTGTTGTCCCATAACGGCCCACTTGCAGCTCTCAGAAGTGTAGCCCTGCAAAGAGACTATTAAGTTGCAGAAGCCCAAGACAGTGCCTAGCAACCATCTGTTGTACCCTGCGAGTACTTACCTGTTTTTATCAGCCTACCTGCTTGTCAGTCTGTTTTCAGGCAGAATTGTTTCCACCTGCAGTTCTCAGAGGTGTGGCCTAGCAAGAGGATATGTAGCTGCAGAAGCCCAAGGCAGTGGCTAAAGGACAGTGCCTGTTTGGTGCCAATGAGGGACCATGCTTATACAAAGCTGGCAGGGTCTACCTCAGCTGGGGTGAGGGGCTTCTGCTGGTGTAGGTATAGCCTAGTTCCCTCAGCCTGGCATAAATACAAGTTGGATTGCACCTTAATCTGTCTGAATGTATGTCAATTTAAAACTGCCTTGAATATTGAGGATAAAAAACAAGCAATAACAATGAGGGGGATAAAGATGAAAGAGAGGACAGACCTCCAGTACCTTTAATTAATATCATTTGTAGACCACTTCCCATCCAGGATCCCAAAGTGGCATACAGAATAAAATCCAACATTAACATGTTAAAAACAAAATCAAACAAGTACTGAAATATATATAATATTAAAATATCAACAGCAAAGAACAAACAAATGCCAGGGATATGCACAGTATCTAAAATGGGCCAGTGACCCAGCTGGAGAAAGCCTGAGCAATCCAATGTGTTTTTCACACTTTTTCAGAAGCACTCTATGGTGGATGCCTCCCCTATAGGAGTGGGGGAAAGAGCATTCCAAAGAATGAGTGCCACTACAGAGAAGGCTTGTTTCTATGTCATCAACAAGCAACACATCATAAAGTGGGATGACCCTAACAAGTCCTCTTCTGATATAAGGTCTGTATAACGTGCTCTTCTAGGTATCCAAGTCCTGAGTTCTTTAGGGCTTCATACATCAGCAACAAAACTTTTAAAATGGTTCAATAATAGGCAGCCAGTGAAGTGCTTTTAGCACAGGCATAACATGTGCACGACTGGATTACAACAAACATCTTGTCCGTGCCCTCAAGCCTCAAAAACTGAAACAGATCCCATAAAACTAGGTAAGACTCCATTGGACATCCATCTGATACTGTATCAATAGTATCAATTCAAGTTGGCATAGGTTTTATCTTCAAAGTGTTTTAAAATATGTCACAGCGTGACTCAAGAGTGCAAGCATTCAATTTGCTGGGGTATATGAGAATAATCACAGCACCACTCAGAAAAGCAATGCTGGATGGCTACTCAAGGCTTTGATGGAAACAGCAAAACAAGCTTCTCTGCAGCCTTCACTGCCATGCTGTAGGTGCAATTATGCGCTCTAGCACATGTCCAGTTGGCTTCACTTTGAATCTTACACCACTTGCACTTTAGTTTTTGTTGTCCTGGTATACCGCAGAAAACCAGGAAGCAATCTGGGCTCTACAGTGCAGGACAGGACAATTGGGAGCAATCATGTCAAGCACCAACTCCCATCTGCATTCCATAGTGACACAAAGACCTCAACAGGATCACCACCGGCTTTGGTTTTGGTTTTGGTTTTGGTTTTGGATTCCATAAGTCTCCAAGGGAAGACCATCTTAATAGGCCCAGGCACCTGGTTAGCCACTGTGAGAACAGGATGCTGGACTAGATGGGCCACTGGCCTGATCCAGCAGGCTCTTCTTATGTTCTTATGTCCCCCAATTCTACCAAAGGTGACTAGTACTATAAGTCCAAGCTTTACCAGAGAGTGATCTGACAGTAACAATGGGGTGAGTTAAGCCCCCCTCAATGTCCAGATTGCCCTGTTCACACACTGAGGCAAAGACCAAAACAAAGGTATGCCCTGCCTTACACTTTGGCCCAGACAGACAGCCTCATGGTTGCAGGCCATGAAATTCCAATGCAGCTTCAGTGTGGATACTGAAGTCCCTCAAAACAAATATAATGGGGTTCTCAAGCTTGACACCATCTCTGCCTGCTCAGTTAGGGTGGGAAGTACACCAACAGCATCCCCAGTCTGTCTCATTGCCCCAGTGTCATGTACAGGCCCTCATAGCCAACAGCAAGCCGCCGCCCCACCTGTGTCTCTCTTACAGACCTGCCTCCAACAATGGCCCAATATAGAGGGCTGCTGGAAACTGCTGATTCACTTGTAGTCCCCTCCAACAGAGGCCCTCTGACCAGTAAGTCTACTCAAGAGGAAGAAGATGCCACAAAGAGGTAGCAAGCAAATAACAAGCACAGCCTCTCAGTTCAGGCGGCTGGTCTAACTTCTTTCCCTCCTGCTGCTCTGGCTTGAAGCTACACCTGCTGAAATTCTTTCTTTTACACAACTTTTAAAGGTGACATAACCCTGCCCTTTATTTTGGATCTGGCCACTCTAGTGACAAAATGAAATGTAAAAATCAAACAGATTTATAACTGGTTTTCAAAGCACTGCTCTCTCCAACAACCCAGGGTCTGACTGCGTGTTACACACAAGAGAAAAAAAAACTTTAACCCATATTCTTACTTACTCAAACTGAAGACCTCAAAACCACCATTTTGACATTGTAATGAAGCCTAAGCACTGCCTGGGTCAACAAATCACAAGCCTGGCTCCCCTTATTGGCTACAATCCTGAAAGGGCAGGATTAGAGGCCAGAGCCTGGAAAAGTTATTTTTTGAATTATAACTCCCATCAGCCCAATCCAGTGGCCATGCTGGGGCTGATGGGAGCTGTAGTTTTAAAAAGTAACTTTTCCAAGCTCTGGCTAAAAGCTGCTATACAGATTGGTTAAAAAACAGATTAAACAGTCGCGGGGGGGCTGACAATTTGGTGTATATCTCGGGAACCAGACGACGTAGAAACTTAGTTGTTTTTTTAAAAAATTGAAGCTGAGAGTGAAGATTAAGGTAGGGGCTGCTCTGGGTGTCATCCCCCTCTCAGTGTCACTCAGGTGCGGTCCGCACCCCCCACACCTGCTTACTGACGCCCCTGCTGTTCCATAGCAGTGGGAGTGGAAGTGGTAATGGCAGCCATCACAAAAAATAGTGGGGATTTGGAGAAAATTCTGCAAAATGGCTTTTTTCTGGATGCAGGTGAGAACACCCCCTGATGTTTTCCCACAAAGGGGGAGCTGTATTCTGAGAAATGTCAGCTCAGCTCCAATACAAACAGATGCTTTGTGAAATTTCATGAAAGCAACTATATTTTAAATGAAAATATGTCCAGAGTGATCAAATAAAACCCTAAAATAGGGATTTTATATCATTAACCAGCATACACATTATAGAAGAGATAACACTTTTTACCTGCATATTTACAAGCAGTAATTCTATTACAGAGAATAGCACAGGTAAACCTATAATATCCTAGAATCTAGATTTTGATTCCCTGTGAAACACCATGTAATTTATGCATTTTTTTGTCACAAAACTGGCCATTATATGTCTATAAAAATTTTTTGGTTGTGGCTAATAGCTACAGCCCAAATAATCCTGCACAAGTCTCTAAAGCAATGGTTCCCAAACTTTTTTCCCCACGGACCACTTCTAAATTGCTGAGGGCCTTGGCAAACCACTTATTTTTTTCCACCTGTTGTAGCAATTGTAATGCACTGTGCTAGATGATGTTGTATTGTTTTTATTAAGTCTTTACTTTCTTGTATTGTATTGTATTGCATTACAATTTGCACTCCATAGAATGCAAATTATAATAAAATAAAATAAAATAAATAAATGTAGCAATAAAATGTAATTAAAAATCCAGTTTCCAGTTTTGGCAAATGTTGTATTCCCCTTCAATAAGAGGTTTGTAGCTTGGGTGCTGCAGCTAAGGGCTGACCACAGGTTTGAGGGACTCTGGAAAAAATGTACACTGGTGGGCCTTCTCCTTTATCCATGGGCTCTTGCAGGCTTGTCAGGTTGACTGCTACCCAATGATGTCATGTGGTGCTAGATCCAGTCCTGACTTTAAATGTTTGGGTGGAGTTTACAATTATGTATCTAGTTACTTGAAAGACTGCCTGCCTTGGCAGATGGCTGAGATAATCTGGGGAGTATTTGTTAGTGGCCTCATGTATCACAGACTATTGTATGGTAGTAAACCATAAAATGACATTTTCTGCTGTTGCCTCTGTTGCTTGGAATGCTTTCCCCCCTACCAATTGGAAAGCACCATCCGCCATCATTTACATACCTGCTTTTGAAGAAACATATCTATTCCTTCCCTAGGCTGGCCCTCATCATTAAACTGGACCCTTTCATATATTACAAATCTTTATTGCATTTTTTTTAAAAAAATTGCTGTTTAATGGTTTTATTATATATTTGTAATACTGTGTTTAGTTGTTATATACTGTGTATGGTCTTAAATAATAAATAAACAAATGTATGGAAGTATCCTTGAAGACTGTTCAGAAGCCCTGTAATATCTGTTCTGTACTGCCTTTCAGTGAGTTCCTGGGCTCAATTCAGGGTGTTAGTCTTAACCTTCAAAATACTAAACAACTTGGAGGAAGGATATTTAAAAATCATTTCTTCTTGTAGGAACATAAAATTGTCTGCACAGTGGGATAGGATAAAAATATAGTAAATCAATAATAGTGAATACATCAGAGCTTGGAAAAATTACTTTTTTGAACTATAACTCCCATCAGCCCCAGCAAGCATGGCCACTGGATTGAGCTGATGGGAGTTGTAGTTCAAAAAAGTAACTTTTCCAAGCTCTGGAATACGTACTGATTTTATGGCAGAGATCACAATGTAAATTAGGGATTTCTATAGTTCAGGTATCACTATGCAACATCCTCTTCGACCAAAGTTGATGAGTTTTTAATAATTATTTGTTTCTTCACAAAATGCAGACAATGCAATTTACTGTTGTAGCTTTATTGATTGATTGATTGATTGACTGACTGACCGACTGATTGCATTTGTATACTGCCCCTTAGCCAAAGCTCTCTGGGCAGTTTACAACAATTAAAAACATTAAAAACAAATATAAAAATTTAAAACATTTTTAAAAAGCAATTTAAAAACACATGCTAAAATGCCTGAGAGAAGAGGAAAGTCTTGACCTGGTGCCAAAAAGATAACAGTGTTGGTGCCAGGCGCACCTCATCATGGAGATCATTCCATAATTTGGGGGCCACCATTGGGAAGGCCCTCTTTCTTGTTGCCAGACTCCCAGCTTACCTCGGAGTAGGCACCCGGAGGAGGGCCTTCGATGTTGAACGTAGCGTACAGGTGGGTCCGTGTCGGGAGAGGCGTTCCATCAGGTATTGTGGTCCCAAACTGTGTAAGGCTTTATAGGTCAAAACCAGCACCTCGAATCAAGCTCGGAAACATACAGGCAGCCAATGCAAGTGGGCCAGAATCAGTTTTATATGTTCAAACCGTCTGGTCCCTGTTACCAATCTGGCTGCTGCATTTTGCATAAGCTGCAGTTTCCAAACTGTCTTCAAAGGCAGCCCCACATTGCATTGTAGTAATCTAATTTGGAGATTACCAGAGCATGGACAACTGAAGCCAGGTTATCCCTGTCCAGATAGAGTCGTAGCTGGGCCACCAACCAAAGTCGGTAGAAGACACTCCGTGCCACCGAGGCTACCTGACCCTCAAATGACACAGATGGTTCTAGGAGAACCCCCAAGCTATGAATCTGCTCCTTCAGGGGGAGTGCAACCCCATCCAGGACAGGTTGGACATCCACCATCTGGTCAGAAGACCCACCCACTGGCAGCATCTCAGTCTTGTCTGGATTGAGCCTCAGTTTATTAGCCCTCATCCAGTCCATTGTCGCAGCCAGGCACTGGTTCAGCACATTGACAGCCTCACCTGAAGAAGATGAAAAGGAGAAATAGAGCTGTGTGTCATCAGCATACTGATGGCAACACACTCCAAAGCTCCAGATGACCGCACCCAACGGTTTCATGTAGATGTTGAACAGCATGGGGAACAGAACTGACCCCTGCGGAACCCCATACTGGAGAGTCCAGGGTGCCGAGCAATGTTCCCCAAGCACCACCTTCTGGAGCTGACCCGCCAAGTAGGAGTAGAACCACTGCCATGCAGTCCCTCCCCCTCCCAACTGAGCCAGTCTTCCCAGAAGGATACCATGGTTGATGGTATCAAAAGCCACTCAGAAATCAAGAAGAATCAACAGAGTCACGTTCCCTCTGTCTCTCTCCCAACAGAGGTTGTCATACAGGATGACCAAGGCTGTTTCCGTGCCAAAAATCAGGCCTGAAACCCGCCTGAAATGGATCCAGATAATCGGTCTCATCCAAGATTGTCTGGAGCTGGCCTGCCACCACTCGTTCAAGGACGTTGCCCAAGAATGGAATATTTGCTACCAATGTATAGTTATTAAGATTTTCTGGGTCCAGGGAGGGTCTCTTCAGGAGTGGTCTCACTACCGCCTCTTTCAGGCAGCCAGGGGCCACCCCCTCTTGCAGAGAGGCATTAATCACTTCCCTGGCCCAGCCGGCTTTTCCATCCCTGCTAGCTTTTATTAGCCAAGAAGGGCAAGGATCCAGCACAGAAGTGATTGCATGAACCTGTCCAAGCACCCTGTCAACACCCTCAAGCTGTACCAACTGAAACTCATCCAAGAAATCAGGACAAGGCTGTGCTCTGGATACCCCACTTGATTCACCTGCTATAACACTGGAGTTTAAGTCCTGGCAGATGCTAAAGACTTGATCCTGAAAGTGCCTAGCAAATTCATTACAGCAGGCCTCAAATGGTTCTACAATGTCCTTGGGGCCAGAGTATAATAGCCCCTGGACAATTCTGAAGAGCTCCGCTGGGTGGCAGATTGATGATTTGATAGTAGCAGCAAAATATTGGGTTTTTTTGCTGCCCTCACTGCCCCTAAACAAAGCTTATCATAGGCATTTACTAGTGTGTAATTGCATCCACCAAGAGTTCGTCTCCATCTGCACTCAAGCCATCTCCTATATTGTTTCATCGCTCTCAGCTCTGGGGTATACCATGGAGCCGTACAAGCTCTACACAGGAGCAATCATGTCAGCCACCCGGGTCATTTCTGTATTCCACAGTTCAACCAGGGTTTCGACAGGAGCGCCAGCCCTATCAGCCGTAAAACTCCCCAGAGCCCTTTGGAAACCATCCGGAACCATTAGTCTCTGGGGGCGGACCAACTTAATATGTTCCCCATCCTTGCAGAGAGGAAAAGCTGCTGTAAGTCTAAACTTCAGCAAGGAGTGATATGTCCATGACAGAGGGACTGATGTAAGACCCCCCCACACTCAGATCACCATCTCTATGTCCAGTTGCAAAAACCAAGTCTAGAGTATGCCCTGCCAATGGCATATTGGGCATATTGGCATATTGGGCCAATGGCATATTGGGACAGTCCCATGGTTTTCATGGAGACCATGAAATCCTGAGCCACCCTGGATAAGGTAGCCTCGGTATGGATGTTGACATCCCCCAGAACCAACAGTCTGGGGGATCTCAACAGTACACCTGAGACCACCTCCGTCAGCTTAGCTAGGGAGTCTGTGGGGCAGCAGGGTAGGCGGTACACCAACAGAATCTGTCTGTCCCGCTGACCCAACACAAGGTGCAGACACTCCAGACCAGTAGTAGCATGGACAGGGTGCTTGCAGAGGGAGATGGAGCTCCTGTAGACCACAGCAACCCCTCTCCCCGACCCTCAGGTCTACCCTGATGCTGAACCAGGTACCCTGATGGGCATCGCTGGAAGAGACTGACTCCTCCCTGCTCACCCACCCAGGTCTCAGTTATACATGCCAGATCGGGTGTCTCATCCACAATTAAATTGTGAATGAGGGAGATCTTATTATGCACTGATCTGGCGTTTAGGAGCAGCATCTGGAGGTCTGAGAGCTGGCTGATAGGGTAACCAACAAGCCTGCGGGTGTGGGGAGGACCAGAGCAAGGCACAGTCATTAACTGCCTGGGCCACATTCCCCTTACCTGGCAAGTCCTCCTCACAACACCATATCTCCCTCTATCCATCACTACACTGATTGGGGCCCCCTCAAGTCTCCTCACTTGGCTCTGAGTCCTCTCTCCCAGGCACATGACTGAAGACCTACAAAAAGCCAGGCAATCTGCAAAGCAGGAGCCACCTCAGCCAGCCAGTGTATGTATCCCCTTCAGGGAAAGGACATGTGGACAATATTAGCAGCAGCTGGCTGAGTGCCTGGGGGCCTGGGCCTGCAAGGCATGACACCTGCAGAGCAGAAGTCCAACCGAGAGAGGGTGGTGGTAGTAGCCGAGCAGCAGCAGCAAGGAAGCAGGCAGGCAGGCAGGCAGGCAGGCAGGCAGGCAGGCAGCAGAAGCAGCAAACGGCTCTCCCTCTTCCCTGGACGATGGTGGTCCCCTTCCTCCTGCAGGCACTGGGTCTTATGGTCCTATTGTGTACCATTATAGCTTTCTTATCCATTTTTGTTCTGAACAATATATATGTCAAGTCAATGGGACAGCCACTAGCTCAATGATAGTTCACCATCATGAGATAGTTAAAGAATCTCAGCTAGCAAAGCTGGAAAGAGTTCTGCCTCTTGGAGATCCCCCCCTTTTTGGCAAAAGCCAACAAAACAGTATTTTGCGAAATGTGGAATACTGCAATTCATACTGCTTTTCTTTTATTACTTCACACTTGATATGTAATCCAATTTTTCTTAAAGCATGTGTGCTTTATTCTGCTGAGAAACGTATTAAACTAATATAACTCTTTTTTTTTTTTTTTCAATAATTTTTATTCAAATTTTCATAAAACATACAAGACAAAATCATAAAACATTCAAAGACAAAAAACAAAATCAAAAATAGTTAAACAAAAAGAAAAAAAGAAAAAAAAAAAAACAAAAATAAAAAATAAAGAGTAAAATATTGACTTCCCATTTGTCAAAGATCAAATCAGTTATAAGTCTATAATATATAGCAATCCTGTCTCTTAAGTCATATTATAAAATCACTTTCCTCCAGTAGTTATCTTACTTAATCATCAAATCTCATAAACATTACTTTATTCTTTCCACAAAAAGTCAAAGAGAGATTTCAATTCTTTAAGAAATATATCTATCAATTTTTTTTTCCAGATAAGCATATCGATTAATCCATCTCATTACTAATTATGATAATCTTATTGTCATAACCATAGTCAAAATAAACATTTCAATTAATCCATCACATCAGAATCTGTTAGGTTCAGTAATTTCAGTAGCCATTGTTCTATTATCTCTATTAGTTCCATTTTCCATCTTCCATCTTCAGTAGTCTTGTTAAGTCCAGTAATTTCAGTATCCAATCTTCCATTATCAGTATTCCATAATAATCTTGCTGTCAAAGCCATAGTCATATAGTAAGAGTCTGATGGGAATTACCTCTATCCCAAATATTTTCTTGCCATCCATTCTGAATAGGTTGCTGAAATACTGCTGTAAAATCATATCTCTGTTCTTTTTTTCAAAATACACTGGGTCATCTCTTAAAAGTTTTTCCATTGTCACATGGCTGCAGTTAATTCCATAGATTTTCTCTATATTGGGCTCCATCACATCATTCCAGTCCAAAAGATAATCCATGCCATTGATAACTTTATCTCTAGAATCTTCATTAATTTCTTCAGAGATAACATTGAGTTCCAAACAATAGATTTTATTTCTAAAGTCCATAGACTCCAAATCTTGTTCCTGTTCCACGTTTGTTCCAATCTCCGGGATCTCCTCTCTCACAGGGACCCCTATTCCAGTCTCCAGGGTCTCCTCTCTCACAGGGACCCCTGTTCCAATCTCCGGGGTCTCCTCTCTCACAGGGACCCCTTCCAGGGTCACCTCTCTCACAGGGACCCTTATATCTTTAATCTCCTGCTTCATTTTACTCAATTCAATTTTCGTTATCTCAATCTCATCCATTATTTTCTGAAACATAGTTATTTCCAGATTCTCAGCCACTTTCTTAATTGCCATTTTAAAAGAAAAATATAGGAAAACCACTTCTTATTTCAGCAACAATTGGGTTAATACTCCAGACTTGGTGACATCACAGTATAAACAGAGCAGACAGCCTTATCTCTCCAATAGTTAAGTAAACAAAATGCAGTTCCCAGGATCGAAACAATTAATGGCAATCGTCAAGAAACAGATTCGTCAAAATAAAATAGACCAAAAAGAGAGTAGTCTCAAAACAGTATAATATTTTTCAAAATAAAAATCTGGAATAGAAATCCCTCTTCTGTGTGTATCTTTAGAATGCAAATCCAGGACAGCTTTTTGCAACAAAAACAGAGATAAGCTATTAATTAGTGCGTAGCAGAGAGAAGTTACGGCTCCCCAGTGAGATGTCAAAAACCGATCAATCTGGCAAATCTCTTTTAAACAGCAACAATTTAAGTCAAGTAAAAGAAAAATATAGAAAGAAGGGTGCTTGCCTGTTAGTGCGTTCTCTCTTAGAAGATAAGGTGAACGTTCGCTTTATCAGATAGAGCTTGCTGTTGAAAATCCGTCCCACCTTCGTCGGCTGGACCTCGTCCCATAAATTAATGAGATCTGGTCGTCCCAACAAAAATAGGCTTTGAGGTTAATCTCTTCGTTTCTCCCTACCCGGGAGAAGTTTAATCAGTCAAAAAAAAAAGAAAAAACTGACTGATATATCTGAATAAGCTTCTTTTGAGGCAGGAGCCCGTCTCAAAAGCAGGCACAGGCTAAGTCACCCTTCCCGGAAGTCAAACTAATATAACTCTTAATAAGCATGACTACCTAATTCTTTAATTCTTTTCATTCGTCAAATTTCTTACGGACTATAATTTTGAATCATAGTGAGTCCCCATGGACTTTCATACAGTCTCCTGTGAAAATTACCAGTTGAAGGACTGTGAAAATGATGGCTAAAACTGTGTGCGTGTGTGGGGAGGAACCTGCATGGAAATTGTGGGAGTATGTTCTCTTCCTTGCATGTAGGACATGAAAATACATTATATACATGTGGAATTTTAGACTGACCTAGAGACAGGTGTTTGTTGTTTTTGTTTTTAAATCCCAGTTGATTTGTAGTACATTTCTTCCCAATCTTATTACAGTAAATACTAGTGAAAACGTATGAGCCAACTTGAATCACAAGGCAAGTGGGCTGCAGCAGAGGTACTTACTCATTGGTCTTAATCACTTCAGGTGAAACAGAGACACATCAGGTACAACAAGTAAAGGCAGCCAGGGGCATAGAAAGCAAGGCAGGAATGCAATGCAGAAGATTCTGCCTGGAACAGAGGCCTTATGAAGGCAGACTAGTCTAATCCTCCTATTTGTACTACTTCAGTTTGAGGAGCTATGAGTCCTAATAAAGTTTGTCCTAATAAAGGTATTGTGTGACTAAAGATTTTGAATTATTTCCAAGTAAACTTTCATAGGATTATTATACATGTGAAAGCAAAACAGTAAAAGCCTAAGCACTAATATATGTTTTATTTAATGTATTAAATAATTTTGAAGACAATTTTTTTAAAATGACAAATTCTTGTCAAGTATCCCAGTTTTTGCACTGAGGAGCCACAACACAACATGGTAAGGAACATGTTTAGTTTTCAATAAACAGTTGGATCAAAGACTGATCCAAACATAGTGGTGGGGGACCTGCAGCTTGAGGGCCCACTATGCTTCCTCATTTGGCCCATGATGTGGCTTTCCCAAAACCACACCCACTCCCATCATATATGATGTCAGGATAGGACAGGTAAATCCACAGGGCCTCACTGAAAAGGAAGAAACATCCTTCTAAGTGCACTCACTATTCTTAATTTCCACGACACTTGGAAAGTGTCCTTTTTGGGCTCCTTTTTCTATCCCTGCCTACCTGTCGAAGTGGCCCACAATGGGTAGTGTATCTGCCCCACAGAGAAATTTCAAAAATACTGTATCTCATATTAAGTCTTACAAGCAAAATGTCTATTACCATATCATGTTTCTATATTAAGACTGAATATTTACTTGGAATTAATTGGTGATATCTATTGGAAGGAGAATGAGATCATTCTGCCACTGTGGCTGATAGCTTTGCCAGTCTGGCACAAGGGGAAAGGATAAGGTGTATATTAATAGAAATATTTGCCAGTATGCACTTACTGAACAAAAAGATCTCGGAAAGATTGTCTTACTGTTTATATACCCAGTCGATCACTGTACTTTGCAGGTGAGGGCCTCCTACAGATATCAGTTCCACTTAACATAGGAAGCAGATCTTTAGTGTTGTGACACCTACCCTTTGGATTTTCTCCCCTTAAATATTAAATAGATGCCATCTATGTTATCTTTTTGATGCCTACTGACAACCCTCCTCTTTAAACATGCCTTTAAAATAGAGACCTTATCCCAGCCTGTGTCTGCTTTGGAACTGCTTTTTAAGATGCTTTTTAAGATTTTTTTTTTGAGATCTTTTATGTTTAAGATGTTTTTAGTGTTTTGTCCTTTCTTTACTGCCTTGGGCTCCTTCTGGGAGGAAGGGTGGGATAAAAGTTTAATAAACAAAATAAAATATTTTTTTCAAAAAAACCCCCACCTATATCCAGACAAGAAGAGACCAGACTGCACACTGTCATTTACAAGGCTAGAGTTACCCTTCTTTGGGGAAGAAGCAGCAATTGGAAGTTAACAACTAACTCTCACAAGCTAAAGTTGAGATTGAGATAAAGCAATAATTAATCAATGCTAACTGACGCTATGTCTACGAATATAAACAAATGAGGTGGGAATGATGAGGTAGAATGCTGAAGTGGTATGTAGAACTCTACCAATGTGAACTATAGACAAGGAAGTCCACTTTTTAATGCTTGTCCATTTATTTAAAAGATAAGAAAATGTCTCTGCAAATAGAAACTAGTCGATTAGGGAGACTTTTTTAGGTTTTTGTCTGGTATAGTTGCTTCTATGGGGAATTTTGTGGCCCTCCCACCTTTATTTATTTGTATACAAAACAAGTTGCTTCTGGAAGTGTATTGACATAAAATGGATTTTATTCAGCTCTTTCGAATGGCAGTCCAAACAATGTGAGAAGTATACAGGCATACCCCGCTTTAACATATGCAATGGGACCGGAGCTTTGTAGGTAAAGTGAAAATGTACTTAAAGTGAAGCAATTATCTATATATGTACTGCACTGCGATCGCCACTAGATGGCAGCGGAGTCATGCCATTAAGTGTCCGTAATTGCAAAGCACGCATATGGAGCATGTACATTACAGTGAGGTGACGTTAAGCGGGGTATGCCTGTATTCTGCCTTTTCAAAATCATCTTTGTTTAGCTCGTCATCAACTTTTCCCCATTTGATTATTTATATACTTTGCATCATAGATCTATGTAATCTAGTAACTTGTTACCTTGTTCACTAATGAGTGTTAAACATTCTGTGTTGGATATTAAACTGCAACACAGCTGTATATAGAGAAAGGGAAAGTGTAATTCCTTCTATTTTCCTACTTCAGGGACAGGTGCTGATACTTATGTAGGCAAAATCCACACGCTTACTGGAAAGAGGTATGCTCTTTCCATTAGTGCATATTTAAAAAAAAGAAAGGAAGAAAGAAAGAAAAGATCAAAGAGGGAAAAATTGAAGACGCTGAAATTTGCAGAAGTAGATAGAACACAGCCACGCTTCTTTTTCAAAAGTATTTGTGCAAAATCATTAAGAACATTAGAGCCTTGCTGAATCAGGCCAAAGGCATCCTATTCTCACAGTAGCCAGCCAGTTGCTTGTGAGATAGGGGTGGGGGAGAAATTTGATTCAGTTTGCATTTAAAGGTAAACTTACCTAATTGGTATTTTCCAAAACAACATACAAACCAAAACACAGCCATCCTTTGAAATGTGCATATCTCTGAATGTTGCAATGTACTTCTCCAGCCAAGTAATATGTACAAAAATGCATATACTAGGGTAAAGTGTTCATAGAAATTCATACATTAATGGAAATTGCTTTGCAAAAAATGTGTATATTAGGGAAAATGCATACAAAATGTGAATATTATCTCTGCTATCTTTTTGGCGCCTTTTGAAGACTTTCCTCTTTCAGCAAACCTTTTAAGTAGAGACCTGTCCCAGTCTGTGTCTGTGTTAGAATTGCTTGTTAATATGTGTTTTTTAAATAATGTTTTAACCCTTTTTTAAAAGATGTTTTTCAAGCTTTTTAAAAAAATGTTTTAACGTTTTGTTTTAATGTATTTTAAGGTCTGTTTTTATGATGTTTTAAAGTGTTTTTAGCGTTTCTGTTTGCCGCCCTGGGCTCCTGCTGGGAGGAAGGGCAGGATATAAATCAAATAATAAATAAATAAATAAATAAATATGAGAAATTTACACTGAAAGGCTGATTTTTTTAAAAAAAAATCACAAATTGATGTGGAGAAATGAACTTAAGATTGGAAAAATTAGAAACTGAGACAAACCAACATTGACATATTCACCCATTCCTACAAGCAAGACCTGAGTACAACAGCACTTTCCCTATTTGTGATTCCCAGCCACTAATAATACAGACTGCCTTTAACACTAGAGATAGAACAGCTATTATTACTAATACCCATTGATATCCTTATCCCCCACTGAATTTCTCTAAACCTTTAAAACTATTCTATTATTTCAACAAAATGATATTCTATTTCAATGTTGTGTCTTGAAACAAATGGCTCAACGCTACTTTGAAAACAGTAGTAGTTAAAGTGCAAATCCTGGGACACAAAAATGTCCTTGCAGTATAATGCATAGTATTTAATTAATTCCAGGCCTTTTCACTTTGAACTGGATTTTAGACAACTGACAACTTTCCAGCACAGAAAGCTGTTGGTTTGCATGGCAATAGTTTAATGCAGAGCTTGGAAAATTTACCTTTTTGAGCTACAACTCCCATCAGCCCAATCCGCTGGCCATGCTGGCTGGGGCTGATGAGAGTTGTAGTTCAAAAAAGTAACTTTTCCAAGCTCTGATTTAATGACTGGAAATGTTTGTTTCAACTGTGTTTAACATGTTATTACAATGTACTACTTACACAGAACTGTTTATATATTATATACTTATAGCTGATCTGTGACAAATCGGAAGTCAAGTTTTTCTTTTTATTTTTGTTGTATTGTTTTTGTTGTTTGATTTTGTTGTGTTTGTTTTATGAAAATTTGAATAATAAAAATTATTATATAAAAAAAGAACTGTTTGGCAGGCATTTTGAAAATAATTTCATAGTGAAAATTACATTTAATTCTTCTATCAAAGGAGTACTCAAAGGAGTAATTACCACAGGCCTAACCACAAGTGCCAAAGACACTTGAAGAGAGACACTGCTTACAAGTGCCTGTACGCTAATGCTAGGAGCCTCCAAACCAAGATGGGAGAACTGGAGTGCTTGGTCTTAGAGAAGAGCATTGATATAGTGAGCATAACGGAGACCTGGTGGAATGGAGAAAACCAGTGGGATACGGTTATCCCTGGATATAAACTATATCGGAAGGACAGGGAAGGACGTATTGGTGGCGGAGTCGCTCTATACGTGAAAGAAGGCATTGAATCCAGCAAGCTCGAAACCCCAAAAGAGGCAGACTCCTCCACAGAATCGTTGTGGGTGGTGATACCGTGCCCCAGGAGGGACTTAATACTGGAAACGATCTATCGTCCCCCTGATCAAAATGCTCAGGGAGACCTTGAGATGAGATATGAAATTGAGGAAGCATCCAAACTAGGAAATGTGGTAGTAATGGGTGACTTCAACTACCCGGACATAGACTGGCTGCATATGTGTTCCAGTCATGACAAAGAAGCAAAGTTTCTAGATATTCTAAATGACTATTCCCTAGACCAGTTGGTCATGGAACCGACCAGAGGGACGGCAACCCTGGACTTAATCCTCAGTGGGGACCGGGACCTGGTGCGAGATGTAAGTGTTGTTGAACCGATTGGGAGCAGTGACCACAGTGCTATTAAATTAAACATACATGTAACTGGCCAATTGCCAAGAAAATCCAACACGGTCACATTTGACTTCAAAAGAGGAAACTTCACAAAAATGAGGGGATTGGTAAAAAGAAAGCTGAAAAACAAAGTCCAGAGGGTCACATCACTCGAAAATGCTTGGAAGTTGTTTAAAAACACTATCTTAGAAGCTCAACTGGAGTGCATACCGCAGATCAGAAAAGGTACCGCCAGGGCCAAGAAGATGCCAGCATGGTTAACGAGCAAAGTCAAGGAAGCTCTCAGAGGCAAAAAGTCTTCCTTCAGAAAATGGAAGTCTTGTCCAAATGAAGAAAATAAAAAAGAACACAAACTCTGGCAAAAGAAATGCAAGAAGACAATAAGGGATGCTAAAAAAGATTTTGAGGAGCACATTGCTAAGAACATAAAAACCAACAACAAAAAATTCTATAAATACATTCAAAGCAGGAGACCATCTAGGGAGACAATTGGACCCTTGGATGATAAGGGAGTCAAAGGTGTCCTAAAGAACGATAAGGAGATTGCAGAGAAGCTAAATGAATTCTTTGCATCTGTCTTCACAGTGGAAGATATAGGGCAGATCCCTGAACCTGAACTAACATTTGCAGGAAGGGATTCTGAGGAACTAAGACAAATAGTGGTAACGAGAGAGGAAGTTCTAAGCTTAATGGACAATATAAAAACTGACAAATCACCGGGCCCGGATGGCATCCACCCGAGAGTTCTCAAAGAACTCAAAGGTGAAATTGCTGATCTGCTAACTAAAATATGTAACTTGTCCCTCGGGTCCTCCTCCATGCCTGAGGACTGGAAAGTGGCAAATGTAACGCCAATCTTCAAAAAGGGATCCAGAGGGGATCCCGGAAATTACAGGCCAGTTAGCTTAACTTCTGTCCCTGGAAAACTGGTAGAAAGTATTATTAAAGCTAGATTAACTAAGCACATAGAAGAACAAGCCTTGCTGAAGCAGAGCCAGCATGGCTTCTGCAAGGGAAAGTCCTGTCTCAGTAACCTATTAGAATTCTTTGAGAGTGTCAACAAGCATATAGATAGAGGTGATCCAGTGGACATAGTGTACTTAGACTTTCAAAAAGCGTTTGACAAGGTACCTCACCAAAGGCTTCTGAGGAAGCTTAGCAGTCATGGAATAAGAGGAGAGGTCCTCTTGTGGATAAGGAATTGGTTAAGAAGCAGAAAGCAGAGAGTAGGAATAAACGGACAGTTCTCCCAATGGAGGGCTGTAGAAAGTGGAGTCCCTCAAGGATCGGTATTGGGACCTGTACTTTTCAACTTGTTCATTAATGACCTAGAATTAGGAGTGAGCAGTGAAGTGGCCAAGTTTGCTGACGACACTAAATTGTTCAGGGTTGTTAAAACAAAAAGGGATTGCAAAGAGCTCCAAAAAGACCTCTCCAGACTGAGTGAATGGGCGGAAAAATGGCAAATGCAATTCAATATAAACAAGTGTAAAATTATGCATATTGGAGCAAAAAATCTTCATTTCACATATACGCTCATGGGGTCTGAACTGGCGGTGACCGACCAGGAGAGAGACCTCGGGGTTGTAGTGGACAGCACGATGAAAATGTCGACCCAGTGTGCGGCAGCTGTGAAAAAGGCAAATTCCATGCTAGCAATAATTAGGAAAGGTATTGAAAATAAAACAGCCGATATCATAATGCCGTTGTATAAATCTATGGTGCGGCCGCATTTGGAATACTGTGTACAGTTCTGGTCGCCTCATCTCAAAAAGGATATTATAGAGTTGGAAAAGGTTCAGAAGAGGACAACCAGAATGCTCAAGGGGATGGAGCGACTCCCTTACGAGGAAAGGTTGCAGCATTTGGGGCTTTTTAGTTTAGAGAAAAGGCGGGTCAGAGGAGACATGATAGAAGTGTATAAAATTATGCATGGCATTGAGAAAGTGGATAGAGAAAAGTTCTTCTCCCTCTCTCATAATACTAGAAGTCGTGGACATTCAAAGAAGCTGAATGTTGGAAGATTCAGGACAGACAAAAGGAAGTACTTCTTTACTCAGCGCATAGTTAAACTATGGAATTTGCTCCCACAAGATGCAGTAATGGCCACCAGCTTGGATGGCTTTAAAAGAAGATTAGACAAATTCATGGAGGACAGGGCTATCAATGGCTACTAGCCATGATGGCTGTGCTGTGCCACCCTAGTCAGAGGCAGCATGCTTCTGAAAACCAGTTGCCGGAAGCCTCAGGAGGGGAGAGTGTTCTTGCACCCGGGTCGTGCTTGCGGGCTTCCCCCAGGCACCTGGTTGGCCACTGTGAGAACAGGATGCTGGACTAGATGGGCCACTGGCCTGATCCAGCAGGCTTTTCTTATGTTCTTATGTTCTACAGTATGTGAAAAAGTCCCTGTGGAAGAAGATCTAGACTGTAGGGGATAGCAATGATGTCATCAGAATATCCCACGGCTAATATGATGCTACAATGTGTGCAGTGGCTTTGGATTCATTTGCAAAGCACCTTTGAGATGGTTTGGAAATGTGAAATAGAAGTCTTCTACCTAGAGAGTGGGGTGTTCCCCCCCCCTTGCCTATTATCCAGTTTTCAAGGTCTCTGAATCCAGGCTGCTACATATAGTGTTATTACTCCTGCAAAAAAAAGGGCAGGTGTTAGTCTCAGGAAAGAAAACATTCATTTTTAAAATCTTTTTGGTTAGCTCAAATTGTACTTCAAGATATATAATAGAATTCTGACCCCAAATTAATCAAAGTAGTTGCATTGATTCTACACAAAAGTCTTCAGCAGTATAATTCTCAATAAGGGTGGGCTTCCTACACTCAGGTGTGTATTTTCAAGAAAACTGATTCATTGCTTCCAATTAAAATGAATGGGAATAGGTGAGCATTTTGTACCTCTGAAAGTTAGGTTACAACTTGTGTAAATAATGGATGTGAAGTTTATCACGTATTAATACAGATTTCTGTATTAAACTGAACAACATAGATGGCTTAATTCAAGCCAGAAGACATCCAGGGGCCTTCTGAAAATGGTCATAGGGCCCATTCCTAATCACTGAGTAACTACAATAACACACTTAGGATTTCCTGTTTGAATTCTGAATTTCCAGACTTGACTTCCAACACCGCTCAGTTTAGGCAGTAACTACTGAATCCTAGGTGTGGGACTCTGGGTAGTCAGTGATTAGGAATGGGCCCTCTGAACATAGCTTTTATGTAAAGGCTCATACCATTAAGGGTATGGCAAACAGTGTTTTTAAAAAATCAACACAGCTACTGAAAGAATGCCTATTGTTTAGTAAAAAATAGAATAGTTTATTTCAGCTTGCCAAAGGTTGCATATAATAATGTTCAGAACAATATTACCATAGCAACTGTTCAGGCTTTGACTTTGCATAACAACTTCTCAGGTTGTGTTTGAAATTGGAACATGCTTCTTAACATAATTGATGAAGCCAAAATTCAGTACATCTAAGTGCCACTGATTCAACAGAAGAGAGTTGAACTATCTAACTGTAAAAGAGCTTACATTTGACTGGATAGTGCCATAAATTTTTACAGTCTATTGATTACAATGAAATTTAAATGCACCTAAATTTTTCTGGATTGTTGCCAGGGGCGTACCAAGAGGGGGGCAGCCCGCCCCAGGTGCCAACAATAAGGGGATGCATTGTCTCATTCCGATTACCGTGCTTAGCTAGTGTTTGCTCCGCCAGCTGTTTGCCTTGCCAGCCTGCACTGCTCATGCACAAACCGCCTTCTTGTCCTCTCCTTTCCTCCATTACTGCACAGTCAATTTACGCTGCTGAGCAGCATGCGAGCAAGGAGTGTGTGTGGTGTGATTGTGTTAAGAGAAGAGGCCGGCTGGGCTTGTTTAAGTTCCAGTGCCTCTTCCTCCCGACACCTGACCTGCCCTCTTTTGTCAGTAGAAGTACTAAGGAAAAAGGCTAGAGTCAGTAGAAGTATTAAGGAAAAATGCTAGAGCAATGTGTCTCCAGGCAAAACAGGAAAGGGAGAGTTATACCTGTTTCTAGCTGCAGATGGGCTTCTGTGTTTGAAGAGGGAAAGCTGTTCCCACTCTTTTCTACTCTGCAGCAGGAGAAGCTGGGACATCACTTTACTGTGCAACAGGAGCTGAAAGCCTCCTGGCTGCTTGCCAAGAGATGCAGCAAGCATCACTGGTGCTTCTTTATCCACCCACCCACCCAAGCCATTTTTTGGTTGGGGGGGTGAGTCACAGGGCTTCCCTGCTTGGCAGCTAGTCTTGAGTTATAAAACATTAAGGAACCTTTGTGGGTATCTAGTCTGAGTTTGTTCAGAGTTTAGAAAAGTTAGTTTTTTGAACTACAACTCCCATCAGCCCAATCCAGTGGCCATGCTGGCTGGGGCTAATGGGAGTTGTAGTTCAAAAAAAGTAACTTTTCCAAATTCTGTCTTGTTGAGGGATATATTTAGGGCCCAATATTGCCATTCCTTTCCTTTCACAGTTGGTTTTTGGCGTGCATTCTCCCCTCCACCAGCTCCTTTGTTGCTCTAGTTGTGTCCCTCTATTGGTCAGAAAGCATTTACAGAAAGCATTAAAGAAACTAGGCCTGTCCTTCCTCCCTTTTTTACTCTCTGTCCCTGTTTTGGATAGGGAGCTGTTAAAGGAGTAACTTGCCCCCAAATTTGTCTAAATATTTCTAAATATTTCTTTATTTATTCTTTTACTGCATTTGCATCCCACCTTTTCTCCAAGGAGCTCAAGGTGGCCTACGTGGTTCTCCCCCTCCTAGGGTTGCCAGATCTCCGGCAAACGGCCGGAGTCTCCAGCCCCGCCCTTGCCTTTCTCACCTCCAGCCAGAATTGCCTCCATGTTGAATAATCTCCAGTTTTCGGGTGGAGTCTCTGGTTTTTTGGGGGGGCTCCGCCTCTCTGGCTACCACCCCTTACTCTCTGGACTCTCAGCTTCAATTTTTTAAAAAAGTAAGTTTCTAGGTGGTCTAAATCCCGAGATATACACCAAAACGTCAACCACCCCCCCACGCGACTTTTTTTTTTAACAGATCCATGCTCTAGCTACAACTCCCATCAGCCCAATCCAGTGGCCATGCTGGCTGGGGCTGCTGGGAGTTGTAGTTTAAAAAAGTAACTTTTCAAAGCTCTGGCTGTAACCCCGCCCTTTCATGATTGTAGCCAATGATGCCAGAGTTGTGACTTGTTGATCTAGGCATGCCTAGGCTGAACGTCAGAAAATGGTGACTTTGAGATTTTTGCAGTTTGCGTAAGTAATATGGCTTAATGTTTTTTTTCCTCTTCTGTCCAAGAGTCAGACCCTGGGCTATGAAATATGAAAGTATTTAATCCAATATCGGCTTTTCTGAGAGTAAAGCAATTTCTGGGAGTAAAACATGTACCTGGAGTAAACCCCATTGAACTCCATTAGGACTTGCTTTTGAGTAGACATGGTTAGGATTGTGCTGTAAATTAATGGGACTTTTGAATAAACATAGCGCAAGACTTGTGTTTTTTTAAAAAAATGAAGTTTATTTATTTTTATTTATTTATTATTTGATTTATATCCTGCCCTTCCTCCCAGTAGGAGTCCAGGGCGGCAAACAAAAGCACTAAAAACACTTTAAAAATCATAAAAACAGACTTTAAAATATATTAAAACAAAACATCTTTAAAAACATTTTTAAAAGCTTTAAAAACTTTTTTTAAGAAAAGGTTTAAAAATATATTAAAAAGCAATTTCAACACAGACACAGACTGGGATAAGGTCTCAATTTAAAGGACTTGTTAAAAGAAGACGTTCCTTATCACTTGAGGCTGCAGTTTTCCCTGGTTGAGTAAGCCCCATTGAATACATTGGGACTTGCTTCTGAATAAACAAACATAGGATTGCACTATAAATATCTTTACAGGTTATATAAATAATAAACATATTTGATAGTCATCCTTATATAAATATTTTCATAGAATCACAGAATAGTAGAGTTGGAAGGGGCCTATAAGGCCATCAAGTCCAACCCCCTGCTCAATGCAGGAATCCAAATCAAAGCATTCCCGACAGATGGCTGTCCAGCTGCCTCTTGAATGCCTCCAGTGTCGGAGAGCCCACTACCTTTCTAGTAATTGGCTCCATTGTTGTATGGCTCTAACAGTTAGGAAGCTTTTCTGATGTCCAGTCGAAATCTGGCTTCTTGCAACTTGAGCCCATTATTCTGTGTCCTGCACTCTGGGATCATCGAGAAGAGATCCCGGCCCTCCTCTGCGTGGCAACGTTTCAAGTACTTGAAGAGTGCTATCATATCTCCCCTCAGTCTTCTCTTCTCCAGGTTAAATATGCCCAGTTCCTTCAGTCTCTCCTCATAGGACGTTGTTTCCAGTCCCTTGATCATCCTTGTTGCCCTCTTCTGAACCTGTTCCAGTTTGTCTGCATCCTTCTTGAAGTGCAGAGACCAGAACTGGACACAGCACTCAAGATGAGGCCTAACCAGTGCTGAATAGAGGGGAACTAATACTTCACATGATTTGGAAACCATACTTCTGTTAATGCAGCCTGATATAGCATTTGCCTTTTTTGCAGCCACATCACACTGTTGGCTCATATTCAGCTTGTGATCAACAACAATTCCAAGATCCTTCTCGCATGTCGTACTGCTGAGCCAAGTATCCCCCATCTTATAACTGTGCATTTGGTTTCCTTTTCCTAAGTGTAGAACTTTGCATTTATCCCTGTTGAATTTCATTCTGTTGTTTTCAGCCCAATGCTCCAGTCTATCAAGGTCCCTTTGAATTTTCTTTCTGTCTTCCACGATATTAGCTGTGCCCCCCAATTTTGTATCATCTGCAAATTTGATAAGCATGCTCTGTACCTCCTCATCCAAGTAGTTAATAAAAATGTTGAAGAGCACTGGGCCAGGACCGAGCCCTATGGTACCCCACTTATTACTTCCACCCAGTTTTGTCATGCTGTGTCCCTATAAGTATCCAATTTCATACTATGGTTGTACAATACTTCCTTTACATTTTAAGTATGCCTTGGGGTAGTCATGGTTCTCCATTGTTTTCATCCTGAGGGGCAGATAGGCTGAGAAATGGTGAGTAGCCCATGGTCACCCACTACACTTTATAGCTTATTTCCATTTTGAAAAATTAATTAAAACAATTTACATGCAGGCAAAATTTATTAAGTGGATTCACACAATATGTGTAAAGCACATCCAACTCGCATTTAAAGCGCATGACTTCCCCTAAAGAATTCTGGGAAGTGTCATTTCCCCCTCACAGTTATAGTTCTCACCACTCTTGGTGAGTTCTATGGGGCTTAATCCCTTAGTAATAAATGTAAGAGGGGTGATTAGTTGATTATTGAGTGTGGTTTGTACTGGTTTTATATTGTATTTTATTTTATATTGTCAATTTATGTCGCCTAGAGTGGCCGTTAATTCGGCCAGATAGGCGGCTCAAAAATAAAATTTTATTAGTAGTAGTAGTAGTAGTAAGTGTGTTTAGAATTGCAGCCTTCAGGAGCCTCCATCTTTATTCCCCAAAGCTCCCATCTAACATCTCCACAACACTAGGCTCCTTTGTCTCTGCAGTGGCCTTCTGGTGACTGCCCTAGCCTGAAGGCACTTAGCCCTTCTTGCTGAAAGCAAGTAGGCTAGATTAAATGTTCCCTACCCAGGCTCCATCTTTTAGCTAAGATTTCTATCTTAATTTCCAATCAGATATTTTTTTTAATTGTATGCTCCAAGCAACTGTGAATGATGCTTAATGTATCATGCTTAATGACATCACTCGGGCCCGCCCCATGACATCACTAGGGCCCGCCCCTCAAATCTCGGATTTTGGGATGCTTCTGACCTGGCAACCCTACCCCCTCCTCATTTAATCTCCACAACAACTCTGTGAGGTAGGTTAGGCTGAGTGGGGATTCAAACCCTGCTCTCCCAGATCCTAGTCCAACATTCAAACTCTCCTGTTGACCAGACATAGCTTTGATTAACTGTGCTTGCACCCATATTTTTGTCCCTGCAGCTTTGATTTTGTTCCCTGTCTTCTTGGAGCTGTTTGCTTAATAAGAGTTTTAATAAGAGTTATATCCCCTGTTGGGAAAGTCGATGATGATGATGATGATGATAGAACAGAAGTGCTTGCCTGCTTTGATTTTATAAATAAGTTGTGGCTTGTTGGGAGGGTTGTACATTTAATAAGAGTTCTATCCCTTGTTGGAAAGCTGGTGGCCAAGGAATGATAATGATGATTGAATAAGGAAGCACCTGCCTGCAAGCAGAGTCACCTTTAATTTTATTAATAGTGTGGCTTCTTCAAGTCATCAATATCCATTATATATTGGTTAATCATCAGTTAGGGTACCCGTACCAACATGAAACGACATCGACCCACTGGAACACAACAAAGAAAAATTAAAAAAGCAAAAGAGGAGGCAATTGAGGCAATGTCTGGATCAATTTTGAAATATGTAGGGCTGAAAGATGACAATGAATCATCTTCTATAAGCACTGATAATGAGGAAGAGAAAGGAAATGTTAGCAACCAACAGGATAAAAAAAAATGATGGAGAAGAAAGAGATGCTAGTAAAGACCAAGACCAAGACTTTGATGAAGAAAAGGCAATGATATTTTAATTTATTCTGATATCGCTGCTTGGCCAATACCAGTTCCAAACGACTTGAGAGTTAATCTGGTTAAGAGGGGAACCTCTTCAGAATAAAGATGGACCTTTTATCTGTAGTTCAACGAGAAGGAGAAAAGAACAAAGGAGGCATTCAACACTTGACAACTTCATGGTTTTATAAATCTTTACCAAACGGCGAAAAAGTGTTGAGAACTTGGATGGTGTATTCGAAATAAAAAAATTGTTTGTTTTGTTTTTGCTGCAGACTGTTTGAAGATAATGAGACAAAAGCTGGAACATCCAGCTTTATAACTGGCTTTAAAACCTGGTGGAAATTAAATCCTAAAGTCCTTGAACATGAGATATCTGAACAACATCTCTCCTGCTTAGAAAAATGGAAGACCTTGGCAATGGGACTGAAACTCCAAAAAACTATTGTTAAAATCCATCAAGTGGAAATGGATAAAGAGAGAAAAAAAATGGAGAGACATTTTACATCGTCTTTTGGACGTAATTATGTTTTTGGCCAAACAAAACCTTCCTTTCCGTGGTCACAGAGAGGTTTTGTCATCAGCAAAGAAAGGAAATTTTTTGGAGTTGGTAGAATTACTCTCAAATTACGACCCAATTTTGAAGGAACATTTTGTAAAAATTAAACATGCTATTCCTTCTGAAGGGAGATTGATTTCATACTTATCTCCAAAAATTCAAAATGAATTCATTCATCCTCTGGGAAATTACATCAAAGAAAAAATAGTGGCAGATATTAAAAAAGCAAAATACTTTGGAATTCTTTTTGATAGCACTCCCGATGTTTCACACACTGATCAAATGTGTGAAGTGATCAGATACGTCCATATTGAAGATGGTAAAGTTGAAATAAAGGAATCATTCTTGGGCTTCTTTCCTATTTATGAGAAGACTGCTGCTGAACTCACAGAAGAGATCTTGAAACAACTGGATAGTGATGGACTGGACATAAACCTCTGTCATGGTCAAGGATATGACAACGCTGCAACTATGGCCGGTATTCACAATGGTGTTCAGGCAAAAATCAAAGAAATTAATCCCAAGTCCTTATTTGTGCCTTGTGCAAATCATTCTCTGAACCTTTGCGGAGTTCACCCTTTTGGAAGCGTTTCTTCATGTGTGACTTTTTTGGAACTTTGGAAAAAATCATTCATTCTTTTCAGTCTCACCTTGTCGATGGAAAATGCTGCAGAATGTAGGTATAACAGTGAAAATACTTTCCCAGACAAGATGGAGTGCTCATTATGAAGCTGTGTGCACAGTAAAGACAAATTTTGAAAAGTTAGTCTCAACCTTTGAAGTACTGTGTGATCCAAAAGAAAATGTGGACACAAGAGGATCAGCTCAGATTTTGCTCTCTGCTGTATGCGATTTTTCTTTTCTGATTTATCTTTTTTTCTGGTGTAAAGTTTTAGATGAGGTTAATCAGACACAAAAATATTTGCAAACAGCTGGAATCAGCCTTGAACAATGTACAGTGAAACTTCAAGCTTTAAAATTGTTCCTTGAAGATCGGCGCACAGAAATTGTGGAGAAGGCCATTAACTATGCAACATCAAAATGTAAGGAAATGGACATTTACATAGAAAAAAGAATCAAATTTTGAAGAAGAATGCCAGGAGAAATGGCAAAAGATGCTGGTCTTACATTGCCAGAAGAAATCAAAAGGGCAATGTTTGAGTGCCTTGATCGTTTTCACCAAGAACTGGACACTCGTGCTAAAGCAATGGATCAAATAATGTCAATGTTCGCTATCATTCAGCCATTTTCTCTGATTTTTGCAGAAGAAGAAAAACTTCAGAAGTTTTTACCAAATATAATAGAAATTTATGATGAATTTTCTGGTGAAGATATTTTAGTGGAAATTTTTCGACTGCGGAGATATTTGAAAGCCGCTAGAATCTATCCCGAAGAAACAAAGACATGGACATTATTGCAATTTCTAGAATTTATTGTGAAATGGGATTTTTTATGAATCTCTGCCAAACTTATCCTTATGTTTAAGACTTTTCCTAACTATTTGTATATCTGTTGCATCATGTGAAAGAAACTTTTCAAAATTAAAATTAATAAAAAGTGTTATTCGATCAACTATGAGCGAAGATAGATTGACAAATCTGGCTATACTGTCTATTGAACATGAACATGCAAAGATCAATTTTGATGAAGTCATTGACAAATTTGCAGAAGCTAAGGCTCGAAAACAGAAACTGTAATGTTATTATTCATTACTGTGACAGACCAATATGTAGGTATAAGTTTTTCCCTTTTTTTCAAAAAATACATTAATGTAATTAAAAAGTATCAATCCATTACTTTTTTCCTTTTTGTATTGTAATATTTATTAACTTTTATTTATTTATTTATTTATTTATTTATTTATTTATTATTAAACTTTATTTTTTATTTTTTTACTGGCATGGTTATATATACGAAGTTCAATAAAAGAAAATTTTCACTGTCTGCATTTCTTGTCTGGCCATTATTATTCGTTTCATTCCATGATTATTACTGAAAATAATTTTGTCGTTTAGAGGAGGGGGTGTTAAAAAATGATCCGCCCCGGGTGTCAAATATGCTATGTACGCCACTGATTGTTGCATCTATATATTTATTTTCTTTACTGAAGGATGAAACACTTGCATCACTCTTCTAGCACTAGGGGTATATTTAATATCCCATGGGCTGAATGAACTTTGTATGACTTCTACATCAGTCCCATAAGGGGAGAAACAAAGATTACTTTGTTTGATGATACAAAGTTGGATATTACACACAGACAAACTAGGAACATGAAACATCAGTATAATGAAGAATAGCAACTGGTAAACAGGTTAGAATCATTGTTCAGAGTCAGTTTGATTTCAATTTATATTGATACATGCCAATGATAATGCTAGTAAATCCTAAGCTCTTAATTGCATACAATTACTGATTTAAAAAGTTTTCTGTTTCTTAATTACTCATGAAAGTTAATGTAAAGCAATTAAAATGCATCAAACATCCTTTATTACCTTTAGGGCTCTGGAGAATGTTGTTTGCCAAATAATGTGAGGTGGAAACCTAAATAGCCTCAATAGAATTTAAAGTTTTGTTTTGGCAAAATTGGCAGGTGCAGTTTACAGGCCCGGTGGACGTTTGCACAGTCAAAACTGTCAGAAGTTGGTGGCATATAGGCACTTGGAAAGATGGCAGAAGTTGGCAGACTTTATCATTAGCTCAGATGAAAACTTTTATATAATTTGCTGGAGGATATAATCATTTAGCATCTCAGAGGGCATTAATCACACTAGTCTTCCTCCCCTCACCACCCTCATCTTTAATGATGAAGTATATGCTGATATAATGCTATGTGCATGTTCCTATTGAGTTATTTAAATGTGTGTAGGTTCTGTCTGAGAATATCTACATGATTTATTGCATCAATTGCATTTTCTGAGAAAGCTTCATTAATTTAACTGTATTTAAATAAACAAGGCTCAATGTCCAGAGCCTTTGTGTTTATGAAATACAAAGCATATCCTAGTACTTGAGATCATCTTCAAAGTAGACTACACATTTATTACAGTGGGCCAGAAGCACAGTTTGGCTTTTAAGGGCATTCTTCACCTGGAACACTGCATCCCAAGTTCTAAAATAAGAACTATCATCACATATTTGTCTGAAAGTCAGTTCTATTTCCACTATAAGAATATAGAAACATGTCTTCTGTTTTGTAGTAGGTCCACAAGGTGTCTAAAATATTTTACAACCCATTCCTCAAGCAAATTGACTTTAATATGGGACAAAATCTATGTCAGTATAGGACGTTTTGGGCAGCTACTAAATCAGTTCTGGAAAACCTTTGCTTGGTTGAGCCTGTTCATATAGTAAGCACACAAATTGTAAGTTCTACACCTGCTTATATTGTAAACTCTCTGAAAGCGCTGGCATAGTTTCTGCCATGCAAACATTTCCAGTGAGAATGCAAATATGAAAGTGGGTACTTGGAGTAGGAAAGACTCGTGTTTCTTAGCTTTTAGAGACTGAGAAAAAATTTCAAATAATATTTGAATTGACTCTGTTGTTGCGTATCACCTTGTAACAATTGGAATCACCTCCTGGAAATAGAATGGACTGTTTTATATTTTGTTTTAATGGCTTAATGTTGTTCATTGAACAACAGGAAGACAACCATTGTAGGATATATCTTAGGATCTTGATTAAAGTGAATGTTCCGCTTCAAACACATTTTAAATAGGCAAGTCACCCACAACCAATCTGTGTTGGATAATAACTACTATTCAAGAATATATCATAGGGAATTGGATTGCTTGACCGCATTTCCTCTCCTCTACCACCTATAAAGGTTTTCCAAATCACAATATGTACAATATTTTATATGCTGTGAAATTAAATATGAAGTATCAGCCAGGTAATAAATCTTGGTGAAGTATCAATCAAGGAAGGCATCAGCTGTGTTAGGTAGTTACAACCTGGAACAGAATTGGCTAAAAATGTTTAATAATGAAACATTCCAAATATTATACTTTATCAACTTAAAGATAATGTGTTTCAACTGAAAACATTTGAGTAATTCTACTGGTATATTTTCTAATTGAATCCTTTCTCTTTTAAAAGTGAATGTCTTTTTTCTGTATACAGGGCTTTGCCAAATTATTAAAATTTATATATTTTCACATATGAAGTTTTTATTTAAATTTATTTGTTTTCCAAATTTATAACATATATTGGCCAGAACACTATTTCTTACTATATAACATTTTTCTAAGCATAATGCTACCCATGAATGCTTCTGTGCAGGCATGACGCAGCAAGGTGGGCAGTGGTGGTGGTGGTGGCAGAGCACGAAGCAGGTGGAGGCAGCCGAGTGCAAGGTGGTGGTGTGTGAGGCGCCCAACAGGCAGCAAGAAGTGCCCGGCAGTGAGTGAGCGACCAAGAGGGGTGGAGGCAGAGGCAAGAGGGGTGGCAGCCAGCTGCGCTAGCTGAGAGGACTGTGCCGCAGACTTGAGTAGGTGGGTGGATGGAAGGGAGACCTGTGAGGGTGCTGGTCACCCATGGGGGGGGAAGGAGGAAGAGTTCTGGTAAACCTTGTGCAGAGAGGGAGGGAGAGCAGCAGTGACCTGTGTGCAGAGAGGGAGTTAGGGAGGGGAGTACTGGGGATCTATATGCAGGGAGGAAGGGAGAAAGGAGGAACACCAGTGACCCATTGGAGGAGGGGGAGGGGCAGTGCTGATGACCCATGGGTAGGGAGGGGGGGAAGTGCCAGTGACCTGTGGGGGGGAGATACAGAAGTGCCTTCAACCTGTGGGGAGAGGGAGGGGAGAACCAGCAACTCATGGGGAGTGGAAGGGAGGGGCAACCTGATGGGGAGAGGGAAGGAGGACTGCTGGTGAACAATGGGGCGACACTGGTGACAGTAGGCAGGGTTGGCAAGCAAAATTATAGTCAAAATATATATGCCCTATCTTCCAATTTCTATTTTGCATTAACAATGATCACCCATTGACACAATGTGGAAGAAGCTACAGATGAAAACACCTGCACAGGGATTTAGGTACTCTTGCAGAAGACAGATTTTCTATATCCATTTCAATCGGGATTCAGGCCCGGGTTTGGTATGGAAACTGCCTTGGTTTCCCGGTACTATGACCTGTGTTGGGAGAGGCGGGGAAATGTACCTCTGTTGATTTCCTTTGTCTTTTAGTGGTTTTCGATACCATTGACCATGGCATCCTTCTGGGGCAACTGTCTGAGCTGGATGTTGGGGTCACCACATTACGGTGGTTCCATTCTTACTTGGATGGCCGGTACCAGAAGGTGGTTTTTGGGTAACATTGCTCAGCCTCGTGGGTTCTCCAGTATGGGTTCCCATAGGGGTTGGTTCTGTGCCCCATGTTGTTTAACATCTACATGAAAGCACTGAGAGAGGACAGTGTGTTCTTCTGAGTATGCTGATGACATAGAGCTCTACTTCTCCTTTTCATCTTCTGTAGGTGAGGCAGTGGATGTTCTGAATCAGTGCTTGGTTGTTATAATGGACTGGATGAGGACCATTATACAGAAACTTAATCCGGACAAGATTGAGATGCTGTTGGTGGGTGGTTCCTCTGACCAGCAACTGAGTGGTGTGTAGTCTGCTCTAGATGGGGTAATGCTCCTTTCGAAGGAGCAGGTTTGCCATTTCGGGGGGTTCTCCTGGATGCATTGCTGTTGTTTGATGCACAGGTTCCTCAGTGGCGCAGAGTGCCTTCCATCAGCTTACACTGGTGGCCCAAATGTAACTCTATTTGGACAGGGATAACCTGGCTACAGTAATCCATGCTCTGGTAACCTCAAGACTGGAAAATGCAAAGCACTCTATGTGGGGCTGTCTTTGATGCTATAGTTGGAAGCTAATGCAGAGTGTGGCGGCCCAATTGTTGATGGGTTCAAGGCAAACAGATCATATAACACCAATCCTGTTCCAGTTACACCGGCTGCCTGTACTCTTCCAAGCCCAATTCAAAGTGCTGGTTTCGACCTATAAAGCTCTTTATGACTCAGGACCCCAATATCTTCTGGAATGCCTTTCACAATATGAACATACCTGGACACTTAGATTTTCTTCTGAGGCCCTTCTTCAGGTCCCCTCTCTGAGGGAGGCTTGGAGGGTGGTGACAAGGGAGAAAGCCTTTTCAGTTGTGGCTCTCCATCTGTGGAATATACTTCCTAGTGAGGTCTTCCAGATAAAATGGCACCAGGTAAAGACTTACCTTTTTCCCCAGGCATTTGATAGACTGACAAGTTGTCTGTTATTTGTATGCTGCCATACTTCCTGTGCCTGTATGGGGATATTGTGCTATTTTATTGTTCTGTTTTTATAATATGATACATTTGGTTTTATTTTTAACAGTGTGGTAAGTTGTTTGGAGACCTTCAGGTAACAAGCAAATAATAAAGCTAATAAATAATGATGCTGATGCTGGGGGGATTCTGTTCAGTTGTGAAGCCATTCATGTTTACTCAGAAGTAAGGGCTGTTGAGTTCATTGGGGCTGCCAGATAAGAATGCATAGGATTACTGCCCTAATATTTCTTTTCTAAACAGGAACAAGGAGAATGGCAAGGTCATTTTTTTTAAAAAATAGCCATTTTGGTTTTAATGTTCTTTATGTTTCTGTATAGTTAATATAATACAATATAAGAAATTAAATATCAGAAATACATTCTTATTAAATTAAATATTTATTAAATATAAGAAATATTATGTATATTATATTTTATATATTTATATTATATATAAATATATTCTTTAATATAAGATATTAAAATTTGTATGGAATGTGTATTGGTAAAGTTTTGATGGTGTTCTTTTTGGTATCACCCTTCCTGGGTTAGTGGAAACCATAAAGAAATATAATTACTTGATTGATACAAAGGGATGGAGGCTAAATTCAGTTAAGATTCTAGCTAAGCTGAACTATGCTAAACTAACCTGAATTTGCAAAACAATATGTGAACCAACAGATATAATAAATAAATAAAATTATATTGGGAAAATTGCTTGAGAAAATTGTATATCAAGAAAAAATGAATGCAAAGAGATATATATTCACTGAATTTGGACAAAAATGTTAATGAATCTTCATGAGGACAAAAAAAACAAGCTGTTTTAGAAATGTGGAGAACTAAACTTAAGTGGGGAAAAACTTAAATTGATAGATTTGTCAATTCCTACTGTTACATAATTTATATGTTCTGTACAGCACCTAGTACTAATACTGAGCACATATATTAATGTACATCATTCAGAGAGTAATGTTCAGATACATGGAGAAATAGTTATTGGCAAAGGGAGAATTGACACTTCCTATACACTGCTCAGGCAACTTGATAAAAAGATAATGTGTAGATTGAGTTATTAAGGATTGCATCCAACTGGAATTCCCTTTCTTCTCTCTCCACTGCCCTAAAAAATCTGCTACAGAGAGTCCCTTAAATCTCTGAATCAGATTTTAAGGGGGGGTTGCTGCAGGGCAGAGGGGGGAATTCTGCTGCACAAGCTGAATGGCAGCATTGAATACAACCCTAAAGCCGGCGGAGGGGCTTGAATAATGGCTTAAGTGCTACACTGGAAACAGATATGAATGTACACCAGTTGAATGATGCTTAAACTGCCCAGAAGTCAACCAATACACCACTAAAAAGCTCCATTGCTGTATATGTTCCACCAGCAAAGAGAAGAAACACCTGTAGTATAATGCTTCTTTCCCAATGCAGTCAAGGTAATGGGAAGGGAGAAAAAGGTGGGCCCCACAGTTCCCCACCCTACCCACAGCAAACCAGCAGGGCAATGGGCGTGATAGTTGTTCCACAAATGAAGAATATGCATGGTCTTCCCCACCCCATTCTGCACAAGCATAAATATTAATTAGAACAGTTCTGTCCTGTCTTTCATGCGGTAGGTTCATCAGATCACCTCATGATTTTCATTCATGTCTTTACAGCTTTTGCAAAAATAAATCTGGACATGACATAAAACTCTTCAGAGTATTTTCATTTAAATTAAATGTCATACTTCAAATAACTGATGAGTGAATGTTCCATGAGCTGGTAATTGAGTTTGCTTAACTACCTCATAAGCACATATTGCTAAACTAGTCACTAAGGAAATACTTTTTTCAATTCTAAACTGCATTAGGGATTTTTTTAAAAAAAAATCTATATATTTACATAAAGCCTTGCCAGAAATGGTTATTCTTACTGGGTTGGGAAAAGAGGGCATATGGGCTGATTTTTTTTCAATTTTGTAAATGTTAAAGAACCATATATAGGAAATGTATTGATATTCTTTACCTCTATTTCATTACTACCAGAGTTGTGCCCAGAATTATACATGTGGTTTAGGATTTTTTTTCTTTTCTTTATTTATTATTTGATTTATATCTCACCCTTCCTTCCAGTAGGAGCCCAGGGCTTTTTACTACAAGTGCCTTGCATTCTTAAAATTCTATTCCCTTCCACGCCAGTTAACTTGTGGTGCAATCTATGCTAGTGGAATATTAGTATTTTTTTAAGTTCCCCTTTCTTTTGCTATATATAGTAAAATAAATTGATAGAACATTGGTTGCTGATGATTACAGGTTGTATTCAACATACTACTACGGTGAATGTTCCCTCAGGGCAAGGATTTCTTCTTGTAGAACAGAACATTCTCTCTCTCTTCCCCCCATGCAGCCCGTAAATCTGTTTTGGCTTATTTCCCAACCCTCCTGAGTAGATTTTTGTTTTGTTTTTTAATTATTTTTCAATTAACAACAAAGAAAAAATAGCCTCAAAAAACACACCCTATTCCCCTCCCCCAAACCATCCTATCCTATCCCCACCCCTTTTCCTGAAATGAGATACTTGTTTTGAAATTGATTGAAATTGCCTCCTTCATTATGTCCAACATGAAGCACGTTAAGAGATCCACAAACATCTGAACGGGATTGGGACTTGTTCTTTCATATAATCAATTTTTCCAGTAAAGCGTACTCCACAACTTGAGACCCTCCAACATTTTCCAGCTTCATGCAATTATACATCGAACTGCGACCAGCATGAATCCAATTGACATTTTATAGTTGATATCCTGATTGTCCGCTATAAAAAGGTTTAATAAAGCCAGTTCCACCATGAGATGTACTTTTTGCCCAGTAATTTTCCGTATTTCAAAATGTTACAACCTGCCCACACTCCTACCATAGATGAGACTGAGATATTGCAACCCCTCCAGTAATCCAGGGATCCCATATGTAATACAGTGAGTTCCAAAGCAGCTACTTAACTCCCAACTTAAGGATGGAAAATGGAATATCAGTGGACAGCAAAAGAGGTTTAAAGATGTTCTCAAAGCTAATCTAAAAAAATGTAACATAAGCATCGAGAACTGGGAAGCCTTGGCCCATGAGCATCCCAACTGTAGGTCGGCCGTTATCAAAGGTGCTATAGACTTTGAAGAAGCACGAGTACAGGGTGAAAGGGACAAATGAGCTAAGTGGAAGGCACGTCAAGCAAATCCTCATCGTGACCATCTTCCATCTGGAAACCTACATCCTCACTGTGGGAGGCTGTGTGGATCCAGAATTGGCCTCCACAGTCACTTGCGGACTGTTAAAGGCCTTATCTTGGAAGATAATCTTACTCGGCCACAAGTGATTGCCAATGACCGTTGGCCTCCATCTGTGAACTACTAAACCTGCTGTCGCATTGTCGGGATAAAACCCCCACTGTTAAAGGATCATTGGTCAAGCTGTGGATCTGAAGGAAAATGAAAACCAAAGATCATTCTACAGAAGTAAGAGATAATGTAATACAAATGCGTAGATCAGGAAAAGGGTACAAAATAATATCCATGTGTTTGGATATCCCAGTGAGCACACTTGGATCAATAATCAGGAAGTAGAAGCTGCATCAAGGCTATCCATCCCTTGTTCCTTGCTGCCACTCCTCTCATGGATGGTTTCCTCGTTGCTCATCTGCTGTGCCCACTGGCCTGTGTATGCTGTTGTTTAATGCCAGATCGGTACACAATAACATCACACTCATCCATGATTTGATTGTGCCGATTTGGTGTGCATTAACCAAGACCTGAGTGGGTGAGCTGGGAGGAGTTGATCTGATGCAGCTTTGCCCACCTGGATACTCAGTGCAACACCAGCACACGCTGCAGGGACAGGGCAGATGAATTGCTGTAGTCTACAGAACTTCCATCTCTGTCACCAGGAAACCACTCTGTCTTGGAGCTGGCTGCGAGGGCTTGTGTCTGGTGTTGGGCCAGCGAGACAGTAAATGAGGGTTGCTGCTGGTGTACTGTCCACCTTGCTGCCTGGCAGCTTCCCTGACTGAGTTGGAGGAGGCCATCTCGGTCACGGTATTGGAGGAGCCCAGAATGATAGTCCTGGATTATTTCAATGTCCATGCTAGGACTGCCTATAGTGTTCCAGCTCAGGACTTCATGGCCTCTATGATGGCCATGGGGGTGTCTCAAGTTGTCACCAGCCCGATGCATAGGACAGGGCACACCCTCGACTTTGCTTTTGCTCCAGATGGAGGAAGGGGTGATCTGGAGATAGGGGGGTGGACGCCACCCCATTGTCATGGTCAGACCACTTCCTGGTGAAGTTTAAACTTACGGCTCTGATCCTTCCCTGCAGGATTGCTGGTGGCAGATGGTCTGCCCCCGGAGACTAATGGAATGCACTGTATTCCTGAATGCCCTGGGGGAATTCCCAGTAGATAGAGCAGGTGACCCTGTTGAAGCCCTTGTCATGCTGTAGAACAGCAAGACATATCGGGCTCTTGACACGGTTCCCCCTGAGCGTCCTCTCCAGCATTATGGACCCCAGTTTGCACCTTGGTACACCAGTGAGTTAAGGGCAATGAAACAGGCTGGACAATGTCTAGAGCACAAGTGGTGAAAAACATGATGTGAGGCTGATCGGGCATGAGTAAAACATCATAACTGTGCCTACTGTGTCGCAGTGAGGGCGGCGAAGAATGCCCACTTCTCTGCCTCCATCACATCCTCAAGTAGCCTTTCAGTGGACCTTTCCCATATTGTCGGTTCTGTTGACATCAACCCCAGGAAATGGAATTTTGGACCCTTTGGAGGCCCACTGTGAATTGTTTGCAAGGCATTTTGAGGATAAAGTTGCTTGCCTCCATAGCAGTCTTGATGCCCCATCCACACCTACTGTAGTCCCCAATGAGGTGTCCAGTGCAACGTCTGCTGCAACTCCTTGGGAATTGTTTCAGTTGATACAGCCTGATGACAAGATGTTTGCGATGATGTGGCCAGCAACGTGTCCTCTGAACCCTTGTCCTTCTTGGCTTAGTAAAGCTTGCTGAGGGGGGTTGACCGAGTGGAGCCAGGGTGTGGTCAACACGTCATTGTAGGAAGGAGTGGTTCCAGCTGCCTGAAAGAGGCAGTGATCCAACCACTCCTGAAAAAGCTCACCCTGGCCTATTGGTCTGCAACAGTTACCGACTGGTCGCAAATATCACCTTCTTAAGGAAGGTGATTGAGAGGGTTGTGATACAGCAATTGCAAGCACTTTTGGATGAAACAGATTATCTTGATTTGTTCCAGTCTGGGTTCAGGGCTGGTTATGGGCTGGTTATGGGACTGAATCGGGCTTGGTTGCCCTGATGGATGACCTGTATCGGGAGAAGGACAGGCGAGGGCAACCCTTTTACTCTTACTTGATCTCTCAGTGGCTTTTGATACCATTGACCATGGTATCCTTCTGGGCCAACTGAGATTTTACAGTGGTTTCAATCCTATCTCAAAGGCCATTTTCAGATAACAGCATTGGGTGATTGTCTTTCTGCCCCCTGGCACTTATGCTGTGGGGTGCTGTAGGGCACCATCTTTTCCCCCATGCTGTTTAACATCTATATGAAGCCACTGGGAGCGGTCATCCAGAGATTTGGGGCAAAATGTCAGCAGTACGCTGACGATACCCAGCTCCATTTCTCTGCAACACCTGAATTGGGAGAGGTCGTGCAAGCCCTGGGCAACTGCCTGGACTCTGTGGTGGGCTGGATGAGGGCCAATAAACTGAATCCTAGCAAGATGGAGGCACTGTGGGTTGGTGGTTCCCAACTTCAGATAATTGGTCAGTTCCCTGCCTTGGATGGGGTTGTACTCCCTCTGAAAGAGCAGGTCCATAGTCTCGGGGTGCTCCTGGATCCATCTTTGTCGCTAGAGGCCCAGGTGATCTCAGTGGCTAGGAGTGCCTTTTACCAACATCGGCTGATAAGACAGCTGCAACTGTTTCTGGACAGGGATAGCCTGATCACATGCACTGGTAACCTCCAAGCTGGATTACTGTAATGTGCTCTATGTGGGGCTGCCCTTGAGGTTGGTCTGGAAGTTGTAGCTGGTGCAAAATGTGGCAGCAAGACTGCTCACTGGGGCAGGCTATCACCAGCATGTCACCCCGCTGCTGAAAGAATTGCACTGGCTGCCCATTTCCTTCCGGGCCTCGTTCAAGGTTCTAATTTTGGTATATAAAGCCGTATAAAGCTTGGGACCAGGATACCTGAAAGACCATCTTATCTCTTATATATGTAATCACGGCGCTCTGCAATTGAGGGCCTCCTGCGGATACTTATCAGGAGGTCCATTCTGCACAATATAGGAAAATACCTTTAGTGTGGCAGCACCTACCCTTTGGAATTTCTACCCTTCAATCAGAGCTTGGAAAAGTTACTTTTTTGAACTACAACTCCCATCAGCCCAATCCAGTGGCCATGCTGGCTGGGGCTGATGGGAGTGGTAGTTCAAAAAAGTAACTTTTCCAAGCTCTGCCTTCAATATTAGATTGGTGCCATCTCTGTTATCTTTTTGGCGCCTATTGAAGAACTTCCTCTTTCAACAAGCCTTTTAAGTTGAGACCTTATCGCAGTCTCTGTCCGTGTTGGGATTGCTTTTTAGTATGTTTTTAAACCTTTTTTTTACATTTTTAAACTTTTTTTTTAAAAAAGATGTCTTGAAAGCTTTTAAAAATGTTTTTAAAGATGTTTTGTTTTAATGTATTTTAAAGTCTGTCTTTATGATGTTTTAAAGTGTTTTTAGTGTTCTTGTTTGCCACCCTGGGCTCCTGCTGGGAGGAAGGTCGGGATATAAATCAAATAATAAATAAATAAATAAATCACACCACCCAGACACTGCCAAGAAAAGGCTGTCCCTCAATATTCAGTGCTCAAACATTTGTGAGAGAAGCCACAGACAGGCCAACAATCAATTTGAAGGAGCTACAGAGTTCAGTTGCTGGAAGTAGAGTAATGGTGCAAGAGCTCTGCATAACACTGGCTGGTATGGGAGAGTAGCAAGAAAGAAGCCGTTACTCAAAAAGTACCTGCTTAAAACATGTCTTGAGTTTGCCAGAAAGCATGAGAGTGCCCTAGCTGCAACATGGGAAAAGGCTTTGTGGTCATATGAAACCAAGAGAGAGCTTTTTGGCCAAAATTCAAAGCGCTATGTGTGGCGTAAACCTAACACTGTCCATGCCTCAAGACACACCATCCCTACAGTGCTACAGTGAAGTATGGTGATGCTGTGTGGATGCTTCTCATCAGCAGGGACTGGGCATCTTGTTAAAACTGAAGGAAGAATGGATGGAGCAAAATACAGGGAAATACAGCAAGAGAACCTGCTTCAGTCCACTAAAAAACTGAAGCTTGGGAGGAAATTCACTTTTCAGGAGGACAATGATCCCAAGCACAAAGCAACATCGGCATGGCTCAAGGACAAAAGGTGAATGTCTTATAGTGGCCCACTCAAAGTCCTGATCTCAATCCCATTGAGAATCTGTGGCACTCTTTGAAAATTGTGGTCCACAAGCAACGTTCAACCAACCGGAATGACCTGGAGTGAATCTGCCAAGAAAAATGAGCCAAAATCCCTCCAACACTGTGTGCAAAGCTAGTACATACCTACCCCAAAAAACTTAAAGGTATTATTGCAAAAATAATTGATTTTGAGTTTGTTTCAAAATATAGTATGATACAGAACAAAATTACAATATACCATTTGTAATTCAGTAATATGAGAGCATTGGTCAGGGGTCTGATTACTTTTGCAAGGCACTGTATGTACCAGATGAACGTATATTAGATAACCTCTTGGAACAATTTTTAAGGTCATCTCTTTAATGGAGGACACTACTGTCTTTAATGGAAACCTTGTCCACATAGTGTTCCACATGTCCTCCTCAATATGTTAACCCAGATCTGCTCCCCCTTGAGTAAGTGTCATACCTAAGCCCATATCTTTGCTTATTAAAAATGTATATAAGTTGGAGATCTGACCTTTCTCAACATTAATATTGTCAAGTAAAAATTGATCCCTCAATGCTGACCTCCTGAGTAGATTTGGGGATAGCACAGGTGCAAAGAGGGAGGAAAAGTCCCATTGCACTAGCAGAAATCCTTATATTTCCACCATTATTTAGTTGAATATTGCCCACAGTTTTGGTTTCAAATGTTGGCTTTGGAATTTTACTACAAATACTAACAAAAAACAAAACAAAATTATGGGTAGTGCCTGTTCTGGCCTCAACACATGCTGAGCTGTGTGTCTATCAAGGCAGATAAATTCACATCCAATCCACCCTTTATATAACTCAAATCTTCTATTTTATTAAGTAATCTTGAACAACAAATAATAAATTCAGCAAGAAAACAAAGATAATAGAGAAATTAGTTGAACAAAGGAGTTGGAATGGATGTGTGGTGAAAAAGTAATGCACAGCCAAGCCCTCCAACCTATGGAGAACCAGGCCTGAAGGACGATGTCTACCTTCTAAAAAGAACCACCCCAAACACAGAAGTAAGGACTCTTTCCAGGAGCAGCCAAACAAGGCATGATAGACAATCAGACCTAAGCAGTTGCTAACAGATTGACTAAAGAGAATTCTACATAGCAGCCTGCAGGCAATATGTTAATGCCCAGTTGGGGCAGAACAGTGCCATCTTAGAAAAAAATGTTCTGACTTTTCAGGAGCATATATTAGGGTTGCCAGGTTCATGGCCTGAAATTGATCCTGTATCTTTTGGAGAAGAGAAAGTCAGCCAAGTGCAGGTGTTCTTGCAACACTGTAATAAGAAAAACCACAAGGTGGAATTCTCCCTTCCACCTGCACAACTTTTAAAGATACAGAAGACCTCTTGGTTGCCAGGCCTCATTTTTGGTGACACGGGGCTGCAGTGGGTAGGTTACGGTAGGGGGAGAAAACAAAACTCAGGTGTCCTTACTTGCATGAGTGCTTTCTATTAAAATGATTAAATTATTTAAATGTGCAGCATTATTAAGCAGGAACAACTTTTTTATTAATATAAAACACCCCTAAATATTTCAATAACAATATTTCATTTCCCAACTGAAGGTTTTTACTGCCCGTATGCAGTTTAGAACTTTTTAGTAGCTAGCCCTCACTAATTTAGACATAATCCTGTTTTAATTGGATGTCGATCAGAACCATGATCTTCTGATCCCTTTCAGTACAATTCCTTGGGAATGAATAATTTTACAGATTCTGATTATTAGGAGCTGTGGTCTTCTGAAAAGTTAGAATAATCATGCCTTAAAGAGGTGAGGTAGTACTTGTTGTGCTTATTTATTTTATAAAAAATTCTATACAGTAGTTAATGCTATACTACATAGTCCTGAAGAATCTATAAATTGCCAGCTACTTCTTTTGCTGATATTGCAAACTGCTTTAATCTTTCCTGATCCTCAGGAAGTGGATATATAAAGCTATTGTTGTGTGCCATCCCAATCTCTGAGTGGTGAGATTTCCAGGGGTCCCTGTGCTCACCCAGGGTTTGGTTTCCTTGGGAAGAAGGTCAGCGGAAACTGTGGTGCCTTTATGAAATATCCACACACATTCCAACCTGAGCTTAAGATGGAGGGGTTCAAGGCATCAGCAGTCCAATATGCAGCTTTTCCATCAGGGTTACAAGAGGCACCCCAAAGCCATGGTGCAGAGAGCCAGTCTCTCTGCCTGCCTCCAGTTCTCAGCCTTTCTCAGACAGAACTCAAAATTTGGCCCCAGGAGCGGGGGTGGCTCTCCTGAAGAGTTTCAATGAGAAAAGGATCTCTCTGGCCCATTCACCAGTTGATGGGCACCTGATAGACCCATTAACCCACCTGGCCACTCCATTAGATTAACAAAAGAAACTCATTTGAACAGCAAAGTGGGTTTCTCACCCCAAGGCACAGGGTTCCAAATCAGAGGCTGGAAGGGGACTCATAGAAATTATCCATCTCAACCCCAAAACCCGTAACACTATGAATTTCTGACAGTAATTCAGAACTGAAGATTTATCTGAATATAATTTGCCAACAGGATTAACTAAAATTATATGGACTATTCTAATCCATGTAATCCAATGTGATGTAGTGGTTAGAGTGTTGGATTAGGTCCTGGGAGACCAGAGTTCGAATCCCCACTTAGCCATGAAGCTCACTGGGTGACCTTGGGCCAGTTACTGCCTCTCAGCCTAACCTACCACACAGGGTTGTTGTGGGGATTAAATAAGGAGGAGGACAACCATATATGCTACCTTCAGCTCCTTAGAGAAAAGGTGGGATATAAATGCAATAAATACAGTAAGACCCCACACATATGGCAGGTTCCATTCCAGGTCACTGCCAAAAAGCGAAAGTGGGGCCCTACTCAGCTGTAGCGCAGGGAGCTCCAGCCGCTGTGCTGTAGCTGACAGCGATCAGCTGGAGCACAGGAGCTCACCACGCTACAGCTGATCACACACTACAGCTGATCAGCTGGAGTACGCAATCAGCTGGAGTGCGGGGAGCTCCAGCCGCTGTGCTCCAGCTGACAGGGATCAGCTGTAGTGTGCAAGCTCCCCACCCTACAGCTGATCACGCACTACAGCTGATCAGCTTGAATGCATGATCAGCTGTAGCGTGGGGAGCGCTCGCGCTCCAGCTGATCCCTGTCAGCTGTAGCATGTGAGCTCCCTCAGCTACAGCTGATCGCACACTACAGCTTATCAGCTGGAGTGTGCGATCAGCTGTAGCGTGGGGATCTCCATCCGCCACAATCCAGCTGACAGGGATCAGATGGAGCACGGGGAGCTCCAGCCGCCACAATCTAGCTGACAGGGATCAGATGGAGCGGGGAAGCTCCCCGCTCTACAGCTGATCCCTCTCAGCTGTAGTGTGTGATCAGCTAGAGCGTGGGGTGCTTGTGCACTCTAGCTGATCACTGTCAGCTGGAGCGTGGTGGCTGGAGCTCCTCATGCTACAGCTGCTTGCCCCGCTGGTGCTGCTGTTTTAGTGGAACACCAAGAAGCTGGGCACCAAGAAATGGGGTCCTACTGTAACTAAATAATCCAACTGGTGAATTTCTATGCATTATGGAGATACAGGATAGGATTGTGTGATTTCTTGAACTTCAGAGCACAAGGGTTGAAGAATGGATGCTGAGAGCTAGAAGTGCTATCTTATAGAGCAGCAAAAGGGTTATTATTTTTTTACTTACCTTTGGAACTGCACTGCTGCTGGTGGTGGTGATTTTCAGGCAGGTCATGAATCCAATAACTATCAGGGGTTGCCAGACCTGTAATCAAGTAAAGAAAAAAAATAAGATGTAGCTGAACAGTATTCATTAAGCATAATGTGCAGTTTAATCTATGGCTGAGGAGAAATTCTGCTGGTCAACTGGCAAACTGGACAGAGAATACTTTCACAAGCAACTCTTCTGATGTCTCTGTTGCCAGCAGGGGTGATTAGTGAATAAAATGGATTTCTTTTAACAGAGTGTGGTCCCTTTTACAGAAGACTTCTGTTAGATGTACACATACACAAAAGAACACATATATAATTCTATGAATAACTTAGTTTCTGTACTTTTTCCCTTTTTGTTTTATTCCTCCCCCATCCTGTACTGGAGTTCTTTATCACTTTTGTTGTCATTAGTGGTGTGTCCAAAGGCCTAGTACACTTAGAAATAAGACTTTGGAGGCAGACTAAGGTTGTTTGATCATGCCTTTGCATACAGGCACAAACAGTCTCCCATTCTTCCAGAATTCTTCATGTCCTGCCATGTTGATGTGCTCTAGGGTTATCAGGTCTTGGGTTTTTGGCAAGAGACTGGAGTTTTGGGGTCCTTTCTGGGTCTCTGTGTGAGTCACCTTAATCTCCGGACTCTCAGCTTTCATTAAAAAAAAAGTTTCTAGGTGGTCTGGTTCACAAGATATACACCAAAATGTCAGCCACTCCCAATGTCTGTTAAATGAGCTTGTAGCTGGTTGCTCTAACCCTGCCCAACCAAAGTCAGGGTTGTGATTGATAAGGGATTTGTTGATCTCCAGGCTGTAGCTAGAACCCATTGCAAGGCCAGAAAACTGTGGTTTTTTCCTCCTTATCTGAAAATCTCATAAATTGAGTAAGTATAGAGCTTTCAGTCTTTTTCTCTCATGTGTGCAAGAGTCAAACAAGTTTAAATTTTCCTGGGCTGTTGAAGAGGGCAGTGTTTTGAAAACTTTCCCAATAGGAAGCTTTAATCCATTACTCGTTTTTCTGGAAGTAAAGCTGCAATGCTATCCCACATACCCTGAGTAAACCCCATTGAATTCAGTAGGACTTACTTTTGAGTAGATATGGGTACAATTGTGCTGTAAATTAATGGGACCTTTGCATAAACATACAAACAAATTGTGCTTGTGTTGTAACTATTTCTCTCCCCCTCTAATCCTATTTTTAAAGCAATGAGACAAGGCTTGCTTAGGTATCACTGTTTTTATTATGTAGGAACTAATACTGTTTCTTTTTAAAAAATATTCTGCAATGACCAACTGATTTTAACAATAAATTATTACAGTAGGGTCCCACTCATACAGCAGGTTATGTTCTGGACCCCCGCTGTAATGCAAAAACCGCTGTAAAGCAGAATGCATTGAAGATAATGGGGCACGTTGCGCAAAAATGATGTGAAAATGGCACGCAACAAGCAAAAGCTGCTGTAAAAGCGGAACAAGCACTGTAGGAGTGGGGCCTTTCTGCAATTGACAACTGCTATATTAGCTGAACGCTGAAAAGCGAAGCACTGTAAAGCGGGGCCCTACTGTATGTGGGGTGTATGTATTTTTACATCTCCTCTGTGTGTGTATATATGGAGTTTTTTCAACAACCCTGTGAGGTAGGGTTGCCAACTGGAAACCAAGGCAGCTCACAATAAGAAATTGATCCCTTTAACATCCCATAACCATAAAAACAAGTACCAACAGTTGCAAAACAGCTTAAAGTGTCACGATTCTTAATTTTGGGTTGGGTGAGTGTTCCTTATCACTTGAGGTTGCAGTTCTGTGCATGCTTCCCTGTTTGAGTAAGCCCCATTGAATACTTTGGGAGTTGTTTCTGAGTAAACAAAAATGGAATTGTACAAATATAGAATTGCACTATAAATAGGGTTGCCATATTCCAGTTCCACAAATCTGGCAGGCTAATTTGCATATTATGCAAATTATTTGCATATTAATATTTGGATTGTCCAGTTGTTTTGTTTTTGTGCCTAGGAATTACCACCAAAACCTGGGGAAAGATGTGAGAATGGAAAACCAAGTGATTCTAAAAACACTGAAGTGTAGTGGATGTGTAGGGTTGCCATATTCCAGTTCCACAAATCCGGGCAGGTTAATTTGCATATTATACAAATTATTTGCATATTATTTGCATATTATGCAAATATTTGCATATTAATATTTGGATTGTCCAGTTGTTTTGTTTTTGTGCCTAGGAATTACCACCAAAACCTGGGGAAAGATGTGAGAAATCTTTTTTTAAAAAGCAACATTTTCAGCCTTAAATGCCTAGACTCTAGTTTCCAACTCTATGGAATATTTATTGATTGATTAAGAGGATTTATATCCTGCCCTTCTGCTGTTAAAAACAGAGCTCAGGACAGCTTACAAATATAATAAAAACAATAAAAATACACAATCAATATAAAAACATAATAAAAACACAAAATAGCAACAAACAAAGTAAGTCAGGGCAGCAGTACGGTTAACCATTACATATACAGTAGGGCCCCGCTTACCGGCACTTCGCTTACCGGCATTCTGCTAATGCGGCGGCTTTCATTCCCCATTTTAAAGCCGATTTTGCGCTTTTGCAGCATTTTGGCATCATTTCCTCGCAACATGCCCCATTATACTCAATGGGGTTCCGCTTTACGGCGATTTCTGCTTTACGGCGGGGGTCCGGAACAGAACCTGCCGTATAAGCGGGGCCCGCCTGTATGATATATTTCAGAGATGTGGTGGGTGGAGAAAAACAAGAAGCCAAAATGTTAGGAAAAGGAGTCTTTCACGCCACATGCTCAGTTCTAAATACTGTTGCAGCAAGTTTTACAAGTTCCTCCAGTATTCCACTGGTGCAGGCACTCAGACATTCAGAGTATCTGTATGTTTCTTAGGTTTTATAAAAGCAGAGCTTTGCTTAACTCAAAATTTCTTCTCCCTTTGATCAACCACATCTACACAGGTTCCACCTCCATACTCAAAATGAAACTCGGCCTGGAAGTGTGCAACATACCTTGCTAATTAATTACCAATGCCAGAATGTCTGTCTTATCGACTACTCTCCTGCTCCCCCACCCCCATCAGGCATCATGAAAGACTGCTGTTGCTTCTATAATAATAATAATAAGAATAAATTTTATTTTTCAGCCGCCTATCTGTCCGGGTTAGGGACACTCTAGGCGACGAACAACAAGAATAAAAGCAATACATATACATCAACATAACCAAATTTTAAGCTAACGAAACCATCCGTTAATTCAATTATAACATAAATTAATCTGTCCCAATCTTGTAGGCCTGCCTGAACAGCCAGGTCTTCAAGGCTCGGCGATAGCTGGACAAGGAGGGAGCATGTCTGAGATCAAAAGGGATAGAGTTCCAGAGGGTGGGGGCCACAACAGAGAATGCCCTCTCTCTGGTCCGTACCAGCCTAGCTGTTCTCACCGGTGGGACCGAGAGAAGGTCTTGCGAGGCTGATCTCGTCAGGTGGCACAATCGGTGATTCTGGAGGCGTTCCTTCAGATATACTGGGCCGAAACTGTATAGGGTTTTAAAGGTCAACACCAACACCTTGAATTGGGCCCGGTAGACAACTGGTAACCAGTGAAGATCTAATAACACTGGGGTGATATGCTCCCAGCGACGGCTATGCGTAATCAAGCTGTAGGAGTGAGGTTAATACAAATAGGGGAAAAACAACACAAAAGGCAGTAACACTTTCCTAAATGTAATACCATACCAACCACAACAAGATTCCTATGAGTAAGGCAGAAAACTCAGCATCCCACAACCAATCAGGATTCATAACCAAAAGCCCAAACTAAAAAAATCCTAGCAGCCAGTCAGCCAAGGTCGCAGAAATCCCCATGCAGCACAACCTGACCTGGGGACTGCAGTTAATGCAAAATGCTGCAGCAGCACAATTGCTGACATGAGTGAGATCCTATCAGCACATAATACCTCTGCTCTGAAATCTGCATTGGTTGCTGATTTGCTACCAGGCCAAGTTCAAGCTGTGCTTTCCATGTTATGGGTGCCACATAGTACTTGTTCTACTCTTGTAATAAATCAGTCCTGTAAAGTGGCAGCACCACACTTTGGAATTCCTTGCCTATTGACATTAGGCAGACGCCTCTTTTCAGTGCCTGCTAAAATCAGTTTTCTTGAGGCAAGCCTCTCCAGACATGTGGAAGCTATTGTGTTTTTAAATCTGTTTTTAACTCATTGTTGGCTTTATTATTTTGAATGTTTTAAGTATCTGTCCTTAACGCTTTTGCCAATAATTTTATTGTTTTAACTCTTTCTGTAAACCGCTTTGAGATTTTTTTACAATAAAGCAGTATATAAATGTTGTAAATAAAAATACATAAATAAATGGTGGAGTCACTGTGGCCCTTGAGTCTCTTCCCACTTTTAGGAACCAAGGAATCTGGCTTATACTGATTCAGGCCATTTAGTACCATGATTTCTTAAGTGCAATACCCTACCAACCACAACAAGATTCCTATGAGTAAGGCAGAAAACTAAGCATCTCACAACCAGTCAGGATTCCTAACCAAAAACCAAAAATATGATAAATGAAGAAATATGTATATAAGCATGACTATCAAATATATTTATTATTTACACAAACTGTAAAGATATTTATAGTGTAATCCTAGGTTTATTTATTCAGAAGCATGTCCCAGTGTATTCAGTGGGGCTTACTCAAACAGGGACAGAAATACAACCTCAAGTGATAAGCAACTTCACTGACACAACCCAAAATTCCGAATCATGCCACTTTACGCTGTTTTGCAACTGTTTATACTTGTTTTATGGTTATTGGATTTTAAATGGCTTTATTTCTTGTTGTGAGCTGCCTTGGTTTCCAACCCTACCTCACAGGGTTTTGGAAAGACTCCATACACACACATTGCAGATGTATAAATACATACAGCCCATATAATAGTTTATTGTCAAACCAGTTGGTCATTGCAGAAAAATCAGTATTAGTTTTTAAAAAATCAGTATTAGTTTCCTACAGAATAAAAAGTGTAATACCTAAGTAAGCCCTGCCTACTTGTTTTAAAATAGGACTGGAGGAGGAGACAGAAAGAGTTAGAACACAAACACAATTCTTTTTTTACATTCACTCCAAAGTCCCATTGATTTTCAGCACATTCATAACCATGTCTACTCAAAAGTAAGTCCTATTGAATTCAATGGGATTTACTCTGGGCATATGGAATTGGCATGCTTTTACCCCCACAAAAGCAAGTATTGGGAAGTTTTTCAAAACATTACCAAGGATCTGACTCCTGCACACGAGGAAAAAAATACTGAAATGTATATACTTACCCAATTTATGAGATTTTCAGGTAAACGGGGGGAAACCACAATTTTCTGGCATTGCAATGAGGTTTTCTAGGTCAGTCAAACTGAAACACAACCCTGGCTTCACTGATCGGCTGCAATCCTGAACGGCCGGGGTTAAAGCTTTGAAATGCTATACAGTACTGTTTAAAGAAAGATTTAACAGTTGGGGCAGCTGACGTTTTTATGTATATCTTGAGAACCGGACCACCTAGAAACTTAATTTTTTAAAAAAATTAAAGCTGAGAATCCGGGCCACCTAAGGGGCTAAACGGGTGCTGGGTGGCATGCAAAGAATCTGGGTAAAACCCGGCTAACCAGGCAATATGGCAACCCTAACTATAAACATCTTTACAGGTTATGTAAATAATAAACAACTTTGACAGTCATGCTTATATAAATCTTATGTTCTGATAAGTATCTGATTTCACACTATGATTGTACATTTTAAGTGTGCATTCCAGGCATTTAAGTGGGCATTCAAGGCAGGGGGTTTCCAACCCCATTTGCAGAGGATCCCTAGTCCAGCTTTACCAGCAGCACAATCCAAACTATATCTACTCAGAAATAAGTCCTACTGAGTTCTATGGGGCTTAGTTCTTTAGTAAATGTGTTTAGAATTGCAGCCTTCAGGGGCATCCATCTTTACTCCTGAGAGTTCACATCTAACATATCCACAACACTAGGCTCCTTCCTTCCCACAATGGGCTTCTGGTGACTGGGCTGGCCTGAGGGCACTTAAACCCTTCTTGCCAGAATCAAGTAGGCTAGCTAAATGTTCCCTACCCAGGCTCCATCTTTTTGTTCCATCTTAATTTCCAATCAGGGAATTTTTTTTTGTTTGAATTGGATACTGCAAGCAACTGTGGTTGATGCTTAATGGCATCACTAGGGCCCACCCCTGTGACATCACTAGGGCCTGCCTCTGAAATCTCAGGGTTTGCGATTTTTCTGACCTGGCAACCCTAAGAATTAATCTGTGATTTAACATAAGACATTCTAAAATACTAGCCTGAATCAAGGAATGAAACTGCCACAAACAAAGAAACAATACTTTTTAATTTGTGTGTGTGTGTGTGCGACAGTACTTACTGATATGAAGTACTGGCACCCATTCTTTTGCTGCCCACTGGAGCAATTTTTCCCTGCCACCCATGACACTTCTATCAAGAAATAAGTATCAGCACCTAACCCCCCCCAAAAAACCCCACTGATTGCATGCATAACAGTTTGAAAACACAAAACACTTTAAAAGTCATTGCTCACATCCATAGGGTTGCCATATTGCCCAGCTAGCCGGGTTTTACCCGGATTCTATGCATGCCACCCGGCGCCCAGCTAGCCCCTTACGTGGCCCAGATTCTCAGCTTTAATTTAAAAAACAAATTAAGTTTCTAGGTGGTCCGGTTCTCGAAATATACATAAAAACGTCAGCCACCCCCTCGACTGTTAAATCTTTCTTTAAACAGTATTGTACTATAGTACTTTGTAGCTTTAACCCCGCCCGTTCAGCATTGCAGCCAATCAGGGATTGTGTTTCAGTTTCATTGACCTGTCTAGAAAACAAAATGGTGGTTTCACCCCCCCCCCCCGTTTATCTGAAAATCTCATATATACATTTCAGTTTTTTTTTCCTCTTGTGTGCAGGAGTCAGAGCTTGGGCAGTGTTTTGAAAACCTTCCCAATACTTGCTTTTTTTAAAAGCAATGCTAATCCCATATGCCCAAAGTAAATCCCATTTAATTCAATAGGACTTACTTTGAGTATGAATGTGCTGAAAATCAATGGGACTTTGGAGTGAATGTAAAAAAGAATTATGTTTGTGTTCTAACTCTTTCTGTCTCCAGTCCTATTTTAAAGCAAGTAGGCAGGGCTTACTTAGGTATTACAGTTTTTATTCTGTAGGAAAGTAATACTGATTTTTTTAAAACTAATACTGATTTTTCTGCAATGACCAACTGGTTTGACAATAAACTATTATATGGGCTGTATGTATTTATACATCTGCAATGTGTGTGTATGGAGTCTTTCCAAAACCCTGTGAGGTAGGGTTGGAAACCAAGGCAGCTCACAACAAGAAATAAAGCCATTTAAAATCCAATAACCATAAAACAAGTATAAACAGTTGCAAAACAGCGTAAAGTGGCATGATTCGGAATTTTGGGTTGTGTGAATGAAGTTGCTCATCACTTGAGGTTGCATGTCTGTCCCTGTTTGAGTAAGCCCCACTGAATACGCTGGGACTTGCTTCTGAATAAATAAACTTAGGATTGCACTATAAATATCTTTACAGTTTGTGTAAATAATAAATATATTTGATAGTCATGCTTATATACATATTTCTTCATTTATCATATTTTTGGTTTTGGTTAGGAATCCTGGCTGGTTGTGAGATGCTTAGTTTTTTGCCTTACTCATAGGAATCTTGTTGTGGTTGGTATGGTATTACATTTAGGAAAGTGTTACTGCCTTCTGTGTTTTTTTTCCTGTTTGCATTTCACTTATCTTTAACCTCACTCCGTTACAGCCATAGAAGCAACAGCAGCATATGCAAGATAATTAACTCCCATTAGTGATAAGAACAAGAATTTATAATTATTATTTCAATTAAAACAAGAAGCTTATCAATACTTTGAAGAGGACCAGATATTTATTTTCTTTCTGAGCCCAGGACAGGGTCTTTCATGACGCCCGGTGTGTGTGGGGGAGCAGGAGAGTAGTTGATAAGACAGACATCCTGGCATTGGTAATCTAATTAGCAAGGTATGTGTGGGGTTGTTGCACACTTCCAGGCCGAGTTTCATTTTGAGTATGGAGGTGGAACCTGTGTAGATGTGGTTGATCAAAGGGAGAAGAAATTTTGAGTTAAGCAAAGCTCTGCTTTTATAAAACCTAAGAAACATACAGATACTTTGAATTCTGAGTGCCTGCACCAGTGGAATACTGGAGGAACTTGTAAAACTTGCTGCAACAGTATTTAGAACTGAGCATGTAGTGTGAAAGACTCCTTTTCCTAACATTTTGGCTTCTTGTTTTTCTCCACCCACCACATCTCTGAAATATATTGTATATGTAATGGTTAACCGTGCTTCTGCCCTGACTTACTTTATGTTTGTTGCTATTTTGTGTTTTTATTATGTTTTTATATTGATTGTGTATTTTTATTGTTTTTATTATACTTGTAAGCTGTGCTGAGCTCTGTTTTTAACAGCAGAAGGGCAGGATATAAATTCTCTTAATCAATCAATAAATACTCCATAGAGTTGGAAACTAGAGTCTAGGCATTTAAGGCTGAAAATGTTGCTTTTAAAAAAAAGATTTCTCACATCTTTCCCCAGTTTTTGGTGATAATTCCTAGGCACAAAAACAAAACAACTGGACAATCCAAATATTAATATGCAAATATTTGCATAATATGCAAATAATATGCAAATAATTTGTATAATATGCAAATTAACCTGCCCGGATTTGTGGAACTGGAATATGGCAACCCTACACATCCACTACACTTCAGTGTTTTTAGAATCACTTGGTTTTCCATTCTTTTTATTATTATTAAGAAAAAATAGGGCAGCATGAAAATTGATAGTTGCATCTTAAACAACTTTTTTCTAATTGCTGCTTCTTCTCCTGCTACTCCTGCCTAGCGTTCGTTGTTTAAAATGGAAAGGAATTTGGAGTCAGGAACATAAAACAGTATTTCATAGGGATATATTCTTTCAACATCACAGTACCCTTTACATTTTATACATGTGAAAGGGTACCACATGAGGCCCCCCCACACACAATAAATTAGGTATGGATGTCTGAACTGCAAACTTGATATACATAGACCCACACACACACATCACCAAGAAGCTGCAACCTTACACAAACAGAGTTCCAGTTCTCAGGGACATCTATGCAAGTTGAGGCCTACACAGAGGCTTCCAGAGCTCAGGTATCCATGCCTAACATGTTGGTGTCAAGGCCAAGGAAAGCTGTGCAGCTTCAGGAACACAGCCAGCAGTCAATGTGTGATGTGTGAAAAGAATTTGCAACTCCCAGAGTTCAGTGGGAGAAAAAAACTCCAGTTTGAGTATTGGGAAAGGGAGGGAGAATAATCTAAGACAGTGGTTCCCAATCTGGGGGCAGTGACCCCAGAGGGGCCATGAAGTAATCCTGGGAGGCCGCAAACAGTAAAGAAATGAATTATTATTATTATTATTATTATAAAAGTCTTCACTCCCTGGATGCTTTCTGCTCCCCACTGCAGCTGCAGACAACACCTCCCCCTTGCTTCAAATGAGAGGGGAGGCCTTTTGCTGAAGTGGCAGAGCATCTTTCAGGTGCACCAAGGGCAGGCGTCTGCCTATAAAACACATGGCAGATGCCAATGGAGGCTGAGGGTAGGGCTACCAGGAAGAAGAAGTGATTATTATCAGGATGGCTCCCACCTCCTTGCACTGATGCTGCTGCTGACGCCCTTGCTCAGAACGAGAGGAGAGGGCTTTTGGGGAAGCAAAAACAAGCAAGGCTACAAGGAAAAACTGCTTTCCCCCTTCCTTCCTGGCAGCCAACCTGCCTGCCTGTCTTGGCTCCTGCTTCACTGCCACCTCCTTTTAAAAATTATTATTTGCGAGGCCACCCACATCTTGGTTTTGGCCCAGATGCAGCCAAGCAGCAGTAAAGAAGCTCAGGACTTGCTCGGCCCCCATGTCTGAAGCTAAGCGTGTGTGCCAGCTTCCCCCTTCCCCCTACACACCGCCCCCAATCTCTCTCTCCAAGATGCTGTGGCAGTTGATGGCTTCCTCCCTCCCACATGCCCAAATGCATGCATGCCTGCAGATGCTTGCAGGAGGGGCGGGTGTGTTTGTGTATGTGCATGCACTGATCTGTCTTCTGCTGTGCTCTGCTCTCATTCTTCAAGTGCACACTAACCAAGTCATCAGTTCTGACGATCATCCCAAGGCCTAAAAACACTAACCCCCCCTTCCTCAGTCTATCCACTTGTTGTCTGCAGTGCACAATCTAGCATCCCCATCTCCACCACGTTGTTGCTTCTTGATTGTTATTTTTTTAAAAGAAAAAAATCAGCAGATTTGCTTAGGCTGGGATCCTGGCATTGCAACAGAAATGAATTTATTTATTTAATTATTATTGCGTTTATATCCCATCTTTCCTCCAAGGAGCTCAAGGTGGTGCACATGGTTCCCCGGTTTCCATTTTATCCTTACACCAACCCTGTGAGGCAGGTCAGGCTTCAACCCAGTGGGGTTCATGGATGAATGGGGATTTGAACCTGGGTCTTAGTCCAACACTGTAACCCACTGGTATTGGGAGACAGGACTGTACATCTTCAGACTATATGTGTGCATGGGGATAGGAATACCAATTTGATTGGGCCCTTGCATTTAAAAAAGAAAGCAACACCTCCCTGCAAATAGAAGATTAACACATCAGGGAGTTTCTAATGCAGCTCATGATTCTGGATTTCTGTCTGCAGGAAGCTTCTTAATGGAAAGGAACATTTGATGTGATTTTGCCATGCACCATCTGAAGGAGTTCACTCCATTTCTACCACTTCAGAACTGTACATAAGAACATCATAGTAGAAAACATAAGAAAAACTAAAGAAGGCGGCTCAGTGAATGTAGGATGACTTCAGTAAAAGGCAAGATTGAAAATCAAAAGTGCTAGGAAGTCATAAAGAGGGAAGATAGGTACAGAGGTGAAAGCACTAACCCCCCTCCTCAATCTATTCACCCTTTTGTCTTCACAATCTAGCATTCCCACCACTACCACACTGCTGCTTCTTGATTATTATTGTTATCATTTTAAAAAAGCTCAGCAGGTTAGCTGAGGCTGAGGTCCACATATTTCAGCTAAAATATATTTATTTATTTATTTAGTTGCATTTATATCCCTCCTTTCTTCCAAGTTACTCAAGGTGGTGCACATGGTTCTCTTCTTCCTTTTTAACTTTACCCCGTGAGATAGGTCAGGCTGAGAGACTGTGTCTGGTCCAAGGTCACCCAGTGGGCTTCATGGCTGGGTGGGGATTTGAACCTGGATCTTACCCCAACCCTGTAAACCACTGGTGTTGGGAGACAAGACTGTACATCTTCAGACTGTTGGGGGGGCAGGGGGATCCCAATTTGATTGGACCTTTGCATTAACAAAAGAAAACACCTCCCTGTCTGCAGGGAGCTTTTTATGGAAAGGAATATTTGGAAATGTGATTTTGCCACGTACCATTTTTTCAATTGACAGAGACTAAAATTACGATTAGCATGGGGCATCACAAAATTGGTTGAACTTACAAAGGGGGTCTCGTACTCGTAAAGGTTGGAAACCATTGATCTAAGAGTTTTGTGGGAGAGATCTCAAGTGGCTGAGAGAGGGGAAGACTGAGATGCTTTTCAGATTTGCGAGAACAGTACAGTTGTCTGTATACAATATGTTTTATCCATAGCTTGGAAAAGTTACTTTTTTGAACTACAACTCCCATCAGCCCAATCCAGTGGCCATGCTGGCTGGGGCTGATGGGAGTTGTAGTTTAAAAAAGTAACTTAATAGCTTAGGCCTACCAAGCCCCTGTAGTAAAGATTAGGGACTCGATAAGCTGCATCTTTTGTAGCTGCAAGTATAATATGAAGTCTGCTAGGCTTAGGAGTTGCTAGTCTAATAACAGTCAGCTATGCTTGTTTGATAACAGTGCAGTCTTGAACATGTTTACTCAGGAGTAAATCCCATTGAGTTCCATGGGGCTTACTCCCAGGAAATGTATTCTATAAACACTTTCCCAGGAGTATGACCCATTGAATACAGTGGAACTTACTTCTGAATTAACATCCATAAAATTGCACCAGCAGTCTTTCAAATGAGAGGCTAGAAAGTCAGAGAAAGGTTTCAGCTTCTGCAACCTAACATAGATCTGCCTACTTTCTTTAGCCTTCCCAAATTCAAAACCGATAGCCAGACTATTTTTCCTTGAATGGATGAATGGCAGGTCCCATGTTTGTATGTATTTTGTTATGCTTAACTGTGTTCGTAGTTCTGCATAAATGGAACTGCATTACATACCTAAGTCAGAGTCTATATTACACCACTCTATGCAATGTTTTGTAGTGTTATAGATTTTTACTGTATAACATGATAATATGTTTATTACATTGACATGTTTTAAATTTAAAAATCAATAATAATATTTACAGAAAGAAAGAAATTTCCTAAACAATGTTGCGTCCTTAAATTGTGTCAAAGGTCATAGCTGAATGTTTTTGTAAGTTAATTTTTTTGCAGTTTTAATGGAATGAAAACAAAATAACCCCACTCAGTCTTTTTTGACAAACATGCATTTTACCAAGATTAACCAAACTGTTTTTAATTAGCTTTTTTGTAAGCATCAAGTTTGAGGGAACCATGATATTTTAATTTCCTCATAACATTAACAAAAACTATGTAAAAAATGTAAAAAGAGATGAAGGGTAACTATCTGTAATTAATTTAATAGAATGCCTGTCAAAATTATTTCATATTATATTATTTATTTAAAACCATTTCTAATCCGCCCTTCCTCACAAAGAGCCCAGGGCAAGGTACAGTAAAACAAAACTAAAACACCATTTCACCATCACAGCAATATAAATAAATATATCCAGGGCAGCAAAATACACAAAGCAGAATAGCATATAATTCATGAAACTTCAGAGAAACTAATAACTAAATGCCTTGGTAACCAAATACATGTGTAAGTTGGTGTCAAAATTTCACCAGTCTCAAGGGTGAATGCATTCCATAATTAGCGTGCCACAGTAGAAAAGGCCCTTTCACAGGTGTCAGTGGATGTCACACCCATGAGGCACTGCTAACAGGCTTTCCCTCTCTAAACTTAAGCATGAGAGAAGGTGCTCCTTCAAGTATTTAGGTCCCAAGCTGTTTAGGGCTTTGCAAGCCATTACAAGCACACTATCAGCTAGTGTAGCTCCTTCAGGACTGGTGTTATATGGTTCTAATGAGCACAGTTGTTCAATAATTGAGTGGCTTTATTCTGCACTACTTGCAGCTTCCAGACTGCCATGGGGCTAACTGGCAGTCCTCCAGTAGAACTGGTCATGTAGGTGAGAACAGAACCACAGTGTCCTGTGCCTTTGACTCCCACCTCACAGAGCCAGCCCAGCATGATACAATGTCAATGGTACTGAAAGCTGCTGCACGATCCAAGGGAAATAAAAGGGTCACACTCTCCTTGTTCCTCTCCTGAGAGATGTCACCATTGGGGCAACCAACTCTAGTTTGGTCCCAAAACTGGGCTGGAACCTAGACTAGAATGGATCTAGATAATTGGTGTCATCCAAGAACATCTGAAGTTGGACAGCAACACCTTCCCCGGAAAGGATTCTTGCTAGCAATGGCTTCCTACTGCCTTATTAACATTACAAGGCAAACATGTTGAAACAATGGATTGGATTCAGATTTAGTTGTGCTTAGAGTCACTGAGTTTAGTGGGTCCACTCTGAGTATGTCTTAGTGCACTGTTCTTCAACTTAGGGTTGTTAGATGTTGTACTACAACTTCCTTAATATTTGGCCATTGGCTAAACTTTCTGGGATTGATTGGAGTTGTAGTCCAACAATTTCTGAGGACCCAAGATTGAAGGAAAGTGTTTTAATGAATACAAACTGAAGTGTTTGAAAAACCATGGAAATAATGTACTTTAAAATTTGGTCTTTTAATCTAACTGGTTGGATCCAGACTAAAGCTGCAGTCCTATACTCTCTTTACTGGGAATACATTCCTCTAAACTCCTATAAACATGTATATGAGTGCACCACATGTTAGTTCAATTTAGGTTCCATTGAAATCAAAGGGATAATCTGGAACCAGCTCAGTGTATATAAAGTGAAGATTAATAGGCACTGTGATGTGCTTAAAATCTAATGTAATGTTCTGTTTAAAAAAACAACAACTCATTGACAACTTTCTCTTTTTTATATATGAGTAAACATATCCCTAATATCTGGATTATACTTCCAATTCCAAATATTGGTCTACAGTACTGTTTTCTCTGAAGAATTCCAGGAGGTCAGATGCATTTCTTTCAAATTGGAATCCTATTTGGAGAAAAAGATTGCATGTATGGTTTTAATGTGTGGAAGGTTTTTTTTCTGTCTGTGTGGGCATATGTAAAATTCTGGTTTAAATATATATATATATATTTATATTTTACAGCACTTCTACAAGTGTCAATTTCCCTCAGCAAGGTAGAAGTCAGTGTGGGCGTATCCAAATTTTTCACATGCACAGGTATGTATATTTGCTTAATTTCAACTTGACTGTAGCTATCTTCACATGTGTGCAGACAATAAGTATGTTAAAGAGAGACTTGCTTGGGGGTACACAATTAGCCCTATCTCAACTGCCCTCCTCCGTCCCCACCTTTGCCATCCCAGGATAGTGTCTGTAGCATGGAGACTTCTGTATGGATGTTGGCTCCCCACTTGATTTACACCCCTAACGAGCAAGGGCTCTAATTGTGCAAGGAGCCTCCCTGCATAAGGAAGGCTCTCCACTGCAAATGTTATTGTGAACCCGACAATGACAAAGGTGGAGCAGGAGGTGCAGCACAACTTGGGGGAAGGGGCTAAGTGTGCAGCCTCAAGCCACTGTTCAGCACACTTACACATGAGTAACATATGATGAGTGCTTATATTGGTTGAACATGCATGCTTCGTTATCCATGTTATGACAAAGAACCAAGCTGGTCAAGTTTGTCTTGGCAAAGATATGGTACACCATGCTGGTCCAATCAGAAGTCTTATTAAAATGTTTTGGGGTTGTGGAAGGGTGGGATGAGCCCATACATAAATATAAAAATATCTTCTTGGATGTTAAAAAGACTGAGGTCATAATCTATCAGGAAATTTTCCTTCAGATGTCAATATTAAATGAGTTTAAAGCTATGAACATGAATTTCCTTTGGTAACACTGTGGTATTCTTTCTCTGAATATCTTATCTAGTAGTGTAAATTTTGTCTGTTAATATTGTTTTAAAGTAAATTATTTGTGTGGCATAAAAAAAGACCCTATATAATGCACTAGGTGATCTTGTGGCAGTTATGATGGCTATTGCGGATGTTATTGGCAAAACTATTTTGATGTCTTGAAATGTTCAGAGCTGTTCCATCTGCAGAGGAAAATTGTCAACTATGTAATTTTTGATGACTCCAGTTTTGTGAACGAAAGTAGATAATCCTTAGGGGCAATTTGTGGAGACCGAGGATTAAAAAACTTAATGGGAATTGATCCAGGGAGGTGGGAAAGCTCCATCTCTCCTTCCTTCAGTTTCTTATTTTTTAGGACCTCATAGCAAGTAAGCCAGATCTGGAGAATCTATGCTATTGGCAAGAAGGAAACCAGAGAGGTAACAGTCCTGAGCAGACAAGACAACTGGCTGAAAGTCAGAATGATTAAGGAAGTGAAACAAATTTGTTCAGTGCAACACTCACTGAGAAGTGAGTGACCTGATGACGGTGAGTGGTTGAGGCTTGGACTCTAAGGCAAAATCTTGTGTAGATCTCAGTGACAGAAGAGACAATAAGCTGGTGGAAGAAAGGAAGCGGATGAGCAGGGAGGTTTCAAATTTTGTAGGCTAGGAAGCCAAGGTAGGATAGGTTTGCCAGGCCCAAACTGCAAGGTGGAATTGTATTCCTCAAGAATATTGCCAAAAATGCATTACTTTGAGCCATTCATGCCCAAATGTGTTGAAGTCTCACCCTCAGGTGGATAGGTCAGCCTATTCTTAATTATAAGTAGTAGCATTTTGAAGTGTTGTGTAGTTAGTGAGATAAAGGAATTTGTTGACATTTTGAGCCCACATAATATTCTGCTTGATTTCCCTGAATGTTAGCAGCAGCAATAATAATAATAATAATAATAATAAAATTCCTACATCTGACATCTCTTGACCTAATGCGATGTTAGTTTTATTTTTCTGTTTTAGTAATAACAGCCTTAATGTATAAAGGTATATTAATAGTAAAAGAAAAAATGAAGAATGTACCCCTACTGTCCTTCCAAAATAATTGGAATTTATGTATGCATGTATGACAAGTATTTTTATACTGCCCTTCAGTTATATGCCCATGATAGCTCCCCAGTGCCTCACTCAAGATTATTAAGGTTACACTATTATACAGACACAAGAGTGGCTGTATACTAAAGTCAGCATGGATTTTTCACATTCTGCAATGCTAAATTGAAAAAAAAACCCATGCCATTCTGAAACTTCCCCTAAGCTCATTTCAAAACAAAACCTTACAATACTTATAGTCCTGAACTCAGAAATGATTGCTTAACAACCCTCTCAATTTCCATGGTAATACACAAAACAGTCAGAGAGAATTGAGAGTTCAAAGTATAAAAAGAGAGAGAGAAAAACATCCCTTTTGGACTTCTTTGTCAGAATTCTCTTTATTTGTTGAAATTAATTAAAAAAACATGTATATTCACAGAGTATCTGCAGTCCTATTCCTGACTTTGCCCCATACTCTGACCTTCATCTTCTGCAGTTTAAAAGATTTTTTTTAAAAAATGCCTGGTCAATTTTTAATTAATTTAAGAAATTTAGCATTGAACTCAATGATAAGGCCAGGCATGCTCAGTAAGAACCAACTGTCAGTGTTCTAAAAAGCCAGACTCATAGCTGCTGGGCTTGCCTAATCAGGGGCCTACACCAACACCAGAAATTTATTTCCATTTAGACAGTCATGGCTTCCCCCAGAGAATCCTCGGAAGTGTAGTTTGTAAAGGGTACTGAGAGGAGACTCCTATTACCCTGGCAGAGCTCCAGTGGCCAGAGTGGTTTAACAGTCAGCCGCTAAGATTGAAACTCTGTGAGGGAAACAGGGCATACCCTAGCAACTCTCAGCACCCTTCACTACCTACACTTCCCAGGATTCTTTGGGAGAAGCCATGACTGTCTAAAGTGAAATAAAGGTCTGGTGTGGATGTGGCCAGGGACACCTTTGGTTTAAATTTGGGTGGAAGGCTACATGTGCCTGCTGTAGAATAACAAGGCGGGGGAAACCCTGAAAAAAAATGATACTGTTCACAGTGTTTTCCTTTTGGAAAGGAAAGGGGCTTCCCCTCTGCCCAGTGCCCACCCACCCAGTCCCCTCCCCTCCCCCTCCCCGCCTCTCTCCCAGGTCAGTTTCATGTATCCTAAGCATAATTGCACAGGAGTAATAAGCATGCAAATTATCATACCTGCCGTCCCCTCGTCTTCTTCCCTATCCCCTCCCTCTTGCCCCTTCCCTCTCCCTTCCTTCAGCCATTGCTTCCCATCCCCTTCCAATCCTCTCCTTCTTCCCCTCCCCATGTGTCTCTGAGCATATGGTGAGTGGTGGCAACACCTGCAGTCACCCCAAATAACAGAAACAAGACAATTGCAGGGAGGAAGCAACAATATCAAAACAGTTGATATTGTTCAGATAGTCACTTTAAATATGTTTGATTTACTTTGCAATTTTAGTGAAGCTTCCTGTAGTAAATCATTTTCTTTTGCTTCTTTTTCTCTGAATATGTGAAGTACAGCAACACTTTCCAACACTAAAAAAAGCTCCAAAAACAATTGTGGAATAATGGCACTGACTATTCTCCAGACTAGTTTCCAATGGACATGAGGAGTGTCTCAGTTTGCACAAGATAAAACAGTGGGAGGTGAAATATATTCTGGAAAAACCTTTCCTTAAGTGGAGTAGCTTAAGCATAGCAGGCTGAAAACATGCATCATGGGGAGGCCAAGTTTGTTTTTTCCAACAGCTAGAGTCACTGTTTAAGTAGCAACATATTGTAATCAGTCCGATTTTACATCAAACTGCAGTTTCAGATTCAACTGTTAATGTGTCCAAAATAGAAACAGAGCATAACCTCCAGTTTGAAACACAAAAGGCTGTCTTCAGCATCATATGACATTGACAAATAAAAAGGCTTTGAAATTAATAAAAGAAATTTGACACAAATGTCTAGGAGATGGCAGGTGTTGCCACCACTCACCATATGCTCAGAGGCATGTCATCAAATTCTTCTAAGTTACACTGGAAGTGGATTGGACTGTGAAAGACCAACCCAAATGCTGTTTGCATTTTGACCAATTTGTAGGGCAGTCCAATATCTCAGAGAGGAGGTCAGGTCTCCTGCTCCCCTGGTGCATTCACTATAGCTGCCCAATTTCCCTGCTTTTAAAAGTTTGATAGAAATATCTGTGGGCTATAGGTGCACTCTTAAACCACAAGGTTTTTTGCCTATTAATGAATTAGATATCTGATTATTCATGGCTGAGCTATTTTAAAAATAATAATAGCAATAACCATGGGGCGTTTTGCTTGCTTTTCTGCTTGACCAAGAGAGGTGTACTGCAATCAGATGAATGCTGGAGATATACGAAGGAGAGAGCAAGTTTAAATGGCAGTTTCTCTGTTTTGGTAGCATCTGGTGGAACTTGTGGATCTGGGCCTTTACTATTGTATACACTTCATATTTCCTTATAGTATTTTGGGTCATATAGTTATATTCTAACATAGGTACTATCTAATCTACATTTAAGCATTGGAAAGCAGCTACCCCACTTGAGATTAATGTCCGCCATGGTTTATGTTTGATTGATAAGATAAATTTCTAGAACTCTGAAGGGTTTGAAGACTAACTGAATCAGTTACTGTACACATTTTCCAGCTCTATTTTTTTTTAATAACATTGCATACTGTGGAATGTGCTTTGCTTGGATTAGGGTTTTCCTGTCATTCAGTACCACAATGTGATATAAGACAAGGTGCCTAAAGTGTAACAGCAAATGGGTGCTCCCCTCCCCAAGTCCAAATGCATTATACCCAAGATCAGCCAGGTTAGTTTGATACCTGACACAGAAAATCCCACAAATATATATCCCTGTTTAAAATAATTTAAAATAATTACTTGCTCTTTCATAGCATCCAAAAGCAGTCAAATGAGACAGCCACCTCATTCTGACTAATGGCAGGGACAGACCTGAGTAGGAACTAAATTTTCAAATGTATTTGAACTAGCCACACTTGCAGAGGGTACAAGCAAAGACAAGGTCCTTGTCAATTAAGTGTAAGAAGAATTAAATTGGTAGGAAACAACAGTGGCACTGAGCTTAACCTTTTTTCACTTCCAACATGGCAGCCAACAGAAAATATAGCAAGGGTAGGATAGTCCCCTCTTTTCCTAAATGTGTTCCTGAGCATTTCATAGTAGCTTGAGGTATGGTAATTTAGAGGGGAATCTTTTCCTGGAATGTAGATGAGTGAGGGGAAAAGCCCTCTTGCTGTGTAAATGCCTTATAAAGCATTGGAAATAGATAATTAACTGAAACATTGAAAAAATTCTGGTACTAATTATTTAATGGCTGAACAATGTGTGGTTTCCTTTAATAAGTTTTGGGATTTGTCTTAACTCTGAAAATCACACTTTCTTCAAGTTCTCTAGCAATGTGCTTCCAAGTGAGACTTGAAAGAGGTTGGTTTTATTGTCATATCATACAGCCAATAGACAGGAAGCTATCCCATTAGAATACATTATAAGGTCTGTAAACCACTAGTTACTAATTTAGAAATTATATAAGGTCAAGATACAGTCCAAAGTTCATTCCAGGTCATCATTTTTATGGAACCTTGTTCCAACCGATTGGATTTTGAGTTAATAGCAGATAATTATAGATTGCCACCAAAAATTAATACACATTTACAGGTTTTTAAAAATTACTTATTCCCCCTATTATTTTGTAGGCAATTGCTATGAAAATAGGACACATTAGAGAGATGGCCCTGTGTAATAATCTTGGCAAATTACAGACAAATAGGTCCAGAGTTTTATTGTGTATGTGTGTGTCTGCTGAGTGCCTTTAAAGGTGAAGGTGGTGAGAACTAAGAGGAATTACCTTTACACCTTCTGATTTTGTGGGCAATGATTTTATTATGAAAATGGCATACATGGTAGAGGTTTTCCCAGCCTGCAAAGTTTCAGAAGGTTAGGTATAAGTACTATGGATTTATGATGAATTGAGTTTGGTGTGTTGGGGGCAGGAGGACTATTTCAGACTTGTGTTCTGTTCAGTTGCCACCAACATTCGCAGTGCAAAGCTGATGTGATAGGACTAGCTGTATGGATATATGGCATGAAGATAGGACTTAATTGTTGAGCATTTTCCAAACAAGCACCACTAACAGGCAAAAACAAAGTTATGCACTATTTCAACATCCCTTCCCCAAAGCACTGTAATTGGAGAGCCTGAAAAAATATTTCCCTCTGATTAGAAGCTAGAGCTATTGTTTTTTTTGTTTTTTTTAAACACCCTGTATTTCCAAATCATTTTGGTTGTTCTTGCTTTATTTATTTATTTATTGGTTTGTTTATTATTTGATTTATATCCTGCCCTTCCTCCCAGCAGCAGCCCAGGGCGGGTCCTTTACTTTACTCCTTTACTTTACAGGGTGGTTCCTTTGCTTTACTTTGAGATACTTTGAGAAATCCCACTTTGGTTTGGAGAAGCCAGATCTACTACTTGTTTTATTATAAAGCCACTAGAGTGGCTGTATGCTATAGTCAGCATGGATTTTTCACATTCTGCAGTGTTAAAATGAAAATACCCCCCATGCCATTCTGATGCTTCACATAAGATCATTTCAAAACAAAACCTTACAAAATTTATAATCCTGAACTCAGAAACGTTTGGCTTAACAACCCTTTCAAATGTCATGGCAATACACAAAACAGAGAGAATCAAGAGTTCAAAGTGTAAAAAGATAGAGAGAAACCAGACCCCTTTTGGACTTTTTTCTGTCAGAGTTCTCATAATTTGTTGAAATTAAATAAAAACCAGCCATGTTCACAGAGTACCTGCAATCCTATTACTGACCTTGCCCCATACTCTGACCTTCATCTTCTGCAGTTTAAAAGTTAAAAAAAAGTCTGGTCGATTTTTAATTAATTTAAGAAATTTAGTATTGAACTCAATGATAAGGCTAGGCATGCTCAGTAAGAACCAGAGCTTGGAAGTAATTCATTACAAGTAACAAATTACTTGTAGTTCATTACTTTTTTGATTAACGAGTGGGTAATTCCATTACATTTTGATTGTAATAGAACTAGGAGAAATTTTATTACTTTTGTGGAGTAATTGTAATGTTTCCAGCATTACATTTGGGCATTACTTGCGGGGGAGGGGGCAGAGAAAGTCTTCTGCTCCTCTGATTTGTGGATGAAAATCAGGTGCCTCGAACTGGGTTTCTGTGCAGCATCACTCTACCCTCATGCTCTGTGGGTGGGTAGGAGGTGATGAGGGAGGAGGTGGAAAGTGAGACGGGGTGGAGTGGATAAAACAATTGTTTAAAAAATGGGTGGTGGTGGTGAAGAGTGGAGTGGAGGGAAAAAGGAGCTGGAGGGCAATAACATAGATAAAGGAGGAGAAGGAGGCAGTAGCACAATGGAGATAAAGAATCTGTGTGTGTGTGTGTGTGTGTGTGTGTGTGTGTGTGTGTGTGTGTGTGTGTGTGTGAAAATCAGGGCTGTGGAGTCGGAGTCGGGAGCAATTTTGGGTGGAGTCGGAGTCGGTAGAAATGTACCGACTCGACTCCGACTCCTTCACAAATGGCAAATGTATATTAACTAGTAATAACAAATTTACTGTAGTAAAATGGTAGCACAAGGCATTTCATCACCAGCATGTGAATCCAGAGCTTGGACAAGTTACTTTTTTGAACTACAACTCCCACAAACCCAATCCCTGGAGCTGATGGGAGTTGTAGTTCAAAAAAGTAACTTTTCCAAGCTCTGGATTCATGTGGTGGTGATGAAATGCCTTGTCCTACCATTTTACTACAGTAAATTTGTTATTACTAGTTAATATACATTTGCCATTTATAAAGGAGTCGGAGTCGGACAGTAGAAAAATAGAGGAGTCAGAGTCGAAGGTCTGGCATACCGACTCCACAGCCCTGGTGAAAATACTGTGTTTGCACTTGGCACAGAAAGAGGCCTCCACCACCATCTCTGGCTACTGTGCTGCATTTGCAGTATTTTAACTTTTTAGCATCTCAGGGGAAAATGTTTGCTTGGGTGAGTGTCCCTTAGTTAGTGGCAGGGCAGGGTCCGGGAGGTGGTTAAGTGAGAGAGATTATGCTTGCTGGCTGAGTGGGGGAGGTTGCACTTGATGTGCAAAGATCTGCATAGTGGCCTCTGACTCCCTGCCCATCTCCCTTACCAGTGGAGAGACCACCATTGCTACCTTATGGAGAAAAATAATTATTCTACTACCTCTGTGTGTGTTTATTTTTAATGTTGTTTTAGGCTACTTAGATGTGCAGCAGCCAAGGCCAGAATCTTGTAGGCGTTTGTTTTTTTAAAAGTACCTGAAATGTAATTGTAGTGATAACTTTTTCTCAAAAAAGTTACTTTCAGAGCATCTGTAACTGTAATGGTAATTACTACTTTTGGGGGCCATTGGCCCTTCCCTCCCCATCCCCTGTGGTCAGTTTCACCTATCCTAAGCATGATTACAGGAGAGTAAATACCATAGATAGAAATATATGTTAGCTATAGGTACGTTTTTAAACCACAAAGTCTTTTGCCTATTAGCAAATTTATTTAAGATTCAGACTAATTGCATTTAAGCTCCTAATAAAAACCAACTTCTGGAATAATCCTACTGTAAATATTGTAAGAATGCTTGCTCTTACCCCAAAATATTAAACCAAAGTGATGTGTTTGAACATGTTTTAAAGAATATTAAAATTAGTTTGGTTATGGAAAATAACTATCTTGTATCTAGTACCTTGTCAAGCATTGTTTATGTACATTTTATTATTGTTATTATTGTTGTTATTATTATTATTATTTTTAGTAATTGGTGAGCCTGAGAGTATAGATTGGTACAACCCACAAGGAGAGAAGATTGTTTCTAATCAAAGAGTGGTGGTACAGAAAGAAGGTGTCAGATCACGGCTAACAATCTACAATGCCAATGTGGAAGATGCTGGAATATACAGGTGTCAAGCAACAGATTCTAGAGGACAGACTCAAGAAGCTACTGTCGTTTTGGAAATTTACCGTAAGTAAAATGCAAAGGGGAAAATAAATCCAGTAGGTGAAACTGCTCTTTCTACCTGTTCTACAGAAAATGATTAGTGTAAGTGCTTTCTAAACTTTATATCAAAAATATTTATGTGTATCATTGTTGCAAAACGTGCATAGGAAAAGGCTTTAATAGAATTTGTCATCCCAAATATCCCGAAGCCATCTTACCGTATAACATGAAACTTATCTTGAGTTTACTTAGTGCCTGTTGTCAGCATAAAGGAAACCAACTTACTCCAATGTTATTTTGAAGTAAACAGATTTATATGGAGATTTGTAATAGATGGCAGAAAATGTCATTCCTACTGTATGTCTGCCCTTTGCCTGCCCTTTGCCTTCACCCTCCTGCTCCTAGCACAAGGAACACTTGGATGGTTTGACCCAAAGGAGGCGGGAGTTCACATGGGGCCTTTGGGCCAATGGTGCTGGGGCGGGGAGATTGCCTTTTAAGCAGTCCCTGCCCTCAGCTCTTCCTCTTCTGTGTTTGCTGCACTCGCCCTCCTGCCTTTTCAGTATGAGATTGTCTAGTCATCGTTTAGGAGCTGAGTAGGAATTTTTTTTGAGGGGATGTGCTGTTAGCCTTCCCTTTGGTTTGCCTACTCCATACAGCAGGGCTCAATTCAATTGGCTTTTTGGTTGGGTGAGGTTGCTCAGTGATTGGCATGGTGTTCAGGCAGATGAGTAGGTTGGGGGGGTTATCATGAGGTATCCTGAGGCAGTTATGGGATTAGGGGCACCCATTGGGGATCTCCCAGTGCTTCATGCCTGGAATGTACCTAGGGGGTGCCCCTGGGGCCTATCTTGTGCATTCGGGTGAATGCCAGGATGGTGGGGCCAGGAGGCACAGGATGGGTGGGTGGGTGGGTGGTGGGTGCCCACCCAAGGCTTTCAAAGTAAGGAGGTAGGTATTTTATCCCTATCCTTTGCTGGGGGCCACAGCCTTTGGCTGGAGACATGTCCAGAGGTATGATGGGGAGGTTTCTCCGCCAGAAGTAGGTTCAACCTCACCTGCCCAATCTGATTTTAATTTGGTTAATTCGGTTGGTTATATTTTAATAAATATAACATTTACCCAACTTCCGTGTCTTGAATCTTCTTTGGGGGTGTGGGGGCAATGTTTTGTTTCTAGTAATCCTTGATTTACATTTAACTTGAAATAGTATTTTATATTAATAGTTAGTTGATACTCATGGTATTCGTAGAATCATACCATCATAGAACTGTAAAGTTGGAAGGAGCCTAGAAAGCCATCAGGTCCAACCCCCTTCTCAATGCAGGAATCTAAGTTAAAGCATACCCTCCAGTGTTAGAGCCAGCCACTTCCCTAGGTAATTGGTTCCATTGTCATACCACTCTAACAGTTAGACATTTTTTCCTGATGTTCAGTTGAAATCTGATTTCCTGTAACTTGAGCCTATGTCCTGCACTCTGTGATGATCAAGAAGAGATCCTGGCCCTGCTCTGTGTGGCAACCTTTCAAATATTTGAAGAGTACTATCATATATCCCCTCAGTCTTCTCTTCTCAAGGCTAAACATGCCTAGTTCTTTCAGTCTCTCCTCACAGGGCTTTATTTCCAGTTGCTGGATCAACCTTGTTGCCCTCCTCTGAACCTGTTCCAATTTGTCTGCATCCTTCTTAAAGTGTGGCTTTCAGAACTGGAAACAGTATTCAAGATGAGGGCTAAGCAGTGCCGAATAGAGGGGAATTAGTACATCATGCAATTTGGAAACTATACTTCTATTAATGCAGCCTAAAATAGCATTTGCCTTTTTTGCAGCCACATCACACTATCGACTCATATTCAGCTTGTGATCAACAATAATTCCAAGATTCTTCTCAGATTTAGTATTGTTGAGCCAAGTATCCCCCATCTTATAACTGTGCATTTGGTGTGTGTGTTTTCTCCCTAGGTGTAGAACCTTGCACTTATCCCTGTTAAATTTCACTCTGTTTTTTTCAGAATGCTGCAGCCTGTCAAGATCCCTTTGAATTTTTTTCTGTCCTCCAGGGTATTAGCTATTCCTCCCAATTTTGTATAATTTCCAAAACTGATAAGCATTCCCTGCATCCCCTCATCCAAGTCATTAATAAAAATGTTGAAGAGCACTGAGCCCAGGAACAGAGCCTTCTGGTACCCTGCTTGTTACTTCTCCCCAGTTTGAGAAGGAACCATTGATAAGCACTCTTTGAGTACGATTCTGGAGCCAACTGTGGATCCACCTGATAGTTGTTCCATCCAGCCCACATTTAGCTAGTTTACTAATCAGAATATCATGGGGCACTTTGTCAAAAGCTTTGCTGAAGTTGAGATATATTATGTCCACAGCATTCCCACAATCTACAAGGGAGATTACCCAGTCAAAAAATGAGATGAGATTAGTTTGGCAGGATTTGTTCTTCATAAATCCATGTTGGCTCCTAGTAATCACTACATTGCTTTCAAGGTACTTACAGATTGACTGTTTTATAATCTGCTCCAGAATTTTTCCAGGAATTGATGTTAGACTGACTGGTCTGTAGTTCCCCAGTTCCTCTTTTTTGCCCTTTTTGAAGATAGGGACAACATTAACCCTTTTCCAGTCATCTGGCACTTCACCCATCCTCCATGATTTCGCAAAGTTAATAGACAGCGGTACTGAGAATTCTTCAGCCAGTTCCATGAATACTCTAGGATGCAGCTCATCAGGCCCTGCAGATTTCAACTCATTCAAAGTGATTAGGTATTCCTTGACCATTTGTCTATCAATCTCAAGTTCCATTTTTGCCCCTTTAACTTCACGTTTGCCAGGAGAATCATAGAACCACTTTTGGGAGAAAACTGAGCCAAAGTAGGAACTGGGCACTTTGGCCATTTCTTTGTCATCTGTTATCATTTTGCCATCCTCATTGAGCAGCTGCACCACCATTTCTTTTCTCTGTCTTTTACTATGGATGTACCTGAAGAAAGCTTTTTGTTGCTTATCATATCCCTCACTAACCTCAGTTCATTCCCAGCTTTAGCCTTCCTGACACCATTCCTGCACTTCCGTGCTACCTATCTGTATTCTTCCTTTGTGGCCTGGCCTTCCTTCCACTTCCTATATGTGTCCTTTTTTTGTTTTTAGGTCATCTCTCAGTTTCTTCTTCTTGTAGGGTGTGGTTTCACTGCCTCTGTTTAACTGAGCTTCAGCCTTTTGCTCTCTGCCTCCTGTAATTCTTCCTCTGCAGGTTGTCCTCCAGTCTCATCCTCAAGTGCCTGAAAGCAGTTCCATAATTCCACTAGTGAAGGGTGTCTTTTAGCTCTTCTGCTCCTGTCATCCTTTTCCACTGAGTTTCCACCACTTTGTGATTCCTCTCCACAACAGTCTCCTCTTCTGCTTCTGTATGCTGCTGTTCTTCTACTTCTCTTTGCTGCTGTTGTTCCAGCATTCTGTCGAAGAAGTGGTTCTATCCTTTTATACTCTTCAGAGTGGCCACCCACCATCCTCACTTTTTCTTCCAACAGCGTCACTAGCTTGCACTTGTTGCACATGTACACAATGTTGTTCTCAAGCAAGAAAACAAGCATTGCACACACCTTGCAGGTCACTATCACTGGAATGTCCTTTCCATCCATAGTTTCTATTACCTTTTACTTATTTAGTTCTACTTGTATTTCAAAAGTCTGTGCAATATATATTCTTATAAAGCACCAAAACCTTCTTGTGCATTTTTGCCATCAACCATGCCTTTTTGTTGCAACAGAATAATATAATGATACTTTTCTACCTTATATGTAAAACACTTTTAACACTCAGGTGCCAAATAAATTCTACTCATTACTTACGTACTTTGGAATTCTCAGCAAAAGTCAGGAGAATCTGTTAACTTTGTTTCCTTCTTTCTCAGAAAAGCTCACATTCCAAGATATTTCATCACCACAAGAATTTATACAGGGAGAAGATGTACAAGTCGTTTGCCGTGTTACTAGTTCACCTGCACCTATTGTCAGCTGGCTGTATCAGAATGAGGATGTCTCAAATATTGCTGACAGTTAGTATTTTGGTAACTCTTTAAATTATGTTTTCATTCTACATTCAGCCAGTCTTAAGATAGATATACTAATGTGCTGGTATAAGACTGAAACAACTGTTGTGTAGCATAAACAACAGGAAGAGTAAAATACTGTTTCTGAAACATTGATTTCCAGAGACAGGGAATTCAAGTAATGTTACTGTTAAATTCACTTTATAGGCCTTTTCCAGATTATTCTGTCCCTTTGATGTTTTATTTTTCATTGTGTATATAGGTAAATAGCTTAGGAATCAACAAATGACAGCCACTAAGATAACACTGACCAAAAAACTTGGCTGATACTTGCAAACTCAGAGATCATCATTTATTTAAATTGCAGGGCCATAGGCCAACACAAGGTTAGAAAATATAACATATACAACAGATTTACCAAGTTAAAATTTATAATTGAATTTAAAAGGATTCTATAAAGCAATTTAAAGCATCATGAATCGACGAATATCTGTGCTGGTTATACAGCATCAAACTCAGAGATGAAAGGGGCTTCTGGAGGGAATGCTGTTTGTGGTCATAGAACTCTGTGTTGTTTGAGATGTCCTCTGCTCTGGATCTCTCTTGAACTTAGAATCCAGATGAATCCAGATGAACTTAGAATCCAGATGAATTCAGATGAACTTAGAATCCAGATGAGCTTCTGCCTGGTAATGATGGGGAAGCTTCTGAATTATAATAATATCTACTGACCACCAGTTCCACACATTCTCTCTCACACACTCATACATCAGTGTCAGGGAGAGCAAGGACAAAGTGCATGCCTGGACATATGGAAAGTCTTCCACAGATCTAGTTAAGTGAAAGACTAATTATTTTCAGGAGGAAACTGCCACAGAAGAAGTGAGGCCAGGAGGCATGCAAAGAAAGGCTTTGCCTTGATCTGATAATTGTTGATCCTTACTACAGAACTCCTCAGCAATGTTTTTCAGCTCCATGCCTCTCATCAGAGAGTTCTCTGTATCTACTACCCATAGGCCTTTGTGTCTTTCTCCATTTCCAAGTTCCAACAATTTTTTGTATCAAGCCAGCATTTCTTAGTAGTACCCACATGCAATATTTTCTGCTGTCTTAATTTATTCCATTATTATAATAATTATTGTTATTATTTGTTTTGTACACAATCATCTCATGACAGAAGTGGGAAGCTGGATCCAGTTGGTGGCCACAACTTTTACTTCCCCCCCATGCATCTTTGACAGAAGAGTAGGGCTGCCTACCAGTCAATCACACCTTGCATTATGACATCAAGTGACAAATTCAAAGGAGGCACTTTGAAGTTGATTGATACTGAGTGTGTGCCTTCAAATGGACTTACTGATCAGCAGCTATAGTACCAATTCATTTATCAGCACTGACAAGTCCCCTCAGCTGCACAATGGGAAACTCCCTAGTGCAGCCAGTTGTAGAGAGGCTCACTGACAGCACTGATCAGCTTGTAAAGGAACAATTGAGAGCTCACTTTAATCTCCTAATTGTTCCTTTGGAGTTACATCCTTATTTATCCCATATCTGACATCAGGTTTGGGTCATGGTTTGGAGGAAAATGTACTTGTGGATCAAATTGAAACCACTCCTGCATTGTGATTTCAGCAACCTTCACTGCTAGCACAAAGTTGATACTTCAAAACTGTACACTTTCTCACTCTCCTGTTATTCAGTGCAGGGATGGGGGGGTATGCAGAGCTCAGTGTGTGAAAAAGTCTTATAATATGAAAGAGACTCCTAAAAATTACATAATTATTGGGCAGCGGTACAAAAGCTCATGTATTTCCATTAGTTCAGGGTTGACTGACCTCTTACCCTTGGGATAGTCAATGCAGTTCCCTTCAGATGCTGTTGGACTACAGCTCCCATCTTCTTAAACCAGCATGATCAATAGTCAGGGAACATGGGAATTGTGGTGCAACCACATCTTGAAGGAACCATGTTGACTTCCCTTTTTATCTCTCTTTCCTCCTCCACTCTTTAATATTATTATCATTACTTCCCTTCTTGTTCTTTCTTTACTATTCAATTCTTGTTATGAAAAGTTGTGGGTCAGGATGGGTCAGATGAGCTGTTTATATTGTGTAAATTTGTTAAAACCAGTGAAAATCCCAAATTTAAAAAGAGAGAGATAAAGCATTTGAGATAGAAGAACTGAGCTGCTAGGTTTACATTTGACTTATAAATTGAAAAAGTATCTTGTTGATGAACACTTTGATAGTATAGCAGAAGAGTTTTAATATTTTAAATTCACAACCATGTTCACAGTAGTGCTTTCACTTACTGATACTATTTTATCTCTTATATGCCTTTCCAGATAGGTTTGCCATGTTGCCAAACAATAATCTTCAAATTCTTAAAATCAATAAAAGCGATGAAGGAGTTTACAGATGTGAAGGAAGAGTAGAAGCCAGAGGCGAAATTGACTTTCGGGATATCATTGTACTTGTAAACGGTAAGGAGCAAAATTGAACAGTATTACTGATACTTATATATGATGTCTTGCTTTTGTGTGCTAAAATAATGAAGTCAATATTTGGGGATTAACAGTATAATCCTAACCCTCCCATGTAGTGATGGTGGGGAGGGAGGCTCTGCCCTGGTGAGTAGGAAGTGCCACTAGTAATTATCTCACCTGTGGTAGGCAGTAGAAAGACCCCCAAAAGTACATGTCAGTGCATAAGCCATCAACAGTTTATTTATTATTATTTATTTATTATTTGATTTATATCCTGCCCTTCCTCCCAGTAGGAACCCAGGGTGGCAAACAAAAGCACAAAAAACATGTTAAAACATCATAAAAACAGACTTTAAAATATATTAAAACATCTTTTTAAAAAAAGCTTTAAAAACATCTTTAAAACATTTTTTTAAAAAAAGTTTAAAAGCATCTTTAAAAAATAATTCCAACACAGATGCAGACTGTGATAAGGTCTCAAATTAAAAGGCTTGTTGAAAGAGGAAGGTCTTCAATAGGCACCGAAAAGATAACAGAGATGGTGCCTGTCTAATATTTAAGGGGAGGGAATTCCAAAGGGTAAGTGCTGCCACACTAAAGGTCCATTTCCTATGTTGTGCAGAACAGACCTCCTGATAAGATGGTATTTGCAGGAGGTCCTCACTTGCAGAGTGCAGTGATTGTCTGGGTATGTAAGGGATAAGTTGCTCTTTCTGGTATCCTGGTCCCAAGCTGTATAGGGCTTTGTACACCAAAACTAGAACCTTGAACTTAGCTCAGTAGCAAATGGGCAGCCAGTGCAATCTCTTGTATCTAAAACTCTGAGAATCCCCTATGGGTCCCAACCTTCAGGACCTTCAGGACCCTTAGCTGTGCCATCTCAGAGCCGGCATAACAAAAACAATACTTAAAAATCCCACGCACACCCAACGTGAGTGGTAGTGCTTTCAGGGCAAAAACGGATTTGCTGTTCTGTCCACTGCTCCTAGTTGGGGGGTTAGGATTGCCCTGCCATTGTAGTAATCAAGAATTCAATTAGTATTACAGGTTTGTATTAAACATCGAGGAAACACGGCTAAAAAAGGTAGCAAGGAATGGGCAGCTGGCTGGTCCAGGAAGGTGATTAATGTGCCCTTGAGTGATGAGGTGGTCTCTGCCTGCCTATTAGAAATGATGGTAAAACACTCCTTAACAAACGCTCCTTAGATTCAGAAAAATATAAGTAATTATTGGCTGGCCACTAATGTTCCTTTTTTGTGTTGGCGGTCACTGGCCAGATCCAAACTTTCTAGATCTATTTTAGTCTAGATCTATTTGGCACAAATGGCCTTGTTTGCCCTGTATGATGCCCTCTGTTGGGAGACAGATAGACAGAGTGTGTCCCTGTTGATTCTCTTGGTCTCTTAGCAGCTTTCACTACAATAGATCAGGTTGCCCTTTTAGAGATGCTGTCCAAACTGGGGGTGGGTGGTACTACTTTGTGGTGGTCTTGGTTCTACTTGGATGACCATTTGCAGAAGGAGGAGTGTTTGACCTCATGGAGTGTATAATGTCAGGTTCCACAGGGGTTCATTTTAGCCCCCTTGCTATTTAACATCTACATAAAAACACTGAGTGGGGTCATCCAGAGTTTTGTAGCACATTGTCAGCAATATGCTGATGATATGCAGCTCTATTTCTACTCTACATCTGCAGGTGTGGCTACGGATGTGCTAGACTGGTGCCTGGCATTGGTAATGCACTAGGTGAGCGGCAAGAAATTTAAGCTTAACCCAGATGAGACTGAAGTGTTCCCTAGCAGACTGGACTGGTGGGGTTCACCTGTTCTGAATAGGGTTACAGTCCCCCTGAAGGAGTGGTACACAGCTTGAGGGTACTTCTGGATCCTATATTGTTGCTTGAGACACACATGACCTTGGTGGCATTGAGTGCTTTACAATAGCTTCTGGACAGAGATAACCTAACTTCTGTTGTGTTTACTCTGGTAACCTCTAAGTAATATTACTGCAACACTTTATACGAGGGGCTGCCTTTGAAGACTGTTCAGAAACTGTAACTAGTGCAGAATTTGACAGTCATAGTGCTGACTGGGGTAAGGCAATCTGAGTACTGGCTACCAATTAGTTTCTAGAATCAATTTAAAATATTGTTTGATCTATAAAGTTTTATGTGGCTCAGGATCCCAATGCCTCAAGGACCACATCTCCCCATATGAACTTACCCAGGCACTCCATTCATTATCAGAGACCCTTATCTGTGTGCCTCCTGCAAGGAAGCTGCAGGTAGTAGACACATAAAAACTGGTGGCTTTCCATTTGTGGTATTCTCTTTCCATTTGTGGTACCATTTGTGGTATGCTCTCCTCAACAATGCATGCCTGATACCATAATTGTTTGCTTTTAGGTGCCAGGCTAAAACTTTTCTGTTTATGCAGCCCTTTGCTTGTTAATTGGGAGAGTAGTGAATTATATTTTCTGGCATTTTATTTATTTATTTATTTTGTTACATTTATATACCGCCCATAGCAAGTAGCTCTCAGGGCGGTAAACAGAATAGGATAAAATACATACATCATAATAATAAAATCACAAAACATATAAAACACAATGAAAACAAAATACAATTAAACAAAATATAAGATAATAAAAAAGATTAGTGTTACAAGATTAAAAAGATAAAAAGATTAAAATGCCTGGGAGCATAAGAAGGTCTTTACCTGGCGCCGGAAAGATAATAATGTAGGTGCCAGGCGTACCTCTTCGGGGAGGCTATTCCACAACTCGGGGGCCACCACAGAAAAGGCCCTAGATCTAGTAACCACCCTCCGGGCTTCACGATGGGTTGGAACCCGGAGGAGGGCCTTAGATGCTGAACGAAGTGAGCGGGTAGGTTCATAGCGGGAGAGGCGTTCCACCAGGTATTGCGGTCTCACGCCATGTAAGGCTTTATAGGTCATAACCAGCACCTTGAATCTCGCCCGGAAGCAAATAGGTAGCCAGTGCAGGGAAGCCAGAACAGGAGTTATGTGGGAAGACCGACTGGTCCTCGTCAATAGTCTAGCTGCCGCATTCTGCACTAGCTGAAGCTTCCGAACTGTCTTCGAGGGCAGCCCTATGTAGAGCGCATTACAGTAATCCAATCTCGAAGTTACCAGAGCATGAACAACTGAGGCGAGGTCGTCACCATCCAGATAAGGGCGTAGTTGGGCTACCAAACGGAGATGGTAAAACGCGTTTGTGATGTTCCTGTATTAGTGTAAATATGGTAAGTGCTGTTTGTATAGGAGATACATGGTAAGTGGAATGAAAGAGGAAGGGGGAGTGAATGGGCAGTAGAATGCTGGATGATTGGCTGAATGTTTAAAATGGCTGACAGTATAAATGGAAGGATGTCAGGTAAATCTGGGTGATGAAAGTGAGTAGGTTGTTTTGGTGGGTTTTAGAGAGTTGCTTGTCAGGAGAGCGTGGAAAAGGAGGGGGGTGGAGTTCGGATTAGTATTAGATAAAACCATATGCTTATGTGCCTTATGAAGTAATCTTGTTATCTGTGTTATTCAATAAATACTTTTGGTTTACCAAATGCCTGATCCTTGGCTGGGGTTCCACAGACCAGAAGGGAGGGTAAAGTAAATACCAAGGCTGAAGAGTGACAAATGGTGGCAGCGGGTGAAGGGAAGAATATAACACCACAAGTATTCAGAGCAAACCAGAATGATAAGCAGTCTGAGTAAATCAAAGGGATTGGGACAGCTTAAGCACGCAGTCACGGAGGTAACCTAATTGAGGGAGACTCAGGCAGAGTCTCTGGGAATACTGGTTATAGGACGTGACTGGTGGTGCTGCCTAGCAGGGGGATCTGTTGAGATCTATGCTAGAGCGGAGAGGGAAACCATAAAAAGGGACAGTCTGGACTGGTGGAGTCCCTGGTGGTGCCTAGTGACAGGCAGTAGCCACGAACAGGTAGGAACCTGACAGGGAGAGCCAGGGAAGGGCATCACATGTGGTGGCAGTAGCGGTGGGATACGAACCAAAGAGAGTCCCAAAGACACGTGGTGACAAAGGAGACTACGTCACAGGTGTTGGCTGTAGCGGTGGTACGAATACTAGAGAATCCCTAACAGTGGTGTGACAAACAGAAATAACAAAACAAGATTACTTGTGAGAGTGACTGGCAAAGAGTGTGTGGCAAAGAGTGAGTAAACTCAAACACCATGGCTGAATATATAAAAATGAAAAGAGAGGAGCTGGTGGAGAAGTGCATAACATTCAATTTACCTCACGAGGGTAAAGGGGTAGATGAATTGAGGGTAGCACTTATAGGATTTGCAACTGCCCAGCAAAAACAACCTTTCAGGGAAGAGACCCCAGAAGGATACTTAAGTAATCCCGCTTATATAGAGTACTTGAGAGAGAAGTTAAGATGGGAGGCTGAGGAAAAAGACAAGCAGAGGGAGTTGGAAACTGAGAGATTGTGGATGGAAGGTGCAGAGAAGGAAAAACAGAGGGAGTTGGAAACTGAGAGATTGAGGATGGAAGCTGATGGGAAAGATAAACAGCGAGAGTTAGAAACTGAGAAGTTGAAGATGGAAACTGAGAGATTGAGGATGGAAACTGAGAGAATGAGAGTGGATGCTGAGATACAAGGGGAAAGATTAAAATTGGATAGAGAGAAATTTCACTCTGAGGAGACAAGGAAAGACAGAGATGGAGCAAAAATAAAAATTACTCCAAAGGACTTTGCTGTGTATGAGCCTGGTCAAGATCCTCAAATTTATCTCACAACCTTTGAAAAGGCAGCTCAGTTGTGGGGGCTACCTGAATAAATACATGCAGTATTTATCAAACCTGATTAAAGGGGAATTGGCTGAGGTATACCAATATTTCCCCTCAGACAAGCCCGTCACCTATGCTGAGTTTAAAGAGGTAGTCTACAAAAGATTCAGACTGGGACCTGACTATTTTAGAAAGTTACTCCGAAACTGTCAGATCCAAGCAGGGAGGTCTTTTGTTGAACTGGGAGCAAAGCTGATGGATATATTTGGAAAGTGGATGAGTAGTGCCAAAGCTCAATCAGTGGAAGAGGTGAAAAGCCTCATGATACTGGATCAATTATACCATCAGTTACCACCAGAAATAAGGCTCCTGGTCAAAGGCCGTTCCCCTACATCGGTGCAGGAGGCCGCAGAGATGGCGGATCACTTCGCCTCCAACAGAACTGGCTGGGTGGGGAAAACATCAAGAGATTTTAAACCCAGACCATATAATGCTGGCAGAAGGGATGTGGTACCACAGCGAGTGAGTCCTCCAGTAAAATCTGAAGGGCACAGGACACCCCAGAGTGGATCTGTGTACCCTAAAACAGAGGAGAAATTATGCTACAAATGTGGTAGACCGGGGCACCTACGTTTTCAATGTGAGGTTGCCAACCCCATTAGTAATTCTGCTCAGACAAGGGCAGTGAAAACAGAGCCCAAGGCTTTAGAAACAGCAAAAAAGGTTCAGTTTTGCCAGATAAAGTGGACAGAAGTAACAGAACTTGATTCAAGTCTGAGAGAGGAAGTGAGTGTACAAGGGGCAAATTATTGGGCATTGCTTGACACTGGTGCCGCTCAGACGTTACTGAGGCCAGATTTAATAAAATCTGAAGAAATATTACCTCAGGAAACGGTGAATATCCAAGGAGTGAGGTGACAACCAGAAAGCTTGCCTGTGGCCCTGGTGAAAATGGCATGGAAAGGCCGAGAGGGCAGATATAAAGTAGGCATTAATGCCCAACAACAGGAACCAGTGATACTGGGAAGAGATGTTATGGGGGCACAAGGGAAAATATATGTGGTGACCAGACAGCAACTTGGCAGAGAAACAGAAGCCATGTTAAGGGGGGCTGAAACAAACAGGGTGGAATCTTTTAGCGAGACTCAGGTCGCCATAGCAACCACTAGCAGGCCTGCTGAAGGAGACAAACTGTATCAACTGGTCTCTGGGGAAGAGACAGAGCATTTCAGAGAAGAACTGAATAAGGATACCAGTTTCAATCAAATAAAGGAGCAAGCCCTGACCCAACAGATTCCTTTCACTGACAAACTGAGGAATCAAGTTGTGTGTGAGAATGGGATTTTATATAGACTGTGGATGCCTGCTGAGAGAAAGGATGAATGTGAACCAGTGAAGCAATTGATAGTACCTAGCAAATACAGAACCAGATTGCTAGAGGTAGCCCACGATGTCCCATGTGCAGGACATCTGGGAATAAAAAAGACCAAGAAGAGATTGGCTGCACACTATTATTGGTCAAACATCTCCAAAGATGTAAAACAACATTGTCTATCTTGTGGTATATGCCAAAAGGTGGGGAAAAGTGGAGTAAAGACTGAGGCACCCTTAAAGCCCCTTCCTATAATTGGACAACCCTTTTATAGAGTGGGAATAGATTTGGTGGGCCCTTCTTCCAAACCCACAAGGCATGGCAAGAAATATCTAGTGGTGGTGGTGGATTTTGCCACCAGGTACCCAGACGCAGAAGCACTAAGATCTGTAGAAGCCCCTGTAGTGGCAGAGGCTTTATTAAAAATCTTTATGAGGCTGGGTTTCCCTCATGAAGTGCTGACGGATCAAGGCAGTGTATTCATGGGAGAAGTGATGCAATGTATGTGGAAATGTTGTGGTCTAAAACATCTAAAGACCACTACTTACCATCCCGCCACTAATGGGCTAACAGAGAGATTCAATGGCGTTTTGAAGGGCATGATAAGAAGCTATGTTCAAGATCACCCACAAGACTGGGATGAACGTTTGGGATGCTTCTTATTTGCATATAGAGAAGTCCCTCAAGAGTCAACAGGCTTCTCACCCTTTGAACTGATGTTCACTAGAAAAGTGAGGGGACCTTTGGAACTGTTAAAAAATTCATGGGAAGGAACCCTGGGAGAGTACAAAACATCTGTAGTAGATTTTGTATTGGAATTCCGCAATAAATTAACATCAATGATGGAGGTGGTGAAAAAGAATTTGAGTCAAGCACAGCAGAAGCAAAGTTACTGGTATGACAGAACAGCCAGGGAACGTGTGTATGATGTGGGAGATATGGTTATGGCGTTCATACCCAGGAAACATGACAAATTACAGGCTAACTGGGAAGGACCATATACCATCAGAGAAAGGCTTGACACAGTGACGTATGTAATCACCACAGACCAATTAAACAAAAGCAAAGTGGTTCATGTAAATATGTTAAAGCCTTACCATACCAGGGATGCAAAGGTGTTGCAAGTTACCTTATTCCCTGAGGGAAGTGGGCCTGAACTTCCAGATTTGGTACAGGAAAGCAAAGACAAAGGAGGGGTAGATCAAGTGGAATGGTCAGAGGAGGTGAAGGAGGAAGTAAAAGAAGAGATTCTGAGAGTTTTTTTTTTTTTTCAATAATTTTTATTCAGATTTTCATAAAACATACAAGACAAAATCATAAAACATTCAAAGACAAAAAACAAAATCAAAAATAGTTAAACAAAAAAAAAAAAAGAAAAGAAGAAAAAAAAAAAAACAAAAATAAAAAATAAAGAGTAAAATATTGACTTCCCATTTGTCAAAGATCAAATCAGTTATAAGTCTATAATATATAGCAATCCTGTCTCTTAAGTCATATTATAAAATCACTTTCCTCCAGTAGTTATCTTACTTAATCATCAAATCTCATAAACATTACTTTATTCTTTCCACAAAAAGTCAAAGAGAGGTTTCAATTCTTTAAGAAATATATCTATCAATTTTTTTTTTCCAGATAAGCATATCGATTAATCCATCTCATTACTAATTATGATAATCTTATTGTCATAACCATAGTCAAAATAAACATTTCAATTAATCCATCACATCAGAATCTGTTAGGTTCAGTAATTTCAGTAGCCATTGTTCTATTATCTCTATTAGTTCCATTTTCCATCTTCCATCTTCAGTAGTCTTGTTAAGTCCAGTAATTTCAATATCCAATCTTCCATTATCAGTATTCCATAATAATCTTGCTGTCAAAGCCATAGTCATATAATAAGAGTCTGATGGGAATTACCTCTATCCCAAATATTTTCTTGCCATCCATTCTGAATAAGTTGCTGAAATACTGCTGTAAAATCATATCTCTGTTCTTTTTTTCAAAATACACTGGGTCATCTCTTAAAAGTTTTTCCATTGTCACATGGCTGCAGTTAATTCCATAGATTTTCTCTATATTGGGCTCCATCACATCATTCCAGTCCAGAAGATAATCCATGCCATTGATAACTTTATCTCTAGAATCTTCATTAATTTCTTCAGAGATAACATTGAGTTCCAAACAATAGATTTTATTTCTAAAGTCCATAGACTCCAAATCTTGTTCCTGTTCCACGTTTGTTCCAATCTCCGGGATCTCCTCTCTCACAGGGACCCCTATTCCAGTCTCCAGGGTCTCCTCTCTCACAGGGACCCCTATTCCAATCTCCGGGGTCTCCTCTCTCACAGGGACCCCTTCCAGGGTCACCTCTCTCACAGGGACCCTTATATCTTTAATCTCCTGCTTCATTTTACTCAATTCAATTTTCGTTATCTCAATCTCATTCATTATTCTCTGAAACATAGTTATTTCCAGATTCTCAGCCACTTTCTTAATTGCCATTTTAAAAGAAAAATATAGGAAAACCACTTCTTATTTCAGCAACAATTGGGTTAATACTCCAAACTTGGTGACATCACAGTATAAACAGAGCAGACAGCCTTATCTCTCCAATAGTTAAGTAAACAAAATGCAGTTCCCAGGATCGAAGCAATTAATGGCAATCGTCAAGAAACAGATTCGTCAAAATAAAATAGACCAAAAAGAGAGTAGTCTCAAAACAGTATAATATTTTTCAAAATAAAAATCTGGAATAGAAATCCCTCTTCTGTGTGTATCTTTAGAATGCAAATCCAGGACAGCTTTTTGCAACAAAAACAGAGATAAGCTATTAATTAGTGCGTAGCAGAGAGAAGTTACGGCTCCCCAGTGAGATGTCAAAAACCGATCAATCTGGCAAATCTCTTTTAAACAGCAACAATTTAAGTCAAGTAAAAGAAAAATATAGAAAGAAGGGTGCTTGCCTGTTAGTGCGTTCTCTCTTAGAAGATAAGATGAACGTTCGCTTTAACAGATAGAGCTTGCTGTTGAAAATCCGTCCCACCTTCGTCGGCTGGACCTCGTCCCATAAATTAATGAGATCTGGTCGTCCCAACAAAAATAGGCTTTGAGGTTAATCTCTTCGTTTCTCCCTACCCGGGAGAAGTTTAATCAGTCAAAAAAAAAAGAAAAAACTGACTGATATATCTGAATAAGCTTCTTTTGAGGCAGGAGCCCGTCTCAAAAGCAGGCACAGGCTAAGTCACCCTTCCCGGAAGTCGAGATTCTGAGAGTTTTGAAAAACTATGGGAATCTCTTCAGCAATAGACCTGGCCGAACCAGTATAGCCAAACATTCCATTGATACTGGAGATCATGCCCCAATCAGATCTATGCTGTACCGTGTGAATGGGAAAGTTTTGAGTGAAATCAAAAAGGAGGTCGAAGATATGCTGGAACTAGGAGTGATCAGGGAATCCATCAGTCCCTGGGCCTCAAGTATTGTCCTGGTTCCGAAAAAAGATGGAACGACAAGGTTTTGCATTGATTGTCGGCTAATCAATAAAATTACTGTCCCAGATGCGTATCCTATGCCTAGGGTATACGCAATGTTAGAGTTATTGGGGGCAGCAACCATTATCTCTACATTAGACCTCTGTAAAGGATTTTGGCAAATGGAACTAGACGAGCAATCCAGAGCCAAAACTGCCTTCAGTACACCAGATGGGTTATATGAGTTTGTGACCTTACCCATGGGACTAAGGAACTCACCAAGTTCGTTTCAGAGGCTAATCAATACTGTGTTGCGAGGCATGTCAGATTTTGCAGTGGCCTATATCGATGACGTGGCCATTTTTAGCAAGTCGGTGCCTGAGCATGTCCAACACCTGACAACAGTATTGGAGGCATTAAGAAAGGCAGGCCTCACAATAAAAGCGAAGAAATGCCAGTTTGGGTTGAAGGAGGTGGTCTATTTAGGACATAAGGTGGGGAGTGGGAAAATCACCCCCTTATGTAGCAAGGTGGAGGCAATACAATCATGGCCTATCCCCTTAACCAAAAAGCAAGTTAGGGCATTTCTAGGTATGGCTGGTTTTTATAGGAAGTTTGTGAAAATTTGGGGGGAAATAGCAACCCCCTTGCATGAATTGACAAAGAAAAAGTGTTCTGAGCGTGTGGTATGGACGGATGAATGTCAGAAGGCTTTTGATCTGCTGAAGCAAGCCTTGTGCCAAGGACCTATATTAATAGCACCGGACTATGAGCAACCATTCATCGTGGCTACGGATGCGTCAGACCTCGCTCTGGGAGTCGTCTTGCTGCAGGAGAGAGAAGGCACCAGACATCCAGTGGCGTATCTGAGTCGCAAGCTGACGCCAAGGGAGAAAAACTATTCGTCGGTCCAAAAGGAGTGCCTAGCGATCATGTGGGGACTGAACAAGTTGCGCCCATACGTGTGGGGACGAAGATTCACGGTAACAACGGATCATCGGGCCTTGTTATGGTTACAGACTATGAAAAACCATAATACTATGCTGCAGAGGTGGTCCTGGGCCCTATAAGACTATCAAGTGGACTTCCAGTTCATCAAAGGCAAGGACAATGTATTGGCCGATGGACTGTCAAGGCAGGTGGCTGGGACTGCAGTGACGTGACCAGACGGAGGAAAAAAGAAAGACATTTTCCCCATAGAGACTTGTTATATTGTTAACGCGACGTATAAATCCTGGAACAGGAATAATACTCTGCCGTTGTTTTAAGGGGGGGGAAATGTGATGTTCCTGTATTAGTGTAAATATGGTAAGTGCTGTTTGTATAGGAGATACATGGTAAGTGGAATGAAAGAGGAAGGGGGAGTGAATGGCAGTAGAATGCTGGATGATTGGCTGAATGTTTAAAATGGCTGACAGTATAAATGGAAGGATGTCAGGTAAATCTGGGTGATGAAAGTGAGTGGGTTGTTTTGGTGGGTTTTAGAGAGTTGTTTGTCAGGAGAGCATGGAGAAGGAGGGGGGTGGAGTTCGGATTAGTATTAGATAAAACCATATGCTTATGTGCCTTCTGAAGTAATCTTGTTATCTGTGTTATTCAATAAATACTTTTGGTTTACCAAATGCCTGATCCTTGGCTGGGGTTCCACAGACCAGAAGGGAGGGTAAAGTAAATACCAAGGCTGAAGAGTGACAAATGGTGGCAGCGGGTGAAGGGAAGAATATAACACCACAAGTATTCAGAGCAAACCAGAATTATAAGCAGTCTGAGTAAATCAAAGGGATTGGGACAGCTTAAGCACGCAGTCACAGAGGTAACCTAATTGAGGGAGACTCAGGCAGAGTCTCTGGGAATACTGGTTATAGGACGTGACTGGTGGTGCTGCCTAGCAGGGGGATCTGTTGAGATCTATGCTAGAGCGGAGAGGGAAACCATAAAAAGGGACAGTCTGGACTGGTGGAGTCCCTGGTGGTGCCTAGTGACAGGCAGTAGCCACGAGCAGGTAGGAACCTGACAGGGAGAGCCAGGGAAGGGCGTCACAGCGTTCCGTGCCACCGAGGCCACTTGAGCCTCAAGAGACAAGGAAGGGTCAAAATGGACCCCCAAACTATGGACCTGTTCTTTCAGGGGGAGTGTAACCCCATCCAGAACAGGATGCACATCCACCATCTGAGCGGGGAAGGCGTTCACCAACAGTGTCTCAGTCTTGTCTGGATTGAGTCTCAGTTTATTAGCTCTCATCCAGTCCATTATCGTGGTCAGGCAACGGTTCAGCACATCAACAGACTCACCTGAAGAAGATGAAAAGGAGAAATAGAGTTGCGTGTCATCAGCATACTGATGACAACGCACTCCAAAACTCCTGATGACCGCACCCAGAGGCTTCATGTAGATGTTAAAAAGCATGGGGGACAAAACCAACCCCTGAGGGACTCCACAATGGAGAGTCCAGGGTGTCGAGTAATGTTCCCCAAGCACTACCTTCTGGCGACGATCCGCAAAGTAGGAGCAGAACCACTGCCAAGCAGTACCCCCAACTCCGCGAGTCTCCCCAGAAGGATGCTAATCTTTTAGTGAGGTGGGAAGGATTTGTCCTTTTGTAAATATTCTTAGATGAACATGGTTAGGTATTGTGTTTTATGAGTGCTTTATATAGAATTAAATATATATTTATACTGTAAGTGGCTTTGGGACACTTCTCTATTTGTAAACAGCAACAAATATATATATATAATAAACAATACACAGGAATATGCCATTTAGTACCATACCAAATATTTTTTACATCCATTAAGCTCCAAGGTATCACCCTGTATGTGTGGCCAATACATTATTCTCAAGGTTTTCTCTAGCATTATTATCACCACAAAATGTGTTGTAAGTCATTCTACGTTTCCATGTAAATGGTTAAGGTCTTAGAAAAGTCATGTACAGTATCAGTCTTTATAATAATATATCAAAGGTAACATTAATCAGTGGGTTAATAGGATTGCATCTTCCTGTTTATAATAGAAACTGAGCTAGATAGTGCATTGGGGAAAACCTTCACTAATGTATTTAAAAATAATCCAGGATTCTGTTCTGATGTACCTATACCATAGTCTGAAGGCACATGAGGCCAGCACCTTGCTGAAGTGAAGCAGACTCAGGTCTGGTCAGTGCCTGGATGGGAGACCGCCTGGGAACCATATGTAAGCCGCCTTGGGTTTCTATCATGAAAAGAAAGGTGGGGTATAAATGTAATAAATAAATAAATATTAAGCCACACTGCCTTTCAAACCTTTAGGGGTGGGGTAGAAAAGAGATTACATTATTGAAGACTCTGAAATGAGGTTCCGGAAATGTCGAAGCACAAGACTTTTTTTTTTTTTTTAGTGTCACAGAATACTTAACACTGGATTCTGCAATCTCAAGCCTTTCTATTTTTTATTTTTTTTCTAATAAATTGGGCCTCAAACTGCATATAAGCAATAAAAATGTTCAATTTTACTTGTGCAGAAAAAAATGTTGCATTTTCACTATAAATATAATGTATTGATTTACATCCAGACAATTAATATGAACTTGTAGCTTCCTTGCTGTGGGGATATATTTCCATGTCCAGTCATAAAAGTGTTACAGTAATTAGTATTATATATTCATATGCTTTGTTTTTAATCATCTTCATTTCAGGAAAGGTATACTGATTAAAGAAAGCTTAAAAATTCCTTATCAGTGCTAACACTCTCCTCTTTTATGCTTATTGGTTCCTAGGCATTAACAAGGATCTCATTCTTAATCCCACAGCAAAAAAACAGGGTGGGGACATGGCTGTCATTAACATGAAGGAACCCTGTACTTCTGAATTTGCCACTACGCTATTGCTTTTCTTACTGCAAAAAGTCTGATTTTTTTAAGCAGGTTGCACAAGAACACTAAATCCACTTTAATTGCACACCTTGAATTTGCTGGTATGCAATCCGACCCACAAATCCCATCTGCAAAATAGCAATGGTCTAGAAGCACTCTGCATAAGGCAACCACCTTTTAAAGAAAACTTTCTTTCGTGGCTTCCTTGACACCCATGTTGGATTCCTCTTTGATTGTCAGTCCATTTTTTGTGAGCCTCTATTTATTTTATTTATTTATTTTATCACACTTTTAAACCGCCCTATAGCAACAGGCTCTCAGGGCGGTGTACAATATGATAAAACCACATTTAAAAACAGTGAATGTGGATAAAACATGTAAATATAAAAACACATTAAAAACAGATTAAGACAAAAATAGAACATTACACTAATTAACTATAACATTAAAATTAAAAAAACAAAACTAAAACTAAAACTAAAATGCCTGGGCAAAGAGGTAGGTCTTTACCTGGCGCCGAAAAGATATCAAAGAAGGCACCAGGCGTATCTCATCAGGGAGGGCATTCCATAATTTGGGGGCCACCACCGAGAAGGCCCTAGATCTCGTTGTTGCTCTCCGGGCCTCCTTGTGAGTTGGAACCCGGAGAAGGGCCTTCGACGTCGAGCGCAGTGAACGGGTAGGTTCGTAGTGGGAGAGGCGCTCCATCAGGTATTGCGGTCCGGTGCCATTAAGGGCTTTATAGGTAAGAACCAACACTTTGAATATGGCCCGGAAACGTTTTGATAGCCAGTGCAGTTGGGCCAGGACAGGTGTTATATGATCAGACCTTTTAGTCCGAGTGAGGACTCTGGCCGCAGCATTCTGCACCAGCTGAAGTTTCCGAACCGTCTTCAAAGGTAACCCTACGTAGAGTGCATTACAGTAATCCAGTCTAGAGGTTACCAGAGCATGGATAACTGAGGCAAGGTTCTCCCTGTCCAGATAGGGTCGTAGTTGGGCTACCAGCCGAAGCTGGTAGAACGCATTCCGTGCCACCGAGGCTACCTGAGCCTCCAGAGACAGGAGCGGATCTAATAAGATCCCCAAACTATGGACCTGCTCCTTTAGGGGGAGTGTAACCCCATCTAGAGTAGGTCGGACATCAACCATCTGGTCAGAGGACCCCCCCACCAACAGCATCTCAGTCTTGTCAGGATTGAGTCTCAGTTTATTAGCTCTCATCCAGACCATTATCGCGACCAGGCAGCGGTCTAGTACATCAACAGCCTCACCTGAAGAAGATGAAAAGGAGAAATAGAGTTGCATATCATCAGCATATTGCTGAAAACACACTCCAAAACTCCTAATGACCTCACCCAGCGGCTTCATATAGATATTAAAGAGCATGGGGGACAGAACTGAGCCCTGCGGGACCCCATATTGGAGTACCCAGGGCCTCGAGTAATGCTCCCCAAGCACCACCTTCTGAAGACGGTTCTCGAGGTAGGAGTACAGCCACTGCCAAGCAGTGCCTCCAGCTCCCAAATCCGCAAGTCGCCTCAGAAGAATACCATGGTCGATGGTATCAAAAGCCGCTGAGAGATCAAGGAGAACCAACAGAGTTACACTCCCTCTGTCCCTCTCCCGACAGAGGTCATCATACAGGGCGACCAAGGCCGTTTCTGTACCAAACCCCGGCTGAAAGCCCGATTGAAATGGATCCAGATAATCAGTTTCATCCAAAAGAACCTGGAGCTGGCGAGCGACCACACGCTCTAGGACCTTGCCCAGAAAAGGAACATTAGCTACCGGTCTATAGTTGTCAAGATTATCAGGGTCCAAGGAGGGTTTTTTCAGGAGCGGTCTCACCACCACCTGCTTTAGGCAGAGTGGGACCACTCCCTCTCGTAAAGAGGCATTAATCACCTCCTTGGCCCAACTGGCTGTTCCATTTCTGCTAGCTTTTATTAGCCACGAGGGGCAAGGATCCAGAGCAGAAGTGGTCGCCCGCACCTGTCCAAGCACTTTGTCCACATCCTCGAGCTGTACCAACTGAAACTCATCCAATAAAACAGGACAAGACTGTGCTCCGGACACCTCATTGGATTCAACTGCAGCAATATTGGAGTCAAAGTCCCGGCGGATGTTAATAATCTTGTCTTGGAAGTGTCTCGCAAACTCATTACAGCGGGCTATTGATGGTATCATTGCGTCCCGAGTACCAGAGTGTAAAAGTCCCCAGACGACTTTATAAAGTTCCGCTGGGCAGTTAGAAGATGACTGAATGTAGGCAGCAAAGTACTGCTTCTTTGCTGCTCTCACTGCCTTCACATAGAGTTTGGTAGAGGCCTTCACAAGTGCAAGATTACAGGCGTCGGGAGTGTGTCTCCATTTGCACTCAATCCGTCTCCTATCTTGCTTCATCACTCTTAACTCCGAGGTATACCAAGGAGCCAACTGAGTTCTGCACCGGAGAAGGCGCACCGGGGTGATCGCGTCAACTGCCCGGGTCATTTCTGTATTCCACAGAGTGACCAGGGTTTCGACAGGAGCGTCAATTTTATCAGCCGGAAAATTCCCCAGAGCCTTTTGAAAACCCTCAGGATCCATCAGTCTCCGGGGACGGACCATCTTAATTGGTCCTCCACCCTTGCAGAGGGGAGAACACATTGTGAGCCTGAACCTCAATAGGCGGTGATCTGTCCATGACAAAGGAATAGATGTAAAATTCCTTACTCCCAGATCACCATCCCCTAATCCAGTGGCAAAAATCAAGTCTAGAGTGTGCCCCGACATATGCGTAGGGCCAGTAACAAATTGAGACAGTCCCATGCCTGTCATAATAATAATAATAAAATTTTATTTAATTAGTCGCCCATCTGTCTGCCTAAGCGGACACTCTGGGCGACGTACACGATATAAATACAATGTAAAAACATATACATAAAACAAATTAAAATATTAACAGCAATTCATCTAACCATCCTTCAGTAATACAATATAAAGACCTAATCCACCCCAGAAATCCCATAGGCCTGCCTGAACAGCCAGGTCTTTAAAGCTTGGCGAAAAGCCATCAGGGAGGAGGCGTGACGAATGTCAAAAGGAAGTAAGTTCCAGAGGGTGGGGGCCACGATCGAAAATGGCGGTCATGAAGTCCTGAGCCGCTCCAGACAAAGCGGCCTCGGCATGAATGTTGAGATATTGTAGTGGTTTTAAATTATCTCCAAGACAGGAGGCATTTAACACTCAATGATGCATAGTTGTACTGTAGGGAAAGGCAGGATAGATCTTCCTGGAAGTTGGGTGTCGTCGTCGTAATCATCATCATCATCATGCTTTTCATGCATCCCATTTATTTGGTGTTTATCCATTATGAGACTCATCAACAACTTAAACTTGTAAATTCCTTCTTTGCAAATATGTACCTTGATACATAAGCCACCTTACTTAAGAGTAGCAGGATCAGATTAATGATAGGAAGCTTTAATTTGGGTAATTTAAATGCCTAAATTGTTACATTCAGATTAAGATAGGAAATTGAGACTTTCCCCCTTCTCTAAATTACTCTTATTCATTGAAATATAGTGGGAATGAAAGAAGTATGTTACTTATCTTTATATTATCTGTAGCTCATTTGCTATGTTCTTTCCAGATCCTCCAATCCAAATTAAAAGCAATATGCACTTGCACATTGTTATATGTATATTTTTACATGAAATGGGCTAAAACTGACTGTTACTTGACTTCTGCAAGCCTCCTTAGCCTTTGCTGAGCTGATGTGATGTTATGGAATGTTTACAAACATTTAAACCACCGTCCCACTGCCCCCAAGATCTCAGAATAGTATTTAAGCCAAGCTGCTGTGGCCTCTTGGTTTGCAGCAAAACTAGCCCTACATAAACAATACTTGTTTAGGTGACATGGCATTTACAGTAATCTATGCAGATGTGTTTTCACAATGGGATGCCTATGTAAATGCCTATGTAAATGTCTATGTAAATTATCATGGTGTTCCATGTGGTTTATTTTCCCCCCCTATTTATCACACCTACACACTGTTATTAATGCATCAGCTTAGATGAAACTATGAAGATAATTGTGTAAAATCGGGGGGAGGGGAAATCTGTGCTTACAGCTGCGACCCACTGCAAATAAATCTGTGCCGATTACAGCTGCAGCCCACCACAAGAAATTAGTGCTGGTCCAAAAAGATACCGGACTGTCAAATTCAGTTGGAATCCGGTACTAAGTCTGATTTAATGGATATTTTCCCCCATCCCTAGTGGACCCATATCGCTGGGTGTGCATCCGGATGTTGGGGAGGTGGAGTTATGTTACTGTAGGTCTTTTACCTGCTGATCTTAGACTGGTAATGCTACATTCAGTGCACACTCAGGCCTTTTATTGCAGATGGAGGGGTTGAAAGATTTATAGCAATTCTGTTCAGATGCTCATGCTGGGATAAACTGAAGGTTTAAATAGTTAAAAATCAAGCACTGATTCATTTGTTGTGGTTATTTATTAATATTAGTTACATAATAACTACAGGATTTTTTTCTTTTTCTTTTTTGAGCAAACAGGATTTGAAATCCCTACTCAGCCATGAAGCTCATTTGATATCCTTGGGCCCAACCTACCCCACAGGCTTGTTGTGAAGATATATAAGGAGGTGCAAAGGGGGACTTAATCTGAAATCCAATAACATTTACCTAGGAGTAAGTCCCATTGAACCCAATGGGGCTTACTTCTGAGTAGACATTTATTGGATAGCAATATATTCCTGGTGTCCAAGTAACACATCAATCGCAGACTGAAAGCTTATTTTCACTGAATAAAATACAAATTTATTGTATTGCCACCCTGGGTTTCTTCGGGAGTAAGGGCAGGATATAAATTCAATAAATAAAATAATCGTTGAAGGTTGTATAAACTTAGAAGGGGACGTGGCTGTGAGGGGTATGAGGGGGCATGATGTGACTATTATGATTACTATGACTATTATTATACTACTGAACCTATGTAATCCTGACCAAGACTTTATATTGATTTTGTGATATTAATGGTAGATCACAAAACCATGCTGCTATTTTTATCAAAAACTTTGATAGATCCTTATTAGTTCAAAACTACAAATTATTATTGCCTTATTATTGTTCATGCCATTTCCACAAACACTCAGGGAGAGACACATAGAAAGGTATTGTTGCACGCCTCCCCAATCTCTGAGTGGTGAGATTTCAGGGGTCCCTGCGCTCCTCCAGGGTTTGGTTTCCTTTGGGAAGAAGGTCAGCGGAGACTGTGGTGTCTTTATGAAATATGGTTTGTTTATTTACACACATTCCAACCTGAGCTTAGGATAGAGGGGTTCAAGGCATCAGCAGTCCAATATCCAGCTTTTCCATCTGGGTTACAGGAGCATCCTAAAGCCATGGTGCAGAAGGATAGCCTCTGTGCCTGCCTCCAGCCCCAGCCATTCTTTGGGACAATTCTAAAAACACTCAAAGCACAAACTTCTGCTAGCCGCCAGGAGGGGGGGGGAGGCTCTCCTGAAGAGTTTCAATGACAATAGGATCTTCCTGGCTCATTCACCAGTTACTGGGCACCTAATAGGCCCATTCACTACCTGGCCATGCTATTAGCTTAACAAAAGAAACTCCAGCAGAGCCAGCCCCTCACCCCAAGGCATAGGATTCCAAATCAGAGGCTGGAAAGGGACCCAAAAGAATCATCCATTCCAACCCCCATACTCATAACAATATATTTCACAGTAGTACCTGCACATGTTTTTTAAAAAAAAATTGGGCTTTTGTTAGAATGGGAATATATAACTATCAATTTGCTGTTCCTTCTGTTTGAGGTGGATAGGTTACATCAGTCATTGAAAGGACGTTGTGTGCTGTGTGACTTTATTGTTGGTGATGCGAGATTCTAAGTAAGGCTAGTTCCAACATATGGCACGTATAGTACAGTAGGAAATAATACAGTAAAATGTTATTGGTGAGTGTCCTGAGATGTGGATACTAAAACCAACCTTTGAGGCTGGTCAGCATGAGCAAACCAGGAAGGAAAGTCCCATAGAACATGGATGCCTTTATTTTCCTTAAGTGCTGGGTAGCACGAAGTTGCTGCTGCTTGTAATTCCCCCAACTCCTTGAAAGGGTTGGCTTTGAGGAACAAGGCTTGAAACCAGACATGTTCTAGTAAAGGTGTAATCAACTTTTTAAAGCATTTGTATCATATTAACCTTTAAAAACCATCATGCAGTTATGTCAAAAAATCACAATATGTTTTAAATTTTAAATTGGCATTAAAATGCTAAGAGTGAACAGTATGTTGTTGTTATGTTCCTTCAAGTTGATTATGACTTATGGCGACCCTGTGAATCAACGACCTCCAATAGCTTCTGTCATGAACCACCTTGTTCAGATCTTGTAAGTTCAGGTCTGTGGCTTCCTTTATGGAATCAATCCATCTCTTGTTTGGCCTTCCTCTTTTTCTACTCCCTTCTGTTTTCCCCAGCATTATTGTCTTTTCTAGTGAATCATGTCTTCTCATGATGTGTCCAAAGTATGATAACCTCAGTTTCATCATTTTAGCTTCTCGTGACAGTTCTGGTTTAATTTGTTCTAACACCCAATTTTCTCAGTCCGTGGTATGTGCAAAGCTCTCCTCCAGCACCACATTTCAAATGAGTTCATTTTTCTCTTATCCGCCTTTTTCACTGTCCAACTTTCACATCCATACATAGAGATCGGAAATACCATGGTCTGAATGATCCTGACTTTAGTGTTCAGTGATACATCTTTGCATTTGAGGACCTTTTCTAGTTCTCTCACAGCTGCCCTCCCCAGTCCTAGCCTTCTTCTGATTTCTTGACTATTGTCTCCATTTTGGTTAATGACTGTGCCGAGGGATTGATAATCCTTGACACATTCAATGTCCTCATTGTCAACTGTAAAGTTACATAAATCTTCTGTTGTCATTACTTTAGTCTTTTTGACGTTCAGCTGTAGTCCTGCTTTTGTGCTTTCCTCTTTAACTTTCAAGAGTATTCATTTCAAATCATTACTGGTTTCTGCTAAGAAGCGAGCAGTATGGAGCCTAACATTTAAGGTTTAACATGCATGGTTACTTCTGATAAAAGTAGTTATTGTTATTATTTATTCAATTTCTGCCCTGCCCTTCCTCCCACATAGCAAGTTAGTTGTGTTTCACTTGGATTGTTGTAATTTGAAGAGGCTTTATAATTACTTCTGTGGAGGGACTACTTGAAGTCAGCTGCTTGTAGTGAAATTGGGCATGTTTTTCTCCACTCTGCCTCCACACCATTAATATATTTGGGTACAAAAAAAAAAACTGTCTGTGAAACTGAGCAAATGTGATTATATTGCAAGGCTTGACTATATACAAGAATTTCATGGTGGGCTCTGAGTGATAGCTGGAAGAAAGGAGGCAAGCCGTATGGTCATAAAGTGGTTCTTATATGGTCACCTTGTAGTGACACTGTAGTGTCCCTAAAGTGAACTGTTAGTATGTAATGACCAAGAATCAGGTTAGTATGGGATAGGTATTAAACTTCTTTTGGGATTACCCTGCATAGTTCCCCCCACCCCATATCAAATGGTAACTATTCCATTACTATATGTCCATTATGTGAAGAAAATACCCATACTGAAAATTCTGCCATGAATGTGTGTTAATGTGTGTCACTCAGTACATGTGGCAGAATTATTGACCCGAAGGATGAGTAAGAAATGAGAAACCTTGGTAGCATCATTGCTGATTATACTTTGTTTTTATTTTATGAAAAAATATATATTATTAAAAAGTCAGTGGTTTATAGCATAAATGATAAACAAGATACACCATACAAAATTAAAATCAGAAATCATTAATTATTGCAGAAAGATACCTTCTTGATTGCCTCCATAAACCTAAACATCACATTTTAGATGTCTAGTAGTCCACGAAAGCACAATATTTAGTCCTGTTAATTTATGTTCAGGTAGGTTAGAGTTAACATGTTGAATGTGATTGGCCATAATGTTTGCAAGGGAGGGGAAAATGAGTGAGTGAAAGGTTTAAAAAGGGAAGGAAATGATTTGTTGGAATGGGAGATTTGTTGTTGTTGGAGTTAGTTAGGGCTATGTTTGTGATGTAGGTAATGTGGGGTTTGGGTCTTATTGTGGGTTGGATTTAGTAGACAGACAGTTCAGGTCTATATCAGACATAACATCTATAATTTATACTGTGATCATCATAAACTTTTGTTTATTTAAAATGCCACGTGCGTGCTTGGTCTCTAGTATGCTACCAAATAGGATTCTAAATGCTAATATCTACATATAAACTGACAGGTATAAACCACATTCAACCCCAGGGAGGAGGTGGGATTGTTGAGGTTTTGGGCGCAGTAGGTAACTGAGGCAGGCATCTTGGGGGTCACCTGTTTCAAGCAGGAAGAAGCAGGAAGGACTGTAGGTCTGAGGTGTGGGACGTGACATCCATTTTTCTGAATATAAGGAGATGAGCAATTCAGTATTTCTAGATGTTCTACCTTTTTACCTTTGCAGTTCTGAGCAGTGTGCCATAGTTCTGGTCACCAGTGTGCCACAGCTGGAAAAGATGCAGAAAAAGATAACCAAAATGAGTTCCTTGTTGAGGAAAGTTACAGTGTTAGGGGCTTTTTAGTTTAGGGAAAAACAGGGGGGGCATGATAAAGGTTTATAAATTATGTATGGTATGGAGAAAATTGGTAGGGGTTGTTGGTTCTCCTTAACTGCTCAACAGCTTTTGATACCATTGACTGTGGTATCCTCCAGTGGCTTTGGGGGTTGGGAATTGGGACAGTGTCTTATAGTAGTTCCACTCCTACCTCTGAGAATAGCGACTCCACAGAATAGTAATGGGAGACTATTGGTTGACATATTGGGAGCTAATCTATGGAGCTCCCCAGATGTTTATCTTATATGTTTATTGACATCTATATGAAGTCACTAGGAGATCAGCAGATCTGGACTTCCATATCATCAGTATGATGTTGACATCCAGCTCTATCTCCCCCATCCATCAGTATCAGAAGAGATATTTCAGGCACTTGACTGTTGCCTGGAGGCAGTGATGGGCTGGATGTGGACCAATAAATTGAAACTGAATCCTGACAAGATGAAGGTTCTGTATGTTGTAGGTTTCTGAATCTGGGAAGTAGGGAGTCCAGTTTTGAATGGGATTGTACATCCGTGGAAGTAACAGATGCATAGCTTGGCAGTACTCATTGACCCCCCCCCAGGTAGCCTTTGTGGCCAGGAATACCTATTTTCCACAGGTAGCCTGCCATCAGATTGGTTACTACTGCCATCTAGCATCCGAAGGCAAGAATGCACTAGAGTCAAAGCTGGGCTCGAGCCCCTCCCACTCCAGTCTTCATTCTTGCCTTCGTCCGAGGCAGATCAGAATTTTGACAGAGTCCTTAAGTCCTTGTTTCTACTTCTATTGTCTCTTTCCTCCTTATCGCTTCCCCCCTTCTCTCTTGCGTTCGGAGTGTGTCCTAGTTTATTCCCTTTTTCTCTCTTTATGTTACTCAGAGGCTCCGCGGCTGCGGTCTCCCTCCCTCCTTTTTTCCGTTTATAATTCAGCCTCTACGTTGGGCAGCTTGCGGCTGTGGCTCCCTCGTAGACACACTCATTTGCGGGGGCTCCGCGGCTGCGGTTCCCCCCCCTACCTTTTTTCCATTTGTAATTTAGCAATAGGGTTGCTTCCGGCTGCGGCTCCCTCTTAGGCAACCCGCCCGCTGCGGCTCCCTCTTAGGCAACCCACCCGTTTTCTCTCTCATGCTTCCCTGAAGCCTGCTGTAGCGGCCTCGTTTCCCGCCCCACCGTCCTCGCGGCCGCCATTTTATTTCATCTTTTTTCCTACAGAGGCTTCTTAACTTCCCTATCAGCACGGCTGATCTTCAGCCCGGCTGGGTTTAATTAGGCTTTCGATATCATCCCTCTCATTCTGCTTCAAGGCAGACGCCTGTTTGGTGGCCCTACCCGGCGGCATATCACCCCAGCTGGCTACTAGCCGTTTTTTCAAGCCCTTCTAGGGCCTTAGTTGGTGGGGCCTTAGTTAGGTGCTCCGATCTCGCGGCGCGGCCGCCATTTTGTTTTCATTTTTCCTTTCCATCACGTTTTTTAACTGGTGAGACCCGTGTAGTCTCCTGTTACCAAAACATTCATGTAGTCTTCTGTTACCGAAACATTCATCAACTTGGGAGACCTAAGTTATCTTGTGATACCATATATTCTAATCAGTCTGTCCCTCAGGCTCATCAAGTATCCACACCAGGCACTACATAAGTAGCCCCGTAATACCACACCTTCCCCATTGTGTGTGTGTATATTTGCAGGTGCACCCCCACTTGACTTATGCTCCACTCTGTGCACCTTGATGGTACCGCACCTTCCCCATTGAGTGCGTGTATTTAGCCCTGGCCACACTGCGCCTTTCTAAATAAAACTCATTTTTTCTGGCAGTGTAATTAGCGGTCTCGCACCTTCCCCATTGTGTGTGTGTACTTAGCTCATGGCCAAGTTGGCAGGGTAACTAGCGGTCTCGCACCTTCCCCATTGTGTGTGTGTACTTACCTTGGGGCAAACCCTCGTGCTGGGCGTTCTCTCTTTGACACCTGGCATACTGTCTTTAGTCTCTCCTATACTATTTCTACCTTACCTCTATCACCGCTCCTTCCCCATTGTGGGCGTGATTCAGAGATTGACATGGCGGATTTGAACCCTGAGGTGACAATATCCCCTGAAGCAGGTCGTCCATCACCACGCCAGCCAGCTAAACATAAACACGCCAAGGCAAAAGCAAAGACTAAACACCTGTCTGGTCATGGAGCGGCCAAGAGGGCACGCTATGTATCACCTTCTCTTCTGGAGAAACCTCGCCATGCAGCCGTTCCTGCGCTTTTCCAGTCTCCTTCTCAGTCCTCAGAGGAAGAGTTTGAAGGATTCCCCAGTCAAGCTCCTCAAACTCCGCCTGGGCAGCCTCAAATGCCTCTTCAGGAACAGGCATTTCCGTCTTCCACTCCCCCAGGGATACAGTTGACTTCTGACTTCCTGAACCAACTACGAGACCTGCTTGGGTGCCTATCCCAACCTCAGCCTTCCCTACAATTGTCTTCTCAACCCGGAACCTCGCGACAGCTCAGCTCTGCAAGACAACCTGGCGACAATACTGATGCTCCGCTACCCTCTCCTAACCCATATGATGTGGTCAGGGGTAGATCGGACGTAGAGCAATCTCAGACTGATGACTACATGAACGTATTTCAGACTGACCTGGATGAATGGAGTGGGGAATCTGACCAGGAGGAGGAGGTTTCTTATCGCCTCTTTGACCCGACGGATTTCTCTCCTCTGTCACGCAGAGTCATGGACACTCTTGGCATTCAACCAGAAATGATACAACCAGTTGTTCCCCCTGTCAAGGGTGCTAGAGTCCTCAAGTCCCCCAGATCAGTGCAGCACTTCATTCCCGTGCCAGACCCCATTAACAAACTGACCAGGGAAGAATGGGCCCGCCCTCTTCATCCACGTCGCTCCTCATCCTTAGCCAACAAGTTTTATACCCTTGCCCCAGAATTCATGTCCTTTCTGAACGTCCGGGGGGTGGACCAACCTATTTCCAATCTTGTATCTCGTTCTCTTCTCCCAAAGGAAGGTGAATCTCAGCTCAAAGACCGCTATGAGAGGAGGTTTGACTTTATCTTCCGTAAGACCCATGAGGCTCCCGCTCATTCCATCCGGGCCTCTTCTACCGCCTCTATCTTCTCACGGGCTTCCATGATGTGGTTAGAGGATCTCCTTGATGATCCCAACCCGGATCCCGTCAAACTAAGGAAATGTCTCCTCAAAATACACAAGGCTACTGCCTTTGTGGCCGACACCACGTTAGACGCCTCCCATCACGGTGCATGCGCACTGGTGGCCAAAATTGTAGCTCATCGTACCGTATGGCTCCAACATTGGGACGCCGATTCAACTGCCAGAACCAACTTATCCTTAGCTCCATATTCGGGATCTATGCTCTTCGGCGAGGACGCACTCAAAGCAGTCCTTGTCAACCCCAAGGACAATCATAAACCGGCACTAGCTACTGCCAAAAGAGACGACCGCAGACCCGTGCGACGGTTTACCCCTTACCGTTCCTTCCAACCCTTTCGGAGAGGGCGACCTGGTGGTCGAGGATGGGATACCAGGCCTACAGATTTCCGTCCCTCCAAGGCACCCTGGCCCAGACAACGCCCACAATACAGGGGCCAATACCAGAACAGGCAGGCATATGGCAGAGGAACCCGTCAGCGCAGGCAGTTCTGACTCCATCCCCATTGGAGGCAGACTCTCCTTCTTCATCAGCATCTGGCTAAACTTGACAAACATTTCCTGGGTCAGACTTCTCTTCACCCAGGGCTACAATATAGAATTTTGGCGGACACCACCGGACAAATTTTGCATCTCCCCTGTCTCCAGGGCACGGAAAAAAGTTATGCAGGATGCCCTACGACATCTACTGGAGATAGCCGCTATAGAGCCTGTTCCTCCATCCGAACGGTTACAAGGCGTGTACTCCGTCCTCTTTACGGTTCCCAAGCAAGACTCCTCATGGAGGGCGGTCTTAGACCTCAAGGGCCTAAACCGCTTCGTCAAGTACCGCCACTTCAAGATGGAATATCTGGCGTTGATTATAGAGGCTCTACAACCAGGGGACTTTATCGCATCCATCGACCTAAGGGACGCTTACTTACACATCCCAATCTGCCCGGGTCACAGACGGTTCCTGAGATTTGCACTAGGCCACCTCCATTTTCAATACCGGGCCCTTCCATTCGGCCTTTCCTCGGCCCCCCGAGTCTTCACCAAAGTGATGGCCACCATGCTGGCGTATCTCCGCCTCCAGGGGGTCCACATTTATGCTTATCTCGACGACCTTCTCCTCCGAGCAGGCTCCCAGGACTTGGCCAACAGGCAGATCCAGTTCACCCTAGAGGCTCTACACTCTCACGGCTGGCTGATCAATACCGAAAAGAGTCATCTCCAACCAACTCAGCGCCTCCAGCACTTAGGTGCAATACTGGACACGTCCCTAGCCATGTTCTTTCTGTCCCCAGACCATATTGCTTCCATTACAGCCATGGCAGCTTTACTTCTACATCGCCCCACAGCAGATGTCATGTTTCTGGCCCAGTTCCTCGGGGCAATGATTTCCTCGATCCACATCGTTCCGTGGGCCCGACATCATTCGAGACCTTTACAGTGGGCTCTCCTACCATTTCAAGCGGACATCTCCAAGTCCAACCATTGCATAATTCCGCTGGGCCAAGCTCTGAAGCAATCATTCCGCTGGTGGGTATCCACAACTTCCCTCACCAAGGGGACACCGTTTCGGGACCCAACCAGAGTCCTAATCACCACGGATGCCAGTCTGTCCAGCTGGGGAGCCCATTGCAACTTGACCTTTGTCCAAGGCGTTTGGTCCACCCAGGAACTAAGTCACAACATCAACTGGCTGGAGCTCAGAGCTGCTCATCTCGCTCTGAGACACTTCCAGCCTCTATTCGCCCTACAACATGTCCTCATTCGGACAGACAATGTTTGTGTGAAATCTCACATCAACAGACAGGGAGGCACAAGGTCCAGGCCTCTGCAGGAGGAAGCAACACGAATCTTCGACTGGGCTGAGTCCCACATAATAATAATAATAATAATTTAATTTGTGGGTCGCCTATCTGGCCAATGGCCACTCTAGGCGACGTACAATTTAACAACAATACATTACATCATAATAAAATACATCATAAAATACAATATAACAATAAAACAATAAAACAGTTCCAGTACAGAGTAGTAGGCTATTTGTCGTAAAAATTTAACCCTCCCCGTAAGTCCCAAAGGCCTGTCTGAAGAGCCAGGTCTTCAAAGCTTGGCGGAATACATTCAGGGAAGGGGCATGTCGAAGGTCATACGGGAGGGAGTTCCAGAGAGTGGGGGCCGCCACTGAAAATGCCCTCTCTCTTGTCCCCGCCAACCTAGCTGTTTTAGTTGGCGGGATTGAGAGAAGGTCCTGTGTGGCTGATCTTGTTGGGCGGCATGGTTGGTGGCGCTGGAGGCGCTCCATCAGATAAACTGGGCCGAGACCGTATAGGGATTTAAAGGTTAATACCAACACCTTGAATTGGGCCCGGAAAATAACTGGAAGCCAGTGTAGGTCGAACAACACTGGGGTGATGTGTTCCCGGCGGCGACAGTTTGTAAGTAGTCGAGCCGCAGCATTTTGTATAAGTTGTAAGACATCCTGTCTTTACGAGCAGAAGACCTCAGCGGAACTCTAAACGTTATGGCCGACTGGCTCAGCAGGCAAACGGTCCATCCGGGAGAATGGAAGCTTCATCCGGCTGTGTTCTCCCTTCTCCAGCGGTGGTTCGGCCCCCTCTCGCTGGATCTCTTCGCCTCCAGCCACAACTGCCAACTGCCTCGTTACTTCTCAAGGTACCTAGAGCCAACGGCGGAAGCAGTGGATGCTCTGACGACACCATGGCCACACGGGCTCCTGTATGCTTTCCCGCCCATATCACTCCTAGGCAGGACATTGACAAAACTCCGACTCGAATGAACACGGATTTTACTCATAGCTCCTTACTGGCCTCGCAGACCCTGGTTTTCGGACCTCCTCTCGATGTCAATGGAGGATCCCTGGACCCTTCCAAGCAGGCCGGATCTTCTCTTCCAAGGACCAGTTTGGCATCCGGACCCGAACTGGCTGAGCCTGACAGCCTGGCTTTTGAACGGACACAGTTGAAATCTGCGGGTCTTTCTCGAGGGGTCATAAACACTATTTTAGCATCACGATGACCGTCAACTACTCGAATCTATCAGAGTACTTGGCGTACTTTTTCCAGCTGGTGCACCTCTAAAGGTTGTTCAGCACCCCAAGCCACTGTACAGCACGTTCTACAGTTCCTATACAGAGGCATCACATTGGGACTCAGACCAAACACTCTGCGTAGACAGGCCTCCACCATCTCGTCAATTCTGTCTGTTTCTTCATCGGCCGCACCTCTGAGCTCTCACCCGCTCATCAAACGCTTTTTAAGAGGAGCTTCCCACCTCTCTCCAGCTGTACGTCACCATTTTCCATCCTGGAACCTCTCCAAGGTTTTGCAGGCATTACAACGACCTCCATTTGAGCCGCTTGCCTCAGTGCCAGACTATTGTCTTTTAAAGTCCTTTTCCTCGTGGCTATCACTTCCGCGAGGCGGATTTCAGAGTTACAGGCCTTGTCATCGGCCCGTCATCTCTGCGTATTTCATAAGGACTCAGTAGTCCTGAGGCTGGATCCATCGTTCTGTCCTAAGGTCAACTCAATCTTCCACAGTAGCCAGGACATTGTACTTCCATCATTTTGTCCTAAGCCGGTTCATCCCCTCGAAAAGGCCTGGCATTCGCTGTATGTTAGGAGAGCGCTCAAGGTTTACCTCTCTTGCACCCAGGACATCCGACAGACAGACGCATTATTTGTATCTTTTCATCCGAGATATTTGGGGAAAAAGGTGTCCAAATCAACTTTGTCCTGTTGGCTTCGAGCCTGTATTTCTATTGCATATCAGTCACTTAGTTTGCCAGTGCCGTCTAACATCACGGCTCATTCGACCAGATCTGCTGCCACTACGGCGGCTTTTTTAACTAATGCTCCTCTTACAGACATATGTAGGGCGGCGGTATGGGCTACCCCTAACTCCTTTGTGAAGCATTATAAGATCGATCGCTATGCTTCAGCTGACGCCTCTTTCGGGAGACGTGTCCTGCAACATGTCATTTCTGAATTGTAACTTCCTAGGAATCCCTCCCTAACAGGGGGCTACGTTGGTACATCCCAATCTGATGGCAGGCTACCTGTGGGAAATGGTCCCTTGGACCCACCTGAAGGGTGATTTTCACAGGTACGCCTGCCATCACGTCCCTCCCTGATGGGGGATTTCTGGAGAAATTCATTCAGTGTTTTATATATAGTTCAACTTATGGGCTTCCTGCTCTGTCTGGTTTTTTCTTTGGTTAAATCCTGTTCTTAAGTTCTATGATATTTGCTGTGTATATTTTCTTGGCTGCTGGGCTTGTTGCCCTTTGGTTCTTTTCAGATTTACCACTTCGGACTCGTCATCATGAAGACTGGAGTGGGAGGGGCTCGAGCCCAGCTTTGACTCTAGTGCATTCTTGCCTTCGGACGCTAGATGGCAGTAGTACCCAATCTGATGGCAGGCGTACCTGTGAAAATCACCCTTCAGGTGGGTCCAAGGGACCATTTCTAGCTACATCTGGTTCACCAGCTATAACCATTCCTGGATAGGAATAACTTGGCCATAATGATTGTCAGCTCTTCACTGAGACAGCAGTGTCGGTGGGGGTGCAGGCAGGGCTGGAGATTCCTTGGTAATTGCCAGGCCGTAAGTCCTCAGCCGGCAGCTTGGCTATAAATCTGCCAGGCTAGCAAGGAGGAAACAAGATAAGGGCAGAGGCCGTTCGAAGCTTACGTGCCAAGCCAGAAATCCAGAAGAGACGTCAGTGAAGGTCCGGGTCTAGTTTGCCGAGAGATCAGTCCAAGTCAAGGTTCAGGGGATAGGAAAACACACAGTGGTCACACCTGACATTGTAGTCAACAACAAGCTGAAACCAAGGTTTGACTTTTAAGGAGCAGGTTTGTCAGCAGGTGTGAGCCCTCAGCGTTTTGGCCTTAAGTGGACAGGCCTGCCCCTCTTCTGCCTGACCTTCTGCTGTCTACGTTCTGCAGGTGAGGGGGGAGTATCCTGTTCACTGCCTGCGTCTGGCTGAATGGCTTCAGCTGTGTCTGGGGTGCTCTACAGCTGAAGGGGAGAAGGAGCTGGGTTCTCAGGAGTTTCCTCCGTTTCTCCTTCTGGGTCTGCTGCTGTTACTCCTGAGTCATCCTCGTCTGATGAGTCCTCTGATGGGGCCATGACAATGATGTACATTGTACTTATTTTAATTGTCATGTTTTTGAAAACTGCCCTGGAACCATTTGGTAAAGGGTAGGCTGTAAGTATGAATAATAAATTAAATAAAAGAGAATTAGACGTATTATGGAGGATAAGGCCACCAATAGCTACCATCCATGATCACTGCATACTACGTCCAATATTGGAGGCAGTATGCCTCTGAATCCTAGTTGCTGGGAAGGGAGAGTGCTGCTGCATTCATGTCCTGCTTGTGGACTTCCCATAGGCATCTGGTTGTCACTGTTGGAGCAGAACAGTGCACTAGATAGAACTTTGGTCTGAACAAGCAGGGCTCTTACATTTGTATGCCTTTAAGGTTGGTATAGTATAAAAACAAAACAAACAAAAAGCAGAGGTTCAGCTGAATGTAAAGTTACACAAATAACTGCATTTACAAATGTTCTTCACTTTTTCCAACAATTGTTTGATATTCAATATTTGATGCTCTACTGAAAGCAGATTATGGCAGACTAGGGTGTAACAAACAGTATAGGAAGCTTTCACATATGTCCTGGGGTTTCTCCTTGCTTCCCCTGCAGCTTGACAAGATGTTATTAAAACTCATAGGATTTTTTTTAAGGGGGGTGGTGGAATAGTGTAAGCAAAGCGGAAAAGAATGCAAACTCTCAAGCATGTAGACAAAACTGTTTGTGCGTGCTGACTGGCTTCTTAAATAATATATGTGGGCTTGCTACTGTCTGTAGGCACTTTGAGCATCTGATAGACCTCAACACTCTTGAGACTAAAACTGCAATCTTAAACCCGCTTACCTGAGAGTAAGCCCCATTTAATTCATTAGGACACTTCTGAGTAGACATGGTTAGGATCACAATACAAATTTCTCAGTGTTTAAAGCAGGAATGGAGAACCTGTGGTCCTCCAGATGTTGTTGGACAATTCCCATCAACCTGAGCAAGTATGGCTAGTGGTAAGGGATGATGGGAGATGTAGTCCAGAGGGCTAAAGGTTCCCCACCCCTTGTTTAAAATGACACAAGACTCAACAGATTGAATCCAAAGGTGCACTTCTGTACGTGGAAGGTGTCTTCTTCTCATAGAAGAGATGTTTACAGCCTTATTCTTATGTAAGACAGACAACACAGTAGTCACCAGATCAAAGCTTTACTATTAGCTACACCTGGAGGGGGAACGGGTTGATCTGCCTATCAGTTGTGAAATATCTATCAAGCTGAATTTTTAAAAAGACGCACTGAAGATGCTCCCACCAGGTTTTACAGTAAAACCTGCTGCAGGGGTGAGACTGTTGGGACCATCAAGGAGCAAGCTTTCTACCCGCCTTCCACCCGTCTGCCTGGGCCTTATCAGAAGGAGCTGCAGACTGAGATGTATTGCTTTTTTGCCCCCTGCTCTTAGTGACATTTTTCTGGGGACTGTCCTTTACCAAGATGATGACTCCTTTTTGTTTTTAGTTGTTGCTTTTTAGAAATGTTATAATTTTGTTGGTTTGAATTCTTGTAGATTGTGTTGTTTTGATTTGTATTTATGTTTTTCTATTTGTGTGTGAGCCGCCTTGGGGACCTTTTTGGCTGAAAGGCGGCCTAGAAACAAACACTAACATAACATAACAAAAGGGGTGGAGTTTGATTAGCGTTGTGAAAAGTATCATGAAGGAAGAGGCCACACCAAAAGATCTAACAATAACAATAACTTTACTATAACTAATTATATACCAGAGCTTGGAAAAGTTACTTTTTTGAACTACAACTCCCATCAGCCCCAGCCAGCATGGCCACTGGATTGGGCTGATGGGAGTTGTAATTCAAAAAAGTAACTTTTCCAAGCTCTGTTATATACAGAGAACAAGGTCCATAGCATGGTGCTGCTTGTAAGGCAGGCCTGGAACTGAAACTGCCACAGCCTGGGGCTGACTCAGCAGTTCCTGGTATGGCAAGCCTGGAAGGCCAACACACTATACGTTGTGTGCCCCTGTTTTCAGAAGAGAAACTGGCAGAACTGTGAGTGTGTTTCTACCCTAAAGTTGTGTGAAAAAAATTGAAACTGAATCCAAAGACAATATCCCAGTTATGCAGGAAGTTGTACAAGGATTTGTGTATCCTCTCACACAAGCAAAAGCACGAGAACTGCTACAGAACTTACATAACAGAGCACTGCAGGAACTCTTACGCAAGCTTTTCTGCCATTGTTTGTGGAATTGTGCTTGTGGTTTTTCTTCTGCTCATGATTCAGTCTCTTGAATTTCTGATGCATCAGTTTAGAGACACATTCCAGAAAAATGGTTTTAGAAATGTACTACAGAAGCTGAAGTTCTCAGTTGAAACTTAAGCTGATATGATTCAAGAACTAAAAGTTAACTGTTGTTTGTCTGTTTAGAGGAATTAAGTCCATTTAACATTGCTATCTAACAGCCAATTCTAAACTGCTTTCTCACATCTGTGCACAGTTGCAGCTCATCTGCGTAGCAGTTTCATGGATTGTGTGTTAGGGCACATTTTCCCTTAAAAGTAAGTGAATTAGCCTTAATCAGTATATTTTTCTGATGTGCTCAAGAAATCCCTAATTGTTCATTTGCTTTGAAATTATATTAATTTTAGCAAGCTAGCATCTGATTTAGGCTACATTCATGCACGGGGTTTATTGTGTTAGATTTATTTATTATTGTGTTAGTGCTTCTGACCCAATTTCTAACATTCCTTTCACACTGCAGTACCCATTGCATTTTGGAACTGTGGCTTATTATTATTATTATTATTATTATTATTATTATCATTATCATCATCATCATCATCTCACTCTTCCTTCCAGAAGAAGCCCAGGGCAGCAAACAAGGGACAAAAATCTAAAAACATATTAAAAACAAAACATCTTAAAACATTTGTAAGGGGAAAAAATATTTAAAAACATCTTAAAAAGCAATTCCAACAGAGACATAGACTGGGATAAGTTCTCTCCTTCAAAAGGCTTGTTGAAAGAGGACGGTCTTCAGAAAGTGCCAAAAAGGTAACAGAGATGGTGCCTGTCTAATAATTAAGGGGAGGGAATACCAAAGGGTAGGTGCCACAGCAACGAAGGTCCATGTCCTATGTTGTACAGAACAGACCTCCTCAGAGAATCTGCAGGAAGTCCTTACCTGCAGAGCACACTGATTGACTGTGTATATAAGGGGTAAGATGATCTTTCAGGTATCCCAGTCCCAAGCTGTATAGGGCTTTGTACACCAAAATCAGAACTTTGAACTTGGCCCAGTTGCTAATGGGCAGCCAGTGCAATTCTTTCAGCAGCAGGGTAACATGTTGGCAATATCCTGCCCCAGTGAGCAGTCACGCTGCCACATTTTCACCAGCTGCAGCTTCTGGACAAATCTCAAGGGCAGCCCCGCATAGAACACATTCCAATAATCCAGCCTGGAGGTTACCACTGCATGGACAACAGTGGTCAGGCTATCCCAGTCCAAAAATGGCCACAGCTGTCTTACCAGCCAATGCTGGTAAAAAGCACTCCTCGCCACTGAGGTCACCTGGGCCTAGTGACAAAGATGGATCCAGGAGTACCCCCAGACTATGAACCTGCTCTTTCAGGGGAAGTACAACCCCATCCAAAGCAGGTAATTGACCAATTATCCAACACCTATCCACAGCACCTCCATCTTGCTAGGATTCAGAGTTGCTTTATTGGCCCTCATCCACTCCAGGTGCTGGTCCAGGGCTTGCATGACTACGTTGCACTAAATTTCATTCATACCCGTGGGTGTGGTGTGACATAATCAATGTCATTGGACATATCACTATTCCCACACCCTTTCTGCATGTGCACACTTCTGTTTCCTAATGAAAATGGCAGGAGTGAACTATGTGCCATTATACTGCCCCAAATTTCATCACTTTACTCACACGCTTTTCTGGCTTAATGGGGTCGTAGACAGATTTTTTTCTGGCAATAATTAACATGGAAATAAGTGCTAAACATCCACTATATTCTACAGTAGGGCCCCACTCATATGGCGGGTTACATTCCGGACCCCTGCTGTAAAGCAAAAATCGCTGTAAAGCAGAACTCATTGAATAGAATGGCACGTGATGCCCGAAAACCGCCATAAAAGCGGAACAAGCGCCGTATGAGTGGGGCTTTATTTATTTATTTTATTTATTTATTATTTCAATTTATATACCGCCCTTAGCAAAATAGCTCTCAGGGCGGTGAACAAACAAGATAAAATACAATATATCATAATAAAATACAAAAACATATACAAACAAACAACAAAAAGCACAGCAAAAACAAAATAAATACTACAAAAATTAAAAATACAGATTAAAAGATTAAAAAAGATTAAGAAGATTAAAATGCCTGGGAGCATAAAAAGGTCTTTACCTGGCGCCAAAAAGAGAAAAGTCTAATTGCGTCTAATTGAGATTGCCGCATTAGCAAAGCGCCATAAAGCAAAGTGCTGTAAAGCAGGGCCCTACTGTACTAGATTTTCAGAAATGACTTTTTCATTGTGTTGAAAGATCAAATAAAATGTGGAAATTATCAAGTAAGGAAACATAGCGAAAATGGAATAAACAGCCATCTGAATGCAGCCTTATACAAGTTACATCAACAATTCAATTCTAAGAGCTTTGGGGCTGGCGGTCTTTGAGGTCTTATGATGATACATGTTCTAAACAGCAATTCTTAATTTTTCTGTGGGGAAGGGAGTAAAATATAGCAACAGATTTGTTTTCATTTTCCCTGTGTGAGTTTTCTGTTCCCTTTGTGTTTTCAGAGTCTGCACTTTATTCTGCATAGGGACATTTAGCCAGATCTGTAGAATTGAGAGAGCTGACTTTTTTCTTGACAGAGCCAGTGATATGCTAGCTTTTGTAGTTAGGTGGTTCCTTTAAATGTGATTCACAACAAAACAGCAGGACTGTTTATTTCCCTTTTCTCTTTAGTGCCAACATACTTTGGTCACAGGCATCAATATTCTAATCAGTTAACCTCTCATCCTGAGTGAGCTCAGGTCTGAGAGAGAGAATTCCTTGCCAGATCTGTAGCATTCATTTTTCCATTCTTTTTGGGGTGGGTGGATGATATTATTGTTTTTGTTCCCATTTATATACCCCCAAGACATTTGGGGAGAAAGGTTTTCTGTCTGTTAACATAGGCTAGTGGAAGGGTGAGCTGAACCTGTAAGAAAATCCCTGTTTCTATGTTCATCTGAGTTAGGAAGCTTCCCCAGAAATTAGAAGGCCATACTCTTAAGTGCCAAACTGTGATCGTCCAGATATTGGACTGCAACTCCCATCCGCCCCAGCAGCAACTGAGGTATGTGCCTTTTGTATGATGTAAACAGTAATCTGTGCCTAGGACTTGACGTAAAAGTAGCATTACTTAAACATACTGTATGTTTCTATGCATATTCTATGCATATGTAGGGTTTTTTCATTTTGCCTATTGAAGAACTTTCATAGTAATGTTTCTTGTATTTTGGAGAATTACAACCATCATAGATGTAGTCCGAACCAAAATTACACATTTCACAAGGTTTATGATGGGATTTGAACTGGTTGTTCGGGAGACAGATTATGGTGAATAATGCAATGAAACCTAATTCCATGTTGAAAAAAATACAGAAAGGGATTTTTTTTTTTAAAAAAGAAGCAAGTATCTATGTTGTAGGTGCATTTGAAATAACAAGATAAGGTGCAGAGAAGGGCTACAAAAATGATCGTGAGGTTGGAGTAACCTTCCCTGTGAAGGAAGACCTTTGGTTTCTTCCGGTTTGGCTTTTTTTATGTTTAGATAGGCACTTAGTCTTAGGCAAAGGAATGGGGTGAGTTTCAGATAGGTAGATGGTCTTCTTCAAATGACAGAGTTAACATTTGAGGTATGAATCAATGATTATTCTCTCCTTTGGGTGACTTTTGCTACTTTGATGGGCAGCTTCAATAACATTGGAGCCTAATGCTCAGGCATTTGGATGGGCATTTGCCCATGTTAAAGAACATGGTTGTGTCTTGATATGGGTGTCTTGCCTCATCCATGGTAGGATGGTAATTTTTCATGCTTGGGTGTGTAATTAAAACCAGCCAAGGTACTGGCTTTTGGAATTTGAATAGTGTTGGAATGTTGGCCTGCCTTCAGACAAAACAAAAGTGTTGTTATTTGGTTTTGGAAGGTTATCTAGCCTCAAATAATTGGATTGACTTTTTGGCTTCAGATGGTTGAATATCCTGTCCCGAAAAATGGGGTTGCTTTGGGGGTTTGGATTGGCTTCTGGAGGAAAAATAAAAATATCTGGATTTTACAAGTGAACAGAGCTTGGAAACCATGTGAGTGTGATATATATCCCTGCCACAATCTCAATTAACAACCCAATCCCTAAATCAGGCTAACTTGTGACCCTCCCTGGACCCTCCCCCGAGCAATCAGGAATCCTGTGGATTCCATTAGTGTCTGGGGGGTGGACTATCTTGATCTGTCCACCACCCCTGCAGGGGAGGACTGGATCTGTAAGTCCAAACTTCACCAGAAAGTGATCTGACTATTATAATGGGATGACTTCTATTCCCCCCCATCTGCTGACTACCCCTTCCTCCATGTTGAGCAAAACCCCTATGTGTCAGACTGTTGACAACTGGAGACAGGCCCATGGACATCATGGAGGCCATGAAGTCCCGAGCTGGATCACTAGAGGAAGCCTCAGCATGCATATCATTCTAGGCTTGACCAACACCAAAGCTGAGATAGCCTCTGCCAGGCATTCAAGCAAGAAGCAAGGTCAGAGCAGTCCAGAGTCAGGAGCCAGACTGCACATGAACAACTCAGGGCAAGGCAAGGGGCAGGTCTGGAATCAACAGGTGATTAGCAGACAGGTCAGCCACAGAGTTTGTATATATATATGTTGTTCCAGCAGCTCTTCAGGCCTAGCACTGGGGTTTTTTATGCTGGACCTGCTGGAACCACACCCCAAACCTCTGCTGATTCCCACTGACCACCTGCAGTGCTATACCTCCTTTTACCCATGATCACTGAAACTGGGGTGCATCAGCCATGTCCCACCTTCCCAAGACTCCTCCTAAACACATGATATAAACAACAGTCCACCAACAAAACCTACCACAACCAGATATGCCAGTAGACTTCTGAGATAATTGGGAACAGTATTACCAGAACTACACCAGAATCATCCAATACCTTTCATACTGGTCACATCTACTTCTCCCCATCTCACAACCAGGGAGGGCTAGCCTTCTGCCAGTTGCAGACTCTCACTCGGAAGGCATCTGGTGACTTTCTCCTATCTCACCCTGTGCAGGAATCACATATGCATCTTATACCCTCCCCGCTATCCAACTTCCTCTAGACTGGGAAAAAAATGGATAGTGTCCTTACCCTCGCCCACTGGACTCCCCAAGGGACAATCCTCTGTGGGTGTTGCCCCTTTGGTGGCAGACCCACCACCCAACAGCTGCTGGGCTTTTGTGCCCCCTGACCCAGCCAGGAGCTGATGCAAGAGGCTACAAGTTTGAGTGCAGCCTGTCTCTGGATTCAGGGTCAGGCGGAGGGTCCCACTCCTTATAGCACTTACCAGGGACCTCGGCTGTCTCAAGAGATAGCAATCCAGAGGAACAAGCAAAGCACCCAGATGCTCAAGTAGATCTTCTCCAGTCCCCCAATGTTGCAGCTTTTCCCAAGGACCCAGTTCAAATAGAAAGAGACTGAAATTGTAACCTGTCAAGAAAACCAGCTTCTTGGCCTAAGAAAATGGCCCTGTACTATAACATTGTACCTTGTTGATGGGAAGAAGTCTGTTCTCATTAGAAGAGACATAATCTCATGCTTGAGACGCCTGCATTATCAAGAGAGAGCTGTGCATGAAGGCCAAAGCTAATTGAGATCGCAAGTTGGCTGTGGGAATGTGCATAGGCTAAGTCATGGAAAAGTACTGGAAAGTTCTTCCCTGGTAGTCTTGTGATTGGCTCATAAGCTTTACCCATTTTACTATATGCTGATATTTACTATAACACTAGCCTTTTTATTTGTGCTGATGCCCCACAGCCTTCCTGACACCTTGCAACACCTTGGGTAATGTGTTTCTTTGTCTCTGGTGGGGTCAGCGTTTCTATGTTCTGCTGGTATGTCTTATATCTTGTTTTATAATCCCTAACAGTATCATTCTTAGTGGTGTTTTCTAAGTGCATTCATCAGTGATATTCTGGTTCTTTTTATGTTGCTATTCGTATTTATTTTTAATAAAGCTACCTCATATTTACTGGTGTGTATTATTTTACATTAAGCCCTGATACTAAATCTATCACCCAGTCAAACTTGGCTAATTGCTACTGAGTAACCTGTTTGCTTGGGGCTCTAGGAATCAGTCTGGTCTTGAGTTCTTGCTTTGTTTGGAATTCCAGTGAAGTCCATTTAATTCACGGTTTGGGAATCTATTGGTGTGCATGAGGTCTAATAGCAGCATTCTGCCTTGCAAGGTTGGTTTTCCACCCTGGTAAGCTGGCAGCTGCTGTTTGCCCATGAGCTGGTTTTCAAGGGTATGGAACCCAGTGATCTTGACAGAACCATAAGCTATTAATATTATCTTTGGTTTTATTCTTGATACAAATAAAGTATTGTCATGAAATATTTTCAGGAAGATAAGTAGCTTACTTTTAATTAACTTCAACTGTTCCTCTTATTTTCCAGACCTCATGGAGTGTTTGAAAATGTAATTGTTATAGCAAACTTATTTTAGGCAAAAAAGAAACTGGTGTGTTTTCATTTATCTAACCTTACATGTATTTTCCAAATGTTCTCCAGTTCCTCCAGCTATCACATTGCTACAAAAGTCCTTCAATGCAACAGCAGATCGAGGAGAGTCAATCGTGTTATTCTGCAGAGCCACCGGTTCTCCTGAACCTGAAATCAGTTGGTATAGGTAAGTTAAGTTCAAATACATGCAGTAGAGATATTTAAAATACAATAGACATGAGTATTATTGGACATTAAAATACAAATAATATTTTGACCATATAGGATTTTTTTTAAAATGAAGGAGTGCTAATTGAGCTGGTTATTTCTTGATTCTTAATGGAAACATTTCTAAATATTATTTTGTGGAATCAGACTCTGTGCTATCGGAAACCATCTAAATTAATATGAAACATTGACTGATTGGTTTAAATACAAGAAAGTCACAGGTTGTAAAATTTCAATCATGTTGTTTATATCTGAGCTGTCTAGTGGATAATGTGGTACATAGGCTGGCTAGAGACATGGGTTCAGATGTTCACCTACAGTGTAGTTATAGGCATGTCTACTCAGAAGTTAATCCAGATGAGTTCCCAGGAACTTAGGGTTCTAATCACCCACCCCCCAATCCTCTATGGGATTGGATGGGTTGGAGGTCTTCTTCCAGCCTAGAACAGCTCTACAGGTCTCTGCCCACACAGAGTTCCCTGTTCTGCTGGCACTGAAAGTGCAGGTGGTACAAGTATTGCTGGCAGGCTCTCTGCTGGTAGTACCTTGTTGAAAGCCTTGGAACAGGGTGGGGAGGAGGGGTTGATCCAGCCTCATTGTTGCCACTTGAGGGCATCAGGCTCTAGACTGGCATAGCCAGGAGCAGGCCTTTGCCTCTGCCATCTGCTGCAGCCAGAATGAGTGGCAGGGATGGGGATGTAGCAGTGGCTATGCTGCTCCATCATATTTCACCACTTCCCAGCTGGGGTTTACATTGCTCTGTTACATCACAGTAAGTGTGTTTAGGAGTGCATCCTTGGTTATGAAGTTCAATCTCCTAGCCTAACTTACCTCAGAATTTGTTGTGAGGATAAAATATAACAAGTCCATGTATGTTGTCTTGAGTTCCTTGGGAAAAGTTCCAGGAACCAAATCTCATTCAAATCAATGAGATTTAATTATGTCCAGCCTGAGACATTAGTTTTACCAACCTTCCCCCCCCCACACACACACACACACTGTCTGATTTAGTTTCCATATGTTTTGTTCGTTTCCAATTTGCATAAACATAAAAGTACATTTATAAAAATAAATGTGATGAAAGGTATGTAATGAGTAATCAATGGCTAAACTATACAAGTATGAAGGCTTCCTTAAACCAAATATGAAAATCAGGTCTTGTAATACAACTGTCGATTTTGCAGAAAAATGGCTTTATTCACTGAAAGATATAAATATATCTACATTTCTCTTGCCTTTTTTGACTGAGGTTGTTCGAACCTTCATTATTTTGTATGCATGGTGTTTGGCTCCGATTCTGTGACCTTGAACAAGACCTCACTGCTAATTAGGGTTTGAATACAAGTTCAGTTCTATTTCCATGGATCTGTGAGGTGAATTTGGTTGGGAACATTGTTACAAAGACTGTAATTGTTACAGTTAATGATCTAATTTTATTTCTATTTACTAATGACCTCTTAATAGAATTATACTTTCATTTTATCAAACAAGATCCTGGTATTTTGTCCCAAAGTATCACAGTTCTCTTATGTGAAGATTATAATGAGCAATGGGGCATTTAACAGTAAAGTTAACCAATATTTGAATTTATATGTCTATACAAATAATTCTAATAATGAGTTCAGAAGCAAATTCCTCCCAAAAGCAGCTTGTACAAGTCTGAACAATAGAAATCTGGCCCAGTTAGTTATGGTAAATGCAGATGGTAACTTTCTCAGGGTAACTATTTTACAAAATATTGTTCTGTTTATTTAAATAACTAAGTATTATACAAAATGAACTAAAGAGGGTATATCTATATGTTTTTTTAAAAATAATTCCACTACTCAGTCTGGGATAGAATCATTTACACATTTTTCAGTATTGTGTTGTTGTTATTTATCAAATTTATATCCTGCCCTTCATCTCAGAAAGACCCCAAGGTGGCAAACATAAACACCAAAAGCATATTTAAGAATAAATATTTAAAACATATATTTTTAAAAAACTTAAAGTAATTCTAACACAGATGCAGACTGGGATATTATGCTGAGAATCATAGAAGACTCGTGCGCACTATTGCTACAGCATACACTTGTACACAAAGTGCTGAATGAGATCCCCTTACTCACTCACAGCCTGGGTTGAAATGTGACCCAGCATGTCCATCTACAGAAAAGCTCAGAAGCCAGTTTCTGCTTTCAGCCTGCATTTGTGGATAGAAGCAAATTACTCAGCAGATCTTATTAAAATGTTATTTTCAAGGGCAGTTGTCACTGATTGAAAAAACATCTCACTGATAACTTAAAAAAATAAATCAAGTTTATTTTTCAAAAATGTAAATTGATATCTTTTAGTGTTGCTACTTTTCTTGAAGTATTCATATCTTACAGAATTCTTTGCAACCTCTACTGTGAGTATTCAGATCTTTATATCCTGACACAAGCAGAATTTACTGTTATCTCAGGGAGATTCTTTCCCCCTTGTTTGATGATGTGTTTTTTGGAATATAACTTTTGTTTAGAAGAAAATAACCAGAATTCAGATGTGGGATTATTTTTGCATTTGTTTCAAAATATTATTCTCCTCCTCATAAATTTGAAGAAAAGGCATATTCTGTATGGCATGAGAAAGCTGTAATTTGAAATAATGAAATAGGATTGTTGCTAATATTACAGATTACAGCAACATAACATTCCTTTTGCTTAAGTTGTAAACCCCTTAGTTAATATATTATCTATTTATTATTGATGTAAGACATTTATATAACACTTTTCAAGTGGACCCCACAAAGCAATTTACAAAAGGTTATTGGGTCAGTCCAGAAACTTTCACCATGGAGTGTTTGCTGCACCATTTTTTAAAAAATTCCAATATAATTAAATTCCTACCCATATTGAGACATCACAAACACAAGTAGAAAAAAATTGTTTTACATTTTATTTTATTTATTTTATCTATTTATTTATTTCATTTTTAAACTGCCCATAGCGAATAGCTCTCTGGGCGGTGAACAAAACAATCTGATATACAGGATGTTCGGAATGGGGGAAGGATCTAAAAACTGGTGCTGCAACATTTTGTGTTATCTTTAATTTCTCTGCTTCTATAATGATATCAGCTTCAACCATAAAGGTCTTATACACCATAGTCTGGACTAGGGTTGCCAGGTCAGATGCATCCAAAACCCTGAGATTTCAGGGGTAGGTCCTAGTGATGTCACTGGGGTTGGTCCTAGTGATGTCACAGGAGAGCGCCCTAGAGATGTCATTAAGCATGATACATTAAGCATTAACCACTGTTGTTTGGAAAATACCACTCAAAAAAAAAAATCTCTGATTGGAAATTAAGATAGAAATCTTAGCTATTTGGGGGTGTTCCCAGGTCCAGCTGAAGTGATGAGATCATTCCTTCTCACTTGCTTAGGGAGGCTGGATAGGGAACATTTAATCTAGCCTACTTGCTTCTGACAAGAAGGGGTTAAGTGCCCTCAGGCCAGGCCAATCACTAGAAGGCCATTGTAGGAAGAAGGGAGCTTAGTGATGTTTGATGAGAACACTCAGGAGTAAAGATGGATGCTTACTTTCTAATGGACTAGGCCCCATGAATCTCAACAGGACTTACTTCTGAGTAGGTATGGTTAGGATTGTGCTGTTGGTAATACTTTAGGGATCCTCTGCAAAGATATTGATATCCAAGCAGGGTTGGCAATCCCCTGTCTAGAATGCCCTGCCCCTATCTTTTAACATGGCTGCTCCAAATGTCTTTACAAACATGACTCTTCACTGTAGAGAGAGGTTTGAGAAATGAGTAAGAGTTAAGAAGATTCTCTACCCTTTCTATAGTGTGGGCTGCTATAAACTCACTTTGATAGCTAACCCAATTCCAGTGAGTAATAATTGACAAAGATAAAACACAAGTGGTTTGGTCTAAATTCAGAGGCAGTAGCAGTTGAAGCCACACTTCCCAGTATGTGGATTCTCTTTTACCAGTGTGAGGCAAGAAACAACCCACCATGCAAACAACAAGGTGCATCATCAGTGGGTATAAGGGGGTTGATCTGACCACATGGAACCACTGTTGTTGCTTCTATGGGTGTATGGGAGTGGGGTCAGGTGAATGAAATGCAAATCGAAAAAAGGAAAACAAAAGACAGTGATGATTTCCTAAATGCAATACCATACCAACCACAACAAGATTCCTATGAGTAAGACAGAAAACTCAGCTTTCCACAACCAGTCAGGGTTCTTAACCACAACTAAAAAAATCCTGGCAACCAGTCAGCCAAGTCACAGAAATCCCCATGCAGAACAACCTGACCCAGGGGCTGGAGTCAGTGCAGAATATTGTGGTACGATTGCTGACATGAGTGAGACCCTGTCAGCACATAATACAGTATCTCTGCTCTGAAATCTCTACTGGTTGTCAATTTGTTACTAGACCAAGTTCAAGGTGTGCTTTCCATGTTAAGGGTACTATATAGTACTTATTCTGCTCTTGTAAGAAACCCATCCTTTAGTGTGGCAGCACCCATACTTTGGAACTCCCTGCCTATAGACATTAGGCAGGCACTTTTATTGTAGGTTTTTTGGCATCTGCTAAAAACATTTTTGTTTATGCAAGCCTACCTAGGCATATTGAACCTATTATGTTTTTATCTGTTTTTAACTCATTGTTGATTTTATTTTGAATTTTTAAATAACTGTTTTAACTGTTTTTGCCAATAATTTGATTGTTTTAATTCCTTCTGTAAACCACTTTTTTACAATAAAGGGGTATATAAATGTTGTAAATAAAATACATAAATTAATTTTGGAGTCATTGTGGCCCTTAGGTCTCTTTCCACTTTTAGGAACAAAGGAATCTACCTTATACTCAGGCCATCTGGTACCATCTAGTTCAGTACTGATGACATGGGCTAGCATTGGCTCTTCAGGATTCCAGGCAATAATCTTTTCTTGAGATTGAATTTTGGACCTTTACATGAAAAGCATATGCCCCACCACTGAGCTACAACCCTTCCCTAGTTTAAAAAAGTTATCTTTTAAAATTGTTCTTTTCAATTCACTAATGAATGCACAGCATACCTAGGGCACAGCCACAGCACACCATTCATTAAAAGCACATTCAACACACATTTGAAGCACATGAATTCCACCACAGAATCGTGGGAACTGGCGTTTGTTAAGGGTTCTGGGAACTATAACTGTGAGGGGGAAACTACACTTCCCAGGATTCTTTGGGGGAAGTCATGCTCTTTAAAGGCAAATTGGGTGTGCTTTAAATGTATTGCATGGATCTACTTCATCAACTTTGCCTGCATGTAAATAATTTTAATTAATTTTTAAAAAATGAAAATCATCTACAAAGTTTACTGGGTGACTATGGGCTCACCATCTCTCAGCCTAATCTGCCCCTCAGGATGAAAACGGAGCACTCCAAAGAAGAAGAGCACACTTAAAATGTAGAGGAAATAATAATGTACAACCATAGTGTGAAAATCAGATCCTTATCAGGACATACTATGAAAAAATATTGATATAAGCATGACTATCAAATATATTTATTATTTACACAACCTATAAATATATTTATAGTGTAAACCTATGTATATTTATGCAGAAGCCAGTGCCAATGTATTCAATGGGGCTTACTCAAACAGGAAAGCATGCACAGAACTGCAAACTCAGGTGATAAAGAATTTCACTCATCCAACCCAAAATTCAAAATAATGCCACTTTAAGCTGTTTTGCAACTGTTTTATACTTGTTTTTACGGTTATGGGATTTAAATTGATTTTTTTTCTTTTTGTGAACTGTCTTGGTTTCCAATTTAAATCCTACCTCACAGGATTGTTGGAAAGACTCCACATACACACACATAGAGGAGATGTAAAACTACATACAAACCATATAATAGTTTATTGTTAAAACCAGTTCATCATTGCAGAACATTTTTTAAAGAAATAAAATCAGTATTAGTTCCTACACAATAAAAGCAGTGATACCTAAGGAAGCCTTGGCTCATTGCTTTAAAAATTGGATTGGAGAGGGAGAGAAAGATTTACAACACAAACACCATTCTTTTCTATGTTCACTCAAATGTTCCATTAATTTACAGCACAATCCTAACCATGTCTGCTGAAAAGTAAGTCCTATTAAATTCAATGGGGTTTACTCCTGGTATGTGGGATTAACACTGCAGCTTTACTGTCAGAAAAGTATAGGATTAAAGCTTCGTATTGGGAAGGTTTTCAAAACAGGCTATGAATTAGGCAAATAAACTGCCCTCTTCAACAGTCCAGAAAAATTTAAACTTGTTTGATTCCTCATAATTAGAAAAACATAACACATTGTAATGGTTTTGATCTCCTGCACAAGAGAGAAAAAAACTTTAGCTTACTCACTTTATGAGATCTTTAGACAAGTAGGAAACAGTATTCTGACCTTGCAATGGGTTCTAGCAATGGGTTATGGAGGTCAGCAAGTCCCTTGTCAATCATAACTCTGACTTCACTTAGTGGCTACAAACCTGAAGGTGGGGTTAGAGCAGCCAGCTACGAGCTCATTTAACAGAAATTGCAGGGGGGTGGCTGAGGCTTTGGTATATATCTCTTGAACCATACCACCTAGAAATTTATCTTTTTTAAAGAAATTAAAGCTGAGAGTCTTGAGATTGAGGTGACTGACCCAGAGACCTGGAGAGGACCCCAAAAATCTGGAGTCTCTGAGTGAAAACTGGAGACCTAGCAACCCTAAACTGAGCATACATTTATATATATAGTAGGGGCCTGCTTTTCAGCATTCTGCTAATACGCCGTGAGCTCCATCCTCCGCCCCTTTTTCTCTGGGAGTGGCATAGTGTGCAATCAGCTGTGGTACGGGGAGCTGCAGCAGCCATTTATATTCAATTTGGGTGAAGTCTACTGGGATGATGGTTAGAATGTCTGATGTTAAAATGGATTTATCTAAAACTAATAGTCTGACCCCAGTTGATTCAAAATTAATTTGTGTAGTCATCAGTTATGCAGTATATCATATTAAAATGCATTGCCTTACAAAAATAAAATCATTAATCAGTAAGTTACAAAACTATGTATATTGACACTAGGATGTTCTGTGGTTAAAATGATAGTGCTAATAATACTAATGCTAATGCTGCTGCTGCTACTACTACTACTAATAATAATAATATGCTTGCCAGTTTCAGATCAGATGATGAAATATGAACTTTCAGATGATAAAAATATGCTTTGTGTTTATAAATCCTTTCTATTCCTTAGGAAAGGAAAAAACATTGAGGAAAATGACAAATATGTACTAAAAAGCAGCAATACAGAATTGACCATTAGAGATATCAAAAATATTGATGCTGGACCTTATATCTGTGAAGCAAAAAATAAGGCCGGGAAGATGACAAATCAGACATTTCTTCAGGTTTTTGGTAAGTATTGTTTGGTACATCTGCCCGTTAAACATCTTTCTTTGAGCCTTTCTTTGAGCCTTTCTTTTTCCCACTCAACCTGGACAGTTTTTTAAAAAGTTTTAAAAACGTCTTTAAAAAAAAGAAAGAAAAGGTTTGAAAACATCTTTAAAAGCAATTCCAACACAGACACAGACTGGGAGAAGGTCTCAACTTAAAAGGCCTGTTGATAGAAGATCTTTAGTAGGGGCCAAAAAGATAACACAGATGGCACCTGTCTAATATTTAAGGGGAGGGAATTCCAAAGGTTAGGTGCCACTACACTAAAAGTCCATTTCCTATGTGGTGTGGAATGGACCTCCTGAGGTCACCTGGGCCTCTAGCGACAAAGATGGATCCAGGAGCACCCCCAGACTACAAACCTGCTCTTTCAGAGGGAGTACGACCCCATCCAAAGCAGGCAACTGACCAATTATCTGAACTCGGGAACCACCAACCCAGAGCGTCTCTGTCTTGCTGGGATTAAGACTCAGTTTATTGGCCCCCAACCAGCCCACCACTAAGTCCAGACAGCAGTCCAAGGTTTGCACGGCCTCTCCCGATTCAGATGTTACAGAGAAATAGAACTGGGTATTGTCAGCGTACTGCTGACCCATTGCCCCAAAGCTCCTGATGACTGCTCCCAAGGTTTTGATATAGATGTTAAACATCATGGGGGACGTTGCTACCCTGAGGCACCACACAGCACAACTTCCAGGGGGCGGAAAGACAATCACCCAGTGCTGTTCTGTGAAAACGACCCTGATGTCAACAGACCCCTGACAATACAAAAAAGCTCCACTGGATGGCTACTTGAGGATGTGATGGTGGCAGAGACTTGGGCCTTCTTCACCTGCACAGTAGGCACAGTTATAATGTGTTACTTGTGCCCGATCAGCCTCATAGCACATCTTTCGCCACTTGCATTCTAGTCATTGTCCAGCCTGTTTCATGGTTCTTAGCTCACTGGTGTATCAGTGTGCAAATCGGACTCCACAATGCCAGAGAGGGCGCTCAAGGGCAACCATGTCAAGAGCCCAACGCACCTTGCTGTTCCACAGCATGACAAGGGCTTCAACAGGGTCACCTGCTCTATCTACTGGGAACTCCCTTTTGCTAGCTGCCCCTTTTGGACTAGGAATGCAATAAATTGTATTCCTCCAAAAATAGTCCTGAAGTCTCTATAGGAAAAAGAACAGAAGATTCTGCACATCTATACATCTGCACATCCACAGCAGTAATGGCAGCAATCTCTAGGTGAACGGCCAGTCCTCTTCTCTGGAGCTGATAGAAAGAGCTCCTGAGGCAGACATACAAGTGCAGAGGATGGAGCTTAGTGAAGGACTAACTAAATGCACTGAAATTTGGGGGACTGGAAACTATACTTTAGTAAAGGTTTAACTGCATAGGGTACCCTTTATCTATAGAAGTAATTTGCTTCCATTCACATATATGGGGAAAATAAGTTATGTACTATGAGGTAATATTCCAATAGTGTACACAAGAGATACACTGAATTTCCTCCAAGTATCTCGGTGATGTTCACACTCTTTCTTCAGATACATGTGTCATAATATTGGGCAGTGCAAAGGGTGATTTAATGCAAGTACGGGGAACCTGAGACCCTTCAGATGTTGCTGGACTACACTCCAACTCCCATTAACCTCAGTGAGCATGACCAATGTTCAGGAATGATGGGAGATTTACCCCAGCAACAACTGTGTGGCCTCAGGATCCCTACCCCAATTAATGTATTAGCATTCTGCAAGATCCCTTATTGTAAATCTGTGCCTTGTGTGTGGGATTTTTAAATTGGTTAAGGCTGCCAAATGAGTAAATATAATCAGTTAATTTGGTGATGTGAAATGCACTTTTCTAAATTACAAGCCTAGTTCAGAAATTCACAACAATCAATATTCCCAGCAATCAATATTTTCATCAACAGTATGGGATTAACACTAACAAATTTCCATATGTGCACCTAAAAGCAGCTGCCTTTGGGTGCCTGGTCTGATGAAAGCTAGACCACATATGTGCAGAATCTCACTTTAATATATGCTAGAGAAGTTCTAGGGAAAATGGCACCCAGTTCATAATATATTTGAGCATAATGAGCTGGACAAAGTTGTCTATCAAACTAGTAAACTGTGTACTTCACCACCATCTGTTAAAAAAAGAATAAGATCTTCCCCAAGAGGGAAACTTCATGCATTACTGAATAACCTCTCTCTGTGTCCTGTGAAATATTTATTTCTATTCATAATTAAATATATTTTAAAATTCACAATACTTTCCTTCACATTCCACTATTAGGGGATACTTGTTTATTTATGTGGAATGGAACCTTCCCCATGGCTGCACCCCATTTGTAGAATGCCCTTTCTCTAAGACACTAACATTGTTGTCATTTCAGCATTCCCTTTTATTCAGGCTTTGTAGGTTTTTAATGAGTGTTTTAATATTTTATTCTCCTTAGTTGTTTAGTTTTCTTAATTTTCTGGTCTTTTAAGAATGGGTTTATTTTGTTTTGTTAATGGCTTTTAATCATTTATTTTATATTGTATCTTTCCTTGGATATTGGTGTTGATAAACACCTTGGATATTGGTGTTGTTATTGGTGATATTGGTGTTTAGATAAATAAATAGCATTGTTTATACTTCAAATCAAGAATGAGTAATATAATTTATATTTTAAGAAAAATAAATAACATTGCTTATACTTTTTCAAATCAAGAATGAGTAATATAATTTATATTTCTAACAGTACAGCCTCAAATAATACAACTTAAAAATGAAACCACTTTTGAAAATGGTCAAGCGACCCTTGTATGTGAGGCAGAAGGAGAACCTGTCCCTGAAATTACTTGGAAAAGAGCCATTGATGGAATAACATTCTCTGAAGGTGACAAGGTAAAACAGTCTGCCTTGATTTTTTGTAAGAATCAGGATTATGTTGAACAAAGTCTAAATATATCTCACTTTTAGTAAAAGAAAAATGGGGGAAAGCTGGAAGAAGGCTTAAGCACCAATATGACTTTGAGACTGGCATTTTTTGTTTAGAGAAAGTAGTAGAAGAATCCTGACATTCCATGTGAAAGAAAAATAAAGAGAAAATGGTTAACCATGGCAGACTTTAAGGAAAATACTCCTCCTTGCAGTTTGTTTTCTGAAAAACAACTGGAGGGAACACTTTTGAAGAATGTAACTTTAAGCTGTTCCTAATGTGAAGTGCCCCATCCACCTATACACACTTACTGGGTGCAAATTCAGTTGAACTCAGCAGGATCTGCTTCTGAGTAAGCATGTGTAAGTTTATTAATCTCTTAAAAAAATCCTAATGAAATTAGATATTTCTCTTTATTTTTCCCCCTCTAACCTGAAATCTCAATATCTTCTCTTCAAAAGTGCTCCCTTGTTTCATCTAGGTATAGTCCCGAAAACAAACTGCAAGAAACAGTGCCTCCCTTAAAATCTTTGGAGCTTATTCACATGGAATATTTTGTGGGTGATAGTCTCAGCATTTGAACAGATTATTATGAGATGAAACTTTCTAGTTCTGTGATTATTCAGAATCCCCATTGTCTTCAGATTTGAGGGTGTTTGGAATATTGTTTTGGTGCATCTATCAAGTTGTTGAGAATGCAGGAAGAATACAGGAAAATAAGGAAGAGCAGGTTCATAACATACCTAAACTATAAGGATGATAATGAAATGATGAAACTATCTGACAGCTGGAAATGGGTAGGAGATAGTCTTCGGAATGACTTCACATGACAAATTCTAGTCTTCACAGTTCTGTGTAATTGTTAGTGAACCCCAGTTCCAGCATGTACTCTCCTATCTGCCATCCACCAGTTCCTCACAGCTCTCACTTTTTTTCACTGCTCCTTTAATTGCTGTTGACTATTTTGTTGAACATATTTGTTAGTATTTTTAACTTGGTTTTATGAGCTTATTGTATTGTATTGCTTGTTTTATCCTGTAACATTCTTTAAGAGTGTTATGATAATTAAGCAAGATGTAAATACTAAAGTAAACTATTCTCTGCGTCTACTACTACACTTTTTTTCAGTTTTCTTAGCCTAGTATGGATGCCATGTTTTGGATCTTCCAAAGAATGTACAACATAGAGCTCTTTTGGGGAATTAACACACACTCCTGATTTAGCTTTTTGTTCTTGTATCCCAGAACTTCAGATATGAGGCCTCAGGCCAAGTAAAGAGGATAACAATGCACTGAATGGTTTACTTTCTCCATAGGAATTATTTATTTTATGACCTAGAAATATTGACCTTTCACAACTTGCCTCTGGCTGGAAGAGAATCTCCACACATATTGTTGACTGGCAGGATATAAGGCTTGTGGTAGACGATACAGCATTGTGTGGAATCTCACTGCTGTTAATGTTCCTAGTGTCTGCAAAGTTAGGTGCCTCATCCACCACTGTGAATCTACTCTACCCTTCTTTATAGCCAATTTATCAAATTTATCTTCTGTGTGCTAGTATAGTTTGAGACGTTGGTTGAACTTGTGCTCTTCCAAATATGGTGCTTATTTCAAAGAAATTGATTGCTGTTTTGGGGACAGAATTTTGCTTGGACTGTTTGGACTCATAGTCAGCTGAGATTACTAAATGCAGCTCCACTTGCAAAAATATATTTTATGAAAATTATCTATGCAGCTGAGCAATGCAAAGACAGAACTACAAATACAAATGTTCTCTTCCATGAACTAGAAAATTGCATTTGCTTGTCTTTGCACATTTCCTTCTATGAACTGAAATTTCATATAGGTTGGTTGGGAATCCCATATGAGTTGGTTGCAACTATGTTGTCTGATTCTCATGAGTATTGTACTGCGTGGGAAATGATGTCCTGTGGAATTGGGCATTCTTTGCTTCCACCTTCTCAGCTATTGTTGATTCGGTCCTTGAACATTACTGTATCAAGTTTTTCAAGACATGTTCTCATCCTGTTTCTTGTAGGCCATCTGACCATGTTGCTTCATTCTATCTACAAGTGTTTATGGCACCTCCTTGTATCAACTGTTCTTGGAATATATCTTCCTTCCTCCCAGCTTTCCTGTTTAATCTAGTTTTTGAGTAAAGATTTTTGTTTATTCCACATATTAGCAAAGATGATGATCCAAAATTGAGGAAGCAGTTGTTGACAGTTTTCAACTTATTTTGAAAGCTGTTGACCATATTGGAAATATGTCGACCATATTGGAAGGGGTCAGCCCTTTTTAATCCAACACTTAAAAAAATGTTATACACATTTAAAGAGTTAAAGTAAGATCCAATTAAGTGTCTCTTCTTCACAGTTGAGATCAAAGTATCTAGGGCATTTTTATTTATTTATTTATTTATTTTGAGAGGGGGGACTAATGGTACGTTTCTGGTTCTGTGCACTGTGGTTATCACTAACATGAACATATAGGGGAATTAAGAGTGTACAGACCTCAATTTATATCACTTGATTCTAATGTACCACATTGTATTATGCAAGCAATCTATATTTCTCTCCCTCCGCTCCACTGAATTTCACAGAGGATAGGCTGTAAAAAATCTGATCGTTCTACAGCATGTTGAGAATAGGGATAGAAGGGTCTCCCCATGTTGGTTCTTTCTGTTTCTAATTTTTCTATTCTTAAATTCGGTTCTTCACATTTTTGCCACCATTTGTGTTTATCTAAAAAAAACCACAAGCATTTTCATGTTAATTTCTCCTAATAATCACATTTTTGTATGCAGTTTTGACTAATGTACACATTTTGCAAGCAATTTCTCAATACAGCACAGTTCCGCATATTATTTTCACTAATATTTTCATTTTTACACACATTTTTCCCTTATATATGCATTTGTTGTAAACATTGGTTGGATGGAGAACTGCATCACAAAATTCGGATAAGTGTGATTTTGGAAGAATAGCTCTGTTTTATTTCTCATATTGTTTTGGAGGAAGTGAATTTGATAAATTCAGCTTTAAATACTAACTTAACTAAATTTCTCCCACATCCCTAGTTGAGAATCGAATTGTAACCTATTACTATAGTGTGAACCCTTTCTTTTTATTTTCCTGGGATTTAACATGAGGAATGTGTGTATGTTGTCTGTAAATTTTGTCACTTCTGTTTGTTTCACTAGGTGAAACTAATGTAATTATTATACAGGGACATCACCAGATGTGGTGGGAGCTCAACCTAGGAGAATGGGAAATAAATTGGGGGGGGGACATAATCTTGCTTTATAAAGAAGCCTGAAAAATTTACTAGCCTACTAGCATCCTGTGAAGTCCTCTATTCCACAGACAGCATGGAAACACAGGACAATAGCACCTTAACAGTCTACTAAAAGAAACTTATTTTCTACCAATTTTCTATCAGAGGAAGGACAAGGAACTCTGTATCCTCTTCTGCCAGCCCTCTTACTTGCCTGCATGCAATCCCATACACTCAGGTGCATGGAATTCTTTATCTCATATGGCTACTGGTAAACTTGTTAGATATAAAAATAGCCAAGTTTGTATTGCAAGTTTTGCTGGTAAAAGGCATACACATTTTGAAAGCTTGGGTACAGTGTACTTAGACTTTCAAAAAGCGTTTGACAAGGTACCTCACCAAAGACTTCTGAGGAAGCTTAGCAGTCATGGAACAAGAGGAGAGGTCCTCTTGTGGATAAGGAATTGGTTAAGAAGCAGAAAGCAGAGAGTAGGAATAAACGGACAGTTCTCCCAATGGAGGGCTGTAGAAGGTGGAGTCCCTCAGGGATCGGTATTGGGACCTGTACTTTTCAACTTGTTCATTAATGACCTAGAATTAGGAGTGAGCAGTGAAGTGGCCAAGTTTGCTGACGACACTAAATTGTTCAGGGTTGTTAAAACAAAAAGGGATTGCGAAGAGCTCCAAAAAGATCTCTCCAAACTGAGTGAATGGGGGGAAAAATGGCAAATGCAATTCAATATAAACAAGTGTAAAATTATGCATATTGGAGCAAAAAATCTTAATTTCACATATACGCTCATGGGGTCTGAACTGGAGAGAGACCTCGGGGTTGTAGTGGACAGCACGATGAAAATGTCGACCCAGTGTGCGGCAGCTGTGAAAAAGGCAAATTCCATGCTAGGGATAATTAGGAAAGGTATTGAAAATAAAACAGCCGATATCATAATGCCGTTGTATAAATCTATGGTGTGGCCGCATTTGGAATACTGTGTACAGTTCTGGTCGCCTCATCTCAAAAAGGATATTATAGAGTTGGAAAAGGTTCAGAAGAGGGCAACCAGAATGATCAAGGGGATGGAGCGACTCCCTTACGAGGAAAGGTTGCAGCATTTGGGGCTTTTTAGTTTAGAGAAAAGGCGGGTCAGAGGAGACATGATAGAAGTGTATAAAATTATGCATGGCATTGAGAAAGTGGATAGAGAAAAGTTCTTCTCCCTCTCTCATAATACTAGAACTCGTGGACATTCAAAGAAGCTGAATGTTGGAAGATTCAGGACAGACAAAAGGAAGTACTTCTTTACTCAGCGCATAGTTAAACTATGGAATTTGCTCCCACAAGATGCAGTAATGGCCACCAGCTTGGATGGCTTTAAAAGAAGATTAGACAAATTCATGGAGGACAAGGCTATCAATGGCTACTAGCCGTGATGGCTGTGCTGTGCCACCCTAGTCAGAGGCAGCATGCTTCTGAAAACCAGTTGCCGGAAGCCTCAGGAGGGGAGAGTGTTCTTGCACTCGGGTCCTGTTTGCGGGCTTCCCCCAGGCACCTGGTTGGCCACTGTGAGAACAGGATGCTGGACTAGATGGGCCACTGGCCTGATCCAGCAGGCTGTTCTTATGTTCTTATGTTCTTATGGGTATAAGATGTGATACACTAGGATAGCTGAAAGGAAGGTGGAATGGTAGATGTTTATGGCTGCTGGTACAGTTCCAATTATAGTACATCATCTTAAGTGAATAGGTACTATGGTACTATGACTGCAAATACTGTTTTAAATAATTGGCATGGTAATTTCTATTTTTTTCCTACAACTGCTATCACAGTGTGAAGATATTAATCAGTGACTAAAGGATATTAAGATTCTAGTAACTGACATAGAGCATTTGTTTGCATTTTTTAAAAAAATCATTATGCATCTATACAATGTAGTTGCTGTGGCCAATATACCCATGATTCTCAAAGACATGATGCATGGAATAAAATAAATATGAGAAAGACAATACATTAAAGAGTAGTATCTAAAATTTATTTTCTCTTTTGTTTGTATTTTAAAAGGTGATGTTTAATAAACCCATAGGTTGTTTTCATTCTTGCGAGTGTAATAACATAACCAGTGGAACTGACAGTGTTGGTTATTTGGGGTAATATCCAACTACATCATTTGCAGAGTAGACCTATTAAAAATAATGGGCGAGTTACTGAAATCTATTGATTTCTATGAGTCTGCTCTAAGCATGACAAATGTTAGTTGATGAGGAGGAGGATTACTATTATATTAAATTTCTCCCAGAGGAGCCCAATATGCAGAATGTCTGTGGTTGTAATTGTATCTCACATGTATCCTCTGATCATCTGATGGTTCTTAGAAAAACCTTTAGATATGCTTTCATTTTTCTAGCTCCGTGAAGAATACATGGAACATTTATGCAAAATGCTTAGATTTGGCTTCTTGATTGGTTTGTAAAAATCAGGCAGTAATTGTTACAGAGTTCTGCTCCGTAGTAATTTCATCCACCTCTCTTCTAGAAACCGCCCAGAGAGCTTTGGCTATGGGGCGGTATATAAATGTAATAAATAAATAAAATTAGACCCCACACACACACACAAATCACAATATACTCCAAATCCCAATCCTCCAATATAACAATTGATTAATTGTTTAAAAATACACAAGTTCAGTTTGCTCAAAATAGTGAAATTACATACATTTTTGCAAACTTGAATATTAAATAGGTGTTTAGTTGCTTTGAGAACTCCATTCAAGTAGAATACATCTCCAGACATAAAGGATATTGCTCCACTGATGGAGGCATTAGTCAGTGGAACAGAGAGGGAGGCAATTTCTGGCAATTCCTAGCCCCATCCCTCCCTAGCAGCTTTCTGCAACCCCCCCGTCCAATCTGCTGCTTAGGATTGAAAAATCCAGAGCAGTTTTTGGCAATATCTAATGGCAAATTTCAATTACATTAATATTCTTATATCACCAATGTTGCCTATTTTTCCTATTCTAGATGATTACTGTTGCTGCTTTATTTTGTATCGCCAGTGAAAACATTCTCCCCTGTTTTTTAGTCTTATTTTGAGTTAATTTGTGGGAAACATTTAAAGTATCATTTTTCTTCATTATTTTCCTTTTTTACCTTCCTACAATTACAGGCACACCAATGTCAGCTCTTTCAAGAACAGAAGAAGTAGTATTGGGTTTGGTATGTACAATGCCCTGTGTCACCTCTTTCTATAACCGACCAAAATGTTGTATGAAAACACCAGCATAAAGCAGTGATTAATCGTATCTCATATTGCTACCATTTCTTAAATTATGTCTAATGTTCTCAATACGTATTGTACCTGTATGTAATGATAACTATCAGGTAATTTTCAGTACATGCAAAATGTCATTTCTACTTTGAAATCTTTAAAATTAGCTGCTATGTCTACAGATGGACAGAAAGCCAAAGCAACAAAATATTTTTGCTTCAGGGTGAGTTTTCATGTAGTGATTTAAATATTGATAATCTCTTAAATGGGTTACTGCAAATAATTTCTTCCCTTAAGGGGGGAAACATGTAAAACCATTAAGGAAATTGTAGTATGTTGCAATGATTAGTACCTGCATGAAACTGAGAAATAAAGTGCACTTGTAGACTCCATTCAAGGTCTTCCAGTTTTTTAAAAATAATCTCGATCAAGTGCAAGACTCAGGTGTAATATGACTAAATCAGTACACAACAAGGAATATATGCATGGCAAAACTCTGGAGTTTCTGCTGTTTCCAACGTGTACCTGAATAGAATGCATTTACCTGAAGAATGTGGGGAATGTTGTGAATATTGCATCATAAACCAGAAGGGAGCTTCCATCAGCTTCTCCACATTGGTGGTTGTTGTGAATAACACGCCTTGCTCATCAAAGGTAGCTTTCAGCCTAGGAAGTCTTGGCCATCTGTTTCAAGTTTTGGAATTTTCATAACACCTTCAATTGAGATAGCACTTTTCGACTACATTGCTTTTCTTCTGCTTGAGGAGCTAGCTTACTGCTATAGTTGATCTACCTTGTGTCTGACAGTGAAGCCTGACTGACTTGCAAGTGTCTGTACTATTTTATTTATCTCTCCAATGGATGTTGGTTTGTCAACCATACAACATGCAATATATTTCTTGGCAAATGTGTGTATTTCATGGACTTCAAAGACAGTGCCATTTAATCAGGATTCTGGATCCGTTTGAAATTCAGTAAACCTGAGTAGGCCATATACTTGACTTTCTCAGCAGCTACCTTTTTGGCTGCTAACTAAACAGCAACTGAATTAAATAGTAGCAGTGAAGAACTAATTGTATACTAAGCATACAATTCAGGCACCATCTTGCTTTGGCTCTCCTACCATCTATACTTGTGGCAATTGTAGCTACTCAATTCCTAATGACTGTTAATACTAAATATTGCCTTTTTGAGGGGGATGGCTTGTAGTATAATCAAGAAACCAATATTGTCACATACATCATACATTTGAGAAATGGCAGTATTATACACACTGGAGCTCTATTTCCTGTCATTATAGCTGGTGACACATGGCATTCTTTAGATCTAAACCAAGTGATCATGTTGCTAACAGAGAAATGCAGTTGAAAATGCATCATGGTTATGAACAGTGAGAACCAAAATCAACCTATAGTACAATAACTATGTAGTTCTTATACAGGATCAAATAATAATATTCAAACATTTACTAAGGACCAAGTAAAAACACCACCATATTTTCTGAATTTATTCTTTATAAAGGATTTTTTCCTTCTCCTTGAACTATGTCATATAATTGTCTGCAGAATCTTATTCATGGACACTGAGATTTGAACAAAAGAAAATAATCTTACTAAGGATATTATAATCTGAGCACAAATTAGTCATTACTGCTTGCAGCTGTTCTCACATTGCATATCATCTTCCACCCAATTAAAAATGTACAATCTGAGCATTTTACAATTTTATCACATTTGCTGCAAAACAAAACAAAGCAAACTTCAAAAGCATCAGACACAGATAAATTAAATTGAGTTATAGTCCATTGTAATTTGAATAGTCTTATAACTGAATATCAACAAGTAATTCCCATCTAAGTCCTCTTTAGAGGTAGCTAATAAAAACTAAAACTAGGAGCCATACTCGTGTGTTGGAAAAAGGACCCTTCGCTCATCAGTTAGAGAGTTCTGGTTTACAAACTCCAAGAAGCTGGATTATGTTCCATGGAATCTGGAAATATCTGTATTATTTGTAATTCATCAACCTCACTATGCCCTGAGGATCCGTGGGTCTTATTGTGGAAAGAATAATAAATTGCAACAAGGAGACAGAATTTTATTTTATTTTAAAATGCAGTAAATTATCAGGAAATTAGGTGCTGAAAACAATAGAAAAATATCAAGTAATTAAATCTTAAATTTCTTAAAACAATGCTATTGAAAACACAGGGGGTTGCATCCACATGCAGGGTGCAATCCAAACCCAAGATCTGGTGGGATGAGTGGAGTTTGGAATAGGTGGATCTCCAACTGTGCTCAGCTGGGGCTATCCTGGCTGAAGTCCTTCATCCTATTTTAGCCAGAGATATGCCAGCATAATCCTCATCCCAGCTCAGATGAGGTTCAGTTGGTTGAGCCAAAACTGGCTGAGCCGAGGTTGTAGTAAGTCCCAAAAAAGGGATGTTGTAGGGGCAAGGGGGGTGACTTAACACTATTCCAAACTCTGTTCAGCTCTGTCACATGATCTAGTAACCTAGCAGGAGTATAACTGGCAAAAAGGGTGCATTAAATCAAACTATTTTAAAGCTTGTTTTCCCTATGCCAGGCTCAGAGCAGCTCGGCCAGCAGTAGCCATACTCCTGAATGAAGTTTGGAAAAAGGGTAAATTACACCATCATAAATTATCCTGATGTAAATTATGCTGGCTAATGCATCAGTGGAGTTTAATTTAGTCATCATGTTATCTTTTCGGCACCGGGTCAAGACTTTCCTCTTCTCCCAGGCATTTTAGCATGTGTTTTTAAATTATTTTAATTTTTTTTAATTGTGTTTTTAAATTGGTTTTTTGTGTTTTAAAATTTGTATATTTGTTTTTATTGTTTTTAATTGCTGTAAACTGCTCAGAGAGCTTCGGCTATGGGGCGGTATATAAATGTAATAAATAAATAAATAAATAATTTCAGTTGGTCTGCTGTAAGTATAAATAAGTCTGGATCTAACCAAGAAATTTCAGCATAAGTAATTGATTCTGCAATCTTAAAGACCTAATCACCAAGTAATAACATGTTTTAAATATTATGCAGATTTGCATTAAAGTATAGAGATATACAAATTAAATCTTTCAATTTGCTTGGTCTTGAATATGATTTTTATTTTGAATTCAGTTAGTTATTAACTCATGACCCTCCGTGGCGCAGAGTGGTAAGCGGCAGTAACACAGCTGAAGCTCTGCTCACGGCCGGAGTACGATTCCAACGGAAGGAGGAAGTTGAATCTCCGGTAAAAGGGGTCGAGGTCTACTCAGCCTTCCATCCATCCGTGGTCGGTAAAATGAGTACCCGGCATACGCTGGGGGGTAAAGAAAGGCCAGGGAAGGAACTGGCAATCCCACCCCATATATACGGTCTGCCTAGTAAACGTTGCAAGATGTCACCCTAAGAGTCGGAAACGACTCGCACTATAAGTGCGGAGACACCTTTACCTGTTTTAGTTATTAACTCTACTTTTAATTATGTGAAGAACCTTGGTTTTTTTCCCCTTATAGCCCAAATTTATGAGCTGCAGTGGCATATTAAGCTCTTAGGATTGTGCATAAAGAAACCCAGTTAGAGGACACCACTGATACTCTCGCTTAGGTCCACAACTTCTTGATTAAAAACATATCCACAGCTAATTTACCCCCTGAAAAGGATGTATCCATTTTTGACAAGGATATATAGAATGGGCAGAACAATAATAATCTCAACCAGCACGACCAATGGTTGGAGATGAAGGAAGTTGTAGTTCAACAACATGTGGAGCGACAGGTTCCCCATTCCTCTTTCACACAATGTCCTATTAAATATTTCTTAAAATAATTCCTAGACTGTTTCCCATCCAAGAATCCTGAAGAAGTTTACATAGTAAATTACAGAGTTAAAACATTAGCACATTTTAAAATAACAGATTTTACTTTTAAGAACATTTAAGCTCATTGAATATATCTCTATTTCTGGGTAAGATTTTTTGAAGTGGATTTAATCTTCTTAAGTTGGGGTGAGGAACTTTTAAGTGCAAGGGCAAGATTTTCTCATGGGCGATCTTCCATGGCTCACATACCAGTGGTGGATAGGGACAGAAGCAAAGCACCAGATGTGACTCTTACCTTTGCACATTGGACTACATTTTAGCCTTGCAAAAGCCAGAGATTTCCAACCTTCACACCCACAAATCTCTCTATTATCTATCCAAGCAAGAGCCATCAGATTCAATTTTAAATTTCTCTGCAGCTTTAGATGCAAAATAAATTCTAAGTACATCCCTATTATGGATGGGGGAAAAATTCAATTCAGATGTCATTTAAAGCCAAATCTATCAAATCTGGACTTTCCAGAACAATATGAGAACAATATGCTATCCTTCAAAATTCGCACTTATCCAGATTTTGAGCTACAGTTCTCTAACCAAACAATGTTTAGAAAAATACAAATATTGGCGGAAGTGTGCATAAAAATGAATATATTAGTGTAAACAGCATACAAAATGCATTATATTAGAATAAATTGCTTGGAATATGTATATAGTAGACAAAACAGCATGCAAAATATGTTTACTAGGAGAAATTCACAATAAAATGCTGAAGAATTTTCACGAACATTTTTAAATAAAAAAAATCACAGATTGGTGTAGAAATGTGGAGAACTAAATTTAAGACTGGAAAAATGAGAAACTGGGAGAACCGACATATCCTTCCATTTATACTGCCCATACTTTCCAGGGATGGCGCAAGACATTTTGCTCCCTGAGGCAGAGCAGCAAATCCCCCCCCCAAAAAAAATCCCATATCAAGGGGCAAAGTATCCAAAGACATCTAAGTTATGCTGGAACCTGACACAAAAAATCCCACAAGCACCCTTTGCTGTTCTGGGCAGTAAAATACAATAATAATAAATAACTACAAATTTGCTGCTTTTTCATAACACCCCACATCAGCTGGCTTATTCTGCCTAATAGCACGACCAGCCTTGATCCTTTCTCAGCAAACATCTATACAGTATAAAATTATTTGAGTTGTATTTAATGGTGGCTTTACACTAAGAAAATTACAGCCTGCTGGATCAGGCCAACAGCCCATTAAGTCCAGCATCCTCTTCTCACAGTGGCCAACCAGAGGCCGGTTGGAAGCACAAACACAGGACCTGAGTGCAGCAGCTCTCTCCCAACTTGTGATTCCCAACAACTGGCATTCAGGGGCCTACTTCAACAGTGGAGGTGGAACACAGAGCTTGGAAAAGTTACTTTTTTGAACTACAGCTCCCTTCAGCCTAATCCAGTGGCCATGTTGCATAGGGCTGATGGGAGTTGTAGTTCAAAAAAGTAACTTTTCCAAGCTCTGGTGGAACATAACCATCATGGCTAGTAACTGATGATAACATTGACCTCCATTAATTTGTTTAATCCTCTTTTAAAGTTATCCAGGTTGATGCCCCCCATTATCTCTCATGGTAGCAAATTCCAAAGTTTATCTACAAGCTATGTGAAAAAGTAATTTTGTCTGTACTGACTCTTCCAATATTTAACTTCATTGGATATCCCCAAGTTATAGTGTTATGAGAAAGGCAGAAAAACCTTTCTCTGTCCGCTTTCTCCACACCATGCATATTTTATACACCTCTATCATGTTACCTTTTACTGATCTTTTCAACTCAGTAATGGAACAGCTGCGCAGTGCCAATTCCTCCTATCCAGTGCATCCCTTCAAGAGCTTCTCCCCAGAGTTGGGGGACCTTCTGAACAGTATGGGATATGGTACAAAGGGTTGCAGTTTGTTGGAGGATTTCTTGAAATGGATGCTATTGGATACAACCCACTGAAAATAAATTAGATAGCTTTCATTGAGATTTTAATCTGATCCTATTATTAATGAGTGATAGCTAACATGATTTTGTGGAGTGTAGAAGTTCCTAGATGTCTGTCTAACTGACATCTGTCTTGATATTTTTATTTTTGTTTGGAATGTAATTTTGATACTGCTGTTTTGGAAACAGTGCAAACATGAAATCTATTTAGAAGTAAGCCCCAGACATACTCCCAGGTAAATGTGTATAATATTGCACAGTTAATTGTATTTTAATACACAGTATATTTTACTATTTTGTTTTTCATTTAAAATGCCCTTGAGGTTTTTCTTTAAATTATTATATATTGTGTGTGTGTGTGTATTTTAAAATAAATAAATAAAACATCTATCTAAATTTTGTACTGTGGATGGAAAGAGAAGTTTGTTATCACAGGCAACAAAACTACATTTACTCTGCTATTATATATTTGATTTTATCTGTGTAACATTATACCCCCTTTAGGATGCACTCCTTAATGTGGTGAGGGGGTTTGAGAGTGTTGAAGAAGCTGAGAGCAAAGCCGTCGGGAGTCTAGCAGGGGCACCCAAGGCAGAATGGTCAAAGCTGAGACACCAGACTAAGATGCATCCAAACTCAGAGGAAGCAATGGTAAACCACCTCTGAATACCTCTTACCACAAAAACCCTATGAACAGAATATCCAAAATGCAACACAAGATAGTGCTGGAAGATGAGACCCCCCCAGGTCAGAGGGCACTCACTGAGCTACTGGGAAAGAACAAAGGACGTATGAGTAGTGCTGTGACAAATGATGCATCTGGGTCAAAGCCAAAAGGAAGCCCAGAGACTGATGTGCACAGATGCGAAAGAAGAGTCAGGAGTTGTACAACACACACAATAGGAATATGGAATGTGAAAAGCATGAACCAGGGAGAGTTATAAATTGTCAAGGAAGAAATGGACCATATCAACATTACAATACTTTGCGTGAAAGAATTAAAATGGACAGGAATGGGACATTTTCAATCAGGCAACAACAAAATATTTTATGCAGGAAATGAGAAATTAAGAAGAAATGGGGTTGCTTTAATAGTGAGAAGTGATGTAGCAAAAGCAATTGCGGTCGATGGGTGAAATAATACGCAGACAACAGCAGCTATGGTTGAATAAAGGGCCACTGTATTAAATTCAAACAAAACTTTAAAGCGACCTGCAGAGGTGAAACCTAAGTGCGGGAACTAACAATAGGCAATCAGCTTGCCCTACAGCTCTCGGGTGACCAGCCCCTGCTGGAGCCAAGGGCAAGCCCCTTTTGCTTACCCCTGCCCCGGCCACACCTTTTAGGTGACTAGGGAGACCTTCCTACGTCACCCAGCCCCGGGGCCGTAGAACCCTCGGGTGGATGAGGTAAGTTGGCCCCAAAAGCAGCCCATACCCTGTCTTTGGGCCGTAAAACCCTGAGAGACAGGCATCCAGAACCACCCTTCACCTTCAAAGGTGCCTAAGGGGGCCACCTAGCTGTCGTTACTAATTTCCCCTCCCGCACTTTACCGAACCCGTGTGCCAAACATGTCCCCATTAATATTTTGATTTGAACCAAATTAGCCAAATTAGCCAAAATAAACCTATTAAGCACGACACCCCCTAACCCATGTTCCTCCATCCCCCAAAGTGTGGAGTAGGCAAAAAAACCTGCCTGCCAATGAGGGTGGTCAGGATAAAAATTCCTACTCGGCCCCGAAGCGACCATGGGCACACTGTAAAAGAGGGAGGGCGGGGTGGGCGTCGCGAGCCAAGAGAAAGTCGGAGGATGTGGCGTGGGCTTAAAGAGGCCCATTGGCTCCGCCCCCTCTGTGCAGCACATCGTGCGTCATCTCAGCGCAACGCACGACGTTGCCTTACCTCCCATGGCTTCTGTGGCTTCACCCCGGGCCGCAATTGCGCTGCCGCCTCCCATTGCTTTCACAGGTAAGCGGAGCTACATTTATGAGCTACAATGTAAGGTCTGAGCGAGTGATATCGATGAGGTTAAATGGGAAACCTATTAACATAACCATCATCCAAGTCTACGTTCCAATGGCAAACACAGAAGAAGAAGAATAGGAGAGATTTTACGCAGAAGTACAGGAGGAAGTTGATCACACACCAAAACAAGATGTGATGATAATCATGGGAGACTGGAATGCAAAAGTAGGAAACAGAGAAGAACTAGGGATTGTGGGAAAATGGGGCTTAGGAGATAGAAAAGAAGCAGGAGAAAGACTTATTGAATTCTGTGAAGCCAATAATTTGTTTCTAGTAAATGGATTTTTTGAGCAACCGAAAAGATGACTGTACACGTGGACATCACCAAGTGGTCAATATAGTAATCAATTGATTACATAATTGGTGGCAGAAGGTGGAGAAGTTCCATACCTTGCAAAAACGACCAGGAGCAGAGCAGACTGCGGTACAGATAATGAACTGGCCGTATCGAAAATCAGTTTGGGTTACAGCAAATAAAAACACAGCATAATTAAAACAATAACTAGTAGGGCTTACCCAAGTAAGTGTGCTGAGGAATGCAGCCTGAAGTATTTATTGTTAAATCTTTACCAAGTTATTAATATTATTATAAACAATTTTATTATATTATACATTTCTTCTGTATAATGTTAAAATACATGCTTGTAATTGTTCATTCTGTTACGTTCACATAACTGTGTAAAGGTTTGTTTTACATACTCTGATATTACTTGTGACTTTTCAGCTTATTAGACTTTTATTTGATATTTGGACTCTGGCTTCAGGCATGTTGCACTTAATTCCATTCCCCCAACGATTCCTTACCTCATAATTTCCACATTTTGTTTGATATTTCACATGATGTAACAGCCATCTTCAGAAATCTAGATAAGTGATTCCAGAAATAGTCTATTTGCAAGCTTTGAAACCCAGAAAATTATAGAAGTTTTGTGATTGCTGCACCCACTCACATGACAGTATCCTGGCATGTACTGTGTACCTGCCCTTTAGGCTTGAGTCAATTCACCTGACAAAAATTGTTCTGGTATTTTGGAATACAGGGAACTGCATTGTGCATGTGCATAATGGGTGGGCAATGGCAACAAGTCTGTTGTTTGTTGTGGTGTAAATGAAATTTAGCACAATAGGGCATTGCATCGATCAAAAAGCCACAATTCCTTAATGCAACAGGTACTTCAATGTGAAAGGAATGTTAGAAATCGGGACAGAACTGGTACTTTTATAATCAGTTAAACTAATGCAATAAACCCCATGTCTGAATGCAGCCTCTGTTTGTTGTTTGAAGAAAGCCAGTGGTCAGGCTTTCTAGCAGCAGTTGTTCAAAATAACTCATTGACTATTTATTGCAGTTCAAAGAATTGCAAACAATACTGCTGACTCTTATCTCTATTTGTGTCCTATAAGTAAGGTTTGGAGGGGAATTGACAAAGTCATGTGGGCTCCTACTGGGTGGAAGGGCAGGATATAAATTAGACAGATAAACAGACAGATAGATTGATAGATAAATGGAATACTAAGATAAGGCTGAGAAGCAAGGAGCTCTTATTCCCAAACCCCATTTGATGCATGTGTATCACATTTTTCTGCAAACATAAAATTGGCACTGTATACAAATCAGAAATATTGTTTGAATGCAGTTGAAATCAGTTGGGTACTTAACTGTATCATTAGTTTCACAGGCACTTTAGTGTACTTACTCTAGACTGTATTCACTACTGATTATTTGTACATTATTTACAACATTCTATACACTTTATTTTTGGACACATAATGAGAAGACCTGATTCATTAGAAAAGATTATAACGCTTGGAAAAACAGAAGGAAGTAGAAAAAGAGGAAGGCCAAACAAGAGATGGATTGATTCCATAAAGGAAGCCACAGACCTGAACTTACAAAATCTGAACAGGGTGGTTCATGACAGATGCTCTTGGAGGTCACTGATTCATAGGGTTGCCATAAGTCGTAGTCGAGTTGAAGGCACATAACAACAACAAAATACACTTTATTATTTATATAGTGTTTAATACAAGTTAAGTATGACTACAAATAAGACTACACAATCTAGAGAGTACATGCAGTTTCATGGCAAATGCGTCACAATTTTTTGTTTTTTTATAAAAGCAACTGTCTTCAGCAGTCGTGTATACAGTCATAATATTTAACTCCTTCTGTTTACACTATGCTGGAAGGCTTACTTGCATTTTGTAGTTTGCACTGGTTTTTGGCACACACACGCCAACATGGTTCTTTTACATTTTTCCATCTGTATTTTTCATGGTCATTTTCAACATGTCAACCTTATTAAAATGAAAATATCCTGGGATGTTTTTATTTCCAAATTTATTTGTGAAATTTTGTGTTTTAGAGGGGATGTGACTGATTCATTCTAAGTATCCTGGTTTTACATTTCTGGTAGAGATTTGGAAATAATACCAGGATACTTACAATTAGAACTATTTTATTCCATGCATTTCTATAAAACCATTATAGTCATTGAGTAACTTCCATGCTATTCTTTAAAGAGAGTGAATGTATGTCTGTTTACTAATGGCCACAGCATCAATGTCCCACATGTATGGAAATGCAGGAGCAAGCCTCAGCCTCTTGACTGTTCCAGGTACCATGCAAAGGGCATAAAGTATATAGTACACGGATTGATGATGTAGAGCACACAATCTACATGCCTTTACACATGTAGGCTTAACCCACTCAATGCCGATATGAGTACAGACTTCTCCAATGCATGTAGATGACATCAGGTCTGAGTTGAACTCTCCGAATGGGAAAGCAGAATCACTGTTCAAATTTTCATTCATTCATTCATTTTACCCTTCTGGATTTCCATAGCTCTCTCAGCTCAGTTTCATTCTGTCTTCACCTAGTGTGGTTGTGTCTTGTGAGCTTTCTGCCATCTGTTGTTCAAGCTTGTTGGGTTTTTTTGTGTGTGTGCATCTGTCTATATTTGTGATATTGTTTTCCCACTTTTATGTGATGCTTGTTCCTTTAGAGTGGGACTCCATTTTTTCCTCAGTCCCTGCTTCTTACTATTCTTCCCTTCTCTGTAAATACAAAACAAAAACAAAAAATGGGGAAAACCCCATTTCAGTTTGTGTCTCTGTTCCCCTCTTTCCTCTGGCTACCCCTTTCCTTTTTCAAAATGTATTTTTTTTCTGGCTTGTGGTTATTTTTGTCCACAGTTCTGAGGAAACCTTACTCAGAAGCCCTCCCTGACGTCCTCTCCCTGTTCCTCAGAAATGCTTGTCTGTAATGCACCATTTTGTTGGTCTTTTTGCAAGTGTTTTTGTTGTGCTTTTGTTTCTAGCACCTGCCAGGGCTCTGTTTCTCACCTCTGTCGCCCTAGAGTGCATACACATCTGTTCCCAGCAAAACAGTGTTCAGGTGGACAATGCACAACTTCAGTCTGCCCACCTCCCAGGTCTCAGCATTCCATGGCAGCATTCCACAAGTCTTCTGACTCTCATAGGGTTTCCAGAGGAAAAACATCCCTAAGGCAGACTGCTAGAGCTGATAAGGATGTTAAGGTTTCCACAGAGGACCCTGACAGTGATCTTATTGTGCTGTATGAGGAGGGATGGAATGGGGAGTCTGATGTGGACAAAACGTCTACTAATCACCTTTTTCAGGATGCCCACCAAATGCTTTTGTTGTGTAAAACTTTGGAAGCCTTAGACTTAATATCCCGTGATGAAATTCCAATCCCTGCTTTCTCCAGGGTGCTAGTAGTCAGTTCTGAAGCCACCCCTAAGCATAAGCTGGTTAAACTTCCCTCATTGCTGCCTAAAGTCATCAAGGAGGAATATGACACTCCCTTGCAATATAAAAAGTCTAGGGCCATTGTAAAAAATACTATTGCTGGTTTCCTGACAAATCTCTTAACCCTAAAGACTTGAAGGCACAACAGAAGGACCCATTGCAGAGGAAGCTTGATATGGGTCTCAGGCACACTCACAAGGCTTGCACCCTGTTGGTGTGAGTGGCATGTTCTGCATTGCTATTTGCCAGGGCCTCTGCTCTAGTTGGAGGACGTTTTGGATGTATCCCAGCAAGACCCTGCCAGACTTTGCAAGTCTCTCCTGAAGATCTCTCAGCTGGTTGCCTTAGTTGCTTGATGCCTCGGTAGATGTGGTTCAATTTTCAGCTCATGCTCTAACGCTGGTGGTATTTTCAAGGGGAGCTCTTTGGCTTTGCCACTGGATACTGATGCAGAGGCTCATTATAATTTGGCTAAGGAGTCTTATATGGGATGAAAGCTTTTTGGTGACTCCACCTTGCAGGAAATGCTGGTGGAGTCTTAAGGACAAGAAGAAGAACTTGCCTTCTAGTCAGAAACAGGACAACAGGCATGCCTTTCAGCGGTCTTTCCATCCATATTAACTTCCCCAATCCTTTCATACCTCTTGGACCTCTGGAAAGGTGTGCATGTTTGGTCCTCCCACCCCTTCTGGAATAGGCCTTGCCTCGGAGGTAGGGGACTACCACACTTCCAAGGAAAGTTTGCTTCCATCTCTCAGTCTAAGCACCAATTCTGATACCATGCCTCAACAAGTAGGGGGTCATCTTCACAAATTATCTCACAAGTGGCAGTCCATCACTCCTGTTGGGTCCAGGAGACCCTCAGGCAGGGTCTGCAGTTGGAATTCTCAGCTCAACCTCTTCACTTCTCCAGTCTCTACTAATCCTGAGAAGAACAGGGTTCAGCAGTCAATCTGCCACCTGCTGCAGGAGGGAGAGCTCTTCTAAGGTACCTATTACTTGTTCTTTGCAGTGCTCAAACACAGTAACTTGGTCCGGTCAGTTCTGAATCTGACATCTCAAGCAATTAATTGTCTATCACAGGTTCAGGTTGAGGACCCTGATTTCCATCAAGCAGGCTCTTTGTATTGGGGACTTCCTCTCATTAATTGACCTAACTGAAAATTGTGATTACTCTGATGGCACATCTATGTCTTCAAGGAATTCACATCTGCACTCCTGATTTACTCGCCCTCCCAGGCTCAGGCTTCAAAGGACCTTCAGATCACCCTAGCCTGGTTGAAGGATGCCAATTTCCTACTCAGTGCAGAAAAGAGTATTTTTTTCTGGCACATTACATTCTCCACCTAGGGGTACTCATAGATATATAGTTGGGATTCATGGCTGTCTCTCCAAATGAGTCACCTAGATCCAGTCAGCTGTGAGGCCCATCCTCCACAAGTCATCAGTAGATCTTATGTTGCTAGCACAGATCTTGTGCCAGTTGTTCTATTCCATTCAGGTCACCCCCTGGATGAGGTGTCACATGCATCCCCTTAGTGGTTGCTATTCCCCTTCCAGAATAACTTTGGCATCATTCTACATGACAGCCAAAGCCCACATCAATTGTCAGGGCAAATCGAAGTAGCGTCACTTCAGCAGGAAGCCTCTCTTCTTCTCCACTAGGTGGAGCAGCATCTGGAGCACAGCAGAACATCTCCAGGGAGATGACAACGTATAGGCCAATTGGATGAGCAGGAAGCAACTTCTCAATGGCATGTGGGGGCTTCATTCTCAGGTCTTCCGTATGTTAGTGGACTGCTTTGGGACAGTTTGCATATATCTCTTCTTGTATCTAGAAAATTAGCAAGTTGCCAGGTTTATTCCTAGTATGTACTGCCGTTAGCAGAGGGGGTGCACACCCTGGCCTCCACTGGCTGTGCAGACTTCTGTACATTTCCCCCTAGTTTCCACTGCTCTCTCGAGTCCTACAGAAGGTGAGGAAAGAGAGGGTGATGATTCTGCTGGCGGTGCCCTTCTGGCCACAGAGGCCCTGGTTCTCCAAACTGATCAACCTCCTCCCTAGCCTCTATCACTGTGCTCAGTCTTGCTATCTCAAGGCCACTTTTCTTCATCTTGATATGGTTTGGTTGGCTCTTTATGCTTGGAAATTGAAAGGGTGCACTTCATCAAGGTGGGTCTTTCCCCTTTTCTCATTAATACTATGTTGGCCTCCAGGCTTCCATCCACCCTGCATACATATCAAGCAATGTGGAAAGTATTCTGCTTGTGTAGAAAGACGAGGGTTCATCCTAAAAAAGCTGGCATCACTGAACTTTTGTCTTTCCTTCAGGACGGTCATTTGTTGGGTCTCAAATCTAGCATTGTAAAGCATCAGACCTCCACATTAACTTGCCCTTTCATGTAAGGATCCAAGTGAACCTTTGGGAACTCACCCTCTCCCGAAATGCTTCCTGCATGGGGCACATTATCTTTGCCTCCAACACATTTTTTTTAACTTGGGATTTGCACAAAGTTCTTACTGCTCTGCAAAAGCCTCCTTTCATATCTTTGAAACTGGTGTCTTTATGTTTACTGTCCTTCAAGATTTTGTTTATAGTGGCCATCATATGTGCTGGACTTCTGAATGAAATGCTCTTCTGTGGCTAGGCATTTCTGTGTGTTTCATAAGGATAGGGTAATTCTGTATACTAATTCTTCATTTCTTCCTGGAGTCCTGTGTCCCTTCCAACAAGAGCTTATTCTTCCTACTTTCTGTCCTTCTCCTGTACACCCAATGGAGAAGATCTGGCATTCTTTAGATGTATGTAGGGCATTGAAGGTTTACATCTCTCAAACAAAACCCTTCTGCCAGAGTCCCTTTTTGTATCCTTCTTCTTGGATCCTCTGTGCAAGAAGGTTTTCTCCTCCATGTTGGCTCAGTGGATCAAAGTTTATATCATGGTGGCCAATACTGCCCTTTGCCTACAACTGCCAACCAAAATTTTGATTCATTCTACTAGGGCCACCTCTTCTTTGGCAGCCTTCTCCTTAAATGCTCCTTTGCAGGTTAGTCTGGCGGCCACCTGGACCAGTCCCAATACATTTCTCACACACTACAAAGTAGACATTCATGCCTCAGCTAAGGCAGCATTTGGAAGGCTTGTCCTGCATCAGGTTATACCATGCCCATAGGCAGCTCCACCATTTTTTGGTGTTCTTTTTCCCACCTTACATGGGCCAGCTTGGATATGTCCCACTTTATGTCATCTACATGCATGTGAGAAGAGGCCCTTTGGTCCTACCTGTGAATGGGTCTTCTCCATGCATGTAATGATGACATCAAGGCATCTCCCTAGTTTCTTTTAGATTGGGAGCTGCCTACCAGCATAATTAACTCTATCCAATTTTCTCAGGTGCATAATCTTCTTTACCAGTTTGGTGTGCAGAGTTTTGTATTATGTTTCTCTTAATGTGCTGTCACTTTTATGTTGGTGTTATCCGTTCTGATGTGGCTTGTTATCAGAACTGAGCTAAGCAGGCCAGAAAAAGCCACAAGAGTTAAAAATAAACAGCTACTCTGCCTGAAACCACTAGGAGAGCTCACCTCTCACCTGTTGTCATTATTACATGCATGGAGAAGATCCATTTACAGGTAGGACCAAATAGTCTAATTTGTGTATGAGCCTTTCATCAAATGTTGTACTATATACACTGTGGAGGAATGAATGCAAGACAGAGATTTTTTCCTGTGCCAAGGCATGCCCAAATATTTCTGTTTCTCTTCTGTGTAACTTTCACATGTATTTACCCTTAATTCTGTTCTGTTCCATATTTGCATTAATCTGCAATTTAAAAATCCTCTCAAAATGCATATATAAATGTGTATTTTTCATCAAAGTGCATATTTAAATGTGTATTATTTTTTAAAACTCGAAAGATGTATTTAAATTCAGAGACCTGCAAATTCTGGTGGAGAGCTATGTTCCACATGTCATAGGAATACAGGAACCTTTCTTATACTGAGCCAGACCATTGGACCATCTAATATTCTCTACACTGATTGTGAACAACTCTCCACAGTTTGTGACAAGACTCTTCCCAGCTACATGTGGAGATGCCACGTTGTACTTGGGACCTTTGTGAGAAAGCATTTGTTCTATCACTTAGCCCTTGTAAATATCAAATTCCTTAAGTATCCCTGGCTTCACCGCCAGATATAGATTGTAATCATAAGAGATCTGGGAGAACCAGCCCTGTGTGGGATGAGAACTGATCCTTTAATGCCGTAACAGCATGCAATTATTTCTTTAAGATAAAGTGCAAAACAAACACTGAGGTACATATTGACTTTACAGAAATAGTGCTATTTTAAAACACCAGAATAGGTGAAATATGATTTACCAAAATTACATGGTATTTAAAAAAAGGTAAAATGGATTCAGATATGATAATTAGTAGTGTTTAGGACAAAATGAATTAAGACAAAATAAATTACATAATTCTTTCTTGAATGTCTACAAACAGAGCCCAGATGGTCGGATAGAAGTCAAAGGGCAGCAAGGAAGATCATCACTGCATATTAAAAATGTGCAGTTGTCAGATTCAGGAAGATATGACTGTGAAGCTGCAAGCAGAATTGGTGGGCACCAAAAGAGCATGTATCTTGATATTGAATGTAAGTTTTACTTTCTCTTTTCTTTAAATATATTGTAAAAAGTGGTGGGAGTACATTCTTAAAAATAAGTTTTAATGGTTAAAGTGTTTAATTGGTTAAATTAAAATAACACAATTGTTCTTGTGATATCAGGATTTAAGAGCACTTCACTGTAGGTATAATTGGATTTGGTCTAATGCTTTTCTATTTATTTTAAGTTTGTGAAATAAAGTTGTTGATTTAAAAAGAAAGTAAAATAAATATAGGTTAGATGCATAGTAGCACAGAGCAGAGTTCTGTTTTGTGCTGGGACAGAAGGGCAATTGACTTCATTGTCACTTCAAATACTACCCCCCAGCAGTGAATTGATTGTATTACTTTGGATTACCCAGGCTGCAGTCCTATATACCCTTACCTGAGACTGGGATTAGATTCCATTAAACTCATTAGGCTTTACTTCTAGTAGAGTTATGTTGTAAGAGAGTTGGTTTACCATTTACATTTTAAAGACCTAGGTTAGCAGCATTGAATTGATGTGCTTAGTTTTCTTTAAGATTACTAAGAAGTGTGGCTTTGAATATGCGTTTAAACAGACCTTTAAACCAACATTGAACTGGTTAACAACCATTCTTGGACTTCTAAGGAACTGACTTTGGATTCATTTTTTTAAAGCTTTATTGTCCTTCAGACTACCAAGAAATTTGGCTTTTCATTTGCACTTTAAAGACCTTTACAGAGAATTTTTAGTCCAGAATGTTTCACTTCAGATATTTATTATGCAGAAGAGAACCATTTTAAAACTGTTTTGTCCAGCAGCCAGAAGAAAGACATTGAAACATTGTTTACTGGCACATAATGCACAATCTTGCTTGGAGCAGACAAAAATGGGAATAGAACCACAACTCATGGTACTGGTGGCATAAAATATAGTGTATGCATAGAAATAGATGCATATTGTTGTTGTTTTGATACAAGAGCAAGTTACGGCAGAACTACAGACATGCAAAAGTAAGAATTTCTCATGAAGGTTCCAGATCAGAGAGATATATGATGACCAATCACATACAAAAGCTTTGTCCTTGTCACCAATGTTAAGTACATAAACACACTGTTCTTTAACCTTGGGTCCCAGATGTTGATACACTACAATTCCCATCATCCCTGACCATTGACTATGCTATCTGGGGATGATGGGAGTTGTAGTCCAACAACATCTGGGGACCCAAGGTTGAAGAACAGTTTATTAACAGATGTCACCATTGACACTACTTTACCTATTGAACCAGCTAAGGTAAAATGGGACATTTTAAAAGAAATTTCATACACACATACACATACATACAATACTTGGAAACTTCAGCTATTATTGTGAAAAGTAATACATATTTTTTCACCCAGGGCTGCTCCTACCATTAGGCAAAGTGAGATGCCTAATTCAGGTGACAGATGCTGGGAGACAAGGAACAGTGTTGACTTGTTGCCCCCTAATCAAGTCTGCTGTCCTCAGGTGTGAAGGACACTGTCATGTTGCCAGTGTTCGAGTAAGATCTAACTGACAGTTTGGTCAGCCTCTGTATGTAGAGGGTTGTGGGGGTTTGTTTGGGGAGGGTAGTGCCATCTTGTCCTCTGTCTCAGGTCGTGAAATGTCTCAGGCCAGGTCTGCTTTCAGCATGGACCTTCAATAATGTTTTCTCTGATTGTGGGCCAAATTTCACAAGCTATGAGTTTAAAGTGTTCCTGGGGAAAATGAAATTAAACATCTTCATAACACTGAGTTTCTAATAGCTTAATAAACAGCTAGCTGAAATGTCAAAATAATACCAAGGATGAGTAATGAGATTTTTGGGACAAAGTTGGCTCAATATTTTTTTAAAGTATAATACAAACTTTTTCAGGAAGGGAGTCTGAGGAACTGAGGCAGATAGTGGTGATGAGAGACAAAATTATTGACCTAATAGACAAAATAAAAACTGCCAAATCACCAGGTCTGGATGGCATTCACTGGAGAGTTCTCAAAGAACTCAAATGTGAAATCCTGATCTTCTAACAAAAATGTGTAACTTGTCCCTCAGATCCACCTCCTTGCCTGAGGACTGGCAAGTGGCCAATGTAACACAATTTTTTAAAAAAGGTATCTAGGGGGACTCCTGGAAATTACAGGCTGTTAGCTTAATGTCTGTTCCAGGAAAACTGGTGGAAAGCATTGTTAAAGATAAAATAACAAATAATACAAGCCAGCATGTCTTCTGCAAGGGTAAGTCCTGTCACTCTAACCTATTAGAGTTCTTTGAGAGTGTCAACAAGCATATAGATAGATAGAGGTGAGACAATTGGCTTAGCATACTTGGACTTTCAAAAAGCTTCTGACAAGGTATCTCACAATAGACTCCTGAGTAAGCTAAGTAAGCCATCAGCCATAATGGACTCGTAGATTCCTAAAGGATGCCCTTAACCCAGTAATGCCTCAATATTACTAATGTTTGTTTGTTTGTTTATTAAATGTATATTCTGCCCTTCCTCCCAGAAGGAGCCCAGGGCGGCGAACAGATGTTTTTTTCTCCCCAGCTTCCTCACCTGCCTGGATTCAATGTCCCAAAGAGCAGCCAAACTGCACTACTCCCAAGTGCCCAGCTAATCTGCCCCAGCCATGTGAAGTAAGTGAAAAAGGAGGACCCTAAGGCCAATCAAGGAATCACACTAACAAAAAGCTACTTAGCCCCTTCAAACAGACAACTGGCAAAACCCACATTGCCTATAGTGATGGAGGGGGAGGGTGCAGCAAAAATACAAGGAGCAAGAGCTTGGAAGAGGAGCAGGCTTATGAAGCCATGCTCCAACCCCTTTCTTGATCAGCCAACTGGCCATAATGTGGCCCTCCCCTTAATCTCCTTTCTTTGAGAGACAATCTTCCAAGTCCTCTTTGAGGAAGGGTGGGGTGGAGGCAAATGCACCCCCCCATAAGAGTAGGAACAATATTATCTTGGGTGTGTATAGCATTGCAGCCTAAGTGTGAAGGTTTTAGATTTCAGTGATTGGAAAATCTTACATTTCCCCTGCCCCATGACACAGTTCTAAATCAAAGTGATAATATAATCAAAATCAAGGTGCTAATATAATCAAGTTTTGTAGATGGAGGGAAGACAAGCCTTTTTGTTTTATATTAGTAAACTACATTGTGAGGCTCCAGACATGCTTAGCATAGCAAACCATTCATCCTAGTAGATGTAAAGCTGTCTGAGCGGTGGGGTTCATTTTGTTATTTAAAGGATTTTTACCCCGCTGTTCAGCCAAAAAAAAGGGTCCCAGTGCAGCTGTCAACAATCAATAGCAAGACCGTGGGACATTGGAATCTGCTCTGGGTTTTAACACCTTGAACAGCTCCTTGAAAGTTCAGACTAAAACCCAGAGCAGATTCCACTGCCCCACTGACATGGAGGCAGCAGCTGCCACTGAGTAAGACAGCTCAGGCCTTCTGGCTTATTATCAAAAAGACATGACACAAAAGGAAAAGGTGGGAGGGAGGAAGAAAATGAGACATTATGCAAGAAATGAGACACTATGCAAATACTTTGGCTTTATGCCATCTTATTTCAAAGCCTTTCAAAGGCATTTTGTTCTGTGAATTTGTATTGAAAATGGTGTCTAGCCCAGAGAACTGAATTAAACAAAATAGTGGTTTGTCAACATTTGTGATGGTTCCCTCCCCTTTTGAAAGTAGCCATTTCAGGTGTAGGAAAAGTTTGCAAACTCTTCCTACCTTCTACTCTTTCCGTATTTTCCATGTCTGTTTTCATTGTCCCCAATCTGTGCTGCTTTGGGGTGGGAGGGAGAGGGGACACATTACCATTTCCAAGGCAACTAGGTTGATTTTCTCTGCTTCATCATGCTATACTGACAGGTTCATTGTCATCCAAGATTTGAATTGCAGTGAAAGCAGAAACATTTTCACTCATATTCAGCTCTAGTACATAGATGTACTTGACTTGTTGGGGCAGATAAAGATGCACATTTGTATGAACATCCAAAGTTACAAAGTAATGCAGTGATACTGAATGACAGGCTATGCATTTCAATGGGATATGCATTTGGATTCTCATACTGTATGCCTCCTTTCAAAGAGTTTCACAAGTCTTCAAGAAGGAATACCAAAAATCACCTAAAATGCCTGAAGGTTTGTTTACGAGGAAACAGCCCTCCCACAAAGCCCAATGTTATTCAAACACCAATATTTATGTATCCCTACTATGGGCTCATCCAGACGACTGTATAATCTGCGATATGATCACCTTGTGTGTTCATTAATCTTCCATGGTCCATACGACGTCACCTGTTAAAGCGGACTTTCTCGCTGTTAAATCCGCTTTGGCATTACCACAAAAAATGTGATTTGCTTTTTTAAACCGGGAATCATCTGCTGTACCTTCAGGCGCTAGGATGCAATACCGTGGACTTTAGAGCAGGAGGCATTCCATGGGCGGTGCTTGGGCGTTTCCCCATACCCCTTCTCTCATTCACAGCCAATCATGTATTTCCACTTTTGCGCATGTTTGAAAATGACCAGGAAAAGCCTGGAAAAAATGAACCAATCAGAGCAATGGGGTGGTGTTGGGGGGGGGCTCTGCAACTTCTACTGCGCAGATGCAAAAAAATGTGCATTTGTGCAGAAGCAGAAATCGCCGTTAATTTTTAGCCAGTGTGTGAACTGGGAGGCAATTGTTGTTTGTAAAGCCCCCCTTTTCCTGGCTGGTCTCGCTCAAGTGCGGCTGGTTGGTGCAGGGAGCTCGCTTTGCTCTTTCCTCCTCGCTCGGAGACAGACAGACATGCACAGGCACACACAGCGGAGAAAAGCGAGAGCCTGGCACTTTGTACAGGGCCACGAGAAGGAAAGGGAGGAGGGGGTGAAGTCAATGGAGCATCAAGTATTGCCCGAAGTAGTTGGGAAGCTGCTGGGAAGCCTCTCTCGGTGCCTCTTCCCTGACACTGACGCCGGGAGGCAGGCAGAGAGAGAGAGAGAGAATGGGGAGGAGCTGTTCTGGAGAAATAAGTGGAATTGCCAGCCATGTGTATCTCCAGAAACGTTAATATGCATAAAGGCAGAAAAGCATACAGTTGGTTTTGCAAAATATTGCAAATACAACCAAAAAACCTACAGGAATTATTGGCATATAAGTGGTTTGCTAGATGGCCACCCGCAACCATCTAAGGAGGCTCTGGAAGGAGAGCAGAGGAAGGGGTCGCTGGTGGCAAGGGCCAGCTGGGGAGAGAGCAGGCAGTGATGCCAGGCCACCCCCATGCGAGGGGAGACCCCAGGCAGGCTCCCAGGCAACCCCTTTCCTTTCAGGAGCCTCTCTCCCACAGGCTGCTTGAAGCTATGTTTGCCAGCCTGAGGGAGAGCTGGGTGACAAGCGGCGAGGGAAGGGGGCTGCCGAATCAGCTGTGGGGTGCTCTGATGGCTCAGCTGTCAGCCCAGCTGATTGGCGGCTTGGCAAAGGGGGGGGAACGGCTGCCTAACGTGGAGCAGCCGGAGCAGAGAAAGAGAGCAGAGGAAGGAAGCAGGCGGTTGCAATGCAAGCCTGGCTGTTGGGAAGGAGGTGGCAGTGGAGGGGGAGATGGGGGTGGCGATGGCTCTCAGAGGGGTGGCCCATCCTCCGCGAAGCCCCTGGAGTCCTTGGCCCCCTCCTCAGGAGAGCTGGAGATCGTTTTTGCCGCCCCTTCGCTCCAGCCGCTCGTAGAGCGAAGTGGTGGGCTAGAGCACCCTGGAAGCCCAGGGGTGGATCAGAGAGAAGCCATCCAGAGTGGCAAAAAGGGGAGGAGAGCTCAGGTGGCCCAGCAGCAGCTGGCAGGGGGTGCTGCCAGGCAAGGTGCCGAGCAAAAGGGGCAGCAGGCGATGGAGAAGGAAGGGATGCCAGTCACCCAGGCGCCCCTTCCCCCTCTCCAGAGTGCATTCAGCATCCTTTGGCTAGGAACCCCTGGCTCCAGGCCAGGATTTCATTCTTACCTGCAGCCTTCTGCTCTCTCTGCTGATTGAGACTTGCCAGCCCTGTGTATCTCCAGAATGTTTACTATGCATAAAGGCAAAAACACATACATTCGTTTTTGCGTTATATCGCAAATACAAGCATACAAAAATACAGGAATTATTGGCATATCAGCACACACACCCCGCCGGCCCTGCTCCAGAGTGGCGAGCGGCAAGGAACTCGACCCACAGGAAATTCAAACTTTTGCGCTGTTACAGTCAAGCGCATGCATGATATTGTGCTTCGTTGCAAAGGGGAGAGGAGCATACGTCATATTTTGTAGACCAATTGGCTGATAAGGGGAGTGTTATGGGCGGAGCTGAGAAAAAGTGAGAAGAAGTATGGGTCCTCCCGCTGCGTGTGCAGGCACAAAAAAAGCGGGGTTTTTTTTAATCGGGAAAGAGCGAACAAACAGGCAAAGTGAGGACTGTCAGATGACGAACCGGATATGGAAAACGTGGATTATCCTGCTCCGTTTGGATGAGCCCTATATTTTGTTAGTTTGTTTTGTGATGCTGTTTTATTGATGGTAAATAAAACAAACAAACCTTTTTTGGAACATAATTTCCTAACTTTTGTAGTAGTTTTAGTCTAATGCTTCAGTGGGGGCAATATTGAGCTTAACGGAATTCTCTCTCCCCAACGCACATCATATTTCAGGACTTTTTTTCCCTATGAAATATTCAGAATTTGGCTCCCCCACTCCATCATTATGTGCATTATGATATTTGAGTTCTCATATAATTCAACCTTCTTTTATTAATTAGTTATTCGTCTTGAATACAAATTGCTCTTTCATCTCTTCTGATAATTGGGATAGTGTAGGTAGAGTAATTGGTATGAAGGTGACAGGTCTGACTAGAGAGCAGCATGCTTATGTTTAATTCTAGGGGTTTACTATCTTAAAGGATAGAACAGGACATCTGCATCTTGGAAATCTAAATAGAAGTCCAGGTTTATGTACATTAGGATTCTGGGATCAAACAGTTTGGATTTATTGTCAAATATAATTTTATTACAATATTCCTGGCAAGAAGCATGGAATACCTTGTTTTAGTTGTTGACTTTGGGGTTTGAGTGATGTTAGGGAAATACCTCTGTACCTCAACTCATGCCTGGGTAATTTAGTATAAGGCAAGCTTTTACTAGTTACGACCACATTAACCATGACCACATAGTACAAAATGTGTCATGAACTAGCCAAGTCCTCTAGATTTTAGTAGGGATTAAAGGTGCTCTAAATTGTCTGTGTGTTCAGACAGTTCTGAATAACATTATTTTCCTTAATTTTGCAGAATTTTACAGAAGTATTGAATGGTTTGTGTACAGCAATTTTCTCCTAGTAAGAATAAAATCATTTTTCAGAAGGAAAAAAAAGCCAGAACCCATTTATGAGCTAATATACTTGACAGCAATTTCCATTTAATGATCATATTTGTCTTTGTCTAACAGTAGGCAGATTTAACTTCTCTCATTTTAACTTATTTTAAAAACTTTAACTCATTTTTAAAAACCTTTTTTTAACATTTTGTCTTGAAACTGTTTTAGTATAACCTATAAACAAGTTCAAAATAGAAGTACTTAAATACAGTATGCAGGGGGTTTAAACTGAAAATGGATTTGGCATTTACTTATTTGGGACTAGTTTTGCTGTCAGTACGTGAGCTTTATTGCAGTAATATTTCTTAATGATGTCAGTGAGCAAATAAGCTTCTTAAGTATGAGTTGCGAAAAGCATATAAAAGCAATTATGACATACGTAGGCCTTTGGAGCAAAAAGTGAGGTTTTGAAATACAGTGATTTGGTGAACAAATTGGTAACTGCATTTCAAGTTGGTATTTAGAATTTTCAGAATGCTGCAAGTAAAAATGATTATGGTAAGTACTGTATTTCCTAGGTAGATGAGTGTGAAATAAAATGCATTAATATTCAGAGAAGTTATTTCACATGTCATGTGATCTATGTTAAGTGTCCTCAACTATAGCGAGTAAGCGGGACAGTAATCTGGTTGTTGCAAAAACTATGTAATGGAAAAATAACTTGTATGCAAGCTGGCACTAGTAATTCTCAAACAGAATGAATCCCTGAGACTAATTGAGGAAAGGAAACATTATTTAAAGTACCTTGTTTGTTTGTTTGTTTGTTTGTTTGTTTGTTTGTTTTAAAAAAACCCTTGCAGGATTATTTGAAAGATGAAATGAAATGAAATAACTTGCATATAAACTTGTTGGAAAAGCAAAGAAGAAAGTGAAACAGAAAAATGCTTGAAGATACAGGCAAGAAAGGGGGGGAGCTCCTTAAACCTTTAAACTAGTTGTTCCCGATGTGGGGGCCATGACCCCCAGGGGGACTGCAAAGTAATCAAGAAGGGGACGTGAACAGTAAATAAATGAATTATTTATTATTATTATTTAAAGAAGTCTTCACTACCTAGACAATGTCTGCTCCCCCCTGCCGCTGCAGATGAATCCTCCCCCTTGCTCCAAACGAGAGGGAAGGACTGCTGGAGTGCCAGAGCATCATTCAGGTGTGCCAAGGGCAAGCCTATACCACACATGGCAGATGCCAAAGGAGGCTGAGGGAGGTACTACCAGGAAGAAGAGGGGATTACTATCCCAACTCCCAACTCCTCACACTGCTGCTGCTGATGACACCCTTACTCAGAATGAGAGGAGAGGGCTTTTTGTGAAGCAACAAGAAGCACAGCTGCAAGGAAAGGCTGCTTCCTTCCTGGCAGCCAGCCTTCCTGCCTTTCTTGACTCCTGCTTCACTGCCATCTCCTTTAAAAAAATTATTCTTATTTGTGAGGCCGCCCAGATCTCTCCTTCGGCCCAGACAGAGCCAAGGAGCAGGGAAAAAGCTTAGGGACTTCCTCACTCCCCCATGTCTGAGGCTAAGTGTGTGTGCCAGTGTCCCCCTTTTCTTCCATCTGTGTTCCACTCCCCCACCTCCCTCTTCAAGATGCTGCAGCAGTTGAGAGTTTCCCCCTCCCACATATCCAAATGCATGCACACCTGCACATGCTTGCAGGAGGGGCAGCTGTGTTTGTGTGTGTGCGTACTCTGATCTGTCTTCTTCTCCATTCTCATTTCCCAAGTGCACGCTAACCAAGTTATCAGTTCTGATGATCATCCCAAGGCCTAAAAATATAAACCCCTCCTCAGCCTATCTACCCTTTTGTCTTCACAATCTAGCTTCCCCACCACTACCACATTGCTAGTTCTTGATGACGATATTTTTGAAAAGCTCAGCAGGTTGGCTGAGGCTGAGGTCCACATACTGCAGCTGAAATGTATTTATTTATATAATAATTATTGCATTTATATCCCATCTTTCTTCCAAGTTGTTCAAGGTGGTGTACATGGGCCCCCCCCCTTTCCATTTTATCCTTACATCCTTTATCCAACTCTGTGAGATAGATCAAGCTGAGAGACTGTGTCTGGTCCAAGGTCACCCAGTGGGCTTCATGGCTGGGTGGGGAAGCTGAACCTGGATCTTGGGCCAACACTGTAATCCACTGGTGTTGGGAGACAGGACTGTACATCTTCAGACTGTTGGGATGGGGAGTGGGATCCCAATTTGATTGGACCTTTGCATTAAGAAAAGAAAGCAACACCTCCCTGCCTGCAGGAAATTTTTTATGGGAAGGAATATTTGGAGATGTGATTTTGCCACGCACCATTCTTTCAATTAACAGAGACTAAAATTACAATGGGGGTGGGGTTTTCAAGAAATTTAAGAGGGTCCCTTACTCATAAATGTTGAGAACCACTGTTTTAAACTACTGATCTCCTATAGTTTGTGGTGGTACAGGCGGTGCCTTGAATAATATATTCAGATTCCAAAAGTCTAGCCTAGAAGTATGTGTTTTACAGTGTTTTCTTAGCATTACCAAAGCATAGCCATACCTTGCAGGGGAGCTTCTGTTGAGAAGGCCCTCCTTTGCTGTCTTGATCTTTTGAACTTACAGAATTCTGATTTTATATCCCCCTCATATATGAAGGGGTGCTGTCTGCGTTATGATGTTACAAAATTGTGAAAGTCTTTAAAAGTGGCCAACACTTTGAATGGACCTGGAAGCTAACCAGCAGCCACTGCAATTCTTGCAATACTGTTTGAATGTGTTTCCACCTTTGCAAACAAAGTAAACTCTGTAAAAATTAGTAATTAAAAGAAATAGGAAGCTGTGGTTGTGAAGCTTCTCAATTGACATCAAGGGTAACCTGATGAAATTACAGCCAAAGCATAGATGATAGAGTAAAATCCATATTTTAAGAGAGGGGGCTTATAATATATAACTGATACCCCTGGCCATGGGCATGGCTTCCTTTCTGCAGTAGCAATGTCATGTCAAGGATCACCCCTGCCCTATTGTACACCTGATTTGATAGGGCAAGAGAGAATCAGAAAAAACACTTCCCACAGTGTCTGAATTATTTTGCCTACCATTTTTTCTAGATATAGTTCTATTTCTCCTCATCTACTCAGTCATGTTTAAACATGGCTGCAACATTGACACAGCTTCTCAATGGTTAGTTTAAAATGAAATATCCTTGCTGTGTTTATCTGTATGCTAAATCTTAGTTTTCTGTATTGTGAATACACTGCAGTGAGCCTTAGGCTTGCATGCTCCCCATTCCCATCTCCACTGGTGAAGCTGTGAAGAAGAGTGTGAAAGCTTTTGTTTCTGTTTTTACCTAACTATGACTTGTTGTGTGATCCAAATTGACAAACTGTGGTTGATATTTAAAACAATCTAGGTTGTTTGAAGCAACCTGTTCAGATGACACAGCAAGCTGCAGTTAAGCAAAACTGGAAGTGAAAGCTTCTGATTTCCACCCTGTGATCATGGTGTAAGAGGCTTGATGTTGTGCATTTGTGTCACAATAAACTATGGTGACATCTGAATGCAGCCATTCTTGGCCTCATATTCAGTTTGGAATCCATACTGAAAAGGCTTGAGGAACAATGATTAATTTATGAATGGCTGAAGTTATTACGCTACTACAGACACTCAGTAAGCTTCCCCAAACACAAACACATTCTTATAGAGTAGGGTTACAGAAATCTTATGGAAATATGCAGGAAAACAACTTTAAAATTAGTTATTTGTATTTGCAAGTAAACTTGTAAGGATTCAAATTGCTAATTTGTTGTAAACCAACAAATATCAACTTTGCCATTCTCACATAATATTCCAGTTTAGAAACAGTGGATTGGACTCAGACGTTTCACCTCTAGTGGAAGAAAAGCTAAGAATAAGAAGGGATTTGAAGCTCTTAACTCCAGTGGCAACCCAAACGGGGAGTGGGAATAAGGAATTAAGGGAGGAAAATAGTGTTATGAGTATGGGGGTTGAGATGGATGATTCCTGTGGGTCCCCTTTCCAGCCTCTGATTTAGAATCCTGTGCCTTGGAATGAGGAACTCTCTGCTGGTCAAATGAGTCTTTTGTTAACCAAATAGATTGGTCAGGTAAGATAATGGGCCGATCAGTTGCCTAGCAACGGTGAATGGACCAGAGAGACCCTTTTGTCATTGAAACTCTTCAGGAGAGAGACTTCCGGGAAGGGTGACTTAGCCTGTGCCTGCTTTTGAGACGGGCTCCTGCCTCAAAAGAAGCTTATTCAGATATATCAGTCAGATTTTTTTTTTTTTTTGACTGATTAAACTTCTCCCGGGTAGGGAGAAACGAAGAGATTAACCTCAAAGCCTATTTTTGTTGGGACGACCAGATCTCATTAATTTGTGGGACGAGGTCCAGCCGACGAAGGTGGGACGGATTTTCAACAATCAAGCTCTATCTGATAAAGCGAACGTTCATCTTTTCTTCAAAGAGAGAACGCACTAACAGGCAAGCACCCTTCTTTCTATATTTTTCTTTTACTTGACTTAAATTGTTGCTGTTTAAAAGAGATTTGCCAGATTGATCAGTTTTTGACATCTCACCGGGGAGCCATAACTTCTCTCTGCTATTCACTAATTAATAGCTTATCTCTGTTTTTGTTGCAAAAAGCTGTCCTGGATTTGCACCCTAAAGATATACACGGAAGAGGGATTTCTATTCCTGATTTTTATTCTGAAGAATATTATATTGTCTGAGATTACTTTTTTCCTAGTTCATTTTATTTTGACGAATCTGTTTTCTCACAACGCCATTAATTGTTTCGATCCTGGGAACTGCATTTTGTTTACTTAAGCATGGAGAGATAAGGCTGTCTGTTCTGTTTACGCTGTGATGTCACCAAGTTTGGAGTATTAACCCAATTGTTGCTGAAATAAGAAGTGATTCTTTTATATTTTTCTTTTAAAATGGCAATTAAGAAAGTGGCTGAGAACCTGGAAGTATCTATGTTTCAGAAAATAATGGATGAAATTGAGATAACGAAACGAACCCTGCGACAGGGTTGTAAGGAGCTGAAAATTGAAATGAGCAAAATGATAGGGGTCCCTGTGAGAGAGGAGACTCTGGAGACTGGAACAAACGTGGAACAGGAAAAAGACCTGCGACAGGGTTGTAAGGAGCCGAAAATTGAATTGAGTAAAATGACACAGGAGCTTAAAGAAATAGGGGTCCCTGTGAGAGAGGAGACCCTGGAGACTGGAATAATTGAATTGAGCAAAATGTCACAGGAGCTTAAAGAAATAGGGGTCCCTGTGAGAGAGGAGACCCTGGAGACTGGAATAATTGAATTGAGCAAAATGTCACAGGAGCTTAAAGAAATAGGGGTCCCTGTGAGAGAGGAGACCCTGGAGACTGGAACAAACGTGGAACAGGAAAAAGATTTGAAGCTTATGGATTTTAGAAATAAAATCTATTGTTTGGAATTTAATGTTATCTCTGAAGAAACTAAGGAAGATTCTAGAGAGAAAGTTATCAATGGCATGGATAATCTTCTGGACTGGAATGATGTGATGGATGGAATTAACTGCAGCCATGTGACAATGGAAAAACTTTCAAGAGATGAGCCAGTGCATTTTGAAAAAAAGAACAGAGATATGATCTTACAGCAGTATTTCAGCAACCTATTCAGAATGGTTGGCAAGATAATATCTGGGATAGAGGTAATTCCCATCAGACTCTTATTGTATGACTATGGTTATGACAGCAAGATTATTATGGAATACTGATAATGGAAGATTGGACCTATGGCTTTGACAGCAAGATTATTATGGAATACTGATAATGGAAGATTGGATACTGAAATTACTGGACTTAACAAGACTACTGAAGATGGAAGATGGAAAATGGAACTAATAGGGATAATAGAACAATGGCTACTGAAATTACTGAACCTAACAGATTCTGATGTGATGGATTAATTGAAATGATTATTTTGACTATGGTTATGACAATAAGATTATCATAATTAGTAATGAGATGGATTAATCGATATGCTTATCTGGAAAAAAAAATTGATAGATATATTTCTTAAAGAATTGAAACCTCTCTTTGACTTTTTGTGGAAAGAATAAAGTAATGTTTATGAGATTTGATGATTAAGTAAGATAACTACTGGAGGAAAGTGATTTTATAATATGACTTAAGAGACAGGATTGTTATATATTATAGACTTATAACTGATTTGATCTTTGACAAATGGGAAGTCAATATTTTACTCTTTATTTTTTATTTTTGTTTTTTTTTTCTTTTTTTCTTTTTGTTTAACTATTTTTGATTTTGTTTTTTGTCTTTGAATGTTTTATGATTTCGTCTTGTATGTTTTATGAAAATCTGAATAAAAATTATTGAAAAAAAAAAAAAGAAACTCTTCAGGAGAGCATCTCCCCCTTCCTGGAGGCCAGCAGAAGGTGTGCTTGTAGTTTTTTAGTTGTGTCTAGAGAATTGCTGGGAACTGGAAGGCAGGCAGAGAGAGACTGGCTCTCTGCACCGTTGCATTTGGGGTGCTTCCTGTAACCCAGATGGAAGAGCTAGATATTGGACTGCTGATGCATTGAACCCCTCCATTCTTGAGCTCAGGTTGGAATGTGTGTAAATAAATAAACCATATTTCATAAAGACACCGCAGTCTCTGCTGACCTGCTTCCCAAAGGAAACCAAACCCTGGAGGAGCTCAGGAACCCCCAAAATCTCACCACTCGGAGATTGGGGGAGGCGTGCAACAATATACACCTGTATAGAGGAGATCCAGTGATGGCATGGACACTCAAGCTCCCAGAGTAAGGAACCCATCAGGTTGTCTCTGAAGTGAAGAGAGCACCTGGGGCTCTGAGGATCTTTGAGACCTATAATAGAAAGAAAAGTCTAACACCTTCATTGGATGCATAGAGACTTTCGATCCACAGAAAGTGAAGTCTGGATCCAACTTACAATATAGTTAGGAATAAGAAAGCATCACTTGCTATATTATAATAGAAATTGCAAGCATTGTGCGTTTGCCTTTTTTAGCACTGAAGCTACAGGAAATTGTTCTGCATTGATTTGGAGAATTGGGATCGGCTGAGGTGTGTTTATTTTCTAAGTCTCACCATATGTATAAATGGAACAGAGTCTTGTGGCACCTTAAAAACAAACAGATTTGTTATGGCATGTGGTTATGACTCAGTAAATCTGTTAATCTTTAAGGAGTCACAAGAATCTTCTGTTTTGCTGCAACAAACTAATACAATTGTCCCTTTAGAATTTGTCTCTATAAGTTAATTATTGCCCAGATTCTGCCAAACACAATCGTAAAAATGTTCACATACTAAAAAATACTTAGGGCTCTGGTCTAAAAACACAGAATGCTTTTTGAAAACATACTGTAGCATTTTAAAAATTATTCAAATTCTTTGAACACTGCTCATAAAAAGTTAACAGTATGCAAAAGGCTTAAATTCTGCAGATCAATGGTTTTGCAAAGAATTTCTTACAAGAGTTCCACTATAGGCTTTATGATAAGATGAAGACATTATCTTGATAATTATCCTGTCAAGGACTCCTATTCCCAGGAATTATCTTAAAAAGGCTGCAGGCCTCTTCCCACTAGAGTACAAATCTGATTTAGAATACCTTCTAATGGCATAATAAGCAGATATGTAATATTTTCAGGTATATTATTTTTTATTCAATACTACCAAAAAGCCCATCATTATGGCAAACTGGGAGATAATATATAAGGTGGGCACAGTGAATGCATGGACATGCATTGCATACCTCAAGAGGTTCTTCTTAACATAGACTAGTCAAGGGGTTCCCAAACTGTGGTCCATGGCACATCTTTGGATTTGTAGTTGACAGTGGGAGACAGCACATCCATCGCTTTAAATATTCATATTGGTTTTAAATTGTAATTTTATTGCTTCCTTTATGTCTTACATTGTATGTTATTGTATTACAATTTGTTGTTGTTGTTGTTATGTGCCTTCAAGTTGATTACGACTTATGGCGACCCTATGAATCAGCGACGTCCAATGACATCTGTCGTGAACCACCCTGTTTAGATCTTGTAAATTCAGGTCTGTTGCTTCCTTTATGGAATTAATCCATCTCTTGTTTGGCCTTCCTCTTTTTCTACTCCCTTCTGTTTTTCCCAGCATTATTTTCTTTTCTGGTAAGTTATGTTTTCTCATGTGTCCAAAGTATGATAACCTCAGTTTCATCATTTTAGCTTCTAGTGATAGTTCTGGTTTAATTTGTTCTAACACCCAATTATTTGTCTTTTTTGTGGTACATGATATGCGCAAACCACATTTCAAATGAGTTGATTTTTCCCTTAACTGCTTTTTTCACTGTCCAACTTTCACATCCGTAAATAGAGATTGGGAATACCATGGTCTGAATGATCCTGACTTCGGTGTTCAGTGATATATCTTTGCATTTGAGGACCTTTTCTAGTTCTCTCATAGCTGCCCTCGCCAGCCCTAGCCTTCTTCTGATTTCTTGACTATTGTCTCCATTTTGGTTAATGACTGTGCCGAGGTATTGATAATCCTTGACAAGTTCAATGCCCTTGTTGTCAACTTTAAAGTTGCATAAATCTTCTGTTGTCATTACTTTAGTCTTCTTGACGTTCGGCTGTAGTCCTGCTTTTGTGCTTTCCACTTTAGCTTTCATCAGTATTCGTTTCAAATCATTTCTGGTTTCTGCTAGTAGTATGGTATCGTCTGCATATCTTAAATTATTGATATTTCTCCCTCCAATTTTCACACCTCCTTCATCTTGGTCTAATCCTGTTTTCCATGCCATATGTTCTGCATATAGATTAAACAATAGGGTGATAAAATACATCCCTGTCTCACACCCTTTCCGATTGGGAACCAATCAGTTTCTCCATGTTCTATCCTTACAGTAGCCTCTTGTCCAGAGTATAGGTTGCGTGTCAGGACAATCAGATGCTGTGGCACCCCCATTTCTTTTAAAGAATTCCATAGTTTTTCATGATCTACACAATCAAAGGCTTTGCTGTAATCTATAAAGCACAGGGTGATTTTCTTCTGAAATTCCTTGGTCCATTCCATTATCTGACACATGTTTGTGATATGATCTCTGGTGCCTCTTCCCTTTCTAAATCCAGCTTGGACGTGTGGCATTTCTCACTTCATATATGGTAAGAGCCTTTCTTGTAGAATTTTGAGCATTACTTTATTTGCATGGGATATGCAATTTCTTCTTGTACTTCTGTGTAAAACCTCTCCAGTTCCTCCTCTTCTGCATTTGCCATTGGAGCGTAGACTTGGATGATGGTTATGTTAATAGGTTTCCTGTTAAATCTCAGTGATATAACTCGCTCAGATCTTGCGTTATAGCACCTAATTGTTTTTTCTACATCACTTCTCACTATTAAAGCACCCCGTTTCTTCTTAATTTCTCATTTCCTGCATAAAATATTTTGTAGTAGCCTGATTGAAAATGTCCCATTCCTGTCCATTTTAATTCACTCACGCCAAGTATTGTGATGCTGATACATTCCATTTCTTACTTGACAATTTCTAACTTTCCCTGGTTCATGCTTCTCAAATTCCATGTTCCTGTTGTGTGCATCGTACAAGTTCAGACTCTCCTTTCTCATCTGTGTGCATCAGCCTCTGGGCTTCATTTCAGCTTTGACCCAGCTGCATCATTAGTCGTACTTTTCCTGTGTTCTTTCCCAATAGCTCAGTGAGTGCCTTCTGACCTGGAAGCCCCATCTTCCAGCACTATCGCGTGATGCATTAGGATCATAGGGTTTTCATGGTAAGAGGTATTCAGAGGTGGTTTACCATTGCCTTCCTCTGATTTGGATGCATCTTAGTCTGGTGTCTCAGCTTTGACCATTCCACCTTGGGTGCCACTGCTAGGAGTCTAGCCTCTTGGTCTAGACTGCTGATAGCATTGCTGTCAGCTTCTTCAACACTCTCAAACCCCCTCACCACACTGAGGTGTGCATCCTAAAGGGAGATTACAATTTGAATTCTATAGAATTACAATTGCTACAACAGGTAGAAAAATTGTTAAAAGGATTGCAAAAACCCTCAGGGATTTTTAATCTGCCCATGGGGAAAAAAGTTTGGGAACCACTGGACTAAACCATGCAATATGAAGGAAAAGGTCCTGCTCCAAATGCAGGAGGGAAAGGGCCATAGCTTAGAGGTAGAGTATCTGCTTTGCCTGCAGAAGATCCTAGGTTCCCAGCATCTCCAGGCAGGACTGGGAAATATCCTGGTCTGACACTCTGGACAGCCACTGCCACTCCTTGTCAGCTAAACTGAGATAACCAGACCAAGGGCCTGACTTGGTTTGGCAGCTTTCTGTGTTCCTAAATGAATGATGGTCTTCATCCATATAAAAGAGATTAAAGAAGTTACTTGGAGACATTATTGAGATGGCACCTAACATTTAATATTTTAGGAAGAACTTTGTCACTTTTCTGACAGTCCAGTGTGATTTCACTGCAGCAGGGGCGGCATGCATAGAACAAAGATTAGAGGGTGCAAAAAGCAATTGGATTGTGTCCCATAATACTTTACTGGTTAGGATAAAATCTAACTAGTTTTCTTGTGCACATGGAAGGGCCTTTAATTCAGTGGATGCTTCTGCTAAATGAAAAGGAAATGAAAAGGAAGAGGGGAAATTTCTGCCTATTTGCCCCCACTGTTCTGGGAGCTCCCTCAGCTTAGTAGAAAATTTTCAGGGAGCACTAGAGACTGCAGAGGAGAGTGGCAATCAGCAAGATTCACTTTCCCTTTTCCAGCCATCTGCTGGATCAAACATCCTTCCATGAATGTAAGAGTACCAATTCTATTCCACCCTTAATAGTTAAACTATTTGGAGTTATATTCAATTCCAGTCCTACTCAGAGTAGACCCATTGAAGTTAATACTATGACTAACAGGTTCATTAATTTCAATGGGTCTACTCTAAGTAGGACTTAGCTGAAAAAATCTTTTTTTCCTTTGTAGTTGTTAAGAACTCAAAAAGATGTCAGATTCAATTAAATAAATATAATACATCGAGAAATTGTAGATGTTTGTTTGAAATGGAAAATGGAAATGGACTGCCTTCAAGTCGATCCCGACTCATGGCAACCCTATGAATAGGGTTTTCAGAGTAAGCAGTATTCAGTGGTGGTTTTACCATTCCCTTCCTCTGAGGCTGGAAGGCAGTGATACAAATATTCAAAACACTCACAGGGTTAAGCAGGCCAATAAAACCAAATCCAAAAGGACCAGCAGAACAGGTCAGAGGCCAAAATTCTCTTTAAAAAGGTCTTCTACATTCAGCCCAAAAGCTAGCTGCTTGGGTGTGAAATATGAACTTATTGTATGAATAAGCCACACAATCTATTTGGGGGGGGGGTATACTAAATTTGAAAACCTTTGGCCATCTGTTTAACAACCAAAAAAAAATTTGCTTCGGTTTACTACTTGGCCATTATAGCTCCCTAGGCACATATGCTGAATCAAATAAATTTCCATATCTAATTTTGCATACGACTCTGAACATACACTAGAGTTGGATCTAAGAAATCAATAATTGAATTACCTGCTGGATGTGACAAGTGATATATTATCCAGTACTCTCCTAACAGTTTCTGAGGCATTAAACATAGTGGAAATATTCAAATCTTTGGAGACAGTTTCCAGCTAAGGTGTTGCTGCTCTGCATAATTTCTTTATTGATTTTATGCAGAGTCATTTCTTATAGTTATAATATAATGTAAGAGAGTTTTTCTTCCTCTGAAAGGAATAGGAAGAATGAGTTATTTCATATTCATTCACTGAATACTTGACAAAATTCCTACAGCTTTATTTATCCCCCCCATGAATAGAAAACCTGTCTGTACCAATCCAGCATTGGGGTCAAATATGTCTGAGGTTTGGGGGCTTTGTTTACTAGTGTGCAGCTGGCAATATATTATTATGTTATAAGTATACTTCTGTGTAAATTCTGCAATGAATAGTGACACCAGGGTGGATTTCATTTCTGTTTTCTGGAATGAAAGTTTTACATTCTTAGTAATTGTCATATATTTATACTAGGTATTTCTTCTGTATGCCAAATTACCTTCAAAACATATTCCTTACTGCACTAGTTCAGTCTGACAGAAGAATGATTTTTATTTGTCTGTCTTGACAATACTTTTTTACAACAGTTCTATAGCTTTTCTTGAGATCCCCGAAGAGAAATGTAACCCTAACTAACATCCATTATATTGTGAGGATTGAGATGGTCTGACAATGAATTATCTTTATTAGAAAAAAATTAAGCTGTCCTCCCTCCCCATATACACAAAGCAGTTTACAATAAATAACACTGGTCAACACTAATTTTATTGCCAATGATGTTTGATCGATTTTAGGGTAACTTTTTGTCGCTGATTCCGAATATGGCATTGGTTTTGCTAGATTAGCTCTAATTTTTGAGATAATGGATGCCCCCATTGAAAAACATAACAAATTCAAAAAATTTAATGGTCAGGCATAGCCTACCCACAAATGACATGGAAACTGTCTCAAATCATACAAAAGTAAACACATGAAATACCTAATGGCATTGTATTCAGTACAATAACATTAAAACAAAGTAAGCTGATTCAGATAATCACAATTAATGCATAGAAAAATGCTGTGTGTACGATTTTCTTTTATGTGGGGCATCAGGACAATCACGTTGGAGGCTCCAGCAGTAGTCTGCCATCATGTGTCTGTCCCATCTGCCTTGATACCTTTCCTCCATCACCTTTATATCCTGATGGAACCTCTCCCCTTGTTCCTCACTAAAATCACCAAGATTATCCGGAAATCTGTCTAAGTGGCTATGGAGATAGTGTACCTTTATGCTCATATTAGTACCCAAATGTTTAAAGTTAGCGAGCATGTTTTGCACCAATTCTTCATAATTGTCTGCTTTGTGGTTACCCAAGAAGTTCTTGACAACTGAGACATAAGTGCACCAGGCAGAAGCTTCAACATAATTCATAAATTTAGTGAAATTCAAATCATTGATGAGTTTACGAATTTTAGGACCATCAAAGATTCCTGCTTTTAGTTTTTCCATAGTCAGTCCAAGGAACGATCTACAAATGTATTTGAAGCAATCACCATCTTTGTCCAAGACCTTAACAAATTGCTTCATCAGTCCAAGCTTGATATGAAGTGGTGGGAGAATGATTTTTTCTCTGACAACCAATAGTTTGTTAATGATGTTCGCTGCACCTACAGTTGTGTGTTCCCTTGAAGGCCATGTCACTTTTTTCCAATGATCTCGCTTTCCCCTACTATCCCACAAGCAGATGAAACAAGGGTACTTCGTGTATCCACTTTGCTGCCCAAGCAAGAAGTTCACCATCTTTAGATCACCACAAGTAGACCACTGGTACTCATGATAGCAGAGCTTCTGCAAGACCATTTTGATATTTTCATATTCTTCTTTAAGTTTTGTTGAGTGAGCAATTGGAAGAGATGCATAGTGGTTACCATTGTGCAATAAAACACATTTCAAGCTTCTGGTGGAGCTGTCTATAAAAAGCCGCCAATCTTCTGGTCGATATTCCGGTAGTCCCATTTGGAGAAGAAGTCCAGGAATGTTATTGCAGTATACAAGTTCTTCATCTTGGCTGAAGTATGGAAGAAGTCCCTCCTCTCTTGTCCGATAAGCTGTTATGTTAGCTTCCGGCTGTAGACAGTTCTTTTCCATTAGCCTGGATGCTAAAAGTTCAGATGCTTGCTTTGACAGACTGAGGTCTTATATCAGAACATTGAGTTCCTTTTGGGAGAACTGCTCAGGTGTTGAAAAGCTTTCTTCATATCCACTTCCAGGGCTACCACCTGTGCTACACTCCACGTCCAGCATTTCTTCAACATCTGACAATGGAAGGTCAGGCAGTGAGGTAAACACTGGTATGGGAACGTCTTCACTGTGTGGCACAGGTCGCCTTGCTGAGTCCAAATCAGGATACTCCCACTTATGTTTCTTGTAGCGATTGAAGCCTTTCACATTGACAACATAAAAATAACAATCATCATGATGGTTTTGCAGCTCTCTCCACACCATAGGCACACCAAAGTTTAAACGTTTCCTTTCCCCATTTTTCTCTGTCGTAGGCACTCTACACAGGTTTTGCAAACCTTATGGGGAGCCCAAGACTTATCTTGATCTCCAAGCTTCACTCCAAAATAAGCAAGATATGCTTGTTTTACAAAGTCAGTGATGTTTTTTCTTTGTTTTTGCAGAGTGTATTCGCCACCAGGGCCGGCTCCAGGAATGCGGGGGCCCTTGGGCATTAGCCTGCCACAGGCCCCTCTGCTTCCCTTCCGGGATCCCGTGGATCGCAAGAGGAGCTTCCGAACCGCCCGCCATCCCCAGCACTTCACCTACCTTTCTCTGCTGTTCATGCAGGGTTGCCATCAATAAAGATGGTGGCCGAGGTTTCCGTAAGGGACTGAAGCCTTTGCCGCCATCTTGGTTGATGTCTTTTGGCACCATGACAGCTGTGCTGTGGGGTGCCACAGGGTACCATCTTGTCCCCCTTGCTTTTTAACATCTAAACGAAGCTCTTGGGAGCAGTCATCAACAGATTTGGGGTGAGATGTCACCAGTATGCTGACGATACCCATCTCTATTTCTCTGTAACATCTGAATCGGGAGAAGCCATGCAAGTCCTTGACCGCTGCCTGGACTTGTGGTAGGCTAGATGAGGGCCAGTAAACTGAATCTGAATCCTAGCAAGACAGAGATGCTATGGGTTGTTGGTTCCTGAGTTTGGATAATTCGTCAGTTGGCTGCTTTAGATGTCATTATACTCCCTCTGAAAGACCAGGTTTGTAGTCTGGGGGTGCTCCTGGATTCATTTTTGTCACTAGAGGCCCAGGTGACCTCAGTGGGTAGGAGTGCCTTTTACCAGCTTTGGCTGGTAAAACAGCTGTGGCCATTTCTGGACCGGGATAGCCTGACCACTGTTGTCCATGCACTGGTAACCTCCAGGCTGGATTGCTATAATGTATTCTATGTGGGGCTGCCCTTGAGGTTGGTCTGGAAGCTGCAGCTGGTGCAAAATGCAGTGCCCACTAGAGGCCCAGGTGACCTCAGTGGCTAGGAGTGCCTTTTACCAGCTTCGGCTGGTAAAGCTGCTGTGGCCATTTCTGGACCGGGATAGCCTGACCACTGTTGTCCATGCACTGGTAACCTCCAGGCTGGATTGCTGTAATGTGTTCTATGTGGGGCTGCCCTTGAGGTTGGTCTGGAAGCTGCAGCTGGTGCAAAATGCAGTGCCAAGACTGCTCACTGGGGCAGGATATCATCAACATGTCACCCCGCTGCTGAAAGAATTGCACTGGCTACCTATTAGCTACCGGGCTAAGTTCAAGGTTCTAGTTTTGGTGTACAAAGCCCCTTTACAGCTTGAGACCAGGATACTACGCTCTGCAGGTGAGGGCCTCCTGCAGGTGCCATCTTATCAGGAGGTCCATTCTGCAGAACATAAGAAATGGACCTTTAGTGTATTAGACAGGTGCCATTTCTGTTACCTTTTCAGCACCTACTGAAGACCTTCCTCTTTCTACAATCCTTTAAAGTTGAGACCTTATCCCAGTTTGCTTCTGTGTAGGAATTGTTTTTAAGATGTTTTTAAACCTTTAATTTTAACGGTTTTTAAAATGTTTTTAACGATGTTTTGTTTCAATATGTTTTTAAGGATGTTTTTGTTTTAATATATATTTAAAGTCTGTTTTTATGATGGTTTAAAGTGTTTTTAGTGCTTTTGTTTGCTGCCCTGGGCTCCTAATGGGAGGAAGGGTGGGATATAAATTTAATAAATACATAAATAAATAATAATATATTGGTGCCAGAAAACAGACTATAGTTAGTCTGTTAGGCTGTGTTCAGATGTTCAAGCAAGCCACACTTTGTTTAGTGTTAGCCAGGCCAACTTGAATATCAATTTTAAAATTACCCCTCCAGTAGTATTGCTGTAGGAGAATATTTTGTTGACATTCCCCTCATCCCTCATACATTTAAGAATGGCAAAAAGGAATAGAGTACAGTTATTCATAATTAGAGCTAAGACTATAACTGAAAGGAATGAATTTAAATTCCAGGAAAGATATATATATATATATTATTTAGGAAAAATACACTACCCTATAAAAGTAGATTTCTACCCATTAAAACCAGGTTAGCGAGGCTGTTAGACTCTCCCATGAAAAGTTTGGATGGATGCATGTCAAAACACTTTTAGTGTTGGGCATCTAGCTTTGAAATTAGTTGATGTGACTCTTTTCAGGACTGTACCATTTCTATAGCAACTCATAGAAAACTGAATGTACCACAAAATGTAACCACTTTTTGAACCATATTTGAATAAACTAGCAATTTAATACTAGTTGGCCAAAATCCAGTGGAGAATTAGGTGTTAAATGTCACTGATAAATTGTTACCATTAGCCACAATAAGGATACACACAAAGTTTACATGCATAATGAAACTTTTTCAAAGTTTTTTGTTTTTTAAAAAAAGGGGAGACTCCTAAAGTGCAGTTTAATTGATTTTGAAGAGACCAAGTTTATGTGTGGCTTCCTATGGTTTTGTGGTTTGTGTGGGATGGGGGTAGAAGAATGCTTTTTGTTTGAAGTCAGAAATGCTGTTGGGCGCACAGAAGTAGTCACATGATTCTCTCAATCACAAGAACTACCAGTGATATTAATGGGACAAGCATCTTTAATTATGTATTGAATTTTAAACAGTACGTGAAGTTAATTTCTGTTGTAATCAGTGTCACATTTTCACATACTGCATTTAAAAGTGGAGGATAAACCCTAATATTTTGTTCATGGAACAAAATAGAATGAGAACTGTACTTAGAACATTTCAGATGTTTTAATGAAGCACTTAATACTAGAAAATATTATGCACTGACATAACTGGTCTTTGAAATATCTATAGTAATTTCAGTAGTCATTGGCGATCACTTGTGTCTGAGTAAGGTTGTCTTCCAAGATAAGGTCTTTAACAGTGGGTCCGTAAGTGACTGTGGAAGCCAATTCTGGATCCACACAGCCTCCCACAGTAAGGACATAGGTTTCCAGATGGAAGATGGCCACGATGAGGATTTGCTTGACATGCCTTCCACTAGCTCATTTGTCCCTTTCGCCCTGTATTCTTGCTTCTTCAAAGTCCACAGCACCTTTGATAATAGCCGACCTCCAATTGGGACCTGAATGAAGACAAAGCAATAACACGCTTATACAATGTCTTTTTTCTTTTTTTCCCTCTTTCTTCATTATTTTTTTTTTGCAGATGCTCCAATCTTTGTGACAAATCAAACAACATATTATTCTTGGGAAGGAAATCCCATCAATATAAGTTGTGATGTTCTGTCTAATCCACCAGCATCTATTCAGTGGAGACGAGGAAAGTTGGTATTACCTGCAAGAAACTCAACTCATTTAAAGACTCATTATTCTGGAAGCAAACAAATATTAGAGGTAATATTTTGAATGTGGGTTAGCAACTTAACTTAAATATTCTTATTGAATTACTTTAGTTTAATTTATTTACAACTACAATCCATATCAAATCTAATTAAGAACAGCCAAAGAAAGCAGCCTCCATTTTTGCAGGCATTGGCTGTGAGAGGAACTTCTCTCTCCTCTAGGCCAGTGTTTTCAAAATGCATCTGTGTCTCCCACCCACCCACACACCATCAGCTGATGGGGAGGAGAGAAAGAAACCAGTATGCTCCAGTATGGGGTCCCGCAGGGCTCAGTTCTGTCCCCCATGCTTTTTAATATCTATATGAAGCCGCTGGGTGAGGTCATCAGGAGTTATGGAGTGCGTTTCCAGCAATATGCTGATGATACGCAGCTCTATTTCTCCTTTTCATCTTCTTCAGGTGAGGCTGTTGCTGTACTGAACCGCTGCCTGGCCGCGATAATGGACTGGATGAGAGTGAACAAACTAAAACTCAATCCTGACAAGACTGAGATGCTGTTAGTTGGAGGGCCCTCTGCTCAGATGGTTGATGTCAGACCTGCCCCAGATGGGGTTACACTCCCCCTAAAGGAACAGGTCCATAGTTTGGGGATCTTATTAGATCCGCTTCTGTCACTTGAGGCTCAGGTAGCCTCGGTGGCACGAAATGCGTTTTACCAGCTTCGGCTGGTAGCCCAACTACGACCCTATCTGGACAGGGAGAACCTAGCCTCAGTTATTCATGCTCTGGTAACCTCTAGACTGGATTACTGTAATGCTCTCTATGTAGGGTTACCTTTGAAAACGATTCGGAAACTTCAGCTAGTGCAGAATGCTGCGGCCAGAGTTCTTACTGGGACGAAGAAATTCGACCACATAACACCTATTCTGGCCCAACTGCACTGGCTTCCAATATGTTTCCGGGCCAGATTCAAAGTGTTGGTCCTTACCTATAAAGCCCTTAACGGCACTGGACCGCAGTATCTGATGGAACACCTCTCTCGCTATGTTCCTACCCATTCACTCCGCTCGACGTCTAAGGCCCTTCTCCGGGTCCCAACCCATACAGAGGCCTGGAGAACAGTAACAAGATCTAGGGCCTTTTCGGTGGTGGCCCCCGAATTATGGAATGCCCTCCCAGGTGAGATACGCCTGGCGCCTTCCCTGTCATCTTTCCGGCGCCAGGTAAAAACCCACCTCTTCACCCAGGCATTTTAATGTATTTTATGCTTTTAATCTTATTTTATTTCTAGTTTTCTTTTACTTTGTTTATATAATGTTTTATATTGTTTGCGCAATACACACTTGCTGTATTTTAAATATTGTGGTTTTATCATGTTGTACACCGCCCTGGGAGCTGCTAGCTATAGGGCGGTTTAGAAATGCAACTAAATAAATAAATAAATAATAAAGTTTGCCAGCCCTATGCTAGGTTGCTTCCCAAAGCACTGAACTTAGGGCAGGTAATTCTCCTTTTGCTTGGAAGCCCTGCATCAAGAATTTTGATGTGGGTGGGACAACCCACCCGGGTGGGACAACCCACCCGTCCCACCCACCCGTCCCACCCACCTACCAATTTTGTCACATCATAATGACATCATGTAATTTACAGGTGGGTTGTCCTGCCCATCTGTCAAAGTTGATCTGTAGAGGGAGCCAAGAAGTTTCCCTACACTGCTATGCACACTTACCTGAGAATAAGAGAGTATGAATGGGGAGGATATTCCAGTGATTGTGACCTACAAAGTGTGTGTCATGTTTGTTTTCTTGCCTGAGAACAACATGGCATACACGTGCAACAAGTGCAAGCTCATGGCACTGTTGGAAGGAAAAGTGAGAGGCCTGGAACGGCGGGTGGCCACACTGAGGACTATAAGAGAAGATGAAGAGTTTTTAGACAGAACGCTGGAACAGCAGCAAAGAGAAGTGGAGGTGGAAGAGCAACAGCATGTAGTAGCAGAAGAGGAGACTGCTTTGGAGAGGAACAATGAAGTGGAGGAAATTCCATGAGAAAGTGTGACAGGAGCAGAAGAAGTAGAAGACACCGTTCACCACTGGAGCTATGGAACCGCTTTCAACCACTCGAGGATGAGAGTGGAGGACAGCCTGTGATGGAAGAATTACAGGAAACCCCGTGAGACAATGAGCAAGAGTCTGAAGCTCAAGCAAGCAAGGGCAATGAAACCACGCCCCACAACAAGAAGAGAAGAGTACCAGTAGTGGGAGACTAGTCCATGTGAATGAATGGCTATGAAGGTGCTGCCGATGTAAGAGATTTGGATTCTGGGACCATGGGCGATGCTTCCAAGTGTCTGCAGTGGCCAGGAGGGCTTTTGCACATTTGAGATTAGTGCGCCAACTGCGCCTGTTCCTTGACCCGTCCGATTTGACCACGGTGACACATGCCTTAGTCACATCCCGTTTAGATTACTGTAACGCGCTCTACATGGGGCTGCCTCTGAAGACTGCTTCTGAAACTTCAGTTGGTACAACGTGCTACAGCCAGAATATTAACTGGGGCTGATTACAGGGACCATACAACTCCCCTGTTAAAAAAGCTCCACTGGCTGCCAGTTTCTTTTCGGACACAATTCAAAGTGCTGGTGCTGACCTATAAAGCCCTGTACGGCTTGGGTCCAGGCTATTTGTCAGATCGCATCGCTCTCTGTGTGCCTGCCCGGACCCTGAGATCTTCAGGAGAGGCCCTTCTTTCAATACCTACATCTGCACAAGTACAACTAGTGGGAATACGAGATAGGGCCTTCTCGGTGGTGGCCCCTAGGCTTTGGAATTCTCTCCCTAGGGAGATAAGAACGACCCCTTCCCTGCAATCCTTTTGCCAACAGTTAAAAACTTTCTTATTTCAGCAAGCCTTTGATTCCGAAGGCGGCCAAGGATAGGCCCAAAAGGATGTTATATTGTTCTTGCTAGTTTATTTTTTAATTATTCTAATTTTATGATTATGTTTTTTAATTATTAGAGTTTAATGCTATTTTAAACTACAGTTCATTTTTTAATTATATCTGTTTATACTTATTCATTTATGTATTATATGCTTTTATTTTTGATAGGTTTTTAATTGTATGTGCCTTTTATCTGGAAGCCGCCATGAGTTCCAATTTGGAAAAACGGCAGGGTATAAATAAAGTTAATAATAATAATAATAATAATTCTTGGAAGATGGATTTAATATTAGGCCAAATACCAGCTGCCGCCTGGCATTCCCATTTCAGTAATCTTTATACATCCCTCCCAGTAAATAACGAGTCCCTCTCTACTACTGAAGTAAAGAACATGCCCCATTGGCCCCCAGTTACGCCAATTCAAATTAAATCTCTTATTTCATCTCTAAGATCTGGCAAAGCCCCAGAGGAGGACATGATGCCCCCTGAACTATTTAAAAACTTTCCTGACTGGTGGGCCCCTGTTTTGGCTAAGCTATTTACTCAAATTAATCGTTCCAGTGTCCTCCCAGAAGGCTGGAGGCAGAGCATAGTCCTCCCTATCTATAAACACGGAGACAAGCGGGACCCTATGAACTACCATCCAATTAGCCTCCTAAACATTGGTGCTAAGCTTTACAGTAAATATCTCCTACACAAGCTAGAGGACTGGGAACTCGAAAACCGAATTATCTTCCCAGAACAAGCTGGGTTTAGGAAAGGCATGAGCCCCATCGATCACTGCCTGACCCTTCACTACTTAGCTAAACAATGCATTGCTGGGCCCACTAAACATTTATATGTTGCATTTGTTGACCTGGCAGCAGCATTTGATTCCATAGATAGAAATCTTTTGTGGACTAAGTTGGCCAACTCTAATATTGATAGGCGTCTTTTGTTTTTGCTACGAGAACTCCACTCCAACACTAATGCCCGAGTAAGGGTAGGAATTTCTGGCTCATTAACAGATCCCATTGCTGTAAATAAAGGAGTAAAACAGGGATGTCTTTTGGCTCCCCTACTTTTTAATCTTTACCTGAACGGTATAGTCCCTGCGTTATCCGGTCCAGCCTTCTTTCCTCCCTCCATCGGAAGTAGGAAAATCTCTATACTCCTATATGCGGATGATATGATTTTACTCTCTATCACCCGCAATGGTTTAAGGAGGTTATTACAGAGACTTGATGACTATTGTGCTAAAGAAAATTTGCAGATCAACTATGGTAAAATATGGTATTGGTCTTCGGTAAAAGGCATCTTAACTATAAATGGTCAATAGCCGGTTACCAACTTGAACAATGCAGAGTCTTCAAATACCTGGGCATATATTTTTCAGACAACCTTTCTTGGAAAAAGCATATAGAAAGAACCAAAGCGTCAGCACTAAGAAAAAGTGGGGCCATACTTAGATTCTATCGTACTGCAGGTGGTAATTTAATTGACCCTGCCCTAAAAAAATTTCAAAGTAAGGTTATTCCTCAGATCACGTATGGTGCGGCGGTGTGGGGCTGGGAAGAAACCCATATTGCCAGTTTAGAGGTTATACAAAATAGCTTCCTGAGAAGACCTGTCTTTGCCTCCAGGCACCCCAGTGGCGCTGCTATGAGCAGAGACGGGCCTTCCACCGCTCAGAGCCTGTATACACTATACGCTTATTAACTTCTGGAGATCTATAAATGACGCACCAGCCAAGCTAATACTCAATCTGTGTTTTGGCCAGGTCACATGTGTTGGGTCGTGGAACGCACAAATTGATAGTTTATACCAACTCTGTCACATCTCACCACAGGCCCTCTTCTCTTTAACTAACAAAATGAGTCTTCATGATGCAATTTATCGACACTGTGCCTACTTAGATAGATTGACTATAATTAATTCTAAATTCTCCAAATGGTACTGGGATTTTAAGCACGATCACACCAGAGCAACATACCTGGTCCAGCCTATCCCTGTAAACCTTAGGCTGGCATTCACGGTGCTTCGTTTTAATACCATGCCAAACGCGGTGAGGGATGGCCGCCATTCTCAGATGGCATGGTCCCAGCGACTTTGCATCTGCGGAGCTCTGGAGGTAGAAGATCTACCTCATTATCTGTTGACCTGCCCCATTTATTCGCACCCTCGTGCAAAGTACTTGAAAGGGCTGTTGCCACACTCGCACCTGGCTCTAGACTATGAAAAAATACACTATCTGATGTCAGACATGGACGCCTCTATAACGCATAGGGTGTACCTTTTCGCACTGGCAGCCCAAAAAATCCGTGCAAAATATATTCAGGATTGATTGTTGAGGGGACTCCGTGTGGTTATTTTATCCTCGTACAGACCAGGTCTTTTAGCATTTAAATGATTCCAAGGGTGGTCCCCGGCCATTAAGTTTTATTGTCTTGCTAATTTTAAATTGATCGTATTGGAATTTTAATTTTATATGCATTATTGGCGCTTATCCTTTTAAAAAGGACTGTGTGTTGGTTATGCGATGGCCTTCGGCTTTGCAATAAAGTAAAGTATACTACTACTGGAAGATGGATTGCTGGCAAGTGATGGGTTTCATCTCACAAGGACTGGGAAGAATGTGTTTGACCACAACATGGAGAAGTTCATCAGGAGGGCTTTAAACTGAATCCTAAGGAGGAGGGAGACGTAAACTTGATGGTAACGACTGATGAAGGCTTGTGCACAGTAACGGGAACAGAGAGATTGGCTGTAATAGGAACCAGTAACACTCAGAAAAATGTAGTAAGGAAGCCAAGCCATAAATCACATGGTCTTCGATCTCTGTATACTAATGTGCAGAGCATGAGCAGGACGAACTTGAACTCTTAATAGAGGAGGGCAATTACGACTTGATAGGTATAACTGAAACTTGGTGGGATGACTCCCATGAGTGGATTACAGCAATTGGATATAACTTGTTCAAAAAGAACAGAAGGAATAAAAAGGAGTAGTCGCGCTATATACTAAAAATATATATCCCTGCACAAAAATACAGGAAGATGATCTTGGTAGCTCCACCGAGAGTATCTGGATTAAAATTAATGAGGCAAGTAATAAAAGGAATGTGGTGCTTGGAGTCTACTACCGACCACCCAATCAAGGAGAAGAGGAGAATGTAACATTTGAAAAGCAAATTGCCAATGTTTCAAGGAGGCATGATGTAGTAGTAATGGGGGATTTCATTTATTCCAATATCTGCTGGGAGACAAATTCTGCCAAACACGGCCCCTCCAAGAAATTTCTGTCTTGTGTTGGAGATAATTTTCTCCTAAAGAAAGTGGAGGAAGCAACCAGAGGATCAGCTATCCTGGACTTGATTCCAACCAATAGAGATGATTGGGTGGATGAAGTGGCAGTTACGGGAACTCTGGGGAGAAGTGACCACACCATACTGGAATTCTTGATTTTAACAGAAGCAAAAGCTGAGTAGCCATATGTGCACCCAGGACTTCAGGAAAGCCGATTTTAATAAACTCAGAACAATTGTAAGTATGGTTCCAAGACAAGTGACCCTAATGAGAAAAGAAGTGCAAGATGGGTGGGAGTTTCTAAAAAAGGAAATTCTAAAAGGGCAATGGCAAGCACTTCCAACAAGGAAGAAGCCAACGTGGCTTCACAAAAAGCTTAGAGAGGACCTGAAAACAAAAAAGGACACATACAGGAAGTGGAAAGAAGGCCAGGCCACAAAGCAAGAGTACAGGCAGGTATCACAGAATTGCCGGGATGGTGTCAGGAAGGCTAAAGCTGAGAATGAACTGAGGTTAGCGAGGGATGCTAAAAGCAACAAAAAAGCTTTCTTCAGGTATGTCCATAGTAAAAGACAGAGAAAGGAAATGGTGGCACAGCTACTCAATGAGGATGGCAAAATGATAACAGATGACAAAGAAAAGGCAGAAGTGCTCAATTCCTACTTTGGCTCAGTCTCCTCCCAAAAAAGGGTCTGTGACCCGGGAAACATGAAGTATAAGGGGCAGAATTGGAGCTTGATATAGACAAATGGGTGAGGAATACCTAATTATTTTGAACGAGTTCAGATCGGCAGGGCCTGATAAACTGCATCCTAGAGTATTGAAGGAACTGGCTGAAGAACTCTCAGAACCGCTCTCTACTATCTTTCTGAAATCATGGAGGACTGGTGAAGTGTCGGATGACTGGAGGAGAGCTAATGTTGTCCCTATCTTCAAAAAGGAGAAGGAGGAGGAACTGGGGAACTACAGACCTGTCAACCTAACATCAGTCCCTGGAAAAACTCTGGAGCAGATTATAAAGCAATCAGTCTGTAAGCACCTTGAAAACAATGCAGTGATTACTAGGAGCCAACAGGGATTTATGAAGAACAAAATTAATCTTATCTAATTTTTTGACTGGGTAACCTCCCTTGTAGACTGTGGGAGTGCTGTGGACATAATATATCTCAACCTCAGCAAAGCTTTAGACAAAGTGCAACATGATATTCTGATTAGCAAACTAGCTAAATGTGGGCTAGATGGAACAACTATCAGGTGGATCCATAGTTGGTTCCAGAATCATACTCAAAGAGTGCTTATCAATGGTTCCTTCTCAAACTGGGCAAAAGTAACAAGTGGGGTCCCACAGGGCTCAGTCCTGGCCCAGTGCTCTTCAACATTTTTATTAACAACTTGAATGAGGAGGTACAGAGCATGATTATCAAATTTGCAGGAATACAAAATTGGGGGGGCATAGCTAATACCATGGAAGATAGAAACAAAATCCAAAGGGACCTTGATAGGTTGGAGCATTGGGCTGAAAACAACAGAATGCAATTCAACAGGGATAAATGCAACGTTCTACACTTAGGAAAAAGAAACCAAATGCACAGTTATAAGATGGGGGATACTTGGCTCAGCAATACGACATGTGAGAAGGATCTTGAATTGTTGTTGATCACAAGCTAAATATGAGCCAACAGTGCGATGTGGCTGCAAAAAAGGCAAACGCTATATTAGGCTGCATTACCAGAAGTATAGTTTCCAAATGGCATGAAGTATTAGTTGCCCTCTATTCATCACTGGTTAGGCCTCATCTTGAATACTGCTTCCAGTTCTGGTTTCCACACTTCAAGAAGGATGCAGACAAACTGGAACAGGTTCAGGGGAAGGCAACAAGGATGATCAGGGGACTGGAAACAACGCCCTATGAGGAGAGACTGAAAGAACTGGGCATGTTTAGCCTGGAGAAGAGAAGACTGAGGGGAGATATGATAGCACTCTTCAAGTACCTGGAAGGTTGTTACATAGAGGAGGGCCAGGATCTCTTCTCGATCGTCCCAGAGTGCAGGAGACGGAATAATTGTCTCAAGTTGCAGGAAGCCAGATTTTCACTGGACATCAGGAAAAACTTCCTAACTGTTAGAGCGATACAACAATGGAACCAATTGCCTAGATAGGTAGTGGGATGTCTGACACTGGATGCATTCAAGAGGCAGCTGGACAGCCATCTGTTGGGAATGCTTTGATTTGGATTCCTGCATTGATCAGGGGATTGGACTTGATGGCCTTATAGGCCCCTTTCAACTGTACTGTTCTATGATCTATGAAGCCCCATTGCACTTGATAGGGACTTAACTACAAATATAGACATACATAGGATTACCCTTTAAAATACAAATTCACAACCTGATTTTCTCCAAGTGCAGTCTCAGTGTCTACTGTAGCAGAAGATTCATACATGACTCAGTACAGCACTGTTTCCATAGGCATACAACGTAAGAGAACACTGTAGAGAATGGGAGGTTTGCATACCATTCATATCTATGGAACCTCCCCTCTGCTTAGTAAAATGCTCATGCTGTACAGCAGCAGTAGCCAACACAATGCCCTCCAGATGTTGTTAGACCAACCCCCATCAGCCCCAGCCAGCATGGCCAGTGGTCAAGGATGATGTGAATGGTAGTCGCACAACAGAGAGAGTAATGCATTGTTATCCCAGTTCTAGAGTTAAAGTAACATGTACAGAATGCAGGGTGGTGTCTGGATATGGGAAGTGTACAAAAACCTCCCATTCCTTGTAGTGATCCTATGCACATAACAGGTGGGTGACGGGAGATGTCGGCAATAATGTTTAATAATTGAGATCTCTGATGCTGCTTTGACTCCGTGTTTGCAGTTGCCTGGATCAGGCTCTCAGAATAGAGGCTACTTCTCAAACTTTGTACTGATTTTAATGGCAGTGGATATTTATCCTTAACCATTTCTGATTGCTAGATACAAATGTAGCTAGATTCACAAAGTATTTTAGGTAAAAAATTAAACAATGATTGTTTAAATATTATATATTTTTGTTTTCACATGCAGAATGATGCAAATTTAAATTTATCTGTTTCTCTCCCCCACCCCCATGGTGCTAAAGATTGCTCCTACATCTGACAGTGATTTTGGACGTTACAACTGCACAGCGACAAACAGAATAGGAACACATTACCAAGAATATATCCTAGCATTAGCCGGTAAGCAAAAATGTTTATTTAAGAATGTATAGCCCTCTTAATGTACACAAATGAAAATCTCACAATAGCCTTTGCATAATAAAAACATAATAAGAATAGATGATCATTCAATATAAAACAAATAACTAAGGTAAGTACACATCAGCAGCTTAAACAGTATAGCCATAGCCTTCCTATGTTTTGGGGTCCTGACTGACTACAAACAGATATGCTGGGAAGTGCTCCAGTAGTCAGTTTCTTCCAGCCCCCCTCAGTTTCTTTTTCTGTCCCTGAAAAATCCCCCAATTGCTCCTTTTTCACAGTGCATGAATGGGGATGTGAAGAGGAGGTGCTGTTGGGGCTAGCCTAAGATAAGGAGGTGAAATTATTTAACATTTTTACAAACACTAAACATTTTAACTCAAAATTATTTTGATCTGCAATGTGTACTTAAGCAGTTTCTCATCACACAATTATTAAAATTTGTATTTTTCCCTATCAGTAACCAGCAATTCTGTATATTATACATTTTTTGTAGATATTTTATTTTAAAGGAGGACCATTTTTTTCCTTAACAGACACTGGCTCATTTTTTACGATTTATCAGAAAACTAGCAGGGGAGGATTAGAGAGGATTTTTTTTTAGTTTTTTTATTTAAGTAAAGATAAGACATTTTCACAGAAATCTACAAGTTCTGTTGCTGGTGCAGGGCTGCTTCTATTATGCAGTTAGAAAGCGGGAATTTGTTGCAAATACCCATTTTAATATTTTAGGATTCAGCATTAGCACACAAAAAATACTTTGTGTGAATCGTGAGTCTTTGGGCCTGTTTACATGCCCCCAAAAATGTGCATCCGCTGCTTTTTTCAGATCCTTTTAATCTGGACCGTTTACTTGACGTTTTACCCAACGTACGTGCATACTACTGCTTTTGCCTTTAACTCCAGATTAAATGGATGCGATAAGAAACAGCATTTGCTTTTAAAATCCGCACCTGCTTCTACCGTGTATTACCTTTTAGCACCTTTTCTGGCTGTGCAGTTTCTTTGCCATTAGATCCTCCCTTTTCTCTGCCCCTTTCACTGTCTCAGGGTGTCATTTTGTTTCCTGTGGTTGATGAAGCAACTTCCGGTTGCTCCCGCCTTGCTTTCTCCCGTTTACTCCTGCTTCCCCCCCAATACATTTCCTCCCCCGCTCCTTTAAACAAAATCACATTCCCCACCCCTTCATCGACGGTAGCAGGGCTGGAGCTCGTAAAATTCCTTCCTCGGAGCTGTGGTTTTGGCACTGTTGTTTACGTCTAGCATGTGTGTGTGCAAGAGAGAGAGAGTGTGAGAAAGTGTGTGTGTGGAGGACCTCTTCTGCCTCATAGCATCCCTCTTTCCCCCCCCCAAAGCTGGATCTCTCCCCCCTCGGGCTGATGCATGCTCCCTATTTGCAGCCATGGTGAGAGGAGGCTGGCAAAGGCGCCACTGGGGTAAGGGGAAAGGGGAGCTGCCTTGGCAACTCATCCCAGCATCTGCTCCATTCACAGAGAGTGATAATATTAAACGGTCAATGCTTCCTTTAGTAGCTGCTTTTAATCTCTCTCTCTCTAAAGATAATTGTTTGTGGTTTTTTAATGTTTCCCAGAACGCATGCTGAGGCTTGTCCCAGGGTGCCAAAGGCACACCAATCTCGTGCAGGGACAGTGTTACAGCCACAGGTGGGAGCTATTCCCTTTCTTTCAAGCGCCTATTCCTTCATTTAGGGAAACAACGCCCCTTCCCCGCCTCTGCAGTTAACATGCTAATGTGCGGGCGCGGCAACAAGGAAACGCTGATAGCAATAAATACACACTCGTGTGAATGCTACAAAGAAAAATAGTAAATTTATTCGTAGCGAGGGTGGAAGCATGTGACCTGTCAAAATCAATCGCGATGGAAAAAGCAGCGTTTCAATGTGGATCTGGGGTCCCATGTAAACAGGCCCTTTCAAACCCAAATGACTTCATTCAGCAAAGTCAATAAGCCATCACTAACTGGGGTGTTCACAAACCTCACAAAGGTATTTTTCCCTTTCACTCTATCCCATAGTTGCAAGGGGAGGAAGAGAGAGGGAAAAGGATTCATTCAGAAGATCATTGAAGGAAGGAAGGGAAATAAGGGTTAGAGAGAGTTGGTTTTCTAAAAAGCAGGTAATCTGGCAAACACAACAGAAAAACGGGAGGTTTCAAAACAGGTCAACTTAGTGATAGTTCAGGAAGTAGGTTGTGCACTCAGCAGAAAGCTTTTATTTCTCATTGTCAAATACATTAAATTTTATTTTAAATCATGACTACATTGTATCTTATATTTTATTCCAATATCTGATTAGTGAAGTATTTTTCACATACATAATTTGATTCACTAATAGGCAAAGAAACCTTGCGGTTTAAGAACATACCTAAAGCCAACACTTATTTCTATCAAACTTTTAAAAAGCAGGGAAATTGGGCCGCTAAAAGGGAGCCTATAAACAGTCTGAGTTGGTAATGTCCTGAAATGAATATAAAAGCTGAACTGAAGATCATTACATTAAACATAAAGGGGATGGGTTCCGCAATAAAGAGAAATGGGCTGTACAAACTGGTTAAAAACCTGCAATCCAAGATCTTAATGTTGCAGGAAACCCATGGTGCAAAATTAACTGATGGTCTTTTAAACAACAAAATATGGAAGCGTTAATCCTGAGCAAAGGGGTCAAATAAGGCAAGAGGAATAGCACTATTGATTATGGATGATTTAGATTTTGAACCTACAAGAAGTTTTACAGATAAACAAGGAAGATTCCTTTTTGTAGAAGGAAAATTGGCTGGACTAGGATTAATTCACTAATAGGCAAAAAACTTTGCAGTTTAAGAACGTACCTGTAGCCAACAGATATTTCTATCAAACTTTAAAAAGCAGGGAAATTGGGCAGCTATAGTGAATGCACCAGGGGAGCAGGAGACCTGACCTCCTCCCTGAGATATTGTACTGCCCTACAAATTTGTCACAGTACAAACACAATTTGGGTTGGTCTTTCACAGTCCAATCTACTTCCTGTGTAGCTTGGAAGACTTTGCTAACGTGCCTCTGAGCATATGTGTCTTCGAGGAAGAAGGGAGGAGGAGGGGAGAGGAGAGGGGAAGGAGGAGAGGGGGAGGGGAGAGAGGGAAGGAGAGGAGAGAAGGGGGCAGGGAGAGGAAAGGCTGGACTGGTCATTTGCATGCCTATTGAGTTCTCCTCACAGAGATACAATCCCCAGAGGAGGGGCTGACTGTTAGACCACTCTGGCCACTGGAGCTCTGTCAGGGGAGTAGGAGTCTCCTAACGTTGAGCACCCTTCACAAACAAAACTTCCTAGGATTCTTTGGGGGAAGCCATGACTGTCCAAAGTGAAATAAAGGCCTGGTGTGGATGTGGCCAGGGACAGCTTGGGTTTAAACTTGGGTGGGAGACTACATGTGCCTGCTGTAGAATAAAAAGGTGGGGGAAACCCTGAAAACACAATGATGCAGTTCACAATGTTTTCCTTTTGAAAAGAAAAGGGGCTTTTCCTCTGCCCAGTGCCCACCCACCCACCTACCTAATCTCCTTCCTTTGGGGGAAGACATGACTATCTACAGTGAAATAAATATCTGGTGTGGGTGTGGCCACCTGATTAGCCAAGCCAAATAGCTGTTAGTCTGACTTTTAGAACACTGACAGTTGGTTCTTACTGAGCATGTTAAATTTCTTAAATTAATTAAAATCAGCCGTGCATTTTTTTAACTTTTAAACTTCAGAAGATGGTCAGAGTATGGGGCAAGGTCAGTAATGTGTTTCCAGGTACTCTGTGAACATGGCTGCTTTTTAATTAATTTCAACAAATGATGAGACCACTCACAGAAAAAAGTCCAACGGGAGTCTGTGTTTTTTCCCCTCGTGTTTTACACTTTGACTCTCGATTCTCTTTGAGTGTTTTGTGTTTCACCATGAAAACATACAGTGTGTATAATTGGGCTCTCGTAGCTGTATAATTGATTAACTATAATTAATAATTTACTTGAGACACTTTCCTACATAAACTAAATTATTTCTGGACATTGCGTGTGTGTGTGTGCGAGAGAGAGAGAGAGAGAGCCCGACAGACTTCTCTGGGAAATAAATAGCAGAAAGAGGGGATACCACGGAAGGCCTTTAATGTATTTATATTATATTGCATTCATAGCCTGCTTTTTTGGCAAAGAGAAAGCAAAAGAGCTGACAAGAATAGGCATAAATAAAATTCACAGTTTTCCCTTTCCACCCACAAAACCATCAATATGCAAGCTAACCTAATACCTACTATTTGTGTAATGAACATTTTCCAGTATAGTTCCACATGTTACAATAATGGTTATACATGATTAGACCAGAGAATATCAAAGAGATTATCAAATTGTAACTGCAAGCATCCTTAACAGTGCAATGCATGACGATGGTGATAATGTATTACATTTATATCCCACATTTCCTCCAAGGAGCTCAAGGGTGTTTGTGGGGTAGCTTGCGCTGAGAGACAGTGACTGGCCCAACGTTTACGCAGTCTCAGTGAGGTCCAATCATACAGCATGTATGAGATGCACAATCCCACACTGACATTCTTTAAATTTATTTATTTATTTATTTATTTTATATCCAACGCTTCCTCCCAGTAGGAGCCCAGGGTGGCAAATAAAAGCACTAAAACACTTTAACTATCATAAAAACATACTTTAAAATATATTAAAACAAAACTTCTTTAAAAACATTTTTTAAAAGCTTTAAAAACATCTTTAAAAGTAGGTTTAAAAACATCTTAAAAAGCAATTCCAACACAGATGCAGGTCTCAAAAGGCTTGTTGAAAGAGGAAGGTCTTCAGTAGGCTCCAAAAAGATAACAGAAATAGGACCTGTCTAATATTTAAGGGGAAGAAATTCCAAAGGGTAACTGCCACTACACTAAAGCTCCATTTCCTATGTTGTACAGATCAGACCTCCTGATAAGATGGTATCTGCAGGAGGCCCTCACCTGCAGAACACAGTGATCGACTGGGTATATAAAAGATAAGACGGTCTTTCAGGTATCCTGGTCCCAAACTGTATAGGGCTTTGTACACCAAAACTAGAACCTTGAACTTAGCCCGGTAGCTAATAGATAACCAGTGCAATTCTTTCAGCAGCGGGGTGACATATTGGTGATACCCTGCCCTGATGAGCAGTCTCACTGCCGTATTTTGCAACAGCTGCAGCTTCTAAACCAAGCTCAAGCATAGCCCCACATAGAGCACATTACAGCATTCCAGACTGAGGTTACCAATGCATGGACAACAGTTGTCAGGTTATCCCAGTCAAGAATCAGCCACAGCTGTCTTACCTGCCAAAGCTGGTGAAAGCCATTTCTAGTCACTGAGGTCACCTGGGCCTCTAGCAACAAAGATGGATCCAGGAGCACCCCCAGACTACGAACTTGCTCTTTCAGAGGGCGTACGACTGCATCCAAAGCAGGCAACTGACCAATTATCTAAACTCAGGAACCATCAACCCACAGCGTCTCCGTCTTGCTAGGATTCAAACTCAGTTTATTGGCCCTCATGCAGCCCACTGCTGAGTCCAAGCAGTGACCCAGGGCTTGCACAGCCTCTCCCAATTCAGATGTTACAGAGAAATACAGCTGGGTATCATCAGTATACTACCGACACCTCACACCAGATCTCCTGATGACCACTCCCAAGGGCTTCATATAGATATTAAACAGTATGGGGGACAAGATGTTACCCTGCGGCACCCCACAGCTCAACTGTCATGGGGCCAAAAGACAATCACTCAATGCTAGTCTCTGAAAACGACCTTAGAGATAGGATTGGAACCAACGTAAAACACGGCCTCCATTACCCATTTCAGCAAGTTGTCCCAGAAGGATACCACGGTCAATGGTATCAAAAGCCACTGAGAGATCAAGTAAGAGTAACCGGGTCACACTCCCCCTATCCTTCTCCTAATAAAGGTCCTCCATCAGGATGACCAAGGCCCATTCAGTCCCATAAGCAGGCCTGAACCCAGACTGGGATGGGTCAAGATAATCTGTTTCATCCAAGAGTACTTGCAATTGCTGCGCCACAACCCTCTCAATCACCTTCCCTAAGGAGGTATTTGCGACCAGTCGGTAATTGTCACAAACTAATGGGCTCAAGGTGGGCTTTTTCAGGAGCGGTCGGATCACTGCCTCTTTCAGGCGGCTAGAACCACTCCCTCCCAAAACGATGTGTTCACCATACCCTGGATCCATTCAGTCAAACCCCTTGGCAAGCTTTAATAAACCAAGAAGGGCAAGGGCCAAGAGTACACGTTGCTGGCCACATCATTGCAAGTACCTTGTCCACGTCATCAGGCCGTGTCAACTGAAACCGTTCCCAAGAAGTTGCAGCAGACATTTCACTGGACACCTTACTGGGGACTACAGTAGATGTGGATGGGACATCAAGATTGCTATGGAGGTGGGCAACTTTACTCTCACAGTGCCTTGCAAACAATTCACAGTTTGCCTCTGAAGCATCTAAAACTCCATTTCCTGGAGTTGATGTCAACAGACCACTGACAGTATAGAAAAGCTCTACTGGAGGGCTACTTGAGGATTTTTATTATTATTTATTAAACTTATATACTGCCCGACTGGCCATAGCTCTCTGGGCGGTGAACAACAAAATACAATAAAATGAACAATATAATACAATAACAATAAAGCAATCAAAAATCAATAACAGCAAACATAACAAGAAAATTAATTAAATTAAGTTAAAATGCAAAAAGTTAAAATGCTTTGGGAAAGAGGAAGGTTTTAACTTGGCGCCGAAAGGATGACAATGTTGGCGCCAAGCGAACCTCCTCGGGGAGACTGTTCCACAGTTCGGGGGCCACCACTGAGAAGGCCCTAGATCTTGTCACCACCCTCCGGGCCTTCTTTGTGATGGTGGAAGAGAAGTGGGCCTTCTTTGCTGCCCTCACTGCTACACAGTAGGCACAGTTATGATGTTTTTCTTGTTCCCGATCAGCCTCACAGTGTCTTTTACCACTTGCGCTGTAGCCATCATCCAGTCTGTTTCACTGCCCTTAGCTCACTGGTGTACCAAGGTGCAGGCCGGGCTCCACAATGCTGGAGAGGGCACTTGGGGGCAACCATGTCAACAGCTGGATGCGCTTCGCTGTTCCATAGCATGACAAGGGCTTCAACAGGGTCACCTGCTCTATGTACTGGGAACTCCCCCAGGGCATTCAGGAATCCAGTGGATTCCATTAGTCTCCGGGGGCAGACCATATTAATCTGTCCCCCACTCCTGCAGGGGAGGACTGGAGCCATAAGTCTAAACTTCACCAGGAAGTGGTCTGACCATGACAGTGGGGTGACATCCACCACCCCATCTCCAGTCCACCCCGTCCTCTCTGGAGCAAAAACCAAGACAAGGGTGTGTTTTCCCAGTGCACTGGGCCAATGACAACTTGAGACAGCCTCATGGTTGTCATGGAGACCATGAAGTCCTGAGCCAGAACACTAGAGACAGCCTCAGCATAGGCATTGAATCACCCAGGACTATCATTCTGGGCTCCTTCTGTGCCACAGCCGAAATGGCCTCTGCCATATGCCTATATAAAAATATCCTATCTACATTTGAAATACTAGATGACTTATTTTAGCCATCTATTATGCTATAGCACAGAAATCCAAGTGCCATTTCATGTAAACCGTGCACAATTTGAATGTACACTGGTTAAGAATGTAGTGAGGAGCAAACCTCACTACAAAGCCAGATAGTTGCAATGTGTAGCTTTCTCTCTGACTTAATTACTCTAATTGTTCTGTAGTTCTTAAAGATTGATTTTGTTGGCTAAATGTCACTGTGCCTTCTTCATAAGCAATTAACATTTTTATAAGTTTTATGAGAACAGCCCTTAATACATTATTTAAAACAGGAGTTTTAAAAAAGGAAGAATTGAAGTGGTTTTGTTGCAGAGCATGGTATAAAGAAATAATAGGATATCCAGCTCAATAAATTTTGTCAACACAAAGTAAAACTATTTCACAACTACTGCACCCCCCACCCCACCCCCACACAAATATTTATTTATACCTGTTAATACAGCAGTTCTGTGAGGGACAGAATGGCAGTTTTAGGAATGCATTAACATCTTTCAAACATGACATGCAATTTGTTTAACATTTATTTTGTAGTACAGCAGTTTTTGAAAACATAGTAAGATCTGTGTTTGGAAACCCATACTTAGTTTAAGGCCGCTGTAAGTTCCAGGAGAAGAAAAATATCAATTATTTTAAACTATGTCATTTCACCTTTAGTATTTTGAAGGTTTATGATATAACAAACCCAAATGCTGAAAATGTTGTAGTTTGTTTGTTTGTTTGTTTACTTTGAAACATGATTTCTATCCTTATTTTTGAATGAATTAAAAGCATACAGCAACACTAAAAAACAGAAAGAAATCAATAAATAAAACAGAATCAGGGCTTATTCCTGTAGTTCCTGGAGAGGCAGGTCAGCATCCTTCCAACTATTGTGCAAAACAAATCTGCTGCTAGTGTTCCTCCAACATCTGTGATCTCATGGCAGAGAGGGCACAAAAGGGTGTGCATTGCTGAAGGATGTTTTGGAGACAAAGTACTCCTATTTTTCCAACATACTCCCCCCCCCCAAGGTGGCTTATTTTCAGGATGGGGGGAGGAAAAAGAAGGAGGAGGAGATAGAGATGAAAAAGAAGGAGAAAAAGAAATAGAAGTAAAAAAATGCAGGCCATACTACCATTCTGTCCTGCTTGTGTGAGCACAGTAGGGCTTTGGATTGCCCTGCAGTCTTCTGGAACCAAGATGTCTTCATATGCTATCTGAACATGGAAGAGAAGAGAAGGTCCTTTCCCTGGTACTCACCATTCAGATCTTAGTTAATTATGGTCTAGACCTCTGATGCAGGTTCATGTGGGCAAAGGCACTCATTAAGATGGTTTGGTTCCAGGCTGTTTTGGGCTCTAAAGATTTATTAACAGCACATTAAATTGAGCCTGGCAATAAATTGCTTGTTTGCTTTAACAATGCAGTTTAAGAATAATCTACTGCAAACAATCATCTGTAGCTTCTGGTCACATGAAGAAGTGATCTTTACTACACCACCAACATGGATAGCAAATATTAGGGAGTGAAGGTGAAATAAAAATCATCTCACTGGCTATGTGAGATTAGAAGTGGCAGTCATGTCTTAAATGAACAAGGATAAGAAACTTTCTACTACAGAACTATTAAGAGGCAATGAAGGGGTGGCCTGTAATGCTCCCCACCCCCCACTTTGCCGCCACCTTTCAGAGAGAGCAAATGGGGAGTTTGTTGTTGTTGTTGTTGTTTCTTTTATGGAGGGAGATGCAATATTATGAATCATTTCAGAGAGAGGGGGAGCGTGTTGTGATGGTTCTGATGGTGATGGCAGCTTTCACCACCACCACCTTTTAGTTTAAGGACTAAACTGGTGTATTTGTCACCCCCTCCAGAGCAGTTTTGAGTGCCACCATGTTTCTCCCTCTCAAAATATCCCTGCAGCAAGAACTGTATAGGCATTCAGGGTGGGGCAGAATCGCATTCCTACCCACTCACACATTAATTGAACACATGAAAAGCCCTAAAGACAGCTTAAATGGAGGCATTATGCTTGGCAGATACTCTAATATGCAACTTTTCCATGTGGTTTCTTGAGATGCTTGAGCTTCCCCAAAGCTCCCCTCAATTTAACTCAGAAAATACTTGAGTTATTCTTGGGGGCGGGGGAGCAGAGGTACTCAAGTAATTGTTCTGAGACAAAATGAGAGCTTGGTCAGTCTCAGGAGTTTGTTTTGTGAGAAGAAGAACAGCTCAGTTGGGTCCGAAGGGGGTGGGAAAAACATGTTTTGGGAGTGAAATTGGGATGAGGACCAAAAATTAATACCCCACACAGGTCATCTATAGGAGGGAACCATTTAACCCTCGCTGCATTTTTGTCCCAGCATAATTTCCCCACCCCCATAGAACCTGTGAGATTTATTTATTCATATGGGGGTTGGAAACCCCCCCTAGGGTTGCCAGGTCAGAAGCATCCCAAACCCTGAGATTTCAGGGGCGGGTCCGAGTCATGTCACAGGGATGGGTGTGAGTGATGTCATTAAGCATGATACATTAAGCATGATACATTAAGCATCAACTGCAGTTGATTGGAGGATACCATTCAAACAAAAACATTCCTCTGATTGGAAATTAAGATAGAAATCTTAGCTAAAAGATGAAGCCTGAGTAGGGAACTTTTAATCTAGCCTACTTGCTTCTACCAAGAAGGGTTTAAGTGCCCTCAGGCCAGGCCAGTTACCAGAAGGCCATCATAGGAAGAAAAGACCCTAGTGTCATGGAAGTGTTAGATGGAAACACTCAAAGAATAAAGAGGAATGCCCCTGAAGGCTGCAATGCTAAATACACTTACTAATCCCCATAGAATAGGACCTCTGAGTAGATATAGTTTGGATTGTTCAGTTGGTAAAGCTTGACTAGGGCTCCTCTGCAAAGATACCATATCCAAGCAGGGTTGGCAACCCCCTGCCTGGAATGTCCTGCCCCTACCTTTTAACATAGCTGCTCCAAACATCTTTACAGATTTGACCTTTCACTTCAGAAAGAGGTTTGAAAAATGAGTAAGAGTAAGAAGATTCTCTACCCTTTTCTGTCTACCCTGTGGGCTGCTATAAACTCACTTTGATAGCCAACCCAATTACAGTGAATAATAATTGACAGAGAGAAAACGCACATGGTTTGGTCTACCTTAACAGGCAGCAACTTGGGAACAATAGCAATAGCAGCCACACTTCCCAGTATGTGAATTCTGTTTTACCACTATTGGGCAAGGAACAACAGTCATGCAACCAACAAGGTGCATTGTTGGTGGGTTTAACAGGGTTGAACTGAGTGCATGGACCCACTATTGTTGCTTCTATGTATGTAAGGGAGTGAGGTTAAAGGTAAACGAAATGCAAACAGAAAAAGCAAAAGAAAACATTGATGATTTCCTAAATGCAATACCATATCAACCACAACAAGATTCCTATGAGTGAGGCAGAACACTCAGCATCTCACAACCAGACAGGATTCCTAACCAAAAACCAAAATTAAAAAATCCTAGCAGCCAGTCAGAGAAATCCCCATGCAGCACAACCTGACCTGGGGCTGCAGTTAGTGCAGAATGTTGTGGCATGACTGCTGACAAGAGTGAGACCCTGTCAGCACATAATACCTCTGCTATGAAATCTGCACTGGTTGCCAATTTCCTACCAGGCCAAGTTCAAGGTGTGCTTTCCATGTTACTGGTTCCACATAGTACTTGTTCTGCTCTTCTAAGAAATCGTCCTTTAGTGTGGCAGGACCTATGCTTTGGAACTCCCTGCCTATGGACATTAGGCAGACACCTTCATTGTACTCTTTTCAGCACCTGCTAAAAACATTTTTGTTTAGGCAAGTCTACCCAGGCATGTAGAAGCTATTGTGTTTTTTATCTGTTTTTAACTCGTTGGTTTTATTATTTTGAATATTTTTAAATACCTGTCTTTAACTGTTTTTGCCAATTTTATTTTAATTCCTTCTGTAAACTGCTTTGACATTTTTTTTTACAATAAAGCAGTATATAAACGTTGTAAATAAAATACATAAATAAATTTTGGAGTCACTGAGACCCTTGGGTCTCTTTCCACTTTTAGGAACAAAGGAATCTGCCTTATACTGTCTCAGGCATTTGGTACTATGTAGTTCATTTCTGATGACATGGACTAGCATTGGCTCTCCAGGATTCCAGGCAATAGTCTTTCCCAGAAATTGAATTTTGCACCTTTGCATGCAAAGCATATGCCTTACCACTGAGCTACAGCCCTTCCCCTGTTTTAAAAAAGTATGTTTTAACATTGTTCTTTTCAATTCACTAATGAATGCACATCATACCTAGGGCTGATCTACACTATTCATTTAAAGCACATTCAACACACATTTGAAGCACATGAATCCCACCACAGAATCATGGGAACTGTAGTTTGTTAAGGGTGGTTTGCACCATAACTGTGAGGGGGGAACTACACTTTCCAGGATTCTCTAGGAGAAGTCATGTGCTTTAAATGAAGAAATATTTATATAAGCATAACTGTCAAAGATGTTTATTATTTACACAGCCTGTAAAGATATTTGTAGTGCAATCCTATGCTGTTCTTACTCAGAAGCAAGTCCCAATGTATTCAATGGGGCTTACTCAAGTAGAGAAACATGCACAGAACTGCAACCTCAAGTGATAAGAAACTCACCCATCCCAAAATTCAGAATCATTCCACTTTAAGCTGTTTTGCAATTTATACTTATTTTTTTATGGCTATTGGATTTTAAAGGGATTTATTTCTTCTGAGCTGCCTTGGTTTCCAATCACCCTACCTCACAGGGTTGTTGGAAAGACTCCATATACACACACATAGAGGAGATGTAAAAATACATATACCCCATATAATAGTTTATTGTCAAAACCAATTGGTCATTGCAGAACATTTTTTAAAAATAAAATCAGTATTAGTTTCCTACATAATAAAAGCAGTGATACCTATATAAACCCTGCCTAATTGCTTTAAAAAATAGGATTGGAGGAGGAAAGATTTACAACACAAAGACATTTCTTTGCTGTAATTAGTCCCATAATTTACAGCACAATCCTAACCATGTCTACTCAAAAGTAAGTCCTATTGAATTCAATGGGGTTTACTCTGGGTACGTGGGATTAGGATTGCAGCTTTACTCCCAGAAAAGCAAGTATTGGATTAAAGCTTCATATGGGGAAGATTTTCAATACCCTGCCCTCTTCAACAGCCCAGGAAAATGTAAACTTGTTTGACTTCTGCACAGAAGAGAGAAAAAGACTTACTTACTCAATTTATGAAACAACAGTTTTCAGGCCTTGCAATGTGGTCTTGGTACTGCCTGGATGTCAGCACTTATTGCTTCAATTTGCCTCATGGACCACTTTACCATTATTTATTTATTTATTTGATTATTTCATTAATATCCCGCCCTTCCTCCCAGCAGGAGCCCAGGGCGGCATAATTGCGGACAGTGTAAAGATATGAATTATTCACAGTACAGTAGGGCCCCATTTTTTGATGGCCCGCTTTTCAGCGTTCCGCTAATACGATGGCTTTCAATTAGAGTAAGGCCCCACTCATACAGCTCTTGTTGCACTTTTACAGCTTTTTTCGGATGTCGGGCACCATTTTATTGATGGAGTTCCGCTTTTTGGTGGGTTTCACTTTCAGGTGGGGGTCTGGAACATAACCCGCCATATGAGTGGGGCCCTATTGTACCTAGAATATCACATTACATGTAATGCAGTATAATATGCATTGTTTATATTTCATATCATCATAATTAGTTTCATTTCCTCTCTGTGCTTGTGACGATTCCTCCCATATGCTCAACAAATCATACATTTTAAAGACAGAAGGGAAGAAATACTTGAGGAGCAACAAACCTCATTGTTAAAGGTAACAGCTGGCACTAGGTAGGAGGGAATAGAATCAAGAGGTTAAAGACAAGGTGGTATCGGAACATCTCACCAAAATATAATGGGGAAAGATGAACCTATGGAAAGAGGAATAGCGGGAGGAGACAGAAGAAAAGGTTCATGGAATGGCTTTAATTTTATAATTAAAGAAGGAGCTAATATCCTGAGAGGAGAAGATGCAAGCTTTAGTAGAGCCTCGATCACGTAGGTGCCTACGATTATTGATGGAGTTTTCTGAAAATCATGATGTCAAGCTTATCTGCCTGGATTTTTTCTAATTTCCTTCTCGCAGCTTGAACTCAGTGAGAAACAAGGTGGATTTTTTACCATTTCAACTAAAATACAAAACCATTCTCTCATATCATATGCATATACACTCCAGATTTCCTAAAGTAACTACATACTGACAACTATACATATTGCTGTTTAAAAATACTTAAGTATTTATACTGATAAAATTATGCTGCATAATTATGCAGAAATGTAAGGAAGTATTGAGCTTGACTGTTTTATATGTACTATATGTATATTTTTATTTATTTTGTAAATAATTAGTCAGGCTTTTTTTAAAGATAACTGACAATTTTCTTTTAATGCATGACTAGCTCAGACATAACAGGCACTTGATGCAAGAGAGGTCTGAAGGCAAAGCTCAATAAGGTTGAAACTGCCAAATTTCATGTATAAATCCTTTTAAAATGAATTGTTCCTCCATCACTACCTAGGATTGGGAGGGTTGGTGTGAAGTTAGATGGTGAGCAGAATTCCTCAGACAGGGAAAAGACACAGGGAAAGTCAACTTGTGCAAAAACTTAACTTTCTAATATAAATAAGATTAAATATTGGAACTACATTTTTACTGTTACATTTCTATATATCATTTGATGTTACTGCAATGTAGTTTTGACTGTTTAAGATATTTAAATTCAGCCACATGTGCATATTTTATAATATGTAATTACCAAAAAGCTGAACAAAGTATTATGTGTTTATTGATAAGCAATGTATTATCTAGTTAATGCTTTCTAATTAAACTCTAAATTACTCTTTCCTAGATGTACCATCCAGTCCACATGGAGTGAAAATTATAGATGTATCACAGACTCTTGCAAAGGTCTCTTTCAATAAGCCAGATTCACATGGAGGTGTCCCTATTCATCATTATCAAGTGGATGTGAAAGAAATCACTTCAGAAACATGGAAAGTTGTTATTTCCCATGGAGTTCAGAGTGAGTCTGCAAAGGGAAAAATAGAGATAATTCATAAAAAGACTATGAAGAAAAATGGTTGTATGTTCATTTGCTGTTTTTGACCATAGTGTTATTTGGGGCACATTGTATAATGGGGAACTAACATTTTTTTAGAGAATGCACACAAATATAAAATACCTAATTTTCAGACCTTTTTTAATCACGTGGAAGGACAAGTAATCACTTCTACCTGTGCAGTAGGTTTGGCTGAGAGGCAGTGAGTGGTCCAGGTTACCCAGTGAACTTCGTTGGTGAGTGGAGATTTGAACCTGGGTCTCTCTGACCACTATACCACACTGGCTATTCATTTACTTGTGAATAAGTACAATTGAACTCTGGAACTCAAATTTCTGAGTGCACATATCATATATAGGATTGTGCTGTTAGTCTCACAAACAGTATCATGTCAGATTCATATTCCCAACAAAATCATAATTATGATTTTTTAATAGTCCAATCCCAAAAGCAGATATCCTTCTGGAGAGAGACCAAGATGGCGAACGGAGCAGTAACTTTTTTCTAAGTTACGAGTTGTGAGCTTTGTTTTAATCCCCCTATGCTTACTACTTTTAATGTTGTTAATGTTTTAATTAATTGAAATTCCAGCTACAAGTTTGTGGGCACGATTTCCCCCTGCTTTTCTTCAAGGCTGCTTGTTTTTTTTATTGGAATAGTTATCTGCTCTGTGCTGCCTGGGGTATGACTACAGAGTTTTGCAGCAATTATTGTGCTCCCAGACTGAATGCTGCTGATGGAGCTGTTTAAACTTTCAGTACACAGCAGGCTTTGGAAGAACTTTGGCTGCAGGTCTTGTATAATCTTGTTTGAACTTCGTATGAACTTATATAAAGCCCTTGTTATCCTCTGTGTTTAATTCATCAGGGGGTGCTAAGCTTGATAAATTTGTTACAATGGTTCGTACTCATGCACAAAAAGCTCAGGCTTTTGCTAATTCAGCATTAAAGGGACAGGCAAAGAAATTGATTATAGATTACTGTGTCCCAGCTGGAGATCTTCAGCAATTAAGCCCCAACTGCTCCATACGATGGCAGAGCGGTATTTGGGCTTTGGTTTCTCCTAATAACTTTGCTACCATGGGTGAAACCATCTCTCTCAACAAGTTCTGGGCTCTAGGCTGTCCCAATAATCCTGTTAACCTGGGTGAAGGTTGCGAAATAATTTTATTGAACAACGTGAGTTGGGATTCTGAGGAGGATCTACAGGAAATAGGCAATTGGTCACCAGATCCAGATTTTCTGGAAAAGAACTTTGCAAGAAAATGCAAACTTTACTCCACCCAGCTATATCAAAAACCCACAAAAGACCCAGGCGAGCTAAGTTGTTAAGAGGTAGAGAATGTATTCAAATATTTAAGAGACCAGTGTTTCCCTTCTGCTCAAACTAATCAAAACATTTTCAACAATTTATCTTCCATTAAACAAGAATTTTCTGGTCTGAACGCTATACTTCAATCAATAGCTGCCCTGATAGAATTAGGAATAATAAGAGCAGCTCCGCCCTTTCAGACGGCACCCCAGCTGATCTTCAAGCTGCTGATTCTGAGTTTCAGGGCACTAGAAGAGCTTCCACCGATTCCCCCATTTTTAAAGATCAACCTTTCCTTGGCATTTGGAAGAGATAATGCTGGACTGGGTTACAAATGCAGAGACTATTAACAGCCAACTCAGCTAGAGAAGATGTTCTTGGAAATATCACTGAGGACTGTGATTCGACTCTGTCAAACCCAAATCTAATTCTTTTGGATGAATGGTATTAGGACCTCCAGGGAGAATCCAGCCAACAATCCACATCAGAACCATCACTGTGTGAAAGAAGTATGCAGTGAACTAAGATTAAGAAACAATATTAGGGACAGCAAATATCTGGTGTTTGTTTGACTTTACAGGAGGACTTGTCTCCTACTAAGATGGTGTGTAGTATAACCATTTTTAATTGGCCTCTTAGAAAGCCAGATAGTGTTTGGGTGTTTAACCTAGAGGTGTTGCAGTACATACTGGATAACTTGGTCAATGGTTGGGATTCCACAATGAGCATAAAATGCTTTTGCGTATACCCGAAAAGATATAAGATGAAGAGAGGCAGAGTGAACTTGACATTTACTAATAATTGACAAACTTCATTTTTGGAATCTCCTATACAAATTTAAAGATAGAGAAATTTCATTCAAATGGGGCACATGTTCTACCCATGATAATTTTAGATATAAATTTCACACTAAGAATTCCCGTATTCAAAGTACATCAAGGTTATAGAACATAGACGTCTCCTAAAGTACAGGAAATGTATAAAATAGATTAGATAAGAAATCAAGTAAGAGTCTCTGGCAATGAGGAACAAATGATTTTCACAAATTCCCTTTCCAGAAAACCTAGATATATCCTTGCCTAGAAAACTTTAAAAAATGACTCTCTGCAATTGGACTATAAGAGGTGGAGCAGGATGATTTTTAGAGGAAAAGGCTGTTTCATTAGAATTAAGCCACCTAGTTCAAATAAATATAGAATGGGATGAAGTGGAAATACTCGGAATAGCCCCAGGAGAAAGGAACAAGGGTAGAGTGGATCTGGGATTCCACTTGGGCAATGTGCATGCTCATGTGTATAGATGCTGCCTTGAATGTGGCTTGTACCCTAGTCAAGATGGTCCTCCAAAGAGTAAATCTCAACAGCATCATTATCTCCTGGATAATTCTGTAATTTTTTTACAGAAAATGTTCCCCCATTTATAACATCTCCTAATAATGTTATATTGAAGCACCTTCAGATTCTTGTCCCCAAACTTAATCCCCAGGTTATTCAACAAAGAGAATTAACAAATAAAATCTCTTACCCTGGAAGCAAATATTTAAATACTTATAACTCTAAATGTCCAGCCAGGAAGATGGATCTTTGGTTAGGTGGGGCTGGAGCCTTAGCGCCACAATTTGAAAACAGAAATGTGTGGACCCAAGGTAAAAAATTCACTCCCCTGGTAGCCTGTCCAGAGGATGACTCCCGGTAGATAGGGACCAACCTGTGTCCACAAGATTTCTGTTTTGGAATATTGCAGGCTAGAAGAATAAATAGGTTGAAGTTACATTGTATCTTCAGATTTTTGATATAATTTGCTTTCAGGAGACTTGGGGCTCATCCAGACGACTGCAAAATGAGTGACACGCCCGCTATGTGTGTTCATTATTTTTTGGTCGTCCAAATGACATCTTGCGCCGTTACGCATTTTCGCGGGTTAAATCTGCTCCTTGCAATACTGGCAAAAATGCAATTTGCTGTTTAAAATCAGGAATCATCCGCTGTGCCTTCAGGAGTTAGGATGCAATACCACGGACTTTACAGCTGATGGGCGGTTCTTGAGCATTTCCCCTTGCCCCTTCTCCTCATTCCAGCCAATCACGTATCTGCACTTTTGCGCATGTGCAAGAATAAGCCCGGGAAAATTGAACCAATTATCGCAATGGTGGGGTGTTGGGGGGGTCTACAACTACTGCGCAGATGCATTTTTTTTTTGCCAGCCTGCAAACTGGGCGGCCGCTCTGGGTGAGATCTGCAATGCACAGCAAGCGAGAAAGGGGGGGTCAGTTTCAGCCTGCCTCCGGAAAGCTTTGTCAATTTCATTCTACTTGCTGGGGGTTTTGCTTCAAATCAGAAAAGCATACATTTGTTTAAGTGTAATATCGCAAATACAAACAAGAAAAGGGCTGCTGGTCGGTTTCACGCCTGCTCCGGAAAGCTTTGTCAATGTCATTCTCCGTGGGAAGGAAAGGGAGAAGGAGTGGGGGTGACACGTTTCTTGCTTTTTTGGAGAAATAAGTGCAATTGCCAGCGTGTGTATCTCCTTAAATATCAATAAAGGCAGAAAAGCATACATTCATTTAAGCATAATATCGCAAATACAAACAAGGCAGGCGTGAAACCAACTTTCCGAGGTGAGAACTCCTTTACAGCCATATTGTGCTTCGTTGCAAAGGGGGAGAGGAGCATACATAATTTTTTTGCTGACCAATTGGTTGATAGGGGGAGGTTTTAGAGGCGGAGCTTGGAAAAAGCGAAAAGAATGTAGGGGTCTTACCGCTGCGTGTGCGGGTGCAAAAAAGCGTTTTTTTTAATTGGGAAAGAGCGAACTAAAAGGCAAAGTGAGGACTATCAGATGACAAACCAAATATGGAAACCGTGGATTATCCTGCTCCGTTTGGATAAGCCCTCAGCTACAGGAAGAAAGTTCCTTAAGCATCCAAAGATTTAAGATTTGGGAACAGCCAGCAAAAAAACTCTCTTTAACAGGTCAAGGGAGTGTGTGGTTAGCTATTGCAATTTCAACCACCCTAGATTTAGAGGGGATTGAGGTCAAGGGGCCAGTTTCTAACTATTTTCAGGTTCTAGTGATACAAGGATATAATTCAGGTCACCTGTTATGTGTTAACATCTACATACCTCCCAGACCTATTAGCTCTCATGATGAGATATGGACAATGCTGGGAGACCTGCTAGATAGACTGCTAACAGATTATTCTAATTACCATCTATTAATCTGTGGAGACTTTGATGCTAGGATGGGTGCAGATTACTCTTTAGTAGAAAGAGCACTTCATTTAGATTTAGGAATAATAATATATATACCTTGTGCTTCGTGTGATAAGACTATTAATAGAAATGGCCAAGGCCTCTTTGCAATCATTTTCAAACACCAATTTATCTGTCTAAATGGGACCTACCTAGACATATTGAACAGAAAAGAGAGCTAGTGTAGTCGATTACATTCTTGGATTTCCCTCATTGATCCCCTTTGTTCAGTCCATGGAAATTGAGGATAGAGTGATCATTTCCCTCTCAAACTAACACTGGATCTGCAGGGGAGATCTCATGTTTTAACAGATCACTATAATTGGTAACTTACAGGGTGAGAAACTGATTAAATGGTCTCTCCAAATGGATACTAATATTAGGGAGGTACTGGAAAGTGCTGAATTACAAGAACTCTATCAGTCTGGCACAGAAGGATCTCAGAATATTTGTGAAATATTCCAGGACATTATCACTGTACTTAGACCTTACTTGACCAGCACCTCCTTATTTAAGCCTTCCCCGGCAATATGGTCATGGTTTAACAGGGAATGGAAATATAAGAAAAAGGAACGAAACAGATTTGCAAGGTTGATGACACTCTCATTTAGATGAAGCTATCATACTTCTCCAAAAACACCAAAGTGATTATAAAAATTTGCTCAGGAGAAGGAAAAAAGAGCATTTTATGAAAATAATTGGAAATCCTTAGCTCTTGTCCTTATTGAAGGGGATGAAACAAAGTTTTGGAAGTTGATACAGGGTGACTCCTTTTATGGTATGTTTAAAGATGTGTCTCACATCACACCCGAAAAATGATTTCCCCATTTTAGCACCATCTTCAATAGCACTGGAAAACCACAGCCTCCAGGGACAAGCCCACCTCACAACCTTCCTGATTGGCCCCCTGTCTTCCCTTTTGAAGTTATAGAATTAATTACAGCCTTGTGACCTGGAAAAGCACCTGGGGAAAACATGATCCCCCAGAGGTTTTTATTGTAGATGCCAACTTTCTTCTGGTCTGTGACCATAATAAATCATTCATTCATTCATTCAACTGGTGGGCACCAATTTTAGTGAAATTGTTTACATATGTTAACTATACTGGCAAACTTCTTTTAGGTTGGTGGACCAGCATTGTGCCAATTTTTAAGAAAGGTGGTCCTTTGGACCCTAATAACTATAGACCCATCAGCCTTTTAAATGTGGCATCCAAACTTTATACAATGTATCCTTTTCTTAAACTCCAGAAATGGAATAATGACCACTCCTTTATTTATAACCAGCAAGCGGGCTTCATGAAGGACAGGAGTACAATCAATCAGACATATATACTCCATCATTTAATTAGAAAATATATCAAGAGCCCAAACAAATTTATTTTTCCTGCTTTTATTGATTTTTCATCAGCTTTTGGATTTGATAGACAGGAAGTGATTATGGCAAAAACTGACCATGACTACCATTGACAAAAGGCTACTTTAGCGTATCCAATTACTACACTAGGATAATGCAGGTAAAGGTTGGTCTCCAAGGTGTTTTAACACAACCAATCTCTATCAACCGAGGGGTAAAACAAGGCTGTATTTTGGCCCCTTTCTGTTCAACCTGTATATTAACGATTTAATTCCTGGCATGGCCTCCCTGTCTTTCTTTCCTCTTTCAATTAATAATTGGAAAGTATCAGTGTTGCTTTATGCTGATGATTTGGTCTTGGTTTCCATAAGTAAAATAGGACTCCAAAACATGTTAGGTAAATTTGGTCGGCTTTGTAAAGAGGAACACTTGAAGGTCAACTATTCCAAATCCAAAATTATGGTTTTTGGGGAAAAGGCTCCAGTGCATAGATGGTCCCTTGACGGGCATAACATTGAACAGGTTCAATCATTTAAATCTTTAGGACTTCAATTTAATAAGTATTTATCGTGGAAGCACCATTTAGCTGCAGTTAGATTAGCATGTTCTAGGTCTATTAGACAGTTTAGAATGTTTTTCTTTGTATCTGGGTGCACTTTCAGGCCACAACCCCCCTGTATCTTTGTGACTATAAAGAATACAGCCCTGGGTTGCTCTGGATACTTGATGATGTTACACTATCTCTTCACCGCTGCCACCATTGATACTGTTTCCCCACCTTGGTATAAGCCCTGCCCACCCTTCTGGTCTGTGTAACCCAGCCAAGGATCAGGCGTTCTGGTAAACCAAGAAATATTTGTTTATATATACAGGGAATAACAAGATTACTTAAAGGTATTGTTTAACAAGAGTATGGTTTCATCAGATGCGTTACTCTTTATGTTTTTAGCCATCAATAACCTGCCTCACTACACATCTAATTCAAACCAACCCCAACCCACTAATCATCAACCAACCGCCTCAATCAAGCCCCCTTCTCTCAACTGTCATCCTCTAATTTATACCTTCAGACACTCAAACGCTCAGCCAATCATAATACAACATTCTCCAGCATTCCAGCCCATGTACTCCCCCCTCTCACTCTACTTACCATATATACTCTAATAAACCCGCACTTACCATATTTACAGCATTACAGCAGGCCTCCTGTTATAGCATTTCGCCAACCTCCTAATTTGCGTAGACTGTTAGTGAGAGCTGTGCTTAAGCCACCTATCACCAATCCAGGGTCTCATCCTTGTCACTCCAAACGCTGTATCACCTGTGTGTACTTCAGGGAGACAGCCACTTTTACAAGCACTAGGATAGGCAGGACATATTACATCATAGAACATCATCTGCAGGTCCTGCAATATAATTTACATCATTGAATGCAAAAGACTAGGATGTCATATCCAATACGTAGGAAAAACCACAACTGACCTTCAGGAACCACAAGTTGGCAATCTTAACAAAAAAAAGTGGAGCAACCAGTTGCAAAGCATTTTAACATTGAGGGTCACAGCCTGTTGGACTTTTCCATAACAGCGATAGAGATGCCTGCAGATCCAGCCACATTGACCAAAAGGGAGAACTGTTGGATATACTCTCTGGACACATTGGCACCACATGGCCTGAACCTGGAGGACAGTACCACCACTACTTAGCTTCTGCAAATGAAGCCCCTCTGAGCATTCCATCCTCAAATCTCCATAACTACCACCTTGGTAACAGCATTTGTATGTTAGCAGCTGATGAAGGCAGAAGCTGAAACGTTTTGTTAATATAATAAAAACCTCTGTTTTGTTAATCACAATTACGTTTATATATATATATATATCTTGTCTTGTAACGATTGTGGGAAGCTTGGAGGGAGTTTGTATTCTTAACCTTCGCATTTTTGAAAACACTTCCATCTCTAATATTAACTATGTTTACCTGGTAGTAAATTCACTTGGGAATTAATTCCGTGTAATATCATTCATCTATGCTATTCTAGGGCACTCCCAGGCAGTTCAAGTTGGTGATTTGTTCTTCCAGTGGCCAAATGGCATTAGATTACATGGATATTCAGACTCAAGGAAGTTACATAGATTAGGCTCTCTCTTCTCTGTTGCCAGCTTGCACAGGTCCAAAAAGGCCTAATTAACAGTTTTTCGGTTGCCTACTCCTGATAAATAAGGTTTCCAAGTTCCAAACCTGATAGATAACATGTTTGAGGGATTTTCAGACAGTAGTTCTTCAGAGCCCTGCAATATGTGTCACTTTGCACAATCAAACTTAAGAAACTAACTTCACAGTTTAAAAGGGGGCTGGCTGGCTGCTTTTTGTCTCAAGCCCTTCATTGACCCTTAGCTGCATGCCAATGGTGGATTTGCCCAAAGGTAGATGCCACTCCAGCAGTGTTGTATGCACACTCTTGCATCATTACATAAAGGACACATAAACTTTCTCTGTGCACCTTGGCACTGTGTCTATTTTTTTTTTTTTTGCTACCACTACCAAAATCAGTGGAGTGTTGTGGGGCCAGAATAATTTGCTAAGGAGATCCAGATCAGGCCCCTGAACTGAGGGTTAGCCACCTCTGGTTTATAACATAGTGTCCAGTAGCCAAATCCATCCATCAGAAAACACTTTATTCTTGTCTCATCAAATAAGATAATTGTTACCTGTAGCAATAAATTCCTGTTCCTGTCACCAACATCATATAGTTATGAAATCATTCTTTCAAATTTAATATCATAGAATAGTAGAGTTGGAAGGGGCCTATAAGACCATCAAGTCCAACCCACTGCTCAGTGCAGGAATCCAAATCAAAGCATTCCCGACAGATGGCTGTCCAGTTGCCTCTTGAATGCCTCCAGTGTCGGAGAACCCACTACCTCTTTAGGTGATTGATTCCATTATTGTATGGCTCTAACAGTTAGGAAGTTTTTCCTGATGTCCAGTGAAAATCTGGCTTCCTGCAACTTGAGACAATTATTCTGTCTCCTGCACTCTGGGATGATCAAGAAGAGATCCCGGCCCTCCTCTATATAACAACCTTCCATTTACTTGAAGAGTGCTATCATATCTTCTCCCCTCAGTCTTCTCTTCTCCAGGCTAAATATGCCCAGTTCTTTCAGTCTTTCCTCATAGGGCTTTGTTTCCAGTCCCCTGATCATCCTTGTTGCCCTCCTCTGAACCTGTTCCAGTTTGTCTGCATCCTTCTTGAAGTGCAGAGACCAGAACTGGATGCAGCATTCAAGATGAGGCCTAACCAGTGCTGAATAGAGGGCAACTAATACTTCATGCCATTTGGAAACTATACTTCTGGTAATGCAGCCTAATATAGCATTTGCCTTGTTTGCAGCCACATCACACTGTTGGCTCATATTCAGCTTGTGATCAACAACAATTGCAAGATCCTTCTCACATGTCGTATTCCTGAGCCAAGTATCCCCCATCTTATAACTGTGCATTTGGTTTCTTTTTCCTGAGTGTAGAACTTTGCATTTATCCCTGTTGAATTGCATTCTGTTGTTTTCAGCTCAATGCTCCAGCCTATCAAGGTCCCTTTGGATTTTGTTTCTAACTTCAATGGTATTAGCTATGCCCCCCCAATTTTGAATCATCTGCAAATTTGATAATCATGCTCTGTACCTCCTGATTCAAGTCGTTAATAAAAATGTTGAAGAGCACTGGCCCAGGACCGAGCCCTGTGTTACCCCACTTGTTACTTTTGCCCAGTTTGAGAAGGAACCATTGATAAGCACTCTTTGAGTACAATTCTGGACCCAACTGTGGATCCACCTGATAGTTGTTCCATTCAGCCCACATTTAGCTAGCTTGCTAATCAGAATATCATGGGGCACTTTGTCAAAAGCTTTGCTGAAGTCGAGATATATTATGTCCACAGCATTCCCACAGTCTACAAGGGAGGTTACCCGATGAAAAAATGAGATGAGATTAGTTTGGTAGGATTTGTTCTTCATAAATCCCTGTTGGCTCCTAGTAATCACTGCATTGTTTTCAAGGTGCTTACAGATTGACTGCTTTATAATCTGCTCCAGAGTTTTTCCAGGGATTGATTTTAGGTTGACTGGTCTGTAGTTCCCCAGTTCCTCCTCCTAGCCCCTTTTGAAGATAGGGACAACATTAGCTCTCCTCCAGTCATGCGGCACTTCACCAGTTCTTCATGATTTCACAAAGATAATAGACGGGTTTTTAGAGTTCTTCAGCCAGTTCCTTCAATACTCTAGGATGCAATTTATCAGGCCCTGCTGATTTGAACTTGTTCAAAGTGATTAGGTATTCCTTGACCATTTTTCTATCAATCTCAAACTCCAATCCTGTCCCTTCTACTTCATGTTTCCCGGAAGAGTCACAGAACCTTTTTTGGGAGAAGACTGAGCCACAGTAGGAATTGAGCACTTTTGCCTTTTCTTTGTCATCTGTTATCACTTTGCCATCCTCATTGAGTAGCTATGTCACTGTTTTTTTTCTGTCTTTTACTATGGACATACCTGAAGAAAGCGTTTTTGTTGCTTTTAGCATCCCTCGCTAACTTCAGCTCATCCTCAGCTTTAGCCTTCCTGACACCACCCTGGCAATTCCGTGATACCTGCCTGTACTCTTCCTTTGTGGCCTGGCCTTCTTTCCACTTCCTGTATGTGTCCTTTTTTTGTTTTCAGGTCAACTCTAAGCTTTTTATGAAGCCACATTGACTTCTTCTGCTGTTTTCCCCCTTTTTTCCTTGTTGGAATTGCTTGCCATTGCGCTTTTAGAATTTCATTTTTTAGAAACTCACACCCATCTTGCACTCCTTTTCTCATTAGGGTGGCTTGCCATGGAACCATACTTACAATTGTTCTGAGTTTATTAAAATCAGCTTTCCTGAAGTCCTGGGTACACATATGGCTACTCTCAGCTTTTCCTTCTGTTAAAATCAAGAATTCCAATATGGTGTGGTCACTTTCCCCCAGAGTTCCCGTAACTGCCACTTCATCCACCCAATCATCTCTATTGGTTGGAATCACATCCAGGATAGCTGATCCTCTGGTTGCTTCCACTTTCTGTAGGAGAAAATTATCTCCAACACCGATCAGAAATTTCTTGGAGGGGCCGTGTTTGATAGAATTTGTCTCCCAACAGATAACGGGATAATTGAAGTCCCCCATTACTACTACATCATGCCTCCTCAAAACATTGGCAATTTGCTTTTCAAAAGTTACATTCTCATCTTCTCCTTGTTTGGGTGGTCGGTAGTATACCCGAAGCACCACATTCCTTTTATTACTTGCTCCTTTAATGTTAATCCAGATACTCTCGGTGGAGCTACCAAGATCATCTTCCGGTATTTCTGTGCAGGGATATATACTTTTAACATATAACGCAACTCCACCTTCCTTCAATTGCTGTATTCCAGTCATGGGAGTTATCCCACCAAGTTTCAGTTATACCTATCAAGTCGTAATTGCCCTCCTGTATTAAGAGTTCAAGTTCGTCCTGCTCTGCACAATAGTATACAGACATCAAAGACCATGTGATTTATGGCTTGGCTTCCTTACTACATTCTTCTGAGGACTGTTACTGGGTCCTATCAGAGCCGATCTCTCTGTTGCCGTTACTGTGCACAAGCCTTGATCAGTCGTTACCACCAAGTTTACGTCTCCCTCCCACTTAGGATTCAGTTTAAAGCCCTCCTGATAACCTTCTCCATGCTGTGGCCAAACACATTCTTCCCAGTCCTTGTGAGATGCAACCCATCATTTGCCAGCAATCCATCTTCCAGGAAGCATAGTCCGTGGTCCCGGAATCCAAATCTCTCATGTCTGCACCACTTTCGTAGCCATTCATTCACACAGAGTATTTTTCTTTCCCTTTCAACTCCTAAGTACTGGAAGGATGGTTTAAAAAACTATCTGGGCCCTAAAGTCCTTGAGTTTCCTTCCCAGAGCTTCAAAGTCTGATGTGATTTCTTCATAGCTCCGTTTGGCAGTGTCATTTGTTCCCGCATGGATGAGGAGAAAGGGATACCTGTCGGTGGGCTTGATGAGTGATGGCAACCTTTCCGTCACATCTCTAATCCGTCCTCCTGGTAGACAGCATACCTGGCGAGTCCATGGATTTTCTCAGCATACTTGGATTTCGATCCCACGAGGTAGGGAGTCTCCCACTACTAGTACTCTTCTCTTCTTGTTGTGGGGCATGGTTTCATTGTCCCTGCTTGATTGAGCTTCAGTCTCTTGCTCATTGTCGCACGGGGTCTCCTGTAATTCTTCCACCACAGGCTGTCCTCGACTCTCATCCTTGAGTGGTTGAAAGTGGTTCCATACTCCCACCACTAGGGTGTCTTCTAGCTCTTCTGCTCCTGTCACCCTTTCCCACGGAGTATCCTCTATTTAGTTGTTCCTCTCCAAAGCAGTCTCCTCTTCTGCTACCACATGCTGTTGCTCTTCCACCTCCACTTCTCTTTGCTGCTGTTGTTCCAGCGTTCTGTCTAAGAACTCTTCATCTTCTCTTATAGTCCTCAGTGTGGCCACCCCCTGTTCCAGGCCTCTCACCTTTTCTTCCAACAGTGCCATGAGCTTACACTTGTTGCACATGCATGCCATGTTGTTCTCAGGCAAGAAACAAACATGGCACACACCTTGCAGGTCACAACCACTGGAGTATCCTTCCCGTTCATACTCTTTTCTACCTTTTGTTTCTTTTTAACTACTTGTTTTGGAGTGGCCTGTGCTTTGTCCTGTCCTACTACAGGGTAAACTTGAGAGCCCCACTGGTATGTGGTCTGCTGTATAAGGAGAATTAGTAATTTTATGGGTTTTTTCTTTTTAGGGACCTCCCCCTTGACTTCCCCTGTCAAACTCCTTTGTCAAACTCCTGATTACTCTCTCTGTTCGCTCGGTCTCTGAAAGCTGGCTTGCTTATATGTCCTCACCTGTAGACCAACTGAGACAGCTCCCTCTGCTCTGTTAGGAGTCGGGAAACAGAATGGTAGTCCCAGCACACACAGCTGCTGCTTATTGCCCTCAGCAGTTCTCAGGCCACACCCTTAAGCCAATAGCTAACAAGCCACACTCCTTCCAATCAAGCTGCTATGGAGCCCTTCAGAGCACATGGCTTAGAACACAAGGCTTCAGAGCCTTCTTGGCCTTTTTCCTTTCCTCGCTACAGCTCCTTTGTCAAACTCCTGTTTGCTCTCCCTGTTGGCTTGCTCTATTTGCTCACTCTCTGAAAGCTGGCTTGCTTATATGTCCTCACTTGTAGACCAACTGAGATAGCTCCCTCAGCTCGTGCTCTGCTCTGTGAGGAGTCAGGAAACAGAATGATTAATAATAAACATCAGAGTGGGGCAGGGGGACTTTCTAGGAAGCAGTGGGGCAGGGATGTGCAGGGGTACTCTTAGGAGCACTAGATTGGTTATCTTGGTACAGCCATGCAGCCTCAACCTCATTAGCACCCTGCCCAGCTCTGCACTATCCAAGCAAGCAGCAGCAATGCCTTTGTCAGGAGTGTGGTTTCACGCTCCCATCCCTCTACGCTGGCTGCTTGAGATAAAAAATGAAAATATCTATATAATAGTAAGTAATAATTCAAGGCTTCAGAGAAATGAAACAATATTATAGATACAGACTTGAGACCTGCTGTTTGCAGTTTGCCCCAGCTTTACAAAGATAACCACAACCATAGACAAGAGCGACTATCACCTCATATGTATTTTTTCCTTCTGAAGAGAACATAAGCAGAGCTTGATTACATGGAACCTCATTGAAGTCAACATGACTTTTCTGTAAATATGCATAGAATCTGTCAGTAGCCATGTATCTCACACACACCACCACCCATTTCTGGCTGATGCATATGCTGTGCTTTCTGGGCCCTACCATAATAAGCACAATACAATATAAAGAAACATAAGTTAAAATTAAACCCATTTTTCTCTCTTTCCAAATATGCAAGCAAGCTAGCCTTTCACCTCCATATGAGTTCTGATATGGATGTAAAATGTGTGTGTTTCTAACAATTGCAGTATCCATTATATCCTATAAAAAGTATGCAGCAGGGAGAGTATGCAGCAGGGAGAGGGAGAGGTAATTTATACCACACTTTATATGAGCAAAGATACTGCTAAAGTGAACAATTCAAGATATTAGAGTAAATATGATACTTAAATGAGTGAAGCAGTATCTTCTCTCCTACTGTGAATCGTATAATTCTGGAAATGAAAGTGTCTATTCTCTATACCTAGAAAGATTAATATTTTTATGCAGCTATAGTACCAGAAAACAAACTCTTATCTTGCAAAATAATTTTCTATTATTTGTAATATTGTTCCAGCAACTGCCATTAAAAGAGAGTTAAACTAATTTCAAAAGGCATCATATTGTCTTTTGCTCACTAAGAAATATATGCATTCTCCTGTGCTTGAAAAAGCTGATCTCAGGTGAGTAGCTAGCTTCACCTAGCGGTTGAAGGCAGAAGAGTGCTAAAGAGTTTTGGGGTTTTTTTACAAGGACTTCCTGCTCTGCGCAGTTCCTTATTTCAATTTCTCTTCTGCCTTCCACCAAAAACGGTTGATCTGCTTCTCTCTGCATTCAGGCCTGTATCGTTTGGTGTTTTTTCCTATTGTGTGTCTGTACCGTTTCCTTCCGTTACTGTTTTCCTACATGTGTCTTGTTTAAAACAAAAAAATAAAAGGGGGGTTGTTATTTTACATTTCTCCCCCCCCCCAAGATTTTGCAGTGGTGCTGCAAAAGCAGCCACCCCACCACTTTGGCTGTGAGACCACTGTCTTCTTCGTTGGACTTTCCCTCCCCCCAGCCTCATTTCTCAGGTGCACCTGTGCCTGCCTACCAGCAATCACACTACCAACTTCCTCCTTTCACAGCATGAGTGGGGACACCTCTTGCAACGTGCTCCCCAGGATGCCGAGTGCCTGCCACCCCTTCCTCCATCCTCTCACCTGCAGAAGGCCTCAGTGGGACACTCCAGCCATGGGGAAAGCATATCCCCCCCGCAGCTCATCAGCACCTGGCCTGGCTATTATCACAGCCCTTAGCCCCCATAAGGCCCTCAGCATGGTTTGCGCCCATGGGGAAGGCAACATGCAAATTGGACCACCCATCAAAGAAACTTAAGTCACTTCACCCTCACACTACAATGGAAGTCGTGCCTCCGCCATTGTTCAACCAGTCCCTAGGCCTTTAGGTTCTGTTGAATCCCAGGTGGAGGTAGCCATAGCCTGCCCCTCTTCCAGCAGGCACGAGGTGGCTGAGGCGTGTACTGTCGTGGGCAGGGTGGCCCCACAATGACTTGCATTTAAGAAGAGTAGAGGAACCAGTCATGACAGGTAATGGTCTGGTGATGCACAGGGGGCTGCACCAAAGGAGGCTCATAGCAACATGTGCAGGTCACAGAGGGACCTGGAATTCCTATCTGAGGAGGAAGGCACCCAATTCCAGCCCACCCTGGAGGTGATTTTTTCTACATCGTCTTCTCCTGAGGAGTTTGAAGGCTTCCTCGAGACAGCTATGTCTCACCAAGTGTTACAGGAGAAGAGGGGTGAAGCATCCTTTGTTTCACCCTCTTCACGTCAGGAACTCCAAGTTCAGAGGATGGTGCACAACCCACACTGTTCTCATGCTCAGCCTCTACAGTTTCAGTTATCACCGCACATGCTACAACAATTAAAGGAACAGCTGAGAGATTCTCTCCTAATGGATTTAGCCAGAGATCTTTCCACATCAGCAGCTGAGGCTCAACACCCCACACAGGACACACCAGCCACAGCACCCACTCCACCACCTTCAAGAGTGCAAGCGGCGCAGGGCCTCACTCCACTCCACTCTTCTTCAAATGTGCCTCAACCACTGGGCAGTGCATCACCAGACCCTTATGCTGCCTCACAGGGCAGGCATCCTCAACTTCAGGAGGAGACAACGGTGGACCCAGACAATAAGCTGATTGTCCTCGATGAGGAAAAATGGAGTGGAGATTCGGAGTCAGAGGAAGTAGTGACCAATAGGATTTTCCAAGAAGGTCATTTCCTTCCACTCCTGTGCAAGGCAATAGAAGATCTGAACCTAAATTCTCCAGAAGATCCTCCAGCTCCCTCAGCATCTAGAATTTCGGCTGTGTGTCCAGACCCGAAACCCAAGTCAAGGGTGCTAAAACTTCCATCACTGTTGCCTAAAGTGATCAAGTCCAAATTTGATGCCCCACTGCAGTTCAAGAAATCAATTGCAACTGCCAACAAATATTATACGTTGGAACAATACATCATGCGCCAACTCAAGGTTTCTATGGTTGATGCCCCCATAGTCAATTTACTAAATCCGTCCTTGAACCTGAAAGACTCGGATGCCCACCTCAAGGATCCATCAGAGCGCAAGTTGGATCTAGGCCTTAGGAGGATTCATGAGGTCAGTGCACTCTCCATCAGACCAGCAGCAGCCTCCTCGGTTTTCACAAGAGCATCCCTGCTGTGGCTAGAGGACCTATTGGATGGCCCGCACCAGGATTCAGCTTGAATCCGGAAGTCTCTTCTAAAACTCTCGAGAGCAGTGACCTTTATGGCAGATGCATCCATGGACGCCATGCAGTTTTCATCAAGGTCATTAGCAGCAAGTGTTTTCACTTGAAGGACTCTATGGTTACGCCATTGCAGCCCTCTCTCATCTGAGTCCTATGTGGGTGGCAAACTATTTGGTGAAGGAAAAGAAGAAAGCTATGCCTTCTGCCAAAAAATTAGATGACAAAAGAGTCTTCCGTAGACCTTTCCATCCTTATTTGCCCTCCCAGTCCTTTTGAGGCTCCAGGGCATTCGGAAGAGCAAAGGAGTCCCGCACCAGCCGTCTCTTCTGGAATAGGCAACATACCCAGTCTAAAAGCCAACAACCTTTCACTAATAGATTGGGTTTTGGATCCCAGTCTTGGGGGAATAAGCATCAATTCTGATGCCAGGGTCCCTCAGGTGGGAGGACGCCTTCAACACTTTTCCCATCGCTGGAGGGACACATCTTCAGACCACTGGGTACTGCACACCCTCAGATATGGACTGAGGCTAGAATTCACCTCCCTCCCTCCAACCAAGTTTATCCCCTCCCCCCTCTCAATGTTTCTGGACAAGTGGGAAAGGACTCTTCAAGTGATTGCCCACTTTCTGCAGATTGCGGCGATAGAGCTCATTCCAACAGGTGAGAAGTTTTCAGCAATCTACTCAGTATTCTTCACCGTCATGGGGAAAAAAAGGAACTTTCAGGGTGGTACTCAATTTGAAGAACTTAAATCAGTTCATCAAATTCCGCAGGTTCCGCATGGAAATTTTACTATCCATCAAGGAGGCATTGAGAAAGCGAGACTTCCTCTCATCTATTGATCTGAAGGAGGCCTGTCTGCATGTCCCTGTTTTTTCACCTCACAGAGGTTACCTCTGGTTTCTGATGGGGAAGGATCACTTTCAGTACAGGGCTATGCCCTTTGGTCTGGCGTCTGCCCCCAGAGTATTCACGAAGATCGTGGTTGCTCTGGTGGCACACCTCAGGACGCAGTGCATCCATGTCTTTTCTTACCTGGATGACTTCCTGCTCTGGTCTCTGTCCCTCCACAAGGCTTGGGAAGATCTGCACATCACCCTAGCATGCCTCAAGGATCACAGCTTCCTTGTCAACCAAACCAAGAGCCAGTTTTGTCCAGCCCACCACATAATACATTTGGGGGCCACCATGGACTCACAGCAGCGATTCATAACATTAGCTCAAGACAGAGTAGACAAGATAATTACATCTGTCACACAGTTCCTATCTTTGCCTTCAGTGGATCTTATGCATCTGACAGGTATCTTGGGGTTGATGGTCTCAACCTATTAAACTACACCATGGACACATCACCACTCTCGACCACTCCAGTGGGTGCTACTGCCTTTTCAAAGCGGCATTGCAGCCAGGCATCACTGGAAGGTAGCATGTTCACCAGTGGTCCATCCTTCCCTGCTATGGTGGATGCCCAAGCCTAATCTACTAAGGGGAGTGCTGTTCCAGGACCCTCCACGGACCTGATCACCTCAGATGCCAGCCTAACAGGCTGGGGAGCCATTTCCGATGGCCAGATGATACAAGGGACTTAGTCACCACAGGAGTCAGTACTTCCAATCAATCTTCTGGAGCTTCATGCCATTCGGCTAGCGTTGAGGCACTTCGCAGGGATCAAACGGTTGGGGCGGTGCCAGTCAGTACAGACAATGTATCAGCCAAATCACATTTGAATTGTCAGGGAGGCACACACTCCCCACAACAGTAGAAGAAGGCTGCTCTGCTGTTCCAGTGGGCAGAAACACATGTGGACTCAATCCTCGTGGAATACCTCAAGGGGGAGGACAACTGCCAAGCAGATTGGCTCAGCAGACAGAAGGTGCATCAGGGAGAATGGAAACTTAACCCATCGGCCTTTCAGGAAATAGTGAGACTCTTTGGCAGAGTTGAGGTGGACCTATTTGCCACACACTTCAACAGTCAGGTGAAAACATTTTTCTCCAGATATGTGACACCATAGGCAGAAGGCATAGATGCTCTGACATCCCAGTGGCCCCAAGGACAACTCTACACCTTCCCACTTCTTCTGATCATTCCCAGGGTACTTCAAAAGATCCAAGCTGAAAGGGCAAGAGTTCTACTGATAGCTCCTTGGTGGCCAAGGAGAGCCTGGTTCCCGGAACTCGTCGATCTATCGATCAATCCTCTGTGGCAAATTCCCCTCAGGAAAGACCTATTGTCGCAGGGACAGCTTCTTCACCCAGACCCGAGATGGCTGGCGCTTCATGTCTGAAGATTGAGTGGCAACGCCTCTTAAAATGAGGCATTCCAGTTCAAGTGGTGGAAACTATGATAGTGTCAAGATGCCCTTCCACAGTTAGAATATATGAGACTACATGGAAGGCCTTCCCAACATGGTCACAAAAGAAGGGTTTAATTCCAAGGAAAGCAGGTATAAATGACATTCTCTGCTTCCTTGGGTCTTAGGCCAAACACTCAGACACCAGGCTTCAGCCCTTTCGGCAGTTCTGTCTACATCTCCGGAGAAACCGCTAGGATTTCATCCGTTACTCAGGCGTTTTCTACGTGGGGCAACAGCATCGGCACCTCCTACTTGGGGTCTACACAAGGTGTTAACAGCCCTACAAAAGCCCCCTTTTGAACCCCTATATCAAATTTCCCTAAGTCTCCTATCTTTTAAGATCTTGTTTCTTGTGGCCATTACTTCAGCCCGGAGAGTGTCTGAGTTGAATGCTCTGTCTGTTGACAAGAATTTTTGTGTGTTTCATAAGGATAGAGTAGTCCTACGTACTGTCCCTTCTTTTCATCCTAAAGTGCTGTCTACCTTCCACTGTCAGCAAGAGCTGGTACTTCCTTCTTTTTGTCCTAATCCCATTTACCCCACAGAGAAAGTGTGGCATTCACTGGATGTGCAAAGAGCCCTGAAAGTGCATATCTCTAAAACAAAACATCTCTTTCAGACAGTTTATGTGTCTCCTTCCACCCAGTGTCTTTAGGGAAGGAAGTGTCTTCATCCACGCTCACTAGGTGGATCAAGGCATGTATCACACTGGCCTATGCCTTTCTAAAGTTAGCCCAGCTAGCCAGGATAGTGGCCCACTCAACTAGGGCGGCAGTCACATTGGCAGCATTCTCATTCTATCTGTCACAGAGATTTGTAGAGCAGGTACATGGGCCGCACCTAATACGTTTATTAAACACTATAAGATTAACACATATGCATCAGCAGAAGCAGCTTTTGGGAGGAGACTGCTACAGCACGTTCTCCCAGATCACTAGTGTAATCAGCCCAGCGATGTTCCCACCCTACATGGGTCAGCTTTGGTATGCCCCACCTGAGATCAGCTTTTCCATGCACAGGAGAAAAGACATTTGGTCTTACCGTAAAATGGTTTTCTCTGTGCATGTCAAAAGCTGATCTCAGGGCCACTCCCTAGGAGATCTGGGCTGCCATCACTGTATTTTTCATCTTAGGCCTACAGCAGAGAGTGTATGAGTGCTGTTGTCTTCTGTTTGATGTCGATGGTTCCTATTATTTCTCTTTGTTCTTTCCTCCTGTTGGCTGGCTTGTTATCAAAAACTGAAATAAAGAGCTGTGCAGAGCAGGAAGTCCTTGTAGAAAAAGAGAACTCTTTAGCACTCTTCTGCCTTCAACTGCTAGGTGGAGCTAGCTACCCACCTGAGATCAGCTTTTGACATGCACAGAGAAAACCGTTTTACTGTAAGACCAAATTCTTTTTTTGTAAATATTGATAAGAAATAAACATTTATTATAATATTGTGTCAGGTCTTTCTTAAGGTCAAGCCAGAGGTTACAAAATTTTGTATTATTCAATATTAAGAATATGGATAAAGGTTTACAGTTCAACCAGTTCCGTATTCAGTCCATCATGTAATTCAGTAGATCTCCTTCTGACCCACTGCATGTATTACATATCCCTGTGAGCAGCTAGAACAGTCTGATATGCTATAACTTTCTAACCTCCATTTTCTTTCCAGCCCCTCCCATTACTACATTTCATACATAACAAGCATTCTTCTCCATCTACCAAATAAGCTAAGAATTGGTATGTTTGTGTCCATCTCTTTGAAAAGCAGTAGTTTTACTGTTTTCAGCTCAGCTCACTTCCATTTCAGCTGGGAATAAAGTAATGATATATGAAGAATAGATCAGAGGGAGTAAGAAAGTATGGAGAGTGCTACCTGTGGAAAATAGGGAACTCTATCCAATTATTCCTGCCCACTGAGGCAAAAGGCAGTTGCTAAGGGATGCTCCCAAAATCCTCTTACCCAAATTTCTTCTTGGATTTGGAAATCACCTGTTTCCATTGTTTCCAAAGTGGAACAGAAATACATTAGAAATTTTCCATTGTTCTCTGTTTTTTATAATCATTTTATCCCAAGAACTGTACGTGTGCAGTTTGCTACAGTTTTCAGTCCCTTCCATTTATTCATAACTTACTTTTACATTACAGATGCCCATATGCACAATGATTAAACACCAAAAAAATACAAATTTGATGTGACTGTACATATAATTAGATGAAGATTCCTTTAGTAATGACTTTTTTAGCAGTATGAAAGAGTGTGTGCACATTTCTATTCTTTGCTTTGTGCATTGATTTATCAACGTTGCATGCACATAGCATCTGTATGCAGTATTTTACCACACTTGATAAGATTATATATACAATTATATCAAGATTGTGTTTTTCATTATATTCTCCCACATTGGTAATGCACAGTGAGGGAAAGATGCAAATAAACTGAATGAACTGGGGCAAACTGAATGCTGTAACTCCATAATTATTATTAATTTGGCTAGTTAAATCAGAAATCTTTCACATCTTTCAAGCAGGGAAGTAGTCCTCAGTAGAGATGGAATGATCTGTCAGTTTCAGTTCTCTCAGTTTCTCATTTTTCTTGTCTTAAATTTGGTTCTCCACATTTCTGAGCAATTTGCGATTGTTTTAGCACAGTGATAAACCAGCTGTGCCTGGATTTTTTTTTTTTTTAAAAAAACCTTGTGAAAATTCTTCAGCATTTTAGTTTGAATTTTTCCTAATAGTCACATTTTTGTGTGCCGCTTTGACTAATGTACATTTTTTCAAACAATTTATTCTAATATAATGCATTTTGTGTATCATTCTCACCAATATATTCTTTTTGTACACACTTCTCCCTAATGCATGCATTTTTGTAAGCATTGGAGAAGTGTATCACAAATTTCCAATATGTGTGAATTTCAAAGAATAGCTATGTTTCAATTTTTATATTGTTTTGGGAAGTGTGAATTTGATAAATTCAGCTTTAAATGCAAACTGAATTGAATTTCACCCCCATCCCTGGTCCTCAGCCTCATCTGCCACATTAGTCAGAAAGCCCTGCCCTCAAACTGTATGGGAGGTGATGCTGGGAGCTCTACGGGCAGAGGAAACAGCAACAGCTACCTTCCACTTTCCACCAATAGAAGTGTTCTCTGAGCAGAACTCTGCCCAAACTGTGCTCTCACTGGCTGGTGGTTCCAGCTCTTTATATTATACTGGCTGATTTTGGTTGTCATATCTCTCCAGCAAACTAGTTACAGTAGTTCCACTAATATGGTGGCGCCAGCGGGGCGATCAGCTGTAGCGTGAGGAGCTCCAGCCACCGCGTTCCAGCTAACAGCTATCAGCTATAGCGCACGAGCTCCCCATACTACAGCTGATCGCTGTCAGCTGGAGTACGGTGGCTGGAATACAGTAGGGCCCTACTTTCCGGCGGTTTTTGCTTTTTGCGGGGGACTGGAAAGTAACCTGAGGTATGAGTGGGGCCCTACTGTATACCCTTCTTTCTCTGGTCTTTGAATATTCTGAAGCGTGGTTTCATACCCCTGAAGTGAGAGTCCAGCATGAAAGTATGCCTTTCCTGGGTGAGAGTTGAAGGGGAGAGAAACAGGGAAGGATTGGGTGTGAGACTGTCATCTCTGTGATGGTAGGTAGGGAGATATATGGTGGGCGAAGGTATGGGAGAGGGCTAGTTACATCAAAACCTTGCTCCCTCTGCTTTGCCTGCTGTGTCAGCCGATCCCCTGACCTTGTGGTGGTGTTGATAAATGCCAGGTCTGCCCCAAACAAAACATCTGTCATCCATGATTTGATTGTAGATGAGGAGGCAGACTTGGCATGTATAACTGTGACTGGATGGGTGACCTTGGTGGCCCAGTGCTAAACAAGCTGTGCCCATCTTGTTGCACTTGGTGCAACACTATTCCAGGTCAGAGAGACATGGAGGAGAGTTGCAATCATCCATAAAAATTTCATCTCTCTTACCAGGAGACCAATCTGCACTGTGTCTGGTTTGAGGGACTGTTTGTGGTGGTAGGCCAGAGATAGAGCAAGGATGTCATTAGTGCACCATCCACCCCGCTGCCCTACAATCTCCCTAACTAAGCTGGTAGAAGTAATCTTAGATGTGGTGCTGGAGAACCCTTTCACAGTGGTGTTGGGAGACTCAATATCCTCTTCAATATGCCTCAAATGAGCCAGCTTGGGACTTCATGGCCTCCATGACAACCTTGGGGCTGTCCCAATACATCAGTGGCCCAACACATTTGGCCAGACATACATTCAACCTGGTCTTTGCCACAGAGTGGATTGGTATTACTCCATTGATTGGGGATTCATTGTGAGTCTGTTGTCATGGATGGACCATTCCCTGATAAGATTTGGGTTGAATGTAGCTACTCCACTCTGCAAGGGTGGGGGACCCATTGAGATGATCTGCCCTCAGAGATTTATGGAATCTGATGCATTCCTGAATGCTGTGGGAGATTTTCTGACTGACATGGCTGGTACTCCTGTCGAGGCTCTTGTCTCACTGTGGAATGGTGAGATATGTAGAGTCATCGACATGATCACTCCTGAGTGTCCCTGCTGTCACTGTGGAGCATGTAGGCTACCTTGGTATTCCAGGGATCTGTGTGTAATGAAAGAGAGTTGGCAGCTGGAGTGCAGGTGGTGCAATTCTTGGACCAAACCTGACCAACCACAGGTAAGGCTGCACTATTGTGCCTACCACGCGGCAGTGGTGGCGGCAAAGAAAGCTTACTTCTCTGCCACCATTGTGTCCACAAGTAGCTGGCCGGCAGAGCTTTTCTGAGTGGTGAATGGGCTTTTGTCATCTGGCAAAGAGAGCACTGCTCTGACACCCTCAGAGACCTGCTGTAACAACTTTGCAAGGTACTTTAGGGACAAAATTGATCAGATTCAGACAGAGTTAGATGCCAAAGTTAGAGCAAGTTCAGTGGAGACATCCAGAGCACTGCCTGTATTGGATCAGTTTCAATTATTGTGGCCTGAGGATGTGGGCAAGCTGCTTGAAGAAGTGCAGCCCACCATCTGCCCACCACCTGCCCCCTTAACCCTTGCCCATCCTAGCTGCTGAGAACTAGCCATAGGGAACTGACTGGGTAGGTTTAGCTGGAAGAGGGGGACGTACCATCTGCCTTGAAGGAGGTGGTGGTGTGTCTCCTCCTTAAGAAGACCTCCCTGGACCCAGAAGTGTTAAACAACTATCTCCCTGTGGCAAATATCCCCTTTTTGGGCAAGGTGCTTGAGAAGTTGGTGGTGGTCCAGCTTCAAGCATGCTTGAGGAAACTGATTACTTGAATCCATTCCAGTTTGGCTTTAGGCCTGGCCATGGCACTGAAACTGCCTTGGTCGCCCAGGTTGATGATACCTGTTGGGAGAGAGATGGGGAATGCAACCCTGCTCATCCTCCTTGCTCTCAGCAGCTTTTGATGCTGTTGACCACGGTATCCTTCTGGAACATCTTGAAGAGGTGGGGTTGGGGGCACTGTGCTTCAGTGGTTCTGCTCATACCTTCAGAGCTGCTTCCAAAAAGTAGCAATGCAAGGCTATGTTATTGCAATGCACCCTACGTGGTACTGCCCTTGAAGACAACTTGAAAACTTCAATCCAAAATGCAGCAACAGATTACTGGTTGGAGTTCCTTTTGGAACTCATATAACCCCAGTTTTAAAACAGCTGCATTGGTTGCCAGTTTGTTTCCAGACCCAGTTCAAGGTGTTCACATTAGTGTTTAAAGCCCTAAATGATTTCGATCCCAAATATCTGAAATACCACCTCCTTCCCTACAGACTCTCTCAGGTGTTGAGATCAGCAGAGGGGCCCTTTTGGTAGTTCCGCTGTGCTCAGAAACGCAGGGGGGTAGTCTGGGAGAGGGCATTCTCTGTGGTAGCTCCTAAACCCACCAAAAGTGTGTCTGGCAACTTCATTGTACAAGTGAATGCTGAAGATGCACCTCTTTACCCTGGCCTTTGACTTCTGAGATGTATATTTTTAGGACCCACACTATTTTCTGTGATGTTGTTTAGGTTGTTTTTTAACTGTTTTAATGATGTATTTTAAAATTGTTGTAACCCATCCTGGGACCTCTGGGTCAAGGGCAGGTAATAAATTATTTAACAATACCACCAGCAGCAACAACAAAACAGTAACAATAACAATAATAATAGCTTAGCATTATGTGCAAACATGGCCATTGTATATGTATGACATTGATAACATTTCCTCATGATTGTCTACAATCTCTGCCTTTCTGATATCTGAGTGAAGGATGGGTAATAAATTCTGACAACAACTGAGCTGTCATTCAATAAGAGGAAGAATATCTTGTGGTATATATCAATATTAAACTCTAGGTTGTATGTCCATGATGGCTACTATTTTGCAGCTTGACTGGATATGTGAATCTGATAAGAAGATCACATAAATTTGTTTTACTGCATCAGAGTATGCAGTAGAACCAAGAAAAACCCTTCCACTTGCTGTCTCCAAACAGGAAAGTGAAATCAGGTAGCTGTTCCTGTTACTTAAACTGAGCTGGAAATAATGATTTATTCTCCCCCTCCACCCAATGGTCACACAATTAATATCTTATTTTGTGTTTCTGAGCTTTGTTAGAGTTCAAGGAGATGGCATAAGCATTGGATTCACTAGCAAGTAGGTAGGACAATAGAACCTTACCGTCTATCGAGCTTGTGCCTTCTTTGTCTCCATCATTTTACCCCCCATTACCCATTACCCTGTTTTCACACCCTTTTCTAATTCTAAATGTTGTTTCAGTTTGTTTTTAAGAAGTGTAGAAGTTGAAAGTGAAAACTGGGGAATAAGTATAGCATGAGAAGCAAACCTGATTCAACAGAGAGGGCCCAGAGTTCAACATTCACTTGAGTTGCTGTTGAGATTAGCTGTAGGGACCCACAAAGGTAGGAAGAGAATACAACAAAACAGCCTAAAAAAATGGTTGCTTCTGGAATTCAGGACAGTCCTGAATTGTATATTCATATAAAATTAAATTTAGACTACTTTTTCCCAATTTAAAATGTCATTGCTTAATTTCAGAATTTCTCACTGTTTCTAGAGGGAAAAGTGAAGAGGTGGAGGACAAACAAGGCTTCCATGACTTTTTTGCTATAACCTTCTAAGGTTTAAAATTGACTTTAAAAAAAAAGAATACAATGCTTAATCAATATACATGTCTTGTCATATAAATTGTTTATTACTAAACTGCTATTTTATGATATAGTGTGATTCTTGACTCACAATTTATGAACTGAGTTGTTATTTAAGCATTGGCAATAGATGTAATTGGGTCACTGAGACAGTTCCTGCATGAAGATTTATATAGTGTCTTTAAATAACGGGATGGGGAGAAAAGCTAGTATGTTTTTCAACAAATATTTGTGCTTATCCACAGCACTACATATCCATGTACAATTTATCTGAAGGTTTTTTTAATTCAGATAATGTTATTTTATTTTTTTCACTTGATAACGTTTTCGCCACATCAAAAAAGTGCACAGTACACACAGTAGAAAGTTAGCATTTATGATTTCCTTTTGTATTTACTACTGCACATGATTCCCTCTTCCTGTTTCCCCTCATAATTCCTCATTAAGTTATTTTCCGTTTTGGGGAAAAAAAACACTGTACAAAAGAAACCTATTTCAGATAACGTCTGTCAGATTTGTCTTCTGGTGGCCACCTACAATCCACAAAAGACATGCATATGGACACGCTGCCCTTTCTTGCAGTATTCACTGTGGAAACCTAAGTGTGAAGAATAGTATTCATCCAGAGAGTAGAAGACCAGGTTCATCATTTGCCTTATGCTCTGTTTGGCATATTGATTTTGTTGCATTCTCTGCATTTAACTTTTAACTCTGCATTTACTTCAGTCTTCTCATAAAGACACGTATTTTTGCCCAAGTTTCCCCATCCTGAGTTCTCTCATCCTGCACTATCCCTGGAACCTATTAGTACTGAATTCCTGTTTTTAAAATATTGTGTTACTGTTGTTATGTTGTCTCTCTGTTTTAATGATACTGTTTTATTGTTTTTATATTGTATTTTTGCATGCAGCTTAAAATGTTTAAATATTAAATTGTTTACAAATGTGAATAAATAAAACTTGTTTACTTGTGCACAGTTGTTTGGAAAAATAACTGTGAGTGAAATTCAACTGTCCATAACATCTGCAGAAAGGATTCCTCTTCCCCCTTCCATGCTTCTTCCCAAATCTGCTCTGGAGGGTTGGGGGTCTCTCTGGAGCATATGGGAGGTCTGCAAGGGGAGGAAAAAGGGAAGTCCTATCATGGAAACAGAAGTTCTCTCACACACCATTGGATGTAACCCTATATTCTTCCTCATGACAATGATCATGAGCTTTCTTTTCAATTGGGTTCTGCCCTTTCCGAGTGTATTATCTTCAGTCAGAAGGGAATTATGAATGTGCACTCCATTTTGATCAGTGGTAGAGCATCTGCTTTGCACGCATACAGAATGTCCCAAGTTCAATCCCTGGCATCTCCTGGGAGAGATTCCTGCCTAAAACTCTGGAGACACATTGCCAGTCAATGTAGACAAAACTGAGCTAGGTGGACCAATGGTCTGACTAAATATAAGGCAGCTTGTTGTGTTCCACCCTTGGATGTTTTTCTTCTGATAGAACAGCAGGAATCTTCACACTGAATCATAGTCAATGTTTCTGTATCTGATTTGCAATTACTTGTCAAATATTGTGACTCAACTTAAATCAGCAAACTTTTAATATCTGTGTTATTTGGGTCAAACTGCCTGTGACATGCTTAAACAAAAATGCTTAACCTGCCCACATTTAATTTGGAGGGAAAGCAGCCTTGGGGCTCTACCCCGTACCAGTTTTCTGCTGAAAATCATTCTCCCCCTCCTCCACAGTGCTGTTTATTAAACTTAATAACTTTAACTTGTATGATCTGGTTTCTCTTCAGATCATATCTTAAACTTATATTAATTAATATATATTTTATATTGGATTGAGGCATACAATTTTCCAGCACAACCACACATTCCTTAAAAATAATCACTAACTGAGATTATGCCAAGTTAATTTCAAGTGAATTTTATGTTCCCCTGTGTATGTGGAATTCTCTCATCCTGCACTATCCATCTGTGCATAAATCTAAAGAAACAAAGATAGCATCATGCTCACATTTATGTATTGTATGTGTTTACTAATAACACCAGATTAAAATTGATTATACTCGCATAGCAGCATTCTTGTGTGAGCAAAACACATTGAATAAATATTTTTCTCTTAAATGGAACTTCTCAGTATAAAATTTATAAAATGCTTGTGAAGTAAATAAAGCAGGAATGTTACAAAATGTTGTATCCCTTTTCACATTAAGAGTGTTTGTTTCTAAGCAAAGTCTTTCTTCTTTTCCTTTTAGCAATGATTGTTCTGAGCAATCTGGAACCCAATACAACATATGAAATCAAAGTTGCTGCTGTAAATGGAAAAGGGCAAGGAGAATATAGCAAAATTGAGATATTTCAGACATTACCAGTTCGTAAGTAATCTCATTACACGTTAGTGATTTTTAAATATATATATTTATATTTGTTGAAAAATCAATTTGAGGTGATCATTTTGATGCTTATCTGCTGCTGATGCTCTCACCCCTTGTCACTGGTGTTAGCCATGGGAAGCAAGGCTTGGCACAGCCCAGGGAACCTTTGAGTCTCCCTAGATCCTCCTCTGGCATGTCTGGAGGACCTCCAAAACAAAGAGGGGAGAGTAATGTCCCTGCCCACTCCCAGTCCTCTGAAGCATTCTGTCTTATGTTCATCTCTGATGTTTTAGCAGCCGAAAATGTTTTTGAGCAGAATCCAGCAGTGCTACTTATCACTAATTGCAGGAACAGAATCTTGGATTTATAATTGTCAAATATTGAACCTCACATGTTTAAAACATAGTTTCTTGGATTCCATTCTGGAAGCTACTAACATTTTATCTAGACTTCTAATTGGTAGAACCCCATCACAATTCTGTACATGTCTAATCAGAAGTAGCCCCATTGAGTTCAGTGCATTTACTCCTAGATATGTGTGTATAGGATTGCAGTCTAAGGCTGCACATATTGCAATGTCCAAATAATTCTAAAATATGCTTGTTTAACTGCATATTGTAGTTCCTAATCCTGGAGTAACAAAGAGTAACTGTAGATTTTAGAAAGACAATAGCCACACTCTGCTAATAGAACTATTTTTCATCCGCAAAAGATGTGAAATTCCTTTGTACGCTGTAGTGAGATAAAAATTTGATCAGCTCAGATAAGCTTTTTGGCATGATCAAGAAGCACATGTGATGATGGACTGCACATATATACATATTACATCAGGTTTTGCACTGAGATCCTTGCAAACCCAGCACTGTGAGCATATGGCCCATTTTTCCCAGGGCAGAAATGATTGTGAAGACAGGCATCAGAAGGCATTTCCAGGTTATCTCATAACATCTGCTGAGATTTGCAGGTAATTGTGTTTTGGACTTTACTTCTCAGCCCTCATTAATATAGTTACTGAATATTAACATGAAATTTGAATTAAGCTCTTGAATGAGGAAATATAATCTGATGAATTGCTTCTGGATAAATCTTGAGAACTATTATAGATTTCTTTTCAAAGATTGATGTCATAATGGTATTATGAGCCCATGAGTTTTAATTACAAATAGCAGAATCTTACTTTTAATTTTAATACATGCATTTATCTTCATAAAATATATAGCTGGAAGGGTCTATAGTTCAGTGATAGAGCACATCTTTGCATACAGAAGCTCCCAGGTTCAGTTCCTGGCATATCTACTTAGACAGATCAGATAGCAGGTGATAGGAAAGACCTGGTCTGATCTGATGAAAGGTAGAATACTATGGGAAATGGGGAAGCCAGAACACACCACATAAGAAATGTTTTCAAATTTGTGTATTTGTTTTTAATGTTTTAATTGTTGTAAACCTCCCAGAGAGCTTCGGCTGTGGGGCGGTATACAAATGCAATAAATAAATAAGAAGAGCCCTGCTAGATCAGGCCAAGGCCCATCTAGTCAGGCATCCTGTTCTTACTGTGGCCAACCAAATGCCTATGGGAAACCCGCAATGAGGACCTGAGTACGAGAATACTCTCCCCTCCTCTGGTTTCCAGCAACTGATATTCAGAGGTGTACTGCCTCCGACAGTAGGGTAGAACATAGCCATTGTGGCTAAGCAGCCATTGATAACATTATCCTCCATGAATTTCTCTTGGGTCAAGAAGGGAGCTGATCTCCTTCTTAGGACTGAATATCTACCTCTCTCCCAAATCTACTATGGCTATTTAGAGCAGCTCTTTCCAAGGCAGTTCTGTATCACCTAGCTCTTCTGGGGCCTATTTTTATAGAGAAGAAAAGGTGATTGAAATTAGGAAAAACCTGGGGAGGAGGCACAAATACATCCTATCAGAAACTCTATATGATAAATAATTGTTGCTTGTAGCCGTAGGCCATTGCATGCAGTAGATGTAGAAAAGCAAATGTCTTCAACACATGAAATACGAGTAATTAAGTTTCCAAGTTCTTATTTAACCTGCAGAACATAGCTAAAATAAATCCTGAATAATAACTACTTAAGATGTCTCTTTAATTAGTTTGTTCAAATGAATTAATCATCATTTACATTACTCTGACACTTTATTCAAAAAACCCTGCATAGATTTTATTTCTTGCAGTTGCAAATAATGCAATTTAGTAAAATATGCATTCATACCCATCTAAAAGTATATGATGCTATATCCTGTGTTGACCATTTAGTGCACTGGGGTTCATAGTAGAATAACAGTTTCATTCTGGAATAGAGAAATAAAGTGGACGAAACAGTAAACTGAAAACTAAATCCTCTATGCAACTGCTTCCACAGATACATAATTGATCCTTTACGGGAATATGTTGACACATATCATCCAAGTATACATTGGATATCTGCTGAAACATAAGTTCTATAAAGGTTTTTCCACACTGTGGGAAAGTAATATTCCATGAATACCTTAAAATTCAATTATATTTTTTATTACAGCATGCCACTGAGAAGAGCAATTTTTATTCATCACTTCCTTGTCCATAAACTTATGTAAATTTCTAATCTGATCACATAGTACCAATTGGAAGTCATGGGAAGTGGGGTACAAATGCTTCCAATAGGAAGCTCATGAGAGAACATAAGCAACAACATGATTTTCCAAGTAACACTTCTTTCTACTCAAGTCAATAGGATGCAAAGTAAGGGAGCTATTCTGACTTCATTCCTCTGAATATGATCAGGTAGCTTGTCCAAAACTGCTAATTGTAGGCATTTGCCTAGCCATTCATTTTCTGAGGGTGGTTGTGGCAATTTCCACCTTCAAGCCCAAACTATCTTAGTCACCACTATCATAATCAGTGTTCATGATTTTACAACTTCTGGTATCTCATCCAGATAAGCTGAAATATTACCAACATTATATGAGATGTTAAAGGATAGCGAACTATGTTTGCAAAATCCGTAACCAATACTGTGTAGCTACTGGGCAATACCACCACATATGCATAAGGTTAGCATTTGACAGCTGGCACTTCTAACATTAAAAGTGATATGCAGCATACATTTTATTCAATCTTACAGGAGTCAAATACTACCTTAATACTAATTTGTACTGGGATTCCCAGACTGATAAAAAATAGGAGCTCTTGTCAGTGGAGCTGTATATCTGAGTCCAATTTTATCACAGCACAAACTCTCAGAAAAGGAATGGCTAGGTAGATGCCTAGAACTAGCAGTTTTGGACAAGCTATCTGATCAAATTCAGAGGAGAGAGAGGAGAGTTAGCAGCTCAGATTTTGTAGACAGATGGACATGTTTTCTTCAATTCTGGAAGAATAGGCACGGAAATATGAGTTTATAAAGGTTTTCATTTCAATAAATAATTTTATTTGGATAATTATAAGTTGAAATATTATGTGCAGTATCAGTATTCTTGTATTTTGTATAATTTTTCCTTTTTTCCTTTTCTTTCCCTGTGGACTTGGTTCTTTCAATATATTGTTTCTGTATTCAATAAAAAAATAATACTTTTTTTTTAAAAAAAAAATAGGAGCATAGTTGGCTTAGTTATGCAAGAACTTGAGCAAACAGTCACTTTTTTCTTTACTGCTTTAGTTTCCCCAACATGTTCTTTCTACTTCTGTCCAAGACACTTATTTTCTACAGTAAATTTGTGGGGGTTTTCCTGTTCAATATTTGTGTCAGAAATTGCATAAACCAAGTTGGGTAACTCACAGGCCAGAGATTTTGGAAGAAGAGGAACCTGTGATTTGCTATGTGGTGGCTGCACACTTGCCTTGTAGATAATGCTAGCACATGCACACCCATGAACCAGCCAGGAGGGGGAGAGAGGTCCTGTGCTGATTTATTTCCAATGCATGGCACTTCGCCCATGTAAGATTCAGGATTTGATTGTACCCTGAAAGGGCTCTTTGTAATCCAAACAGCCTTGGGAGACATACGTTATTAAAGTTATATTTTTCAATAGAAATATAACTGAATGTTTGCATGATTTATATCCCAATTGCAGCAGCAATTGGTGGGGCAGCACAGGTTTGCTTCCTAGGACCAGGCATCACTGCTGCTTACCAAGAGGAGGGGAGATCAGTGTGATGTGGGTACAGTGGAAGGATCATCAAATTGATTCTGCTGCCATGCCTGCAGTGTGCTGAGCTCCCCAGGTGATGTCCACGGACCACTGCTGCCCCTTTGTAAATATTCACTAATAGGCAAAAAACCTTGCGGTTTAAGAACATACCCATAGCCAACAGATATTTCTATCTAACTTTAAAAAGCAGGGGAAATGGGCAGCTATAGTGAATGCAACAGGGGAGCAGCAGACCTGAGCTCCTCTCTAAGAGATTGTACTGCCCTACAAATGTGTCAAAATGCAAACACAATTTGAGTTGGTCTTTCAGAGTCCAATCCACTTCCTGTATAGCTTGAAAGAATTTGGTAACATGTGCCTCTGAGCACATGGACGAAAGGGGAAGAGGGGAGTGGAAGGAGGGTGGAAGGAGGAAATTGGAAGTGGAGGAAAAGGGCAAAAAGGAGGTTATGGGAGGGAGGAGGGAGGGAGGACAGGTTTGATCATTTGCATGGTTATTGAGTTCAATGGGATTTACTCCCATGCAATCATGCTTAGGATAAGTAAAACTGACCATGGGGGAGGAGGAGGGAGAGGGGGAAGGAGGGGAAGGAAGGGATTGGAAGGGTATGGGGGAGGGGAAGAGAGGGGTGAAGGAAGGGGAGGGAGGGAGCATGATAGGAGGGAGGAGGAGGGGAGGAGTGGTTTGATCATTTGCATGCTTTTTGAGTTCAGTGGGATTTACTCCTGTGCAATCATGCTTAGGATAGGTGAGACTGACCTGGGGGAGGGGAGGAGGACAGGAAGGGGAAGGAAGGGGGAAGGAAGGGGAGGAGATTGGGTGGGTGGGCACTGGGCAGAGGGCAAGCCCCTTTCCTTTCCCTTCCCAAAGGAAACCATTGTGAACAGTATAATTGTTTTTCAGTGTTTCCCCAAACTTTTTATTCTATAGCAGGCACATGTAGTCTCCCGCCCAAATTTAAACCAAAGCTGTCCCTGGCCACATCCTCACCAGACCTTTATTTCACTTTAGATAGTCATGGCTTCTCCCAAAGAATCCTGGGAAGTGTAGTTAGTGATGGGTGATGAGAGTTGTTAGGAGATGCCTTGTTCCCCTCGCATGGCTTCAATCAGAGCGGCTGACTGTTAAACCACTCTGCCCACTGGAGCTCTGTCAGGGGAATAGGAGTCAGCACCCTTCTCAAACTATACTTCCTAGGATTCTTGGGGGAAGCCATGACTGTCTAAAGTGAAATAAAGGTCTGGTGTGGATGTGGCCCCCTGATTAGTCAAGCCAAGCAGATGTGAATCTGGCTTTTAGAACACTGACAGTTGGTTCTTACTGAGCATGTCCGATATCATCATTGAGTGTAATGCTAAATTTCTTATATTAATTAAAAATCGAACAGGCATTTTTTTTAACTTTTAAGCTGCAGAAGATGAAGGTCAGAGTATGGGGCAAGGTCAGTAATAGAATTACAGGTACTCTGTGAACATGGCTGATTTTTAATTAATTTCAGCAGATTATGAGAATTCTGACAGGAAAAAGTCCCAAGGGGTCTGGTTTTTTACTCTCTTTTTTTACACTTTGAACTCTCAGTTCTCTCTGACTGTTTTGTTAGTTAGTTAGGTTAGTTTTACTGTGTTTTTAAATTTTTAACTGTTTTATATACTGTTTTATCTTGTACGTCGCCCAGAGTGGCTGGCCAACCAGCCAGATGGGCGACTAACAAATCTCATAATAAATAATAAATAAAAATACATATATAAATAAAATACAATTAAATTAAAAAGTCATTGCATATCCCTTCACATCTTGCCTTTTAGGTGAGCCAAGCCCCCCATCTATTCATGGACAACCAGGCAGTGGGAAAAGCTTTAAACTCAGTATAACAAAGCAAGATGATGGAGGAGCTCCTGTATTGGAATATATCGTAAAATACAGAAGTGTAAGTATTCTATTAATCACATATGCTTATGCTATGATCTTTATTTTGAACGTTTCGAAGAGATTTCCAATAAACTCACAGGAAACTTCAATAAATGTGTTTGTGTTAAAGGTGCCACAAGGGTCTCTTATATTTGCTGCAACAAATTTATAAAACTGTTTGAATACCTTCCTATAATATCTACAAACAAGAAACTACATATCAGATGTGAACAGTTACTAGTTACTAGCATAGTAAGAGGATACTTACTCTGCAATCTTATGCACACTTACCTTACAGTAAGCCACATTGGTCCCAATGGGGTTTATTTCTAAGCAGATGTGTAGGACTGCAATGTTAAAGTCTATATGACCTGGTTTGCACATCATGGTAAGTCAAACTAAGGCTTAGCATGAACACAAGAGTTCCTAGAGAGGAGTTCATGGCCGCTGTGCTCCTCACCAGGTGTTCCTTTCCTCCAAAATCTGGCTTGTGGACAAACCACAAACTGTAAACCCAAGAAAAAAACCTTGGTTACAGTTCATGTTTTGTCTGGAGCAGATTATACACAAAGCCAAACCTTGGTTTAGTTTAGCAGCGCAGCAACAGGAGGAGTGGGGGAGGAGCACAGCAGCCATAATTTCCTGTCCACTGACAAAAAAACCCCTCCCTTTTCCATTAGCAATATCGATACTCTGGAGGGAGTAATCATGTAAAATTAGGGGTGGGGCCACAAGGAAACATCAATACTAAACCTTTCCAGAGGAACGCCTACTTGTGTGAAAGGAAAACAGTGGATTGGAAACTACTGTTGAGCAAGAAGTGTGGACCTTGAAAAGCTATTGCGATGGTAAAAGCAGCTTCTTTAGTACGAAGTTAGGCTCCTGGGTGGATAAGCCCTTACTGTTCCCCCAACTGTCCTTCTAACCTGCTCTGTGAAGTCCTGCTGGCAGAGTAGGGATGGGGGGAGGTTTGGATTGTGCCTTTCCCTGAACTTCACATCACATATATTTATTATTATTCACCTAAAATTTTCTAAGTACTATGCAGATGTTAAAAGATGATAGTCCTTGTCCATAGACTCACAATCTGGTAGACATAACAGAAGAAGTGGGGGAAGGATGGAGAAGGAAGGGGAAAGCAATCATTGGAGCAATTGCATTTTCATTGGCTGATGGTTGGGCCCAGCTTAGTCTCCCCCTTTCTATGATGCTTATCCTGAGAGTTAGAGGGTGCAGCCTTCCAGCCTTTATTACTCTCATTATTTCATTTGTTTTCATTATCCTCATTGTTTCCAGTTGCTGCCAATAGAAGACCAACTCCTATTATGTTGCCTGTAACTTCTGTGTTTTCCTTACAACTGAAATGTAAAAAGGAATTAAACCTGCCACATTTCAGGCAGATATAAGAAAGAATCCCTGTTTAATAGCCAATCTTAAAGAGCACACAGACACAGCCTAAAACAAAGAACTAACTTTTGCCCAAGATAATGTGATATCCCCAACAGCGCCGACCCCAGGCATGCCACCCCCAACTCTTGATTTTCTTTCTTTTTTCTCTCTATCTCAGTATGGCTTGGTGCAACTTTGAATGTCCTTAGGTTTAGGGATTCTGTCTTACGCTATCTATAATGTTAGGCAATGAATGATTGTGTAAAGCTAGATGCTGCTCGCATTAAAAGTAATTGTAAATGCTATATTTTTCCTGTTTCTTCTTTTAATAAGCAAACATTTGTTTTACTCTCTGTGTGCTTTATTGGAGTGAAGGGTAAGGTTATATATGTGAAAGAGTGATGGGCGAGTTTAATTCTAGCAAAAAGTTCTGCTACACTCTCAGAGGTGGCATGTATATCCCAGTGGATATACATGCATGTGGGGATTCACACGGAAATGTGTAGCACTTTCTCAGTGCGCAGCATGGAAACACAGCTAGCAAGCCGGATGGGCAGACCCTTTGGTGTGGATCCATTTCACAGGCCAGAGATTCTCCACCCATAAACACTTCACGTAGATTATCTTTACATCATTTCTGTCAGGTAAGCCAGTATTACCCCCACATTCCATATGGAGGGCTGAGGCTGAGAGATAGTGACCGGTAAATTCACCTAATGAGTTTATATCTGAGGAGAGAAAAATAAACTCATTTGAAATGTTGTGTTGGAGGAGAGTTTTGCAGATACCACGGATCGGAAAAAAGACAAATAATTGGGTGTCAGAACAAATTAAACCAGAACTATCACTAGAAGCTAAAACAATGAAACTGAGGTTATCATACTTTGGACACATAATGAGAAGACATGATTCATTAGAAAAGACTATAATGCTGGGGAAAACAGAAGATAGTAGAAAAAAAGAAAGGCCAAATAAGAAATTGATTGATTCCATAAAGGAAGCCACAGACCTGAACTTACAAGATCTGAACAGGGTGGTTTACAACAGATGCTACTGAAGTTCACTGAGCCCAGGGCAGCATATTTCTGGCTCATAGCTTACAAATTTAACCAGTATGCTACCACAGTTAGACTATTTCCCTAAATTAAATAATAAAATAATATTTTAAAGGATTCCATATGTTTTTGTCCCCATTTTAACTGAAGTTGATAAAGATTTTTTTCAAGTCAATTGCAACTTGATAGGAAAGTATAGCCATGCATTAGAGGTCTAATATTGTATTTGGGGACTTAGTTTTGACAGTACTTAAGGACTGAATTCATCACAATTTAAACTATTATTTGCATTTTTATAGAAAGATAAGGAAGACCAATGGGAAGTGAAAAAGTTTCAAGGTAATAAAGACCAAATTATTCTCGAGCCATTGCAGTGGACAATGGGGTATGAAGTACAAATTACTGCTACAAACAGACTGGGACATTCAGAACCAACTGTCTATGAGTTCATCATGCCACCAAAGCCCAATATTATTACAGGTAAGTTAATATTAATATATTGTCTAACTGTGACTTCTGTTCTTATTTTACCATTAGTGGAGAATCTTGGATTTTCTACATTTTCTAAATATCTTCAAAAACCGTCATCTTTCAGTGTATGACATAGGATCCTTCCAGACATACCATTTGTAGTGCTATAGCTACTGAGTTCACACACATCCCACATGCTTCCACATGACACTGTTTAATGTCATCACTATTCTGGAACATTGCAGTCATCAACCACTTTTTCTTTATTACAAAAAATCTGACATTTGTGAAAGATCTTGAATTGTTCTTCAGCGTTTTCATTGTGGAAGATGTTTTACTTCATTTCGTGCATTTTTGTATGGTGTTCAAGATATGAGATTTAAGCAACTTCCATTTTGCACCTTTTCCCCCTCCTTGGCCTTTTTTAACAGGAGGGTTATTTAAGATCAAAACAGTGTACTCAAGAAGTTCCTGCCATCTAATTTTCTTATCTCCATCATGGAGAGAATTCTGGAATTCTAGGTGTTAAAAGCAAATAAACATCAAAACCTGCAAAAGGGCTATCAGTACTCTGTGCACATGCTCATAACTCTGACATTTATTGGTTGGAGGGAAAGGAAGGGGTGTGACTAAAAGAAACCAAATGCACAGTTATAAGATGGGGGATACCTGGCTCAGCAATATGACATGTGAGAAGTGTCTTTGATCACAAGCTGAATATGAGCCAACAGTGTGATGTGGCTGCAAAAAAGACAAATGCTATTTTAGGCTGAATTAACAGAAGTATAGTTTCCAAATCGCATGAAGTACTAGTTCCCCTCTATTCAGCACTGGTTAGGCCTCATCTTGAATACTGCGTCCAGTTCTGGTCTCCGCACTTCAAGAAGGATGCAGACAAACTGGAACAGGTTCAGAGGAGGGCAACAAAGATGATCAGGGGACTGGAAACAAAGCCCCATGAGGAGAGATTGAAAGAACTGGGCATGTTTAGCCTGGAGAAGAGAGGACTGAGGGGAGATATGATCACTCTTCAAGTACATGAAAGGTTGTCACACAGAGGAGGGCTGGGATCTCTTCTTGATCGTCCCAGAGTACAAGATGTGGAATAACAGGCTCAAGTTGCAGGAAGCAAGATTTCCACTGAACATCAGGAAAAACGTCCTAACTTAGAGCCATATGACAATGGAACCAATTACTAGAGAGGTAGTGGGTTCTCCGACACTGGAGGCATTCAAGAGGCAGCAGGACAGCTTTGATTTGGATTCCTGCATTGAGCAGGCCCCTTCCAACTCTACTATTCTATGATTCTATGACTACAGCCGTAGACCTTTTCTGAGTCTGAACACATCATTGTTGTGGACAGTAAAAAGTGCAGTCGGTCTCCAAAAACAGCTATATGTGACCAGTGTAGTGAACAGTTGAAAACACTGGAACAAATAGCTTTAGTGCTATAAACTGTATGACTGGAAAGGCCCGTGGTTTCTTACTAGCAGTAGGAATATTTCCATGACTGGCAGAATAACCAGACATAGGGCTTATGGTACTTTATTGCATTTTATGCACTGACATATGCTATCAGATAGATATGTCAAAAGAAAACATTTACCATACCTCTGCAATTTTATAGTCTACTGTTAGCTATATCTACACAACAGTAATCAGTTTTCTTGTACTAGCACTTAACAGAAGTCTTTGCATAGCACAAAATATCAAATAAAGGACTTCTGGAGGGGAAGTATGAAGGAGGTGGTGGTACAATTGCCAAACATATTAAGGTTTGGTGAAGTAGCAATGTCTCCCTTGGATCACAAATACTGTAGAAAAGGGTGTTGTTATGAGCATGGGGGTTGGAATGGATGACCCCTGTGGGTCGCCTTCCAGCCTCTGATTTGTAATCCTGTGGCTTGGAATGAGGAACTCACTCTGCTAGTCAGATGAGTCTCTCTTTTGTTAAGCTAATAGAGTGCCCAGGTAGGATAATGGGTCTATCAGTTGCCCAGCAATTGGTGAATGGGCCAGAAAGACCCTTTTGTCATTGAAACTCTTCAGGAGAGCCTTCCCCCCCCCTTTCCTGGCGGCTAGCAGAAGTTTGTGCTTTGAGTGTTTTTAGAAGTGTCTAGAGAATTGCTGGGGACTGGAAGGCAGGCAGAGAGACTGGCTCTCTGCACCATGGCATTTGGGATGCCTCCTGTAACACTGATGGTAAAGCTGGATATTGGACTGCTGATGCCTTGAACCCCTGCATCCTAAGCTCAGGTTGGAATGTGTGTAAATAAATAAACCATATTTCATAAAGACACCACAGTTTCTGCTGACCTTCTTTCCAAAGGAAACCAAACCCTGGATGAGCCCAGGGACCCCTGAGATCTCACCACTGGGAAATTGGGGAGGCGCACAACAGTATGTTAGGTATTTCTGACGAGTTCTGTCCCACTTGCATTGCATAGGATGCTGGTGTAGCTGCAGCTGGCGTGGAGAACATGTGGCCATCCAGATGTTGGAATATCCATCATTTCTGAACTTTGACCATGCTGTTCAGGGCTGATGGGAGTCCAACAACATCTGGAAAACCACAGCTCCTTGTTCTTTACCATGACTGCTTAAAATAGCAGTATGGAATCAGATTGTCAGTTACCAATATGTTCATTAATTAGAAATCTGCAAAACAGTAATATCTTCTTTGCCTAGCTTCCAGTTTGAAAAAAGGGTGTTCAATTCACTGTGAAATTTTGTTAAAAGTTGCTTTCAGCTATAGTGTGCTAGACACTTACAAAGTGACTGTTTTATATAGTCCAGATGAACATCAGGAAAAACTTTATCATACATTTTCCTAGGGAGGTGGTGGGCTCTCCAACACTGGAGGCATTCAAGAGGCATATGAACAGCCACCTGTTGGGTATGCTTTAATTTGGATTCCTGCATTGAGCAGGGGGTTGGAATCCATGGCTCTATTGGCCTCTAATTCTATCACATTTTCATGAACTATTCAAATAAATTTTCAAACTTTTTTGCAGGAAGGAATTATAGAAACTGGATTCTAGATGATGTGAAAATCAGATTTCAACAAAAAATACTACCTTATTGCCCCTCTTCATGGTGGGGCCAGGTTACGCCCTGCTATGGTGGGTGACTTGGGAAGCAGGTAACTGCTGATGGTGGGATTGCCATGGGTCAAGTCCGTAAGGGCCTAAAGAGCCAATCCTAGGGATGGCCGGCTCCCAGAGAGGGGACCTACCTAGGCATGGACCAGATAGGAAACTCTGTCTCCCTTGGTCTGCATGCAGGTCTTAAAAGGCAGCCCGGCTGGCGGCAACCTCATTTATCTCCCACATGTCATGCCACACCCCAACGTTCCTGTAGCCTTGTGTACCCCGCACATACTTTTGTCTGGTTTTTGCTTCCTGGGCTCCTGGTGCACAACCTGTTCAGGCTTTTTTATTATTCTACTTGCATTACAGCTTATCTTCAGCTTATGTTGGCTCTTGCAATAGAATATTACTTTAAAGTTATTAAAGTTATTTCAGGCATGTTGTGATATTAGGAATGAATTATGTGAATTCAACACAGTTTCAGAATGACATTATGATTGAAGTGTATGCAATTATGCATGTCTTGGAGTCTCATGGAATCTATATGCTCATGCGATCTGACCTGGCAGTGACTGACCAGGAACGAGACCTTGGGGTTGTCATGGACAGCTCAATGAAGAGGTCAACCCAGTGCATGGAAGCTGTAGGGAAAAAGCAGACTCCATGCTAAGGATAATTAGGAAAGGAATTGAAAATGAAACTGCCAATATCATAATACCATTATAAAAATTTATGGTGCAACCACATTGGGAATACTGCATATAGTTTCTGGTCACCTCACCTCAAAACAAATATTGAAGAGTTGGAAAGGGTTCAGAAAAGGGCAACCAAAATGATCAAAGGGATGGTGCAACACTCCTTTGAGGAAAGATTACAGCATTTGGGGATTTTTAGTTTAGAGAAAAGGCGAGTAAGATGTGACATGATAGAAGTTTATAAAATTATGCATGGCATGGGGACAGTGGAAAGAGAAAAGTCTTTCTCCCTCTCTCATAACACTAGAACTCGTGGACATCCAGTGATGCTGAATATTGGCAGATTCAGGACAAATAAAAGAAAGTACTACATAGTGGGAATTCGCTCCCAGAGGAAGCACTGACGACCACCAACTTGGATGGCTTTAAAAGAGGATTAGACAAATTAATGTAGAATAAGGATATGGAACGAGAAATGCCAGACGTCCAAGCTGGATTTAGAATGGGAAGAGGCACCAGAGATCATATTGCAAACGTACATTTGATAATGGAATGGACCTAGGAATTTCAGAAGGAAATCACCATGATGTCACCTGTCCACACTTTAGGTTGTACCTTTTCCAAACACCCTCTCTTCTTTCTCTTTTACCAGTATCATAGCTAGGGAAGCCAGCAACCTCAAGACATTCTAAGACTATGTTTGCAATTTTCTTCTGTTAGGATTTTGCCTTTAGGTTTAGATTTTGTTTCTAAAATAATGCAGAATTTCTACATTTAAACTGATGGGCAAATTTATGTGTAATTATATACAAAGTAATAACTGTAATGTGACATACAAAAAAGCAAGAAAGTTTGAGGTAGGATTACAAAGAAACTGTGCAAGATCAGAAACAAATGCTTCCATTAAATGAATCACAAGCACAAATGAGAGGTCTTTCTATGATTAATTAATTATTTCCACAAAATCATTAAAAATTCATTAAAAGAACAAAAAGTTGAAAGAAGGGCAGGACAGTGCTTGCGAAGATAGACATTTGACATGTCTTGACAATCATCTAGGGCTTTGTAAACAATGTTTTAATTATCAGTGTGGCTGCATTCTCTTGTCTTGGCCTGATCCTGCATTCCTCATCAAAGGCCCTTCTTCATGTGCCACCTCCATGGGAAGCTTAGAGGATAACAAGATGAGAATCAGCCTTTCCAGTGGTAGCCCCCTGGCTGTGGAATGCTCTCTCCAGGGAGGCATGCCTGGCACCTTTATCCATATTTCGGCGCCAGACAAAGACCTTTCGCTCAGGCCTTTGGCCATTGATATGTGCTGTCTTAGTTATTCCTTTTTGTTTGAGTTCCAAGTTTTTATATTGTATGCTTTTAAATCTGTTGTAAGTTGCCTAGAGACTATTGCATATGAGGCAACTAACAAATGAAAGAAATGAATATACTGTTCCCATTCTGCAGCAGCCTCAATGTGAAATTCCCGACCTGCATAATCCAGCATTCCATGTTGCATCTGAACCAGGGAACTATGGCTTTATCTCAGCTAACAAACCCAGAAAATAAGCCAGAATGTAATCATGGTTTAGGAGGCATTGGACAATTTTCCAAACATGGCAATTGTGACATATTTGGCTTCATGTATAACTCTATTGGAAAGGATTTCTATGATCCTCAAACACTTTCTAGGTCTCAGTTGGAACATGGTCAGTTTGGCAGGAATCTATAACACTAAAAATAGCAGGAATCTATAACACTAATAGTGATCAGGTGATTTGGTTGAGGTTGATCACTTGCTTCAGCCATCTTCATCGGGATGATACTTATCTTGGGAACCCACACTGGTTTGTGAGCCCATAGATGAGATTGAAAACTTCCAGCTTCTCCTACTTCTCCCAAGGATTTAGTTTTTATACACAATAATTCTGAACATATTAAGCCTTTTGTCTATGAATCAATTTCTTTAGAATGCTTCAAATAGTAGTATTTATTAGCAAAAGCAATTAGAAGCTATAACGCAGGGTCTGAGTGAGTTATATCAATGAGATTTAATGGGAAACCTATTAACATAACTATCATCCCATACTTTGGACACATAATGAGAAGACATGATTCACCAGAAAAAACAATAATGCTGGGGAAAACAGAAGGGAGTAGAAAAAGAGGAAGACCAAACAAGAGTTGGATTGATTTCATAAAGGAAGCCACTGACCTGAACTTACAAGTTCTGAACAGGGTGGTTTATGACAGATGCTATTGGAGGTTGCTGATTCATAGGGTCACCATAAGTCGTAATCGACTTGAAGGCATATAACAACTGAATGAATAGCGCTGTTTCCAGTTACAATCCTTTGGTTTAAAAAGCTTAAAATATTTGCTTGACTATGGTCTTATGCCACTGATTTCAAGGTAACACTCCCATCAGTCATTGCATTTAGGACACTTGTTAGGTTCTGCAAACATTATGCTCTTTGCTCTCTCTGATTGAAACGTCTTGCATTTCATTTTGAACAAAATGCTGTCACTTGTATTGAAGCATTTTCACTCTTAACAAACCTATTTAGTCATAACATGATGGATAATCTATTTAATGTGATATTTTCTCTGATCATGTTTGTGCCAAATTGCAACAATGTCAGTGTTCATCCAGCTAAATAGATACTGTATATTTTCATTATTGACTGAAAATGATAGCATTATGAAATTCAAAGGTTCATCTGAAGGTTTATTGCAAAACATTTTTAAAACATTTGCTTTCATTTTTAAGCATAACAGTATATTTATATTTAGAAGTTTGAATGAGGAACACAGTATTGATATGCTCATCTTTGCAATCCCATACAAAAAATGTGTGAAATGGTTCTGGTTGATTTTGTAAACAGTATTTCTTTCCTGTTTCATAGTTTTCGGTAATAGTAAGGTAGGTTCAATATCTAATTTCAAGAATATATTTTTGGGTTCAAGCCTCTTTAAAAATCACAATCCACTCCCAAATCCTATCACTATAGCAAACAGCTTTCAATTCACTCTTACAGGTTTTTGTAAATAATAAAATTAAATTTAAAAAAGACAAAGAAATGTGTTGGATCCGAAGTACTCCTGAAACTGCACATACCAAATGCCCTGAAAGTCAATGTCTCTAATACCTGATGTAAGTAGTCTTATTGTTGCGGCCGAGGGGCAAAATCAGACACAGACGCAACAGTTTGGGTTGAACAAAGGGCCACTTTATTAAATTATAACAAAACCCTTTTTAAAGTGACCTGCAGAGGGAAAACCTGGGTGCAGGAACTGTCTATAAGCAAGCAGCTTGCCATACTGCTCTCAGGCGACCAGCCCCTGATGGGGCAAGGGCAAGCCCATCTGCTTACCCCTTACCCCGGCCACGCCCTGTAGGTGAGTAGGGGGGGCTTCCCACATCACCATACAACTCCGGGTGGATGAGGTAAGTTGGCCCCAGAAGCAGCCCATATCCTGCCCTCGGGCCATAAAACCCTGACAGACAGGCCTCCGGAACCACCAATCACCTCCAAAGGTGCCTAAGGGGGCCACCTAGCTGTCCTTACCAACTTCCCTTCCCGCACCTTACCACACCCATGCCTCAACAAACTGCCCACTCGGCATTAACATGTTAAACCTCACCAAATTAGCCAAAAACACCTATTAATCATGACACCCTCTAACCGGATTCCCTCCAACCCTCACAGTGTGGAGCAGGCAAACAACCTGTCTGCCAACTAGGGTGGGCAGGATAAAAATTCCTACTCGGCCCCGAAGCGACCTAGGTCACCCCATAAATGAGGGAGGGTGGAGTGGGCATCACGTGCCAAGAGGAGGATGGAAGGGGTGGTACGGGCTTAAATAAGCCTCTGGCACCCCGCCCCTTCGTGCCACGTCACTTGCGCATATTGTATGCGACGTGTGACACTGCCCATAACAAAGATGGTGGCTGCGGCACTGCCCCCTAGCCACAACTACGCTCCGCCCATCCAGGCTTTGCAGTGACAAGCAGAGCGGAACTTCTCACTGCAGCAGGAAATTCACACGGCATATTCTCAGAGGGACACTCAACTATTATGCACATGTCTCAGGGGTAAGATCTGAAAATAAAGATATGTTCTGGAATATAATTCTGGCAACCCCTAGCAGAAAATAAGTGATGAGGTGCTCTGCAACACTGTGGGACAGGAGAAATCTGAAGTAGCATCAGGAAGAAGCATGGTGGAGATAAAATAAGTAAAATCTGTCTCACAGTTTGTTGGCACAGCAACACAGAAGACAGATAATATGTGTAGTGCTTATTATTTGGTTACATGTTTATCCCACCTTTCACCCTGACAGCTCAGGGTAATGTTCCTGCCCTTCCCATTTTATCCTCACAACAATAATTTGAGGTAGATTAAGGCTGTTACCAGATATGGAGCGAGCAATGCCATACGTCCAAGCTGGATTTAGAAAGGGAAGAGGCACCAGAGATCATATCGCAAACATACGTTGCATAATGGAACGGAGCAAGGGATTTCAGAAGGAAATCACCCTGTGCTTTATAGATTACAGCAAAGCCTTTGACTGTGTAGATCATGAAAGACTATGGAATGCTTTAAAAGAAATGGAGATGCCACAGCATCTGATTGTCCTGATGTGCAACCTATACTGTGGACAAGAGGCTACTGTAAAGACAAAATATGAAGAAACCGATTGGTTCCCCATCGGAAAGGGTGTGAGACAGGGGTGTATTTTATCACCCTATTTATTTAATCTGTACACAGAACATATCATACGGAAAGCAGGATTGGACCAAGATGAAGGGGGTGTGAAAACTGGAGGGAGAAACATCAATAATTTAAGATGCAGACGATACCATACTCTTAGCAGAAACCAGTAATGATGTGAAACGAATGCTGATGAAAGTGAAAGAGGAAAGCACAAAAGCAGGACTACAGCTGAACGTCAAAAAGACTAAAGTAATGACAACAGAAGATTTATGTAACTTTACAGTTGACAATGAGGACATTGAACTTGTCAAGGATTATCAATACCTCGGCACAGTCATTAACCAAAATGGAGACCATAGTCAAGAAATCAGAAGAAGGCTAGGACTGGGGAGGGCAGCTGTGAGAGAACTAGAAAAGGTCCTCAAATGTAAAGATGTATCACTGAACACTAAAGTCAGGATCATTCAGACCATGGTATTCCCGATCTCTATGTATGGATGTGAAAGTTGGACAGTGAAAAAAGCAGATAAGAGAAAAATGAACTCATTTGAAATGTGGTGTTGGAGGAGAGCTTTGTGCATGGACTGCGAAAAAGACAAATACTTGGGTGTTAGAACAAATTAAACCAGAACTGTCACTAGAAGCTAAAATGATGAAACTGAGGTTATCATACTTTAGACACATCATGAGAAGACATGATTCACTAGAAAAGACCATAATGCTGGGGAAAACAGCAGGGAGTAGAAAAAGAGGAAGGCCAACCAAGCGATGGATTGATTCCATAAAGGAAGCCACAGACCTGAACCTACAAGATCTGAACAGGGTGGTTCACGACAGATGCCATTGGAGGTCACTGATTCATAGGGTCGCCATAAGTCGTAATCAACTGGAAGGCACATAACAACAACAACAACAAGGCTGAGAGAGAGTTGTTCTAAGGTCACCAATAAACTGAGTAGTTTATCAGGGATTTTTTTCAACAGTAACTGTATTTGAAGGGGGGAGGGTTGAAATTCCTACTGGATCCCATGAAAGACATCAGTTCTCAATGCTTATATCTGTTTGAAAAATGCAAACAGAACAAAATACCCATTTTAATGTTAGTTATAGATTATCATTCAATACATGACAACTGCATGAAAAACTGGCTTATTTTTGAGGTTATTCTCCATAATAGGAAGCTGCCAACAGTTTGAAAACTATTTGCATATGTGAGTTTGTGATTTTTATTTCAGTAATATAAATTAATTTATCCCCTAGCATGTACACATTCTAGAGATTTAGGCATGCTTACCTGGGACTAAACCACTGAACACAGTGGATGTTTATTCTGAATAAACATGCATACAGTTGCACTGCACAGTCCTTGGCCAGGTTCACATGGGAGATAAAATCCATATTGAATATGAAGCTTTTTCCTTAAGAACATAAGAACATAAGAAGAGCCTGCTGGATCAGGCCAGTGGCCCATCTAGTCCAGCATCCTGTTCTCACAGTGGCCAACCAGGTGCCTGGGGGAAGCCCGCAAGCAGGACCCGAGTGCAAGAACACTCTCCCCTCCTGAGGCTTCCGGCAACTGGTTTTCAGAAGCATGCTGCCTCTGACTAGGGTGGCACAGCACAGCCATCATGGCTAGTAGCCATTGATAGCCCTGTCCTCCATGAATTTGTCTAATCTTCTTTTAAAGCCGTCCAAGCTGGTGGCCATTACTGCATCTTGTGGGAGCAAATTCCATAGTTTAACTATGCGCTGAGTAAAGAAGTACTTCCTTTTGTCTGTCCTGAATCTTCCAACATTCAGCTTCTTTGAATGTCCACGAGTTCTAGTATTATGAGAGAGGGAGAAGAACTTTTCTCTATCCACTTTCTCAATGCCATGCATAATTTTATACACTTCTATCATGTCTCCTCTGACCCGCCTTTTCTCTAAACTAAAAAGCCCCAAATGCTGCAACCTTTCCTCATAAGGGAGTCGCTCCATCCCCTTGATCATTCTGGTTGCCCTCTTCTGAACCTTTTCCAACTCTATAATATCCTTTTTGAGATGAGGCGACCAGAACTGTACACAGTATTCCAAATGCGGCCGCACCATAGATTTATACAACGGCATTATGATATCGGCTGTTTTATTTTCAATACCTTTCCTAATTATCGCTAGCATGGAATTTGCCTTTTTCACAGCTGCCGCACACTGGGTCGACATTTTCATCATGCTGTCCACTACAACCCCGAGGTCTCTCTCCTGGTCGGTCACCGCCAGTTCAGACCCCATGAGCGTATATGTGAAATGAAGATTTTTTGCTCCAATATGCATAATTTTACACTTGTTTATATTGAATTGCATTTGCCATTTTTCTGCCCATTCACTCTGTTTGGAGAGATCTTTTTAGAGCTCTTCACAATCCCTTTTTGTTTTAACAACCCTGAACAATTTAGTGTCGTCAGCAAACTTGGCCACTTCACTGCTCACTCCTAATTCTAGGTCATTAATGAACAAGTTGAAAAGTACAGGTCCCAATACCGATCCTTGAGGGACTCCACTTTCTACAGCCCTCCATTGGGAGAACTGTCCGTTTATTCCTACTCTCTGCTTTCTGCTTCTTAACCAATTTCTTATCCACAAGAGGACCTCTCCTCTTATTCCATGACTGCAAAGTTTCCTCAGAAGTCTTTGGTGAGGTACCTTGTCAAACGCTTTTTGAAAGTCTAAGTACACTATGTCCACTGGATCACCTCTATCTATATGCTTGTTGACACTCTCAAAGAATTCTAGTAGGTTACTGAGACAGGACTTTCCCTTGCAGAAGCCATGCTGGCTCTGCTTCAGCAAGGCTTGTTCTTCTATGTGCTTAGTTAATCTAGCTTTAATCATACTTTCTACCAGTTTTCCAGGGACAGAAGTTAAGCTAACTGGCCTGTAATTTCCGGGATCCCCTCTGGATCCCTTTTTGAATATTGGTGTTACATTTGCCACTTTCCAGTCCTCAGGCACGGAGGAGGACCCGAGGGACAAGTTACATATTTTAGTTAGCAGATCAGCAATTTCACATTTGACTTCTTTGAGAACTCTCGGGTGGATGCCATCCGGGCCCGGTGATTTGTCAGTTTTTATATTGTCCATTAAGCCTAGAACTTCCTCTCTCGTTACCACTATTTGTCTCAGTTCCTCAGAATCCCTTCCTGCAAATGTTAGTTCAGGTTCAGGGATCTGCCCTATATCTTCCACTGTGAAGACAGATGCAAAGAATTCATTTAGCTTCTCTGCAATCTCCTTATCGTTCTTTAGTACACCTTTGACTCCCTTATCATCCAAGGGTCCAATCGCCTCCCTAGATGGTCTCCTGCTTTGAATGTATTTATAGAATTTTTTGTTGTTGGTTTTTATGTTCTTAGCAATGTGCTCCTCAAATTCTTTTTTAGCATCCCTTATTGTCTTCTTGCATTTCTTTTGCCAGAGTTTGTGTTCCTTTTTATTTTCTTCATTTGGACAAGACTTCCATTTTCTGAAGGAAGACTTTTTGCCTCTAAGAGCTTCCTTGACTTTGCTCGTTAACCATGCTGGCATCTTCTTGGCCCTGGCGGTACCTTTTCTGATCTGCGGTATGCACTCCAGTTGAGCTTCTAATATAGTGTTTTTAAACAACTTCCAAGCATTTTCGAGTGATGTGACCCTCTGGACTTTGTTTTTCAGCTTTCTTTTTACCAATCCCCTCATTTTTGTGAAGTTTCCTCTTTTGAAGTCAAATGTGACCGTGTTGGATTTTCTTGGCAATTGGCCATTTACATGTATGTTTAATTTAATAGCACTGTGGTCACTGCTCCCAATCGGTTCAACAACACTTACATCTCGCACCAGGTCCCGGTCCCCACTGAGGATTAAGTCCAGGGTTGCCGTCCCTCTGGTCGGTTCCATGACCAGCTGGTCTAGGGAATAGTCCTTCACGATAAGAGTTCCATGGTTCACACACATCCGTCCTCCCTACCTTCCAATTTGCTGTTTTGCATTCACACACGTTCGTGTTTATTAGTATTTTTGTTTCCTTGTGGCCCCACCACCAAATTTACATGTTAACTCCCTCTGGAACATCCCCATCTCTAATCAAAAAGGGAAGGGGGTTTCTGTCAATTTCACACTAAGCCTGGAGACAATGGGGGGGTGCAGCTGACACCAAATTACTTTTTTTCTGTTGTCAATTTCATTTCTTCTAGAGAAAGCCCTTTTTTATGAAGGAATGAAATGTTTTTAGTGTGCAGTATGTATATTGTTGTGTTTGTGAACAAGACCTTAGTTCCAACAGGGCTTCTGCAGGAGCTTTCCCCGGGCTGTGTCCCAGCTGGAAAGTGTTAGATAGGGGGGTCAGGTTGACCCCCCTCTCCTTCCCCTGCAGAAAACCAAGCAGGGCTGTCCTGGCACATCCCGCAGCAAGTCGTGCTCTCTGGGCTGCACCTCTTCCCTCCTCCTCAGTCATGGGCAGCTTTCACGCTGGCTGTAGGTAAGGCAGCCTTCGCTGGCTGGCAGGACTGCTTGCCGCCGCCGCCTCCTTAAAGAGAAGGGAGGAGGGGCCGAGCACCGGCCCTAAATACCCGCCTGGTCTCTTCTCCACAAACTGGCATGGAGCAAAGTGTCTCCTCCTCCTCCTCCCCCTGCAGAGAGAGGAGCAGGGGAGAGTGGCAGCACAGTGCCCCTTCTCTTCCCTCATTCCCCCCTCCCAGCTCGTAAAGTAAAATAGTGAGTAAGCAGAGTGCATAGCTGGTTTAAAGGACCGAGGGAGGGAACTTGCTGGGGCGGGATGTGGGGGGAAGGAAGGCTAGAGCATACGAGATACAGGGAGGGCCAAGTGGGGGCTCCTCCTCTGCCACCGCCACTGCCGCCACCTTCCCAGGGCCACCGAGGAGCACGACGAGGATGGCGGCATACGTCTAAGCATAACATACAAAAATATATGTTGAGAGAAAAGTCAAAAATAGCAAGTAAATGGAGCACATCGCTAGTTTAAAGGACTGAGGGAGGCAACTTGGGGGGGCAATTGGGGGAAAGGACGGCTAGAGTGACCAGACGTTTGTTCATCAGTAGCAGGAAACAAAATGATGTCCATAGACAGTGTAGGGGGCTGAGAAAGGGAGCATCTAAAATGGCAAGCAACCCATGCAGCCAAAAACAGCAGAGAAAGTAACCACACAGCAGGTGGGCACCAAAGCGGGTGCGGATTTTCAAACATATTTCAGATTTTTATCGCATTGATTTAATCCAGATTTAAAGGCAATAGCAGCTGAATGCACTCGCATTGGCAAAAACGTCATGCAAACGGTCCAAATTAAAAGGATCTGCAAAAAGCACCAGATCTGCATTAACCCTCCATGTGATCGAGCCACTTGCCTCTCCTCAACTGAAAGCTTTCTGCTGTTTTCTGCAAGAACTTGATGGTTTTTCTGCCACCATGTGGAGTGTTTCTGTTAACTGGGTGTCTGAATGATAGATTTTTCTACTATATTGTGTTTAGGTCTTTATGTTTTCTTTTTAGTAGCGTCGACTACCAGCACTAGTTTGTCTTTTATTGCTGTTCTTTTAATCTCAATTTTTCTCTCCCATCCACACAAAGTATAGTGAATCAGGCAATCTTTTTAAAAGTTATTGGCTTGTGGGTACCCATGTGCTGATAACAAATGTGCACCACTGGTTCCCTGTTAACATTACTAAGGGTTATAATATCTGTCTAAACCCAGAAATACCTATATACAGTGGAAGCTTGTTATAATGTGGTTCACTGTACTGCAGATTTGACTATACCGCAGGTATGACGATGCCCCCAGTTATAATACTGTATACAGTATGTGATTTTCATTACAATGTGGAACCCCTATAATGTGAGTGCACCCTTTGTCCCCTGGTCCCCAAGTTATAATGAACTTCCACTGTAATATCATTTTAAGATGTCAAGCTATATATAGGTAAAATGTCATCACCCACGAACCAGAGGGGACGTATCAGTATGCTCAGGGAAATCCTAAGGTTGGCAAAAATACAAAAAAATGTTTAGGGGAAAAAACCCTAAAAACAATCCAATGAGGACTGAGCACGTTCTGTGGTTATAGAATGCTGCCTGTTTGTTGTGGGAGATTGAAAATGGAGTAGGAAAGGAATAGATTATGCTAGAAGAAAGCATGACTGATTGGCTAGAACACAGAACAAGAGCACACGACAACATTCTGTTGCAAGTCTGACTTGTAGAAATGAGGCCTGTGGAAGTGGGGCAAAGGATTAAACACTTTCCCTATGAGGACTTCTGCTGATTTCAGAAAAAAATAAAATTAAACTGGGAGATCTGTTCACATGTTTAATCAGGCCCACAGTGTTCCAGATATACAACCCTTTTTCACTACTTAAGACATCTGTGTTTTGGTTTAGTCTAGCTTGCAGTAGTCAGGAAACATTGCACAAACCTTACAGATATTCAAGGAAAAGTCTGAATTCTATCTGGCAAGGACCAGTGGCAGAGAAAAAAAGTAAAATTTTATTATCTTGCAAGTTGGCAGTGGGGTGGGAAGAGCTTTTGAATGTTTAAAACAATTTCAAGTTTGCTGAAAGTCAAATTTTTCTGCTTGGTGTGTGGTAACCAGGACAAGCTATAGTGCTGCCAATAATTTAAGTTGAGAGGAACCTACTGGTCTGGTTGCTAGGTCCTATGTCTGTTATGCTGGGGAGCCTTAAGTGCAGAGAGTATGGTTGACATTAAGCCCTTGTCTTTGCTCTGAAGACAACAGTGACCTCACCAAAGGACTGCCCTGACATATTTGAAAGATATAGATTTTTTACACCCATGCAAAATGTTGATGAATCCACAGAGCAATATGTTACAGCACTGGAGAAACTCAATAAGACCCACTATTTCAGGGAATTTCCCATGTCCCTTCTTAGAGATAGGCTTATTTGTGGGATTACAGACATTGATCTCGTTCACAACACTAATTTATGCTACTTTAGCACAGGGACATTGTTAGGGACTAGACTTGGGGAAGGACAGTCACAGATATTCTGCACTGGTCCCAGATCTCTTGCCCCTTTCCCCATTTTTTAAAAACTTACATTTTACTTTGTTCATAGAGCTGCTGGACATGCTTCAAAGCAAAGTACTGGTGAGACCCCAGCCATCTATCTATATGCAAATTATATGCAAATAATATACATTTGTATCTTGGGCCCCTACCCTAAGGTTTTTATGCCCTCTTGATCAACTCTGTGGAACCTGCATTATTACAGGTTCTACTGCCACATAATGTTCATTCCACACTTCGGAACTCTTTGCCTATTGACAGCAAGCAGGCACCTTCATTGTACCTTCTTTGGCACCTACAAAAAAAATTTGTTCAGGCAAGTCTATCCAGACATATAGAAATCAACATGTGTGTTAATCTGTTTTTAGCTTATTGTAGATTTTTTTTTATTTGTTTTTAAAAAATAAAAATAATTTTAATGTTTTATATATTTTTTGTAAATTGCTTACAAGGTTCGATTTACAATTAAGCAGTATATAAATTTTGTTAAAAATAAAATAAAGTACTTGAATTGAATTGAAACTTTATTTTTACCCCGCCCTTTTTCCAAACTGAAACTCAGGGCGGCTTACAAATAGAACTACATGTAGTTAAAAACATAGAAAAACATACAATTAAAATACGATTAAACTATGCACAGAGTTAAAACTGTAAAGGGCACTTAAAAATCTAAAAAGAATTTAAAATAATACAAATAATAATATAAAATAATAAAACAAGCCTTGTCAACAACCCTTCTTATTATAATGAAGATGAACCACAGTGACCCTGACATTCATGTGCCCCCTTCCCTTCCATTTCTTCCAGCATGGCTATGCTGGAATTGTTCAGAAGTTTTGTTTCCATTTTAGATTAACTGCAACTTATCATGACACCCAAACCTGGACAAATGTGGTTAATATTCACTATGATTGAAACAAGCCAACTTCAAACCATGTATTATAGAGCTGGCTTTGTTTCAGTAAACCATGGTTAAGTTTACCACAGCTCAGGTCGGGATGGAACACTAAGGTAATCTAAAACAAAAGCAAAAGCTTTCATTCTATTTGTGGGCACACCAGAGGAACAGGACGGAGTGCATGAGTTTGCAGCTTGCTATAGCTCACCATTGATTAACATTCGTGTGCAAGTGCAGCTAATGTGTTACAAGAAAAGCTGTTTCATGAAGGAGTCTTGACCTTGGAAATGACTCCAGATCTGACAGAAACAGTAAAAGCACAGGCCAAAAAGTTGAATTCACATGAAGGTGTCATTAATTCACTAAATGGGATAGAAGAGCCAAAGGGATCCCCTACATATTCAACAGTTAAGAAAAAGACCAGAGCTGAAAATACAAAACTGAACTGAGAAAAACTGTGCTTATCTTTACTGACTCAACTATTGTGGAATACAGTCTATCAAAGAAGAAAGTTCAGGGTGTTGAACTGATGCCATCACTGCAGTCAACAAACGAATTCAATATTTTCTGGGAAAGTTAAATTAGCTAGCAAAATTTACATATAGCATCCACAAAAGCAGCACTTTTAAGAATAAATGGTTTTGGAATGTGCAAAAGGAGGCACTGTGAACTGGTGTCAAACAGTGCTTCCTTCTCAAGAACCAGTACTGAAATTTTATGCAAAAAGTAGATCCATCAAAAATATCAGTTGGATGTACCATTGCTTGTGCAAGGAACACAATCACCAAATACATGATTTCTGCTTACAATGTATGGCATAGGAATATGAAAGTGGGAATACAGAACAATGGGTAGAGCATTCTGCCCTCTGTCTTCAACCAAAGAAATAAGGACCACTGGGATACTGCTCTTTCTTTCTCCCAGGGAGAACACCACAGTAAGGGAAAGATCATCCTGGCTTTCACCATTGGAATACCACTGGCCTCTACCTGTAGCTGCAAAACAAGGGTTGCTGGATTTAAAAACATCATTTGATTGAAAGATGGTGTATAAATCTTCTAAACAAATAATAATTCAATTACTGCTGCAGTAACAAGATATGCAGGGAACATTGTTTGCTTTTTTAAAATGTTATCTATGGACAGACAGCTTAGATGTAAACAGACCACAAGCTGTTCATACTACATTTAGGATTCAACAAATGATAAAATTATAGAAGTAGTTAGACTGTTGCACCTGCATGCCAGGTAAATGTATGTTTGTTGTGGATAATATTTCTAGAACTCTTAAGTTCAATTTTGAAAAAGGGAAAGACCTTTCAGCTTGAGGTGCCAGCACATGTAGGCTTACTTGTCAAATCACTCCCCATGATAGACAGAACAATGCAGATGAAATCCAAGTGGAAACAGAAAAAGATTGTTCACTGAGAATTCTACAGGAAGTAATCGTACAAGAATGGCTAGATAATGAAGGTAGCTGTAATCTTTGGGCAAGAGACAAACTGGAAATACAGACAAACTCTCAGTAATTGATGGAATAATTTTGGAAAGCTGTACAGTTATAATAAAATGAGTCTCCAAAGAAAAATGCAACACAAATCCATGAGGGCCATAGGCACTGAGGTGTAAAAGATAAGTTGTGTGTTTGGCTACAGAACATTGCTAATACAGTACAGAACTGAGTTTGTTATGGACTGATGTCTTAACTACAGCACAAGTAGCCCACATAGCCCAAAACTGTGTATAATTGAAAGATCCATATAGACGGTGAAAAATGTGATTTTAAAAAGTATATAACATTGTATAGAGATGTGTATGAATCTTTACTGACCTGTGTACACTCCTGGAGTGTGATTTGTTCTCAGTGCAGTTGCTAAAGGGATGAAGGATGACACCACACAGTTAATGACACCCTACTGAAAATTCATGGCAATGTGGCCATAAAGAATATGAAAGAGAGAAGCAAAAAACTTCCTCTAACAAATGGATCCAGGAGCTTCTTTTGCTGAAATCAGGTGATATAGTCTGCCTAGGAAATACACAAGGCCAAAGAGGTACACTCTAGCAATTTCATGCATTCAGAAATTTATACTGTACAACAAAATTTCTACTTACTCCTAGAACAATTTTATGGTTGAACAAATCATGCTGAATTGTACTTTTCCTGCGCCAGCTGGTCTTCCTATATCACAAGGGTAGCTGCACCATAAACCCAGTGAACTGTACAGAATCCACTGAGGGCCCAGCACCCTGATACCTTGCAGAGAAAGTGAAATCTCTGAGAGACTTGAAAGACATATTGACCAACATAAAGTATACAGGAATTAGAGAACTGAGTGGTAAAGACTCACTCCAGAGTGATGTATTAGGGGCCTATCTGTAGTTAATTCTTTCTTAAGAGAGTTATGTTATATTTCAAGTTTACCTTGTACCAGGTAAATAGGAATTACAAGATGAACCTTCACAGATTTAGGTCCAAAGAAAAGAAAAACAGATTAGGATGGACCGGGGCGGGGGGGGGATCAAACTGGTGTACAGGGATTAGGGTGGTGGTAAATGCATCCTTGAAGGAGGGTGTAATGCCACCGGCCCTCATGGAGGCAATTATAAAACCCATTCTAAAAAAGTCCTCCTTGGATCCCCAAGTTTTGAACAACTTTCGCCCCATTTCGAATTTGCCATTTTTGGGCAAGGTCATTGAGCGAGTGGTGGCTAACCAGTTGTCAGCACACTTGGATGAAATGGATTATTTAGATCCATACCAATCAGGTTTCAGGACTGGACATGGTACTGAAACAGCCTTGGTCGCTCTGGTAGATGATATGAGGAGGGCACTAGACAGGGGAGAATTCTCCTTTCTTGTCCTCTTGGATCTCTCAGCGGCTTTTGATACCATCGACCACGGTATCCTGTTAGATCGCCTGGAGGGATTGGGAATAGGAGGCACTGTTTTACAGTGGTTCCGTTCCTTTCTCCCTGACAGGCATCAACAGGTAGCATTGGGAGATGAGGTTTCAGACCCTTGGCCCCTCACTTGTGGAGTGCCACAGGGTTCTATCCTCTCTCCCATGCTATTTAACATCTATGTAAAACCGCTGGGAGCTATCATCAGGAGTTTTGGGCTGCGGTGTCACCAATATGCTGATGACACGCAGCTCTATCTCTCCTTTAAATCTTCACCGGAGTTGGCTGAAGAGACCTTGTCCAAGTGCCTGGAATCCGTGAGTGGGTGGATGGGAAGAAACAGGCTGAAGCTCAATCCTGATAAGACCGAGGTGCTACTTGTGGGTGACAGGGGAAAGTTGGGTGTTGCTGACCTGAGTCTTAATGGGGTAAGATTACCCTTGAAGGATCAGGTCCGCAGCCTCGGGGTTGTTCTTGATTCCAAGCTGTCCATGGAGGCTCAGATTTCGGCAGTGAGCCGGGCAGCTTGGTATCAACTACACCTCATACGGAGGTTGCAACCCTACCTCCCTATTCATCAGCTCCCACTGGTGGTACATGCCCTGGTCACCTCTCGATTAGACTACTGCAATGTGCTCTACGTGGGGTTACCCTTGAAAACGGTCCGGAAACTACAACTGGTGCAGAATGCGGGGGCATGCCTGCTTACAAACAGCCACCGCCGTGATCACATCACACCGGTGTTGATTCATCTACATTGGCTTCCAGTTGTTTTCCGGGCCCAATTCAAGGTGTTGGTCTTAACCTTTAAATCCCTATACGGTCTCGGCCCAGTTTACCTGAAGGAGCACCTCCAGTACCACCAACTAAGCCGCCCGACCAGATCAGCCACACAGGGCCTTCTCTCCGTCCCACCAACGAAAACAGCTAGGTTGGTAGGGACTAGAGAGAGGGCATTTTCAGTGGCGGCCCCCACTCTCTGGAACTCCCTCCCGTTCGATCTTCGCTATGCCCCTTCCCTAGATACATTTCGCCGAGCCTTGAAAACAAGGCTCTTTGGACAGGCCTTTGGGATCCCCGGGGTGGGCTAATTTTTTATATTGTTTTAAAACTGTCTATTGATGGCCCTAAACTGTTCTGTACTGCTGCTTTTAAAATGATTATTGTTGACTGCACTGTATTTTATTATGTATTTATATTGTATTGTTGAACTTTAATGTTGTACGTCGCCTAGAGTGGTTTCGGCCAGATAGGCGACACAAAAATTAGATTTATTATTATTATCATTATTACATTTCAGCCCTAAACTTTTAAAACAAATGACAATGGGTCCTCTCTTCCTTTATCTCTCAGTGGCTTTTGATACCATCGACCATGGTATCCTTCTGGGGAGGCTTGCGGATTTGGGAGTTGGAGGTACTGCTTGGCAGTGGTTCCGCTCCTATCTGGCAGGTCGTCTCCAGAAAGTAGTGCTTGGGGAGCACTAGTCGATACCCTGGGTGCTCCAATATGGAGTCCCGCAGGGATCAGTTCTGTCCCCCATGCTCTTTAACATCTATATGAAGCCACTGGGTGCTGTCATCAGGAGTTTTGGAGTGCGTTCTCATCAGTATGCTGATGATACGCAACTCTACTTCTCCTTTTCATCTTCTTCAGGTGAGGCTGTCAAGAACATAAGAACATAACAACATAAGAAGAGCCTGCTGGATCAGGCCAGTGGCCCATCCAGTCCAGCATCCTGTTCTCACAGTGGCCAACCAGGTGCCTGGGGGAAGCCCGCAAGCAGGACCCGAGTGCAAGAACACTCTCCCCTCCTGAGGCTTCCGGCAACTGGTTTTCAGAAGCATGCTGCCTCTGCCTACGGTGGCACAGCACAGCCATCATGGCTAGTAGCCATTGATAGCCCTGTCCTCCATGAATTTGTCTAATCTTCTTTTAAAGCCGTCCAAGCTGGTGGCCATTACTGCATTTTGTGGGAGCAAATTCCATAGTTTAACTATGCGCTGAGTAAAGAAGTACTTCCTTTTGTCTGTCCTGAATCTTCCAACATTCAGCTTCTTTGAATGTCCACGAGTTCTAGTATTATGAGAGAGGGAGAAGAACTTTTCTCTATCCACTTTCTCAATGCCATGCATAATTTTATACACTTCTATCATGTCTCCTCTGACCCGCCTTTTCTCTAAACTAAAAAGCCCCAAATGCTGCAACCTTTCCTCGTAAGGGAGTCGCTCCATCCCCTTGATCATTCTGGTTGCCCTCTTCTGAACCTTTTCCAACTCTACAATATCCTTTTTGAGATGAGGCGACCAGAACTGTACACAGTATTCCAAATGCGGCCGCACCATAGATTTATACAATGGCATTATGATATCGGCTGTTTTATTTTCAATACCTTTCCTAATTATCGCTAGCATGGAATTTGCCTTTTTCACAGCTGCCGCACACTGGGTCGACATTTTCATCGTGCTGTCCACTACAACCCTGAGGTCTCTCTCCTGGTCGGTCACCGCCAGTTCAGACCCCATGAGCGTAGGTCAAGGTCCTAAACTGATGCTTGGCCGCGATAATGGACTGGATGAGAGCGAACAAACGGAAGCTCAATCCAGACAAGACTGAGATGCTGTTAATAAATGGATCCCCTGACCAGATGGATGTTCTACCTGTTCTGGATGAGGTTGCACTCCCCCTGAAGGAGCAGGTGCGCAGCTTGGGAGTCCTTCTGGACCCGTCCTTGTCACTTGAGGCGCAGGTGGCCTTGGTGGCACGGAGTGCTTTTTACCAACTTAGGCTGGTAGCCCAGCTACGCCCGTATCTGGACAGGGAACATCTTGCTTCAGTTGTCCATGCTCTGGTAACCTCAAGATTGGACTACTGCAATGCACTTTACGTGGGGCTGCCCTTGAAGACGATTCGGAAACTGTATCTTGTGCAGAATGCAGCGGCCAGATTAATAACCGGGACCAAATGGTCGGAACATGTGACACCGATTCTGGCCCGCTTGCACTGGCTGCCTATATGTTTCCGGGCCCGATTCAAGGTGCTAGTTTTAACCTATAAAGCCTTACACGTCACGGGCCCACAATACCTGATGGAGCGTCTCTCCAGATACAAACCTACCCGTACACTACGCTCAACATCGAAGGCCCTCCTCCGGGTGCCTACTCAGAAAGACGCCCGGAAGGCGACTACAAGAAAGAGGGCCTTCTCGGTAGTGGCCCCCGAACTATGGAACACCCTTCCTGACGAGGTACGCCTGGCGCCTACTTTACTATCTTTTCGGCGCCAGGTGAAAACCTTCCTCTTTGCCCAGGCATTTTAATATTTTAATATTTCAATCTTTTAGTATTTTAGTATTTGTATTAATGTGGTAAATGATAGCTATATGTTTTATCTTTTTTTTAATCTATTTTTTATTTGTATTTAATATGGGTTATTATGTTATTTTGTCCTTGTAGTATGTCTAAATTGCTGTCTTGATGATTAGGTGGTTTTTAGAATTGATTGTATACATTATTTTTGATGTACACTGCCCAGAGAGCCTCGCTATGGGTGGTATAAAATTTAAATTAAATAAAAGAAAAGAAATAAAATAAAAATAAATTAAATAAATAAAATAAAATAAAATAAAATATCTTTTAAATTTATCTTGGCAAGAAATGGGAAAGCTTCTCCTCATAGTCGTAACAGTGAACAAGCACTAGGATACTGATGATGGAGCTCATTCTGGAGATTCTAGACCAGATTCTGCTAGTCTCATATTCTATCCCCTATGTTGAGATATGAAATTGAGGAAGCATCCAAACTAGGAAATGTGGTAGTAATGGGTGACTTCAACTACCCGGACATAGACTGGCCACGTATGTGTTCCAGTCACGACAAAGAAGCAACATTTCTAGATATTCTAAATGACTATGCCCTAGACCAGTTGGTCATGGAACTGACCAGAGGGATGGCAACCCTGGAGTTAATCCTCAGTGGGGACCGGGACCTGGTGCGAGATGTAAGTGTTGTCAAACCAATTGGGAGCAGTGACCATAGTGCTATTAAATTAAACATACATGTAAATGGCCAATTGCCAAGAAAATCCAACACAACTTCACAAAAATGAGGGGATTGGTAAAAAGAAAGCTGAAAAACAAAGTCCAGAGGGTCACATCACTCAAAAATACTTGGAAGTTGTTTAAAAACACTATATTAGAAGCTCAACTGGAATGCATACCGCAGATCAGAAAAGGTACCGCCAAGGCCAAGAAGATGCCAGCATGGTTAACGAGCAAAGTCAAGGAAGCTCTTAGAGGCAAAAAGTCTTCCTTCAGAAAATGGAAGTCTTGTCCGAATGAAGAAAATAAAAAGGAACACAAACTTTGGCAAAAGAAATGCAAGAAGACAATAAGGGATGCTAAAAAAGAGTTGAGGAGCACATTTCTAAGAACATAAAAACCAACAACAAAAAATTCTATAAATACATTCAAAGCAGGAGACCATCTAGGGAGGCGATTGGACCCTTGGATGATAAGGGAATCAAATGTGTACCAAAGAACGATAAGGAGATTGCAGAGAAGCTAAATGAATTCTTTGCATCTGTCTTCACAGTGGAAGATATAGGGCAGATCCCTGAACCTGAACTAACATTTGCAGGAAGGGATTCTGAGGAACTGAGGCAAATAGTGGTAACGAGAGAGGAAGTTCTAGGCTTAATAGACAATATAAAAACTGACAAATCACCAGGCCCGGATGGCATCCACCCGAGAGTTCTCAAAGAAGTCAAATGTGAAATTGCTGATCTGCTAACTAAAATATGTAACTTGTCCCTCAGGTCCTCCGCCGTGCCTGAGGACTGGAAAGTGGCAAATGTAACGCCAATCTTCAAAAAGGGATCCAGAGGGGATCCCAGAAATTACAGGCCAGTTAGCTTAACTTCTTATGTTCTTATGTTTAGTGAAACAGCTAATGCACAGTAAACTGAAAGGGAATTTAAACTGGATACTTTAATCAAGGACAAATCCAGTAAATATAACAGTCACAATTTCAAAGTCTAATGGAACATTATCCTGTGATTCTCTACACCTTCATTTTATGATTTTTCATCCAGATATTTATTATTTATTTTATTTATTTCATTTCTAGACCGCCCATAGCTAATAGCTCTCTGGGCGGTGTACAAAATGAGATTAAAATACAATATAGAATAAAATCAGTAACAGAAAGGAACACATTAAACTAAAACATGGACTTCTGTTAGTATTGGTGCATTCCAGTGGACCATTTTCCAGGATCTCTGCAAAGCTTCCACATGGACTATACCTCAAGCATCATACCCAGGATATGCAAGCAAAGATAGAATGCAGTTTTTGGAAAAACCCGTTTTCTGACTTTTTACATCTGAAATTGCTTATGCCCTTGCCTATATAAAATAGTTCATCAGTCTCCCATATGTGGGAATGAACAAGGATAGAAGTAGAAGAGAAGACTACACGTATCAGTGACTTTTTTATTTTTTGAGTGATATTATCAAATGGAGCACATACTGTATCTTCTCTATCTTTCTCACCATAGGGGCTCATGGTAGTCAGGCAAGAAATGAGCAGTGAGGGGAATGACTCATCCTGTTTTTCAACATACGTTCACTAGGCCGAAAAACTTCAGCCAAGGGACACAAACACCTTTGTTCCTATTTAGAGTTCTAAAAACTGTGACTTGTATATTTGTAGTCTCATGTGTATTATACAGCCACGAGAGCCATGGATTTTTCGCATTCCACAATGTTAAATTGAAAATACCGCCATGCCATTTATTTCTCTCTATATAAAATGTAAGGCCTCACACAGTCATGGCATCAAAGAAAGTGACATTGTGGTGCAAAGGCAAAGACCACTGAGCAAGCAGGTGAGCTATGTGGCCTCAGTGGGTGAGTGGGAGGCTGGTCTCAGGAGTCTCAGCCTCTACCTCAACAGGTGGGTGGGAGGCCAGCAGCGGTAGCAGCCTCGACAACAGCAGCAGCAGCAGCCTGGACCTGTGTGTGTGTGTATCAGAGAGACAGAGACAGAGACGGGGGTGATTGAAGGTGCCTGGGCTCTGTGACTCCCTGTGTGTCTTTGTACATGTCTCTCTGTGTGTGCAAGACAGAGAATCCCTGTGTGTCCATCCATGTGTGTACATGTGCATGTGTGTGGGTGTGTAGTAGGGTTGCCAGGTTCATGGCCTGAGACTGATCCTGTATTTTTAGGAGAAGAGAAAGTCAGCCAAGTGCAGGTGTTCTTGCAACTCTGTAATGGGAATAACCACAAGGTAGAATTCTCCCTTCCCCCTGGACAACTTTTAAAGATACGGAAGACCTCTTGGTTGCCAGGCCCAGCCTCCAAGAGGTCTTTTGTATCTTTAAAAGTTGTGCAGGGGGAAGGGAGAATTCTACCTTGTGTTTTTTCCCATTACAGGGTTGCAAGAACACCTGCACTTGGCTGACTTTCTCTTCTCCTAAAGATACAGGATCAGTCTCAGGGATTGAACCTGGCAACCCTAGTGTGTAGGTGTTTGGTGATGCCTGCTGTAGGTCTGGGGGTTGGTGAGTGAAGCAAATGGGGGCTTCCCCCCAGTAAAAAAAATATCTCTAATTGCTGCAGACAACTGGATTTAAAATTGGAAAGGTGAGGAAATGAGAGAACCAAAACTGATGAAGCCTTCAATTCCCTAATCCCAGGTGGAACCTGGAGTAAGGAACCATTCTTGTTATGTAAAATCTCTCTGGGGGTGTTATAGGAATGGGAATCCTTACACTCAGCTCTGATTCTTTATCCCAATCCTACCTCTCAACAGATTATAGCACCCACAGTGTGAGAGCTATGTTGCTATGGGATGTTTTTACCACTGTCATATCAACTGTAAGCACTATACATGGGCCAATTATGTGGTTCTTTCCCATGTAAATAGCAAGTGGTGCTAATACAGACTTCCTCGGTCTATCAAAATATCACAAACTAGTTCGCAAGCTTTTGAGATTTCCATGCTAGATGATAAACAGAGCAGTGCTGTTGTTGTTTTTGATGGGGGAAGGGGGTGGTGAGAGAAAAGATTGACCATATATAGAACCCATGGCTTCAGGTCAGCCAAAACTTTTTTCCTGTCCCCCTCCTCTCCTATCAAAAGTTTGCATGCTAATTTATGATATTTTGGTTGACCTAACACAGGTATTTCCCTAACATGAAGTGTGGACCAGCACTGCTATCTTTACTTTTTGTGTTCCTTAAGATCAAACCCTCTCTATTAAGCTGCTCACATTCTGAGAACAAGCCAGCCCTATGAAGAGGCACTGGTCGAGTAGCATGGTCAGGAATTATCTGTTCCCCTCACACTGAAGTTGGAAAGCACCTCCTCAGTGCAAAAGTAGAGGGTGTTTCAAAGAAATAGAGCTGTGGGTATCCATTTCTCTCCCTGTCTGCAATAGAGACATTACCACTTTAGGAGCAGAACCTTGAGCAATGCTGTTGGCACATGCAACACTGCTTCTAGTACTCCAATAGGTGCCCAGAAAGTGTCATTGCCAACTGATAGAATCTCACTTCCTCAAACCCTTTTTGGAAAGAAGTCACAGAGGCCCCTGTATCAGCAGAGCAGCTTCTGAGACTTCTCTCCACTGTACTGCAAGGAAAATCTATTTTTGGGGATTGGTGTCATCCAAGCTAAGTGGAGCATGCTGCTGGGAATTATATACCACTTGTGAACAGCATGTCACCCTTCCCATCATCAGAATAGATTGATGCCTCAGAAGCCTCTGTGCTAACCCAGAGGCATCTGGAGTGACTTTTCAAGGGTCTGTGGGAGGGCTAAGGTGACATATGGCTCTTAGCCCAGAAAGAGCTCTTTTCCAGGCATGTCACTGTTACTGCAGTTTCCCAAGCAAGTCACAAGCAACTGAAGATGCAAGTCTGAAATCCAACATGGATTACTTAGAAATCTTATATGTAGGGTTCCATTGGATAAGATTCTACAAATTTACATTACTTGTATCTCATATGTATGAGATACATAATTTAAAATGGAGATAACACACTCTGGTTTATTGGCTAAAGAGCTTATTCTCCTATATGTGATAGAAAGTAAAGCAGTCGTACAGGTGCTTTCCTTCACCATTGTTTTCCTCCCAAATGTCAGATAAGGCTGCAAGCCTAGGGTCACTGACACACCACACAAGGCTGATAGGATCTCCCTCTCTGAGAGCAGAAAAAGAAGCCTGCCCTTTGAGAAGGAGCTATAACATCAGACACTTCCTCTGTGAGGCTGTGGAAAGGTTCACAGCCAGTTCCTCTTCAATACTGGAGTGCAGAGAGAATGAAGAGGAGGCATGTCAGGGACATATATGTTGAGGGCCCATAACCATCCTGTTTCCCATCATTCCCCCACAGCTGGGGCAAGTATGCCAGCCCTGCAGCTGGTGTAGTTATTTTTCTCCTATTGAGCCCAATGGGAGTGAATCTGGAAAAAACCCTAGAATTTACAAAGAAAAAGAGAATAAAAAATGCAAGCACTCACCCACACCCTTTCTGCCTTTCTGGTACATGACTAGCAGGACATGGGAAAAGACAATTCATCCTCTGTTCTCCTACCCCAGATATTTTGAATTGCTCTGCCCATTGTCAGAGACTTGCCAGATTACACACAGAGACTGCAATCCTAACTCCATTTATCTGGGAGTAAGCCCCATTTGAATTAAATAGGACTTCTGAATAGACATGGCTAGGATCGCAGTCATTTCATTGGGAGGAAGATCCTTTATATTCAATTTGTGATTTCCAACTAAGTTATACTCAGGAAATACACATTGAAATTAATGGACTTGAGTTACTTATGTCCATTTATTGAAGTGGGTCTACTCTGAGAATTAATAACATTGGATATTACCCAGTGCAACTTATTTCTGACTAAACCTGCATGGAATTGTGCCATTACCACTCAGGTAATTCCATTCATGTGGTGGAGCTTTAGGCTTCATACATACCACCACCCTCCATACATACATAATGCATGCAGAACTTGTATAGTATAGCCAGATATGGCAAAATGATTTCCAACTCAGCCACTGCTGCAATAGGGTTTGCACCAATAGATTGAGGTGCCACTTTAAAAAGTAACTGATCAGAAAGGGCTCCATCTAAGTAGGTGCAGCAGATCAGCTGAAGGCAATATAAATCACAATACTTTTGTCTCCAGTTGGTAAGGTACTCAATGAAGGTGAGTTGAAGATCATTTTGTTCCATTACAATCATGCTCCTTACCAAGCATATCAAATTGTGATCGGGTACATATGCATTTGAGTTGCAAGGTTAACCACAATAATCTACAATGACTGTCAATGCTGTGACAACATGATGTCTTGGTTAACCGAACAGTACAGTAACAGGACCACAATGGGACTAGTAGTAGTCAGGTTCCACTTGGAATTCATATTTGTTGGCCTAGGGATCATTAAGTGAGCTTTTACTTTTAACAGGTCTGAAAGTATCTTAATTTGGTAATTCTACTTCAAATGATGTTTGTTTCACTTTTCTAAAAAGGGTCCTCCATTTATCTACATTTTCAACATCTTATATTAAAGTGATTGGCTTAAGTAATTGACTTTGACATGGTATAAATATTGCATTAATTATTTTTTCTCTTTTTTCTTTCTCACTATCACTGTTTCCTTTTAATTTCCTTTTTTCCACATACTTTATAATATTTTTTTCATTTTTGTCAATTTTTCTTACACTTCAATCTTCATCAAAGCAGATACCTGCTGCGAAGCCCGTACAGGTGGAAATGGAAGCCAGTCACAGCAGCTGAGTGCTGCTGGTTTTGTTTACCTTATAGTCATAAGCTTATTGTGTGCGTTTTCATATTGGTGATGATCCAAGCAGAACGTTGTGCAAGGGTTTATTTTATTTTCTTTCTGTGAACTTTCTATTTAAGAGGAAATTAACAGGCCTGGATAACACTGGACTTTCTGGAGCTCCTTTAAAACATTTATATTACAACAACATAAAAGCAACTGAAGAAACTATGCATGAATGAATGTTGCTTACAAGTGGCTTTTGGATAAACCCTAATAACATTTTCACAAGTGATACTTAAATCATGTTTTACATTTCCTTCATATGTAATTTGAATGTTAATCTTCATGGTGTGAAAGTAAATTCAGTACAAAATTCCAAAGTAGCACCTTCCAGATTCTTAATGTCACCTGTGGAAACAGTTTCAGTCTTGTGGTAAACACACAACTTATGATTAGCTTGTAGCATGATTTGGAGGAAGATGTTGCCATTCTGTCTCAATTGTTTCTTTGCAAAAAACAAAAACAAATCATAGTTATTCATGGTGTTATGGGTTTACCTGAAGATCATTTTTAGCATCTCACTTAAGTCCTCTATTGAACATTTTGGTTTCATATATGCCACTATGCATATTGCTGTGCCTTTATTGAGATGTATTTATATGCCCTTTGCTCTTTCTTTTGTTTTTGTTTTTAAACAAATAATTGAATATCAGCCCTCTCTAAAGAGCTATCTATTAACTATATATGTGACCTCTTAAATACATATAAAGAGTTTTAGTGTCCTTACTTGGCTTCTGCATTTACCGTGCTGCCAGGGAAAGCCTATTTATACATCCTTCTAGAAAGTTATTTCTGCTGCTTTTTCTTCCTACGACAATTCTTCAGACAACTAGAGTCATAGAATCATATCTTATAAGGCCATCAAGTCCAACCCCCTACTCAATGCAGGAATCCAAATTAAAGCATACTAAAATCTTTCTCAAAATATTGCCTCAAGACTAATAGCAAATACGTTTCTTGTAAGTAAAAATATAGCCATTCCTGCCTTAACTAATTCTTCTTTACAAACATTGCCCCCCTCCATGAGCCATCATTTTACACCAAATGTTGTTACTTTTCAAGACATCCTCCAGATTAGCTATCAAAAATTCAATTAATCAGTAAAAAATGACGTTTCATGTCATTGGCCTTATTAGTATGTAAATTATTGGAATAACAGGGATTAACATATAGCAAAAAGCTTCAAGTGGCCTCTACTTTTATTTTGTATGTATTAAAGATAAAATATATTAGTTCATTTAAATAAATAAATGGTTCAGCTAATATAAAGAACTAACAAAACAAGACATAGTGAAATAAAGATCATAAAGAAGTAATTAGAATACCTGCTGCTTTTAAACAACATATAAATACCTAATAAAACTCAGATTCATCATCATTCTGATTCATGTCATTCACTAACTATATTTGAAATTTAAATTTTAAAATGAGAATCCAAAAGCCACAAAGATCCTTCTACAGATGGTACAGTTATGTCACTCTACAGAGCATCAGGATTGAGCTGAGATATGTATATGCTTCATTTCACTTATATTACATCTGTTCTAAAAGTCTGGGTTAAAGAAGGAGAAAGTGTCTATCTTGCCTTTAGAAAAGCAGCACTTAATGTTTGCTTTGCAATCTTGTAGCCCACTAAAGCTCCCATGTGGATTCCAGTGTTTAGGAAATTACTTCTTGTTTTATTATGAGAATTGCAATATGCTTTGTTCTCGGCTCCCAAAGAGGGGTTAGAATAAAGCCAGTTTTGCTAGTTTTGTACCTCCTCTTCACCAAAGGAATTTCTTTATGTCTAAAGCAGTTTGATTGTCAGGCTCCATGTTTCTTGACAGAAACATTGTTTTAATCTTTGTAATATTTGTCAAATATGGAAATGAACATGGAGGTGAATTGCATTAGCTAACTTTCATATCTTCGCTTTTTAACTATATCAGTGAAATCATGATTGTTTAGAGCAGCTTTTCCCAACCTTTGGGCCCCCAGATGTTGTTGGACTACAACTTCCATCAGCCCCCGCCAGCATAGCTAATGGTCAGGAATGATGGGAACTGTAGTGCAGCAACATCTGGGGACCCAAAGGTTGGGAAAGGCTGGTTTAGAGCTTTCCACCCCTGAAATATTCCTTTATGAAATTTGGATGAAATCCAGAAGCACCTAGTGGACAAGTCTGGGAAGATTTTTTTTCTCCATTTTACCCTTACTGTTAGTGTAATCACTTTATATGGGTTATCATTTTCAAGGTTGCAATAAATTAGATCCTCAGAACGTTCCATTTCTTATCATGACGCTTTCAAATAAATCCTTAATCTGGCAAAGATAAAAATCACTAACAAGATGTGTGATGCCAATCTATCCTCCCTAAGACAAAAGCATAAGATCTCTCTCTTGTTAAAGTGTTTATTTTAAGATGGTATGCTATTTCATGAATGTTTTAGGGAAATTAAATAATTGGCAATGCTTGGAAAAAAATTATTTTGGAAGGACCATCATTTTGAGCTACCACCCAAGATAATCCATGCCCCGTCTATTATTTCAAATCTCTTGACATTTTTTTCAGGGAAGTAGTTTATCACACATAAACATGAGCAAGTGATCAGACATAAGATTACCTCCAAATGTCTTCAACGTATTGTAGCTGAGTCCACATAAATGGCAATTTAGCTTTAATCTCCTCTTGGCTTTTAGCTGTTAAATTAATATAATAAAGTTCTGAATTATCATGGTTAATAGCAAAACCAGAAGTTTATTTAATGTTTTTCTATGTCTAAAAGGGTGATGGGAATTGATGTTTCCAGTTCTGAAAGGAAAAACACAATATTATATGAGATGCATAACATCCTATGAAATTATAGTGGTTTAATTAGTCTCATAATTTACCTTCATTTCAGTTGTATCTTCTACCTAATGTAGCATGCTAGTGGTTCCCTAAGAAGGCAAAGGTATGGTTCTGCTATGTAAGTTTTCAAGTAAATTTAGCCAGTTCACAAAATTGCTTTCTTGTATCTATTGCAAATAGTTTTTATTAAAATTAATCATGTTTATATATTTAACAGTTTAGTTTTACATACCCAGACTATTTTCACAAATCAGCTTTGGACATCTAATGGGTCTACTACTACTACTACTATTTACTACTGTTGGTAGATCTGCTATTTTAAAAAAATATATACAAGAGATTTTTTTTTCTAAAGGCAAATAAGGTTGATTTAGATTAAATTTGTTGGCTAGGAGTAAACTTGACATTAAATTTGTGCTTCAAATATAGAACCTAATATTGAAACTTCATAGCGGTCAGTAATATCAACTTGTGCTTTGTATTTATCAAAACAAATGTTCTATTTCAGTTTCTTTTTGATGGATATCATCCATCTTATTCAGATTGGCAACTTCATTAGCCCATTTAGAATTTAGCCAATAATAGCAAACAATTATTTTGCAACATTGAGACATTAACTGGCTACAACCAGGCTGCTATTTTATATAAGTTTTCTTCTTTAGTAAAACCTTCAGCTATGTGTAAGATAATATGGTAGGAACAGTAGCATTAGGCAGATGTCCTGAAAATAATTAACCATGTGCATATCCTCTCTGATAGTACACATGCTTTAATGATGTGTAAACCGCCTTGATGAATTAAGCTGTCATTTTGATTGGCCTGTCAAATCTGATGAACCAATAATCCTTTAAGGTACTAGTTTGGAAGCTGCTGTTAGTTAATACTGTTTATATTACCTTTACTTACCTTCTTTCTCTATATGATCTGCCTATGATGTAGATACACATCTATTATGGGTCCTATAGAAATATAATTTTAATAGCTTAAAAAAGAACTGGGAACTTATAGGTCAGAGGTAGTCAACTTGATACCCTCCAGATGTTGTGGCTGCAACTCGCACCGGTTCCAGCCAGCATGGCCATTGGTCATATCTGGAAAGATCCACTTTGGCTACATCTGATACAGACATTCAGAAACATATTAGAAGCATATTAGATTTTTCCACAACACACAGAGGCCTATTTAACAGAGGGATGGCCTTTTTAACCTCCCAGTGAAACCATATCCCCAGCACCTACATTGATGCAATTTTGGTACTTGCTGAAAACCCATTTATTTATTTTGTTCAGCTTTTGCTGGCCTCTTAATACCAGATTGTTTCTTTTTAATTATTTGTCTCTGACTTAGTGGCTACTGTTTTATTCTGAATTGTAATTTTACTGTTTTTTCTGCACTGTGTTGCTATTATATATGAGAGGCACTATAAAATATTTTAGTAAATGAATATTTTTCCCAAATAATTTTTCTAGTCAGCAAGGACTGCCTACAGCATTGTTCATTCTAAAGATAATTTGAGGCTGCCTTTCTCAATTCAAGCAATAAAAAGCAATATCCACTGAAGTACCATATAGAACATATATATAACATGTAGAAAAACAGGAGGGGCTGTTACGAAGTGTCTTGCCTGCATGGGCCCCTCTCATCACAGCTATTGGTCTATCCATGGACACTAATGAGTGACAACAACTGGTTGTTCTAGTAGGCTCAAGCCTATATTTCTCCTCACTGTCCTGCTACTATGAAATGACTTCCATCATTCAGTTACACTGAGGAAGTGAACTCTCGGAAAATAGCTGGAGCAAGATAGCATCAGTCTCCTTCCTATCAAAGAAGCTATTATGGAAATCTATGAAGGATCTAGTTTGGATAGGAAAGCTTCAGTGGGTGTGGGACAGAATCAGGTTTAAGTGCGCCTTACACTGACAAAGACATTCTCATCCTGCCATCTGTCATTGAGGCTTTTGCTTTTGACAAAGAAAGGAGAAGATTCACACTTGCATCTCCAGACCTGGTCCTGACTGATCCCATGATGGTCAGTATGGAAAAGCTATGGCAATGAGTGAGGTGGGAGCAGGTGCTAGGATGCTGAGTGGAAGGGAATTCTGTGATTGTAGAGTGGGGGAAAATTAAAGTCTGTGTGCTAAGATGGAATTATGGAGCAAAGGTGATGAATGGGGGAGGGAGATATGTGAAACAGGGAGGGTGAGTGGTGAGGGGAAAATGCTGAAGCAAGGGAAGTGGAAGTGGGTAGGGACCAGAGAAAAGAGATGGATGGTGTGAGTGCAGGAACTCTTCCCTTAATATTACCCCAAAATGTCCCTCCATCAGTTAAATTTCAACGGATTTCAACTAGTTAGTAAGTACTATGTGATATGATTGCACCATATTTTTATGGTATCCATTTACTAAATGAAGGTAGGCAAAAAAACATGAATAGAAGATGCAGCTTAGAGAGCCCAAAGATAGATGTAGTGCTTACTTAACTGTTGTAACGAGCACAACGCTCAACAAAAGCAGTTCTCCAAGAATGTAAAAATATGACAGGTATGACATCAGGCATATCTAAATCTCCAGACAGCAATATGACTAACCTTACTAACACTAGTTCACAAAGTTCAAAACTATGAGTGATACCCCACACTAGTTGTAGCCAGAGTAGCCCACTGAAATCAGACTTATGTCTCTTGATTTAAAAGAAAAACCCAGAATTCCTACAAAGAAAAAACAGTTTAGAAATAATATAATCATTTGCATATATATACACAACAAATATTTAGAAGTTATTAAGAACAAAATCACTTTTGAATATATAAATTGCAATATTCCCAGCAGTATATATGGTTTATTGATTTGAATGGATCTATTCTGTGTATGACTTAATTGTATATTGCTGTGTGTCACTACTTAAAATATATTTATATGTTTGGGGATTGCTTAACATTCTACCGTTTTCTAAAATTAAAAGCTCTGGATGCATATATTGCTGCCCCTTAATATAAACTATTTATATTACTAATCAAATAATAGGGACATATTTTTGCGTATTGTAAAATAATTGCTTTTCTTTGGCCTAAATTTGATCTTATTTTCTTAGTTACTAATCATGTTTTAATTGTAACAAACATAATCAGATGTATGTCTGGTTCACTTAAGACAGATTCTGGTCTGGTTCAGATGATCACCTAAACCTGGTATGTTTTAACTAAGTTTGGTTATAACAAACCACAGTTCCTCAAGGTTAGATGTGATGTGGAACTGTGGTTTAAAAGTTCAAGGGTTGCTGCTGCTCATTCCTAATAAGCCATGATTTAGGTGTGGGTGGGTTTGGGTGTGTGTGTCAGAGAGAGAGAGAGAGTGCGCTTGTGTGTGTGAGAGAGAGAGACTGTACATGCTAAATATATTCTCTGAAATGCTATTTAAAAACAAAACTCCTTCCAAATGTAGAAATATATGGTTATAAAGTAGTTTATGAAGCACTGTGTAATTCTTTATTCATTCCATTATTGTCCCATTGACATTCTGTTTCAATGGCTTTTAGCACACACTGATGTTTACTGTCATGTGTCATATATTTTCCTTAAAACAAGGTGCACATTATAAGTGTAATGTTCAACGAAATCTTCCCAAATGTAATGTCAAAAACATATGTAACCTTACGCATGTCTTTCATTACTTGTTTAGTGTCCATTTTGTTTTATGTAATCTTTACACCATTTTTGTAATAAAGAAAAGTGATGTAACATTCCTTTAGCAGTATTTTTTTTAATTACGTATAAAGTTACTGTTGTTCTAATCACATTTTCCACATCACATTTAATTGCATAGCATTGTTAACAGCATTAAAAATGTCAAAACCCAAAACTGTCTTATCAGTAAAATAATATTAAAGAAATATTCATCATCCCATTGCGGCTATCACTTCTTTCTCTGAATCCTACCAAAAGTAATGCAACCATAAGAACATAAGAACATAAGGAGAGCCCTGCTGGTCCAAAGGCCCATCTAGTCTGGCATTCTATCCTCACAGAGACCAGCCAGATACCTATAGGAAGCCCACAAACAGGGCCTGAGTGCAATAGCGCTCTACCAACCTGTGATTTCCAGCAGCTGGTATTCAGAGGAATACGGCCTCCAAGAGCAGAGTTAGAACCTAGCCATCATGGCTAGTAGCCATTGATAGAAGAGAAAGGAGACAAGTTCCAGTGCTTCTTGAAATGGGCTTAGTTTGATGTTTTTCAGAGAAAACACTCCTTCAGGAGCTGTGAACAGTGTTCAATTTCTTAAACTAGAAATAATTCAAACAAAACTGTAAGTCTGTAAGAGAAGAAATTACTCTTAATGCATATACGCAGTAAACCAATACCCTCTGGGTAACATTCCCACCATTGATAGCCGTATCATCCATTAATATCTTTCAGTAACAAAATAATAGTGTTCAGACAACAGTGCTCAGAGTGCAAATATAACAAAAGAAAGATTTTCAGCTCACATTAATAAAAATATTCCATCAATCTTGACTTAAATATATACTTTAGTATAAGCAGTCCATATGTCCAAATAGATATCCAAATAATATTGATGATTATAAGATATACGTTCAAACACAGAAATGCGCTTACCCTAATTTAAAAACCCATTGACTTGGGCAGATTGGTAACATATTCTGATGTTCTTCGTATCTAAATATCTCCATAGGTAAACTGGATTATACAAATACTACATAGGACCAGACAGGAGGGATCTGTCTGTCAATGCCTTAACCACTACTCCACCATTGTGTGCTACACTTGACTTTTGACAGTGGTTATTAGCAATGGATTGTGATACATGTTGTCCCCACACCAATGAATTTCTTTATACATAGAGCAGGGGTTTGTTCTGTTGAACCACTTTCAACATAGACTGGGTGGGGGTTGCAGTATGCAGATTGCAATGAAAGAGCAGGACTGTCATCGTGAATTGCCATATAACTTCCAGAGGGTAGCCATGTTCATCTGCTTTTCACAAAAACTTATGACACAGTGTGTTAGTCTTTAAGGTGCTGCAAGACTCCTTATTGTTTTTATTGTGAATGGTATGCTGTGGCTCTCCTGTGACATATTGAAAGTGGCTTGTTTTACATAGGGGATACTGTTTGCAATGTATCTCAAGGAATACTACAGTTTGTGAATGATAATAAAACACTCTGCTGCATGTGCACCTTTCACATAAGTGCCTGCATCTTGCTTCATCTTAACTAGGGGTAATTATTATTAGTCAGCAAGGAGGGAACATAGTCACCTCTGGTTCATGACATTTTATAGGTCTCTATGTAGACCATACATGATTTTTACTATACATCAGCACTCTCTATTGCTGCTGCTTGGCCACTTTCAGAGAGACTCATCTATATTCTTGTAATCCTTAACATTATTCTTAAAGTAATTTCACCATATATATACTGAATAATCCTCGGGTCTCATAACATGTATTGCATTTCTAAGCTGATTCATACAAGCTCCATCTTTGGAGATGGCAGGTGTTGCCACCACTCACCATATGCTCAGAGGCACATCTTACCAAATTCTTCCAAGCTACACAGGAAGTGGATTGGACTGTGAAAGACCAACCCAAATTGTGTTTGCATTTTTATAAACTTGTAGGGCAGTACAATATCTCAGAGAGGTGGTCAGGTCTCCTGCTCCCCTGGTGCATTCACTATAGCTTCCCAATTTCCCTGCATTTTAAAGTTTGATAGAAATATATGTTGGCTATAGGTATGTTCTTAAACCACAAGGTTGTTTTGCCTGTTAGTGAATTTCTCTGCTTTTTAATCCAGGAGGTAAGAAATGGATCCTGTGCAAGTTTGCTGAGAATGGATTGATCATTTGCATGCTTATTGAGTTCAGTGAGATTTACACCCGTGCAATCATGCTTAGGATAGGTGAAACTGACCATAGGGGAAGTGGAGGGGAGGAGGGGAAGAGGAGCAGGCAGGAGGGGGAGGGGGAGGGGGAGGGCAGGTTTGATCATTTGTATGTTTATTAAGTTCAGTGGGATTTATTCCTGTGCAATTATGCTTAGGATAGGTAAAACTGACCATGGGGAGGGAGGCCTGGAGTGGACAGGGAAAAAGGAAAAAGGAAGAGGGGAGGGGAGGAAGAAGGGAGAAAGAAGAGAGGAGAGGGAAGGAGGGGAATGGCAGGTCTGATCATTTGCATGCTTAGTGAGTTCAGTGGGATTTACTCCCGTACAATCATGGCTAGGATAGGAAAAACTAACCATGGGAGAGGGGGAGGGGAGGGGATAGTAGAGGGAAGGAGGAAGGGGAAATAGGAGAGCAGAGGAGGGGGAGATGGGAGGGGGAAGGAGGGGATTGGAAGGGGAGGGGCAAAAGGGAGGTGATGGGAGGGAGGAGGAGGGGAGAGCATGTTCAATCTTTTGCATGCTTATTGAATTCAATGGGATTTATTCCCATGGAATCATGCTTAGGATAGGTGAAACTGACCTGGGAGAGGGGAAGAGAGGGTAGGAGGGGGGCAGGAATGGGAGGGGACAGGGAGGAAGAAGGAGGGAAGGAGATTGGATGGGTGAGCACTGGGTAGAGGGGAAGCCGCTTTCCTTTCCAAAAGGAAAACATTGTGAACAGTATCATTCTTTTTCAGGGTTTCCCCCATCTTTCTATTCTACAGCAGGCACATGTAGCCTCCCACCCAAATTTAAACCAAAGCTGTCCCTGGCCAGATCCACAACAGGCCTTTATTTCACTTTGGACAGTCATGGCTTCTCCCAAAGAATCCTGGGAAGTGTAGTTAGTGAAGGGTGTTGCGTGTGTGCGTGTGTAGATCATACAAGGATGGAATCCAAGAGCGTTTAGAACTGACCAACAAAGGGTGCCAAGAGTTGCTAGGAAATGCCCTGTTCCCCTCACAGACAGACCTTCAATCAGAGTGGCTGACTGCTAAACCACTCTGACCACTGGAGATCTGTCAGGGGAAGAAGAGTCTCCTCTCAGCACCTTTCACAAACTACATTTCCCAGGATTTTTTGAGGGAAGCCATGACTGTCTCAAGTATGATAAAGGTCTGGTGTGGGTGTGGCCCCCTGATTAGCCAAGCTAAGCAGCTGTGAGTCTGGCTTTTAGAACACTGATAGTTGGTTCTTACTGAGCATGCCTGGCCTTATCATTGAGTTCAATGCTAAATTTCTTAAATTAATTAAAAGTCAGCCAGGCATTTTTTTTAACTTTTAAACTGCAGACAATGAAGGTCAGAGCAAGGGCAGTAATAGGATTACAGGTACTCTGTGAAAATGGCTGATTTTTAATTAATTTCAACAAGTTATGGGAACTCTGACAGAAAATAGTCCAAAAGGGTCTGGTTTTTTTTCCTCTCTCTCTTTAAACTTTGAACTCTCTATTCTCTCTGACTGTTTTGTGTATCGCCATGAAAATTTAGAGGATTGTTAAGCAAGCGTTCCTGAGTTCAGAACTATATGTTTTGTAAGGTTTTGTTTTGAAATGAGCTTACGGGATGCATCATAATGGCATGGGAGTATTTTTAATTTAACATTGCGGAATGCAAAAAATCCATGCTGACTGTAGTATACAGCCACTCTTGGCTGTTGACTATAGTATACAACCACAATATAGGTGAGGCACCAGAAACACATGTATGCCCAACCCACCCATTCCATGCATATGACATGACATGTAACTTAGGGTATATGTAAATATACCTGGACTGTTGGAAGAATCTAAGCTACATGCATTGTTTCAAATTTGGTTGTACACATGATGTAAGGGGCTCTGTCATACAACATAAGAGTCTCAGGCCTATGATTCTGGTAGCATTTCTCACATTTTAGTCTCCCTCAAAAGGGACAGGAAAATGTCTATATTCATATTGCAGAGCTACACAAAAGTCATTTTTTTGTTAGATTTCTGTATACCTACTCACTCAGTGTCATATCTTCCAACATAATGAGGATGGGGCAGAGGTAGTGAACAGCGTGTGGTGCCCCTATAATAAGTTTCCATACTCTAATTCAGAGATGGGGAACCTTTTTAAGTCTAAGGGTCACATTCAGACATAAAGAACTTTCTGCGGACTACATACAAGTGGTGGATAGGGCCACAGGCAAAAGTAGGTGGAGCAATAGATGTCACTTATCTTTGGTACACTAGGCTGCATTACACCACATAAAAGCCAGAGGTTTCATGCACACATCTTTGCATCCTGCATCCAGGCAAGGAAGAGGCATTGTTCCAGTTCAAGGAAACATCCCAACTGGGTAAAAGCACTTAAGGAAGGCATGGAGCAGGGGCATGACCTAGGGAGAAAATTCAGCCTGGGGACAGTCCCAAGGGCCTAACAGAGAGCCTGGAGAGCTACATTCTGCCCACGGGCTGGATATTCCCTTCCCCTACTGTCTGATTACAAAATATTTATGTTAGAGGAAAAATTCATTTTCTGTTAGTCTTCAAAGTCTACAATTTCAGCCATTTCCAAATGAAATAAATTGGGACAAGCTGAAAACATTTCTGTATTCCATTCCCATCTAGTCAATCATCATTTGACATTAATTTGATGGCAATTTTGGCATCTTTCTGCATTAATAATTTTATTCCTATATACAGCTAAATGCACAGGTAAATATTGTGACTTTTTTCTAAGCAATAGCAATAGATATGTGGCCCACAGAATTTACTTGGCCTCCTCAAGTATTTTCACAAGGAAATATGTCTTTATCTTCCTGCCTCTTCCCTCCCCCCAATAGCTGATGGGTTGGTCACCATATGGCATGAGGGGTCCCCCAGGGTTTGGGGAGGCATTATATTCAACCATTGAACAGGATGGCAGGGTAGTGTGCCTGGCTTTCTGACTTAAGCAGCTGCTGGAGATGGAACCTGTCCTCTGGTTTGGCTGAGCTCAAGGCTGTTAGGCTCCAAGGGACAACTGTGGCATGGATCAGCCAAGTCAGCTCCTTGGGTACAAGTACAGTAAGGAATGTCCCACCACTGCCAGTTTTAACTGATCCCAGTTAATATTGTAGTTGCAAATAATAAATGTTACAGAGTTCCTCCCAATACTGGTGTCTGCCTCTTACTTACCTTTTACAATCTTCACCTGTACTTCATGGCTTTCTTTGATTTTTAGTTGGAAGGTATTAGGGTGCTGTTCAGTGCCTACATTTTATTAGGACTATATTTTTTATTCTTTACTCTTTAAAGGCATGCTTGTTGTGCACATGTTAAGTTCTGTAATCATATTTAAAATTCTCAATTGGACCTTGAGATGATTTTGCTCTACATTGAAAATTCTGCTGACATACTGGGCTTCTAGAAAAGAAAACAACGGTTCAACCTACCATGGGCCAATTTACATGTTATAGCCACCCCTTGGAACTGCTTTAAAGTGCTTCATTTACTGTCACTGCATGGTTGAGTTGTTAAAGTATATTGTTTTTCAGCTATGTAGATTGGACACATTACTGCATACCACAGCAAATGTCCAGCTTGCTATGGAATGGAAAATTTCACCTAGTCTGCATAGTGAGAAGCTGCACATAAAAAAGCTTATGATGTGTTGACAGCAACAAACAAAAACATCACTGCCCCATTTGTTATGAAACTCAGTCATAATCTTCCCTTACAAGCAGTGATAACTTTCGTTCCTAATATGATCTCCCTGCAAGCAAGACTGCCTTGGGAGTGTTGTGCAAAGTTGAATGGCAGGATATAAATACAACAATTTTTAAAAATGAATAGAAGCAATTGGATGGTGTGTACACCTTATGTTGTACTAGAGGTAACACCCTAGGCTACACAGTGCTAGCTTGCTCATTTTCCCAATGCCAATGTTACATTCTCTCTCTTCTTTTCCTTATGCTTGCCTGGCTAACTACATTAGAAAAGGCAGTAGCCAGACATCATCATCTCACTCTCCTCTGTGCCTGGCTAGCTTCTTTCCTGCCATTCTCTTCCCTGAGGGTTTCTGTCAGAATATAAATATGCCTCTCTAAAATAATAGTATTAGATACTGTATGTCTTACTCCAAAAGAATCCAAACAGCCATGAATATATTGGTCTTTGTGTTGGATCTGAATATAAACATCCCCCAAAATTGACATGTTTGCCTTGTAAAATTATGCACTTTTTGGATGACAAAAATGTGCTTTGTCAGGAAATAACATATTATTTATTTATTTATTTATTCCACTTGTATACCGCCCCATAGCCGAAGCTCTCTGGGCGGATTACAGCAATCAAAAATATTAAAACATATACAATTTAAAACACATATTTTAAAAACAATTTAAAACACAATTTTAAAATTTAAAACAATATAAAAACAATTTAAAACACATGCTAAAACACATGCTAAAATGCCTGGGAGAAGAGGAAAGTCTTGACCTGGCACCAAAAAGATAATAGTGTTGGCGCCAGGCACACCTCATCAGGGAGATCATTCCATAATTTGGGGGCCACCACTGAGAAGGCCCCCTCCTTTGTTGCCACCCTCCAAGCTTCCCTTGGAGTAGGCACCTGGAGGAGGGCCTTTGATCTTCAATGTAGTGTATGGGTCGGTTCGTATTGGGAGAGGCATTCCATCAGGTATTGTGGTCCTAAGCTGTGTAAGGCTTTATAGGTCAAAACCAGCACCTTGAATTGAGCTCGGAAACACAGGCAGCCAATGCAAGCGGGCCAGAATCGTTTTTATATGTTCGGACCATCTGGTCCCTGTTACCAATCTGGCCGCTGTATTTTGCATAAGCTGCAGTTTCCGAACCGTCTTCAAAGGCAGCCCCACATAGAGTACATTGCAGTAATCTAACTTGGAGGTTACCAGAACATGGACAACTGAAGCCAGGTTATCCCTGTCCAGATAGGGACGTAGTTGGGCCACCAACCAAAGTTGGTAGAAGACACTCCGTGCCACCGAGGCTACCTGAGCTTCAAGTGACAGAGATGGTTCTAGGAGAACCCCAAGCTATGAACCTGCTCCTTCAGGGGGAGTGCAACCCCATCCAGAACAGGTTGGACATCCACCATCCGGTCAGAAGAACCACCCACTAGCAGCATCTCAGTCTTGTCTGGATTGAGCCTCAGTTTATTAGCCCTCATCCAGTCCATTGTCACAGCCAGGCACTGGTTCAGCACATTGAGACCCTCACCTGAAGAAGATGAAAAGGAGAAATAGAGCTGTGTGTCATCAGGATACTGATGGCAATGCACTCCAAAGTTCCGGATGACCGCACCCAATAGCTTCATGTAGATGTTGAACAGCATGGGGGACAGAACTGACCCCTGCAGAACCCCATACTGGAGAGTCCAGGGTGCCGAGCAATGTTCCTCAAACACCACCTCTTTATTTCTAGCACTGAATTCTCTTTGCTCTGGCTGTGTCAGCTCCTATTTTGGTAATAAGGGGGTAGTACTGTTGGAAATATGTTTTTATAATCCTGCATGTATTGAAGCATTTTACCTGTGGTTGATTTATTGTTGTTGTTGTTATCCTGCCCTCTTGAAGGAACCTAGGGCAGCAAACATAAATAAGACCATTTAACAAAAATAAGAAAAACAATTAAAACCAGTTAAAAACATTCCAAAGCACAGTTACAATTCACTAATAGGCGAAATAATGTTCCGGTTTAAGAACATACCTATAGCCAACCAATATTTCTATCAAACTTTAAAAAGCAGGGGAATTGGGCAGCTATAGTGAATGCACCAGGGGAGCAGGAGACCTGACCTCCTCTCTGATATAATGTACTGACCTAGAAATTTATAAAAATGCAAACACAATTTAGGTTGGTCTATCACAGTCCAATCCACTTCCTATGTAGCTTGGAAGAATTTGGTAACCTCTGAGCATGCTTTTTAATCTGGGAGGTAATAAATGGCATCCTGTGCAAGTTTGCTGAGCATGGAGTGATTATTTGCATGCTTACTGAGCTCAGTGGGATTTACTACCCTGCAATCATGGTTAGGATAGGTGAAACTGACCACAGGGTATGGGGAGGGGAGGAGTAGAAAGGGCAGGAGTAGGGGAGGAAGGACAGAGGGGAGGAGGGGGATGGAAGTAGGCAGGAGGTGGAGGGGAGGAAGAAGACAGGTTTGATCATTTACATGTTTATTGAATTCTGTGGGATTTATTCCCGTGAAATCATGCTTAACATAGATAAAACTGACTATGGGGGAGGGGAAGGGGGGAGGGGGGAAAGAAGGGATTGGAAGGGGATAGGGGAAGGGAGGGGAGGCAAGGGAAGGGGCAAGAGGGAGGGGTAGGAGGGAGTAGGAGGGGAGGGCAGGTTTGATTATTTGTATCCTTTTTTGGTTCAGTGGGATTTACTCCTGTACAGTCATGCTTAGGATAGGTGAAAGTGAACTGGGAGAGGAGCAGGGAAGGGAGGAGGAGAGCAGGGAAGGGAGGAGGAGGGCAGGGAAGGGAGGGGGAGGGGAAGGGGAGAGGAGGGGAAGAGATTGGGTGGGTGGGCATTGAGCAGAGAGGAAGCCCCTTTCCTTTCCAAAAGGAAAACATTGTGAACACTATCATTTTTCAGCATTCCCCCCACCTTTTTATTCTATAGCAGGCACATGTAGTCATCCCACCCAAATTTAAACCAAAGGTGTCGCTGGCCACATCCACACCAGACCTTTGTTTCACTTCAGACAGTCATGGCTTCTCCCAAAGAATCCTGTGAAGTGTAGTTTGTGAAGGGTACTGAGAGTTGCTAGTAGATGCCCTGTTCCCCTCACAGAGCTTCAATCAGAGTGGCTGACTGTTAAAACAGTCTGGCCACTGGATCTCTGTCAGGGGAATAGGAATCTCCTCTCAGCACCCTTCACAAGCTACACTTCCCAGGATTCTCTGGGGGAAGCCATGATTCACATGAAATCAAAGTTGGGTGTGGGTGTGGCCCCCTGATTACGCAAGCTGCGAGTCTGGCTTTTAGAACACTGACAGTTCTTACTGAGCATGCCAGGGCTTAGCATTAACTCGAATGCTGAATTTCTTAAATTAATCTTCCAGGCATTTTTTAAACTTTTAAACTGCAGAAGATGAAGGTCAGAGTATGGGGCAAGGTCAGTAATAGGGTTACAGGCAGAGCTTGGAAAAGTTACTTTTTTAAACTACAGCTCCCATCAGCCCCAGCCAGCATGGCCACTGGATTGGGCTGATGGGAGTTGTAGTTCAAAAAAGTAACTTTTCCAAGCTTTGGTTACAGGTACTCGGTGAACATGGCTGATTTTTAATTAATTTCAACAGATTATGAGAACTCTGCCAGAAAAAAGTAAAAAAAAGGGATCTGTTTTTTTCTGTCTTTCTTTTTACACTTTGAACTCTCGATTCTCTGACTGTTTTGTGTCTCGCCATGAAAATTTAGAGAGTTGTTAAGCAAGTGTTTCTGAGCTCAGGACTATATTGTAAGGTTTTGTTTTGAAATTAGCTTATAGGAAGCATCAGAATGGCATGGGGGGTATTTTCAATTTATCATTTCAGAACGGAAAAATCCATACTGGCTATAGTATAGATCCAGTCTCGTGACTGTATAATTAAAAACATAAAACACAGGTAAAACTATTTTAAATAAAGTGGTTAAAATTATTCTAAAACACAGCTGAAAACATTCTTTCATCAATGATGTTCAGACTTTCAGGAACAGTCCTCTTCAGCCATCAAATGCCTGGGTCAACAGGAATGCTTTCAAATTCCTCCTGAAAGTTAATAGTGATGGAGACAGACATACCCCATGGGAAGGGCATTCGGCAAATGTAGAATCACCAGTGAAAAGGCCTTGTCGTGTATAATTACCAACCAGGCATCAGTTGGAGGTGGTACTACCAGCAAGGCCTCAGCTGCAACTGTAGTGTCCGAGATGGCTGATACAGGGGAAGACACACTTTTAGATACTTGGGTCCCAAACCAATAAATCATTCAGATCTTACTTGTTATACAACAGTCAACTTTCCAAATAAATAGTTCAAATCAATTTACTAATGTAAAAATAGAATGAAATTGGTTTTTTAAATGCCCAGTACAAATAAACATATCAGAACATTTTTATTAATGTCTAGTTATTATATCTATCAGTTCTCCATTCCTCACTACTACTACCACTATTCATATTCATCTGTACAAGAGCCTGAGTAAAACCTATATGACATCATCAGCCTAAAAGGGCACATCATATCCTGGCCCTGCTATTTCTTGAGACCCAGCTGTCAGTTCTATGACTACTGCAGAAAATATGGAAGTAGAGTCCAATAATAGCTGGAGGGCCACAGGTTCCTCATCCATGCTGTGGACAGTACTGAGCTAGATAGTCTAGTGGTGTTATTCAGGATGTGGCAGCTTCCTCTGTTCCTAATATGCCAGGTCTTGCTATGTCTGCAAAGATATGACACCATCACTTAGTCATATTACGTGCTGTTCCATCAGTTAGTAGGTTTAGATTATCTTGATCCACTATAATACACTTTGGATGTAAAATTTATGTAAAATAATTACTTGAATGAAAACTGAAGGATTAAATGTTTAAATGAATGGTTTTTAAAAGACAACATTTACCTTCAAAAATAAGTCCCGTCCCTCACACTTATGATTCTTGTCCGCCAAAGGCCAGTTGCATGGATGCATAGAAAAGTTTTAAACAAATCTTTATTTTCCTTTAACACCAAGGAAAGTTAGTGCATTTGAACAAGTACAAAAATATAATTGGGGTCCATCAAGTGTGAACAAATAGCTATATAATTAACTTTGAAAAGTGTCTATTTGTACTAACAGTACCATTTTTAAAAGTATTTACATACTGTATAACCTTTCTGTTTCACTCAACAGTGGAATGATGGGATCTGACAAACTATCAATCAAATAATGCATGTTCTAAAAATAATTTATCTTTTGAGCTATAATGTTTGTTTATCTCTAAAGTACATGATCAGCCTATGAATTATATAGCTAAAATATCTGATTATCTCCATAGGACAAGCCCCTATTTCTAGTTTGCATGTAACCACCACTTTTTAAAGCCAACAGCAGCAATGCTACTGCATTACAGTATTATTTATTCATTTATTTATCTATTTATTTTATTTAGATCCCGCCCTTCCTCCCAGTAGGAGTCCAGTAGGAAGAAAATAGCTTCATTAGAAAAGTCTGAAGTGCTTTTAAGGCCTCTGTGGTGTAAAAGTAGACATGTCATCAGCACATATAAGCTCTTCTCTTTGTGAACTCTTCACAACAGATTAACTGGATTGCCTTTGTCTATTTTGTTTGTTTTCAAGATACACTTTTTAATGGTCTTGGACTTGGTGCAGTCATTGGACTGGGTGTAGCTGCCCTTTTATTAATCCTTGTCGTGACTGATGTCAGCTGCTTCTTTGTGCGGCAATGTGGATTGCTAATGTGCATCACCAAAAGGATCTGTGGAAAGAAGAGTGGCTCTAGTGGAAAGAGTAAAGAGCTAGAAGAGGGAAAGGCTGCATATCTGTGAGTATTAATCACAATATTCAGAGAAAAGTAGAAGCATATGTGAATTGCAAGTCCTTCGCTAACTGCCATTCTCCAATGTCAGGCAAGGAAAGAAGGTTTCTTCATTGTATTGTTTAACTACAACTTTTTTATTGTCCACTGTTCTATTTGCCTAATTTGGTGGGATATAAATCAGATAATAAATAAATGGTAATAAATAATTTGATGGTGTAATTGAAGACTTTTTTGGAAACTGTCAGGAGGCAGCACTGACACAAATGTTGTGCTTTAACTTCAGACCGGTCACTGATCTTTCTGTAATCCTTGTAGGGCAATCCAATAGGACTTTCTCTTAAATAAATGTGTTTAGGATTGCAGCTGTACAGCCTGCTGCTATGCATTTTTATGTCGAACTAAGTCCCAATAATATTGATGGGCCATACTATCAAGGAAGGACAGAACTACACATTTTGTATAGCGCTACGATTCTTTTTATCTACTTTCTTCTTATTCAAAGGGGCTATAGATCAGTGACAGAGCACGTGCATCACAACAAAAGATCCCAGGTTCAGTCCCTAGTACTTCCAGGTACAACTGGGAAATATGCCTGTCTTAAACCCTACAGAGTTGCTTTTAGTCAGTAATGACAACACTGAGCAACTTGTACCAATGGTATTATGTTTATGATTACAATTAAATATATATCCTGCCCTTACTCCCAGTAGAAGCCCAGGGCGGCAAACAAAAACACTAAAAACACTCTAAAACATCATAAAATCACACATTGAAATATATTAAAACAAAACATCTTTAAAAACATCTTCTACAAAAAAGCTTCAAAACATCTTAAAAAGCAATTCCAACACAGACACAGTCTTACTTGTTATACCACAGCTTCCAAGGAAGACACCAAATAAAAGATGGGGTGGGGGACACCCTTTGAGACTGAAGACATAGTGTTTACCATTCAGTCAAAATTAAGCACATTTAAATATTGTTGCTTTCCATGAGAGCGATAAATATATGGTAAATGTTTTCTCATATTTATTATCAATGGGACTTAAAAGTCCCTACATTTGGATAGACCCTGCCCAATATTTAAGAAAATGATTTTTCCCTATTTGATGAGAAATGCATTAGGTATTTTACAAAACAATCTTAATTAATCCATGTAAGTTGAAATGATAATATGGTACCATCATTTGTCATGCTGAATAGATCAGAAATGAAGTTTGCTAGCCTAAATGTTACCTTTAAAAAGCCAGGCTGGGACTCTCCTATTATTTAGCTATTATTTCATTTAAAATATTAGTCTTGTGTTAAAATGGAGGATAATTGCACAAATAACTCTTAACATGTGTACTTCCACCTTGCTTTGGATGAGGTAAAAAGGATAGATGCCATATTATGGTATAATATTTTATCAGTATAAATTATAATTTACTTCTTTTCCATGATTTTGAAAGCAGAATCCTGATAATTAATAAAGTGTAACATATTTTGATCACACAGTAAGTGAAGCTAAGGATCTTTTAATATTTTTTTAGGAAAGATGGATCAAAAGAGCCTATAGTTGAAATGAGAACAGAGGATGAGAGAATTACCAATCATGAAGATGGAAGTCCAGTAAATGAACCCAATGAAACTACACCATTAACAGAACCAGAGTATGTGGCTCTACATTTTAATCACTTCACAGTTACTGATTATTACAATAAATATATTTTGCTTGCAATTGAAACATTATGAAAATGAAGATGTGGTATATATTACATATTATATTAATCAATGTGATAGATTGTCATAACCCATATCCTTAATAATTTAGCTCTGAAAACACCCTGTATATTCAAAGGTGGATGCCTTCCTACTATCCCCATAGTGTGTATGACATGGGTTGTGCAAACCAGAAAATGTGGTGAAAATCAAGGGTATGATGTTTTTCCAGAACTGTGAGAAATCATCTTATTGTTCCTTCTGATATATCATCTTGATGTTCTTTCCAGCATATAGTACATCTGCTCTAGCTCTCACCTGCTCTTAAATATATTTGTCCCAATCCACATATAGTTAAATGTACATCTCTTTGAAAACAGTGGAGCTTAATTTAGTCACAACTAGCACAGCACAATCCTATGCATGTCTACTCAGAAGTAAGTACCATTCATTTCAATTGGGCTTATTCCCAGGTAAGTGTGTATAGAATTAATCTATCAGTTTCAGCGTGGTATAAGCACAACTAATTTACAGTGCAATCCTATGTATGTCTACTCAAAATTAAGTTCCATTTAGTTCAGTGGAGCTTACTTCCATGAAACTTAATATTAGTGAGTCAGTAGTAGAAAAACGCAAAGCAATTCTGTGGTGTTTTTTACATGCATTCAAGTGTTCTTGCCCAAAGCTTTCAGTGGATCAAAACTTAAAATTAGTCTAAGCCCTAATTCAGGCATTTTAGAAAAAGTAAGAGTAAATAACTGGCATGCAAGCCCTGTCCCCCATCATACCTGTGTGCATGTTGGCTCCACTTCAGATCTCTATACATTCAGTGTGAAGGTCTGAAGGGGACTTTTACATTTAGTGTAGCAGCACCTACCCTGCCAATGTGGTGTAGTGGTTAAGGTGTTGGACTATGACCTGGGAGACCAGGGTTTGAATCCCCACACAGTCATGAAGCTCACTGGGTGACCTTGGGCTAGTCACTACCTCTGAGCCTCAAAGGAAGGCAATGCTAAAACCACCTCTGAATACCATTTACCATGAAAACCCTATTCGTAGGGTCGCCATAAGTCGGGATCGACTTGAAGGCAGTCCATTTCCATTTTTGCATTAAAACCCTAACCAAACCAAATTTCTCCCCTGTTCCTAAATACAGACTATTGGTTGTATCCAAAGCATTGAGTGCAGCATTCCACTCACACAATGGGACTTCCCCTTCCTCTCCTCATCCCACACACACCCAAAATCATCTATGGAGCAGATTTGAGGGGTGCACAAGGGGGCTGCAGGGGAGAAGAGGAGGAAGTTCCATTGTACAAGCCAAAGTCTGTTGTGCTTGTGAAAAGCAGCACTGTATACAACCTAGTATTTCCTGTTGAATGCCTGCAGCTTCCATGTTAGCAGACACTGTACTCTGAAACTAGAAATAGGAACAACTATATGAAACAGACACTCTGATTCCCCAGAATTCAAGAAACAGATAACAAGTTATGGAAGTGTCATCAGTAGCATCCAATTAAGTGATTTGTATCCAAGAAATTTATTTATTTCACATATAAGTGATATTAATTTCTTTTTAATTTCTTTTAATTTCTTTTATTTTTATTTTATTATTAAATGTATATCCTGCCCTTCTTCCCAAAGGGAGCCCAGATTTTTTTTTTCAATTTCTAATTCAGTTTTGAACCTTGAAAACTTAGAATTTTTCAAAATAATTTGCAGTATATTCTACAGTGGCTATCATCAAACATTGTAGTGATGTATGAGAGTGTATGGTTTTTTTAGTAATTAATACATAAAAAGTATTGAAGAAGTGTTCACGGAGAAAGTTAAAAAGTGTGCTGAATAACAGAAATATATTCATGATTTTTCAAACATGCACAGATGGCTCCCGATATCACAATGTAGTTACAGATTTTATGTTGTCACCATTTTTTTCTCACTGAGGCTTTCTAAAGACTTCAAACTACAATGTATTATATATAAAATGGTCCAAAATGCTGCCCTTATTTGGGACTCTTTATGATGAAGTCATTGTTAAGTTATTATGCTCTAACCTAGCTATGGAGATGCATGCAAACAGGCTTCTATATGGTTATCACTTGCTGGAATTAGGTTTTCTGTTGGACATGTAGTCTGCTCTGTAGTTTCTATGAATTTGTGGTTTAATTATAGTTATTTTTACCTGCTCATGTCCTTAAACAGAATTTTGGTTGTGATTGTGTTGATTTGATTCATGAATTTCATGTGTTTGTAATAGTATTGTGCTGTACTCTGATTTTCCAATGTAATGTTTTGGTTTCTCTTACTTTCTCACAGGAAACTGCCATTAAAGGAAGAAAATGGAAAAGAAGTTTTAAATTCAGATACTATAGAAATCAAAGTTTCTAATGACATCATCCAGTCAAAAGAAGATGATGGCAAAGCATAATACAACAACTACAGCTGTCTAGAGGGGAATAAAAGGCATTTGGATTCAAATAAATCTGTGACCAAAACTTCATAGCTAATCTTAGTTTCCTGGGCAACATAAAATGGAATAGTTCTTAGGAGTAATTGAAACTACTTCTGTCAACTGTCCATTGTCATTTTTTCTTCTTCAATACTTTTAGTCTGTAGTCCTGGATTACATCAGTCCTGTGGTCTGAGTATAGCAAATCAGCCAATATAAATATTGTAATTTATTTTATTGCTGAAGAAATCTATTTATAAAACATCAAAATACGCCCCTTAGCCACAACCTGTTAATGAGACAGCCGTACCACTTACAGTCAAAATTAAACCCATGAGCTTAAGTGCCATATACATTTATATTTGCAATTTTAAAACATTTTGGTTGCCTTTAAAAGACAATTTATATACGTACATACATACATATATCCATCTCAGTTAGAAGTTACATACATGTGGCTGGAAAAGGCTGACCCTTGACAAAGAATAGATGACTTCTTTATGGTGATAGCTCTACGCTTAACACCAGTTCTTAAAGACAATGAAGGGTTTGTAGGTTTTATGAACAGATTTTAACAAAGTTGTGAACAATTTTGAAGAAGATATTGATCACATCCTAACTATCAAAGTCCATAGAAATTTCAGTGCTTCAGATATTTTGTATTTGTTTGGAAGACCATATGTGAACTAAAAATGTCAAAATTTATTTTGTGTGAAAATAAGAATCCTGACTTATGACCATAGCACTCAGCTTCAAAGAAAATCTTAAAACAATAAATACAAGACCAACTGAGTTGCCTCTACGTATTTATAAATATATATGTGCATTCTTTACTTTGATTCATTTACTACAAAAATAACCTTCTTTGTTCTGATATATCCAAAAAGTTACTTATGTAAACCCAAAGGCCAAGATCCAAAGAGCTACTTTAGGCTTGATTACGTTCTGTATGATTTTTCAGTCCCCCCTCCCCTGCTGTGAACACTAAACCCTTCTTTCTTCCATATTACCAACTATTTCAAAAGAGGTTTGCCATGCAATTTGTAGAGTTGACATTTCAGAAACAAATCCAAAGCTTTCTTCAGTGTCACATAGGACTATATTCAGTACTACTTCAATTCAGAGTAGACCCACTGGAATTATTTAGCATAGCTAACTTAGGTTTATTAATTTCAATTAGCGTACTCTGAGTAGGATTAACATTGGAAACAACCCATAGTTCTTTGGATCCAGGCTCAGGGTTGTATTCAACATAGTACTAGGGTGAATTCCATCAGTGCAAGGATTTCTTGCACAACTCCTTCCTCTGTGCACCCCATAAATCTGTTCTGGGAGTTCCCCCAACCCTCCATAGCAGATTGCGGGATGGCATGGGGAGTGCATGGGGTGGAGGAGGGAAATCTCATTGTGCTAGTGCTAATCTTTGCACTACCACAAGTATTTAGTTGCATACTGCCCTCAGATAATAATTGTACAATGCAAACTATGGAGAATTTCATCTCATTTTGACACTTTAGGAATAATAAAAATACCACCACATAATTAATACTGGAAACAACAGTCTGGAGATGAAATTCAATTCAGTGGGTGAAATCCAAAAGGGTTTTTGTTCTGGTATAGTGCCTGGTAATGGAAGCAGATGGGAGGCATTTCCCCTTCCTCCTGCAGCCATAAGTGCTCTCCAAATCAACTCTAGAAAGTTGGAGGTCTCTCCAGGAGAGAGTGGGTGATGGCAGGGGGGACTGCAGTGGGAAAGGGGAAATTGCCTCCCCTTCATATTTGTTAGCAAATACTGTTGCTGGACCAAGAGCCCTTCCATGAATGCAAAGACACCAATTGGATCCCACCCAAAAGTTAAGGAAATGAAATAATATATAAACCCCATCTCTCATAGATACCCAAATTATTTAGGATGTTCACTCTTCCAGATAGCACCATGTTTTCTGGGACAAGAAGTTAGGACAAATAAAAATGTCTAGGGTGCAGAAATCCAAACCAAGGGCTGGTGTGTCTTTGCTAAAGGCCTGTGCTATGGAAAAATCAGAAAATATGGAGTTACTGGAAGCCTATTGCCTAAATCTCTTAAGCTTGGTCAGAATTGGCTTTTTATAAAAATGGCCATAGTTGATAAGACCATAAGAAAAGCCCAGCTTGATCAGACCAAAGGCCCATCCTGTTCTCACAGTGACCTAGAGAGATGTACGTGGGAATATGTGAGTGCAACAGTGCTCTCCCCATTTGCAGTTCCAAGCAACTGATATTCAGAGGCCGATTGCCTCTAACAGTGGCGGTAGAACATAACTATAATGGCTACTAACCATTGATTGCCTTATCCTCCATGAATTTGTCTAATCCTGGTTGAAAACTACCCAAGTTGGTGACCATCACTTTCTTCAATGAACCAAGCAGAACAATTAGCAAACCACCACAAAGTTTATTTGCTTCTGTATTCTTTTGTTTCTTGGATTTAATATTTATTTGGAATGTTCTGGATGCTGCATAGTGGACTGCCTCTCCCACTATAAAAGCTATTGATACAAAGTTCACCAATTTGTGGCTTTGTTGATATAAAAACAATGAAAAGTCAGGGCCTGTTCCCTTATGAGGAATTTCAAGCAACAGATAATGAGGGAGATAGAACTGATGAAAATATGGACAAGAAGCCAGTTATTTTTTTAATTGCTGTTTCAGTTTAAACAAAATTATATATATTCCCAACAATATCTTCTGGAAATGAATGGACCAGATAACCTTCAGATGCATATGAATCCAAATACAGATATGATGTTAAATTGCAGTTTCCAAACACCAGGCATACCTGGTTGTGCTGGAGTTCACATCGCTGTGATGCCATTGTCTTGGAAAAGCAACTGTGGAACATTTTGTGGATCATGCCCAGTTTCATTTCAGTTAGTCCCTACAGATACAAGAAATTTCTCTTGAAATCAGGCCAAGCAATAGAAAAGCAAATACAAGGAAAAGGATGTTAACAAAAGGTAGCAGAGAAATGGTGAACTACAGTTGCATAGTGCTACAGCACCCCCTTGCCTTGCAGATTCTTGCACCACTCAGCAGGGGGCTGATGACATGATTGGTCTGCACACCCTGCCCCAAGGTTTCCATCCCGTAGTGGCCTGATAAAGCATTCAGTTTCCCTGGCATGCACTAATAAAAAACATTAGGCTGTGTATATACTTCTAGAGTTTAATTAGAAGTTTCCACAACATTTTTAATAGCATCCTGTTATCATATCTCTGTACAATTTTCAATATATGATTGAGTAATTTAAATAATAGGGGCAGAAATCTGGATTTTTAAAATAGTCATGGCAGAAGTAGTAAAATTAATGTCTCTACCCTCTGATAACAGGGTGCCAGTCGGTCCTTACCACAAGGGAATGTTCCTTTTTCTAATCTTTTTGTCTTTATTTTATTTACTTATTTAAACACTTCAGATAGCATCTGAAACATATCTAAGGGGTTTACAATGTAACTTGTAAAACATCAGAAATAAAGATCAAATACAAAAAAAGCTAGGAAAAACATTCCCCCCTCACAACAGTCAGGGCCGGATTAAGCTGAGGAGGGCCCCTAGGCTAATTCTGAGCCTCCTGCCATCCTGTCCCATTCCATCCCATCCCATCCCATCCCCCCTGCTTCACCTACCTTTCCACTTTTTTGTGGCTGCGCGCATTGCGTGCCCAGGTTTGCCATCAATCAAAATGGCAGCCAAGGTTTCCCTAAGGGGCTGAAGCCTCTGCCGCCATCTTGGTTGATGGAAGCAATGTGTGCGTGTAGCACGCATGCGTGCCATCAACCAAGATGGTGGGAGAGGCTTCAGCCCCTTAGGGTAACCTCGGCCGCCATCTTCATTGATGGCAAACCGCAAAAAACAGCAGAGGAAAAGGTAAGTGAAGCAGGGGGATGGCGGGCGGTTCCGAAGCTCTTGTCCCATGATCCGCAGCTCCTGTCCTGCTTCTGCGGATCACAGGCCCCCAAGAGCTCTGGGCCCCTAGGCTTCAGCCTACTAAGCCTAATGGATAATCCAGCCCTGACAACAGTCAGCTAGCATCCAGTGCTCACTCTTCCTTGTGATGTTTTAGGGCTTTCTCCTTCTTGTATGATCCCCGCCACCACCAGCCATTAACTTCCTCTTGGACCCACACTTATGAGTTTTGTAGTATGCATCTGTGTTAGAATTGCTTGTTAATATTTTTTTAAATAATGTTTTTAACCCTTTTTTAAAGATGTTTTTAAAGCTTTTTTAAAATGTTTTTAACATTTTGTTTTAATGTATTTTAAGGTCTGTTTTTATGATGTTTTAAAGTGTTTTTAGCGCTTCTGTTTGCTGTTCTGGGCTCCTGCTGGGAGGAACAGCGGGATATAAATCAAATAATAAATAAATAAAATATAGGATGCCCTAAACCTAAGGAGTAACTGGCAAGACTAGTGCTGAACCAATAACAAAATCTCACCATGTAGGGTGATGCAAAACTACAAATGTCCTTCATAAACAGCTTATAAGTGTGGGAACTAGTTTCTGTCTTCTGTAATCCACAACATAAAAACTGAGAAGAACATCTAATCATAGGATAAATCCCACTAAATATTGTCAAGCTTTGAACTAACTGTATCTGAAAACCATTTGTCTTATGATGTTACTCTGCTTCAGTTAAGGGGAAAAAAACCAACCCTCACTAGACCCCTAGTTTCAGTGAATACAGAGCCTCAGACTTTATTTCTCAGAAATGCAAACACACTTGGGCCATCATATTATTTACCAGCACCATGAAAACCCAAACCTACCTAAGAATGGTGAAGCAGCTATTTTGTTTGGATTTTTAGTATGTTGCTAAATGTAATTGTGGGTGTATAGGCTTCTGTGTTCAAAGCAGGAGAGAGAGAGTTTTCTAGTGAATGAAAGCTTGTTTGAAGAAGAATTTCAAAGATGAAAGAAAAAAACTGCAGCTGGGTGTCAATTCCCACAAGGCCAGTGAGAAACAAGCCCCACTTCAGTTATTATGGGTTCCTACTGGAAGGAAGGGTCGGATACAAATCAAATAATAAATAAAAATAAATAAAATTATTCCATTTTTAACTAAATCCTCATGGCAAAGGAATAATAAACAGGTTTCTAAGTTATCTGTCAAATTATTTTCCCTAACTTAATATCTTATACTTTTTTATATATATAAAGGAGGATCCGCAGCACACTTTCCCTTAATTTTCTATGGATAATAAAACTACTAGGAGTGTTGCCTGCAAAGCTAGTATTGAATTCACTGCCTCTGCTCGAGTTGTCACAAGAAATTATTTAGCAAGAACTCTTATTACAGCATGCAATTCAATTCTTTCTGTGCATGGCATGGCCACCAGGTCTATGCATCAGTTAAAACCACTGGCTACTTATAAGGAAATGGCAGTGTCTTGGACAAAATAATTTTACTGCAGTGGGTTGCTGCATCTGTTTAGGAGTTCGATTAGATATACTGTCTTTCAGAATCAGAGTTTGTAGCCACATTTCAAACTATCCTTTTGCATATGAGAGAACTTCATTGCTAAGTGTCATTACACTCATCAGATAGAATCCTAAATCTTGTTATATTTTGGAAATTAAAATAGAGATGAGCTGTGTTTTTCTCAGAACAACCCTTTGTAAGAGTAAATAATAGTATGACCTTTGTTTAATGAGACTACATATGATTTGATTTGATTTTTGTCTGCCTATTAACTTGCTTGTGCAGGTTACAGTGGAAAAACTTCATGGTTGAGATAAACATTTATGTACTTTAAAAATAAACTTTGATTCCTTCATACATCATAACTGCTTTCTAATAATTAGGACTGTAAAAAGGCTCATAGCAAACCAGCAGCCGAGGTAAAGCAACTATGGGCTGCAGAATTTGCAACATTTCCATCATCCATGTATAAATGTAACCTGCATTTAGATTATGAGAACCTGATCGATTTATGCAATTGGGAACCTTGTGAGCTGTTTTTGGATTAATTAGTTTGTCTGATATTTCCCCTTTAAAAACACATTGTGAGTTCCACTCTGTCTGAATCTTGATGTAGACCTTGCCTAGTATTGGTAAATTGGGGTTGAGGGGAATGGGCACAACACAGTCAAAGTTTATCAATGTGAAGTATCATTGATTCGATGGGATTGCAATTAGGCAGTAAAAAGACAGCTGACAAAAATCTAAGTCTAAGATAGCAACATGCTCCAGGGAGGCAAATGATGAAGAGAGTAAATGGTGGAGCAGCCAACAAAGAGGGACCCATAGCTGGACAATGAAATAAAGGCCTGTGTGTGTTTTAGGAGATTTGTTACCCAAAACAGATCTTAGGCAGAGCAATCCTACCCCCAGAGCGGGTAGTAGTCTATGGCATAGTAACCACCATTTCCTAAGCCTTGCTATGCTTTGCCCGCTAGAGTGGAAGGTTACGGCAATGGCTTTTTCTATTTTTCCTGTTGTGGTCAGTTTTTTAGCTTAATATTCTTTGCATTGACTGCAATGGAAATGGGGTGGAATTAACTATGCCACTTTCAGGTCTGGTGTTTTGTAGCTAGTGGGAGCATGTTGGGGGAATAGGAGGGCTGTGGATCCTTTGGCTCCAGTACTCTACCCAGTCCACTCTGATATGTCCCCAACATGCCCCTTTTCACCCCCCTACTGCCATTGGAGGACTGGTAGCAGAGGAGCAATGGCCATGGAGCTTTCTGCTGCTGTAAAGAGGAGGCCTCCAATGGCAGGCCTGCACAACCACACACCTCCCTCTGGTGCCCTCCTTGGGAAAGCTGGGTTGATTCCTTAATTGTGCAGTTTAATTAGGTTCCGATCATCACAAGACCCTATGAATATATAGAAACTGATAATAAAAGACACAAAGCATTTTAAGACTCTAAATATATAGTCTACTTTGACATAGACAGCCTTCTTGCTAAAAATGACAATTTGGTATGTATTTTGGATTCTGTGTACAGTATAATTAAAACATGCCAATTTTTTGTCCATCAACATTTTTTTCTTTCATCATTCTGTATGGTATATGCCACTGGAGTTATTTACTGTACTGCTGAGTTACCTACAACTGGAGTGCGTTTGTTTACTGTTTCAAAACTTTGTCCCTATGAAATGCTGTATATATATTCTAAACTGTAAAAAAAGGAAAGAAAGATTCTGCAAATGCTGAAGTTTTGTATTTATGAAAGATACTGAAAGTATGGATTACAGTTATATTAATTATTTGTCACTCTTCACCATTTGTATATTAATAGTAAAGAGACTTTTACTTTAATGAAATGTTGCATTTTACATTTATGTCTCTCTACCAGGAATAAGCTGATTTTGGAGGAGTATTTACTTAAGAATATTCACTTTTCCAATGTTTGTTTCCTGAAAAGGTTTTCAGAACACTCTAACAGAAATGAGGTTATGAAAACTAAGAAAAAAATGATATATTCCTGCTGCAATGCAATATATTGTTACGTGTTGTTCGTATACCATTTTTTTTATCAAGCCTTCAGGTATACTACCACTGTAAATAAGATTGTTTGGATCCTAAAAAAATTATAATCAAAGTCTTCAATTCTACAAATGCACTGTTGCTAACATTATGAATAATTCAGTGAGGTCAGCCACCCAAGAGTTTGCAAGCTTAGATCTTCATTGACAGGTAAGGAAGAGGAACCTATGTTAATGTGTGTAATTCTGGACTAGGATCTTAGGCTGAGAAAATATTTAGAATACTTTTAGAAATATTTCTTACATATATTGAAAGAACTGTATCCATATCTATAAAATAATAGAACCACTTTCTAACAACAAAGGTATATAAGCCTACTTCACTGAATAGCATGTAATTAACAGGGCATTCACAATGACATGCAAAATAAGCATTTTACCCTTTACTGTAGCTACTATCATAATCATTTCCTTAATCGGAAGCTCACATCAGTTTTAAGGTGGCCAGCTCCTATGCTATACATATTACACTGAGTTCAATAGGGCTTGCAATTCAATAAGGGTGCACAAAGCACAACGGATGCCTCCTCAGTCAACTCAGGTTGACTAACAATACTGATTGTGTTTTCAGCTGTGAGAAGTAAATGTCTGTCTTTTCTGGTACTTATACTTTAAGCTGAAAATAAAATAGAAGGATAGCGGGGGGGAAGCAAATTCAGACAAATTGGACAGCTCTATGCCTTACATTCTTTGTAGCAACCGTTTCATTATATGCTTTTGCTTGTTGTGTGTAGAATATTATCTGCAGATTTTAAAATAAAATCAAGATTTACTACTTCAAATACAAAACTACTTACAGTCAGCAACTCTCAACTGTGCTAAAAATCCTGGGAAGATTTTAATAAATGCATTGGACAACTTCTCATTCAGTTCTCTCCCCCACCCCATTCAGTTATTTTTATTGAACAGCCATTGACCCCACTAAAAAGGATACCATCTAAATGTTCTATTTAGTATTTCCTTGCTGAAATATGAGGATTTATAGCAAGAGGTTTTATGGTGTGGTTAGATGAGGACAAGGGAAATCTGTGTTCAAATCCCCATTCAGGTCCCAAACTAGCTGAATCTCCATGGTGGTGAAGTCACTTTGTTTCAGCCTAAATTATTTCACAGCATTATTGTGAAAATAAAGGGGACAAAGGGTGGAAAAAAGAATGGGACATAAATGTAATAAATAAAAACCAACATTTTTTTGTCATCTGACAGAATGGGAAAAAACATAGGCAACACATTGGAAAAGCCCCCCCATGCACACACAGATATAGATATCCCACCCACTAACTGAGCTCAAGGTGGTGTACATGCTTCTCCTCTCAATTTTATCCTTACGACAACCCTATGAGGTAGGTTAGGCTGAAAGATAGTGACTGGCCCAAGGTCACCCTGTAGGCTTCATGCCTGAGTGGAGATTGAAACCCTGGACTCCCAGGTCCTAGTCCAACATAGTCTGTGTAATGTGACAGCTAAATATAGACCAGGAGGATTGTGTAACTAGTGTGTGACCAAGGAGGCATTAGCTTTCTGTTTCAGGGATTGCAGACTTGCTACTGCCATGACACACGATAAGCTGTCTTTGAAACAGGGGACTTTCAAATGTGATTGTAATATAGGACGAAGGTCTGCTGTTCAAAGAAAATAAAAAAGAGTGGGTTTTTTTTTTTTAAAAAATTCCCATTGCCCATGCCTAGCCCTTTGGTGTTTCATCAAATAGCTATTCAGTTCCTGGCCATTGTCCACCTAGATGATAAGATGTGATCTTACTATTCATGATTTTAATGTAACCATGTGCCCTTCGACCTGAAAATAAAACTTATATAAATGTATTTGGGAACTTAGTGTAAGTTAACACGATGCTTAAATTAAGTGCTGAGTCTGTTGTCCTAAGCACACTTGCCTGGGAGTAAGTCCCATTGAACTCACTCGTACTTACTTCTGAATAGACATACATAGGGTTGTGCCATACACAGTCAAATTTTACATGTACTCTGCCAGAGCGAAGCATTACAAAACATGTTCAGGTTTTACTTACCTTGGCTAATACAATTTGTATGTCCAATAAAAAAACCTGTCCATTATAGCATATAGAAATATGCATGTATATATATCAAGACTTGAAATTCTCAGGAACTCCCCTGTACATTTCTGAGCATCTGCAATCCCTGACATATGCAATACCCTTGACTGATAAACAGATTGATGGTAAACTGTCACAATCTCTAAGGGACGCTTCAAATAACATTTTCGGTATGCAGATTAAAATTTCAGCACAATAAAGTGTTGCATGTGTATATTTTCATAGACACATTATCTCCACTATTTAATTATTTTATACCAAGGAATAGCCTTTCCTTTCAATTTTCTCTCTTGTCCCCTTTTAACCCCTATTAGATAATCCCAAAGCTCGTTCAAAGAATAGTTTGAGCATGCATGGGTTTTTTAAAGCAAGCAAACACAAGTGGTCTGACGTTTTTCTTTGTTGTAATTGTTGTTGTGTTCTTGTTCACTGAGATTACAAATAACTTACTTAAATTGCACTCTTGGCTACATTGTTTAAGCATTTCCCCAAAAACATGTAGAGAGGAAGTAGTGCCCATGCAACAGAAAGGCTTCACAACAGAACAGAGGTTCTCCAGTTGTAGTTTGTGGACCACGGATGGTATGTAAGCTCCATTCAGGTGGCCCATGGAAAGGCTGTGGAACAGTACAGACTACTCTTGACAGCTTTGACCAGGACAGGATTGGACCTCTATTTTTACCTTAACAATTACCAGTTAAAGGGGTCCTGGTCTGGCCAACAGCCCGCAATTTTCGTAATGTGATGCTGGTTTTGATGACAATTATGATGATGGCAACAGTTGATGGGGGCAGTTTATGCGGGGAGGGGGGTTCAAAGCAGGAAAGCAATAAGGGAAGCACCCAAAAGCACTCAAACCAAAAAGAGGGAGACCCTCACAGCAAACAGCAGCAGCAGGTTAAGAATAGGAAAAATTATTTATTGAAGGCCAACGTGTTTGGGGTGATAACACAACCCTTTGTCAAGGGCAATCTTGCACAAGTATCAAACTGGTTTCTCATAAGGGTAGGAAATCCAGCAGACAAAGATAAATAATTAAAAGCAAAGGGCCTAAAGGAGAAACTTGAGAAACCTAAGTCTGAGTTCAAAAAGAGAGAGAAACCATTAATGAAAACACAGCAAGTGTGATGAGGATGATAAGAGAATTAAAGAGAGATGAGATAAAACTAAAGCCAAATAGAACCATGCAGACATTACAAGGAATAAGAAAAAAAAATTCAACCATTAAAAAAATCAGAGAAGAGAAATAGAATACTGGTGCTGCTGTTTCGACACATAGTGACACTTTGTTAAGTAAATGAAAATAACATTTGTAGTTTATTCCAAAATAAGGAGATTTGGAAAACAGATTTGGAACCCTTATTTCATTTTCCCAAATTGTAATTTTAGTGTGTTCATTGCATTTATATTCCACCTTTCAAGTTGGCATGCACAGGGATTCCAGGTCTCCCATTCAGGCACTGAGCACACCCTCACCTGCTTAGATTCAGAAGGTTGCCACATCATATGCCTTCATATGATGTGGTTCCCTAGAAACTAATCTGGTGAAATATTACATTATTTTAAAATCCATGCTTGCTGCAAAATCTGTCATTCTCCATTCTCAGTCATCCCTCTCAGCTTGGTTCTTCCCTGCATTGAGAGATTGCCCTGTAAGCACTTCACAATCAATAACAAAAACAATTCCATTCACACTCCATTCTCAGTTTCCCCCTTTGTTCTTACCTCTCCTGCAGAATTTCAGGGCTATGTGTATGTGCGTGCACACATGAAGGGACAATTCACATAGAATGGAAAATGCAAAGACAGTGGGGGATGACAGAGATTATGCAGTTGGGGGGCTGTGCACACAGCCCCTCTCCCCTCCACACAGTAGCCCTATGCAAAGGATAACTTCTGAATAGGGCTATTATTTGATATTATGGAGCAGCTATTAGCTTTTTTGCATCTACTTCCCTAGGCACTTGTAGCATTAGCCCATAATTTCCATCTTTCCTGCTGAAATGATTGCACAATGGCAATTTGGTGTAACATTTGAAATGCCACTGACACTTGACCTGACCTGAGCAAATATGAGGATTCCTCTTTAGAAAAAACATTTTGAGGAAAGTTGAAATAATTTTAATTAAGTCTAGTGAAAGTTTTTGGGATGGCGGGAGAGTTTCCACACAGTTCTAAATTGTCACTGGATTTTATTTTAAAGCAACATGTCAATCAAAATTAGAAGACCTACATTGGAAGAATTCCTAACAAAGTCCAAGAGAAGGCCAAACCCAACACTAGCAAAAAAAAATCAGAGGGGAGTTTCACCCATCCCTAGTATAATTTTTTTTTTTAAGTGAAATAGTGGCCTAGTATACATGTTACATTAAACCATAGTGTAATGGTTAGCTATGGTTTAATGCAAACAAACAGTGTGCAGTTGTATGTTGTTCAAATGTCCTTGCTTTATTATATCCCCACTTCTCGACACATCAGGAACAATAAACCACAAGCCTTGGCTTATCCTATCATCTCAACTGAGGCTTACGGTTTGTTTCCCTCAAGCAAACCTTGAGCAATACACCAAGAACAAACCTTGGTTGCCACTCATGGTTTGTTTGGAGAGAAACACGCCATGAGCCTGGGTTCAGATGAAAGAACAAGCCAAGGCTTGTGGTTTGTTGCTCCCAGTGTGGTACAGCCAGGAGCAGGGCAGAGGAGGAGCAAATGGGAGCTTTGAGGAGTGTCTATTAGCATATATGCATCATTTAATGTTTAATGTTATGTGGGAACCAGGCTACAACCTTAGCCTAGAGTCTCATTTCGCCTAGACTACTGTAATGCACTCTACGTGGGGCTACCCTTGAAAACGGTCCGGAAGCTGCAACTGGTACAGAATGCTGCGGCGCGCCTGATTAAAGGCACCCGCTGCCGAGATCATATCGCTCCAGTGCTAAAAGAGTTACACTGGTTACCAGTTGTTTTCCGGGCCCAATTCAAGGTGTTTATTTTTACCTTTAAATCCCTACATGCTTTCGGCCCAGTCTATCTGAAGGAGCGCCTCCATCATCATCAATGATGCCACCCAACAAGACCTTATCTCCATCCCACCAGTTAAAACAGCCAGACTGGTGAGGACTAGGGAGAGGGCTTTTTCAATTGTGGCCCCCACCCTGTGGAACTCCCTCCCAAATGATCTCTGCCATGCCCCTTCTATGATGAGTTTCCACAGAGCCTTGAAGACCTGGCTCTTTAGACAGGCTTTTGGGGTGGGCTAGGTTTTACTATTATTGCTTCAGCTTTTAATGTTTAATGTATTTTTATGTTTTATTTTGTACGTCACCCGGAGTGGCTGGATAACCAGCCAGATGGGCGACTAATAAATTTAATAAAATAATAATAATAATACTTTTTTTAAAAAAAAACTGAAGCACAAATAGTTGGGGTGTGTGGGTTGCAGTACTGGAAAAAAATGGAAACTAAATTGGAATAATTTAGTAAAAGCACTTTTGATACTGCCTAGGTTTTACTTACTTTTTCCATTGTATGTGAGTGCATGGCATATTGTATGAATTTTAATTATTAATCCTGGTTTCGCCTTTTAGGTAGTGAGTGGTTTTAGTCTCACAGACATGCCAATGAATACATTTTTTGTATTTTATGTGCATGGGTTCAGAGTTAATATGTACTTAGGCTGCATAGTGGTATGTAATTACACAGAATTTAATAGCAATATGTCACTGAAAAACATGAAATGTATTTTCCTGATTATTGTATTGCAAGACATAAAAATCCATCTTCTGTTTCATAATTCCTCCAGCCAGAAAATCCACACTTGCCTATGAGTAAACACAGATGTGCAATAATTAGAACGTAATAATAACCTAGAAGCAAATGTTGTTCATCAGAGTATTATGTCCACTTGAATATCTTTGCCAAACAAACTTAAAAGATAGCTCTGCCATTTCAAAGTGGACTAAACCAATATGTAAAGATGTATGCAATAATTCAGCTTGTGGTTTCCCATTAAGGGACAGTAATGAGAATTGTTTTACAGGTCTATGAGGCACTTCTATTATTTTTAACTCTATTTGTACTTATAGTCTGCCTGTCACAAAATGGTCCCAGAGCAGTTTACAAAAATCATAGTTAAAGATGGGCACAAATGATTGTTAATATCATAAAATAAAACCACAAAACCAGTAACAACGTTGATAAAAGAGCAGTACAGAACAGTAATACGCTGTTAAGGATGTGTTTAAGTTGCTTAAATCTCTTCAATCCACTGGAAATATTTCTTACTAGAAACCTGGTAACTGAGCTGAGTAAACATAGAGCCCTTGGACACTTGTTGCACTTGTGTGACAGCTGAGGAAATTGTTTGTTTGTTTGTTTAGACTTATGTATTTTATTTATTTATTTGTTTATTTTATTATACTTATATACCGCCCCATAGCCGAAGCTCTCTGGGTGGTTTACAGTAACTAAAAACATTAAAACAAATACAATTTAAAACAGATCTTATAATTAAAACACAATTTAAAAATTTAAACAGTATAAAACACATGCTAAAATGCCTGGGAGAAGAGGAAAGTCTTGACCTGGCGCTGAACAGATAACAGTGTTGGCACCAGACACACCTCTTCAAGCAGATCATTCCATAATTTGGGGGGCACCACTGAGAAGGCCCTCTTCCTTGTTGCCATCCTCCGAAATTCCCTTGGAGTAGGCACCCGGAGGAGGGCCTTTGATCTTGAACGTAGTGTACGGGTGGGTTTGTATCGGGAGAGGCGTTCCATCAGGTGTTGTGGTCCCAAGCCATGTAAGGCTCTATAGGTCAAAACCAGCACCTTGAATTGAGCTCAGAAACATAAAGGCAGCCAGTGCAAGTGGGCCAGAATCGGTTTTATATGTTCGAACCGTCTGGTCCCTGTTACCAATCTGGCTGCTGCATTTTGCACAAGCTGCAGTTTCTGAACTGTCTTCAAAGGCAGCCCCATGTAGAGTGCATTGCAGTAATCTAATTTGGAGGTTACCAGAGCATGGACAACTGAAGCCAGGTTATCCCTGTCCAGATAGGGATGTAGTTGGGCCACCAACCGAAGTTGGTAGAAGGCACTCCATGCCACTGAGGCTACTTGAGCCTCAAGTGACAGAGATGATTCTAGGAGAACCCCCAAGCTATGAAGCTGCTCTTTCAGGGGGAGTGCAACCCCATCCAGGACAGGTTGGATATCCACCATCCGGTCAGAAGAACCACCCGCTAGCAGCATCTCAGTCTTGTCTGGATTGAGCCTCAGTTTATTAGCCCTCATCCAGTCCATTGTCGCAGCCAGGCACCGGTTCAGCACATTGACGGCCTCACCTGAAGAAGATGAAAAGGTGAAATAGAGCTGTGTGTCATCAGGATACTGATAGCAATGCATTCCAAAGTTCCGGATGACCGCACCCAATGGTTTCATGTAGATGTTGAACAGCATGGGGGACAGAACTGACCCCTGCAGAACCCCATACTGGAGAGTCCAGGGTGCCTAGCAATGTTCCCCAAGCACCACCTTCTGGAGGCGACCTGCCAAGTAGGAGCAGAACCACTACAATGCAGTACCTCCCACTCCCAATTCAGCCAGTCTCCCCAGAAGGATACCATGGTCGATGGTATCGAAAGCCGCTGAGAGATCAAGGAGAATCAGCAGAGTCACACTCCCCCTGTCTCTCTCCCGACAAAGGTACAGGGCGACCAAGGCTGTTTCTGTGCCAAAACCAGGCCTGAAACCCGCCTGAAATGGATCCAGATAATCGGTCTCATCCAAGAGTGTCTGGAGCTGGCCTGCAACCACTCGTTCAAGGACCTTGCCCAGGAATGGAACATTTGCTACCGGCCTATAGTTATTAAGATTTTCTGGGTCCAGGGAGGGTTTCTTCAGGAGTGGTCTCACTACTGCCTCTTTCAGGCAGCCAGGGACCACCGTCTCTTGCAGAGAGGCATTAATCACCTCCCTGGCCCAGTCAGCTGTTCCATCCCTGCTAGCTTTTATTAGCCAAGAAGGGCAAGGATCCAGCACAGAAGTGGTTGCACAAACCTGTCCAAGCACCTTGTCAACGTCCTCAAGCTGCACCAACTGAAACTCATCCAAGAAATCGGGACAAGGCTGTCCTCTGGATACCTCGCTTGATTCACCTGCAATAACACTGGAGTCTAAGTCCTGGCAGATGCTAAAGATTTTATCCTGGAAGTGCCCAGCAAATTCATTACAGCGGGCCTCAGATGGTTCTACCTTGTCCCTGGGGCCAGATCTTGCTTTTCTATCAGCTTTAAAAGTCAATGCAGTTAGGAAAAAACATGAAAGCAGGCAAGCATCTAGAACAAAGTGCAAAAAAGGAACAGGCCAAAAAATAAATTCCAGCAGCTAAAACTCCTTTTCTTTTCTTTATTTTTGCAGAGGAAAGAAAAAGAAAAAGAAAAAAAGGAAGCAGAAAGCCTTTTTCTTTTCTTTTTTTTACCAATCATCAGAATGAAGCATCTCCTAAAACCAAGTTGCAGCCAGGTGCCAGGTAGGATTCCCTGCAGCAGGGTCACTGACAGACTGGTAGAAAAACTCCATTGGGGACAAATAAACTGCCCTTTTCAGCAGCCCTGGAAAATTTAAACTTGTATGACCCAGATGCTTGGTTTTCCTTTTTAAAAAAGTAAGTTTCTAAGTGCTCTGGAACAAAGGTTACACACCACAATGTGAGCTGCCATCCTCCTGCAATTTCTGTGAAATAAGCTAAACACCTGCTGCAATCCCAGCCCTTCCAGATTTTAGCCAATGAGGGAAGTCAGAGCTTTGATTGACAAGGTATTTGTTGAACACCAGGCAATGGCTAGAAACCCTTGCAAGTGTTGAAAAGATCTGTCTTTTCCTGCTTGCCTTTCATATTGGTTAATGGTGTGCATGTGTGCATCACGAGTTGAGGAAGCGTACAGATTTCAGCAGCAACACATCTGCCTGCTTGGCCACTTGTCTCTCTCTGTGACATCCAGCTCTAGGTCCAGAAGATCAAAGAAGCAAATACGGAACAGCAGGATCTTGGTAGGCATGCACAGTAAACAATTCCAGTGATGATGATGATGATAAAAATGTACATGAGGTTTTTTTTAAATAATAATTGCAAAAAATAGCATATTATACTTTTTACCTATCAAATAATTTTTGAACAGAAGTAAAGAAAGTGTTCAGGCAGCTTACGGTGCCATTACAGTTTTCCAAATATAAAGAGTCATACAAGTTTACATTTTCCAGGGCTGCTGAACAGGGCAGTTTATTTGTCTAATTTATATCCTGTTTTGAAAATCTTCCCAACATAAAGCTTTAGTCCTATACTCACTTTTCTGGGAGTAAAGCTGCAATGTTAATGCCACATACCTAGGAATAAACCCCATTGAATTCAATAGGACTTACTTTTGGGTAGACATGGTAAGGATTATGATCTAAATCAATGGGATTTATGAGGAAACATAGCATAGGATTATTTTCGCTATCCTTTTCTCTCTCACACACACCCTCTCCCCTCCAATCTAATTTTAAGGCAATTAGGCAGAGCTCACTCGGGTGTCACTGATGTTATTTGACAGGAAACTAATACTGATTTTTAAAAACATGTTCTGCAATGACCAACTGATTTTGACAATAAACTATTATATGGGGTGTATGAATTTTTACATCGACAGAGTGTGTACGGATGAAGTCTTTTCAACAAGCCTGTGCAGTAGGTTAGGCTAAGAATTGGGTCAGTCAAGCTGAACATGCTTTTTTGTGTGTGTGTTGGCAAAGGTTTTTCTGTAATTTTCTGTAATATATCAGGAATGTGGAATGTTGCAGTAATGGGGGACTGCCTTCCTGCATGTTTTCCCCCTTACTGCATGGTTTGTGACTATGAAGTGATATATTTGCAAATTCCTTTTCTTCTTGGGCCTCCCTCCCACTTTTATCTTTGCGATAATCCTGTGAGGTAGGTTAGGCTGAGATTTGGTTCAGCAAAGCTGCACAAGTATTTTTAGCTGCTCCTATCTTTTTAATGTTATTTTATTGTTTAAATGTTATTTAATAATTGTATGATTATGGTTTTGAACTGTTTATAACTGTTGCCTTGTGAGAGAAAGGGAGGTTTAAATTAAATGGATCTGCTGAATAAATACATCTTAAATCAAGACTGTAGATTCAAAATAACTGTACATATTGATAATATCTAAGCAGCAGTTCTTGCCAATAGATTGCTGGGAGGTGGGGGCTGGATGGGAATGTAGGGGGTCCAATTTACATAGAGTGTACTGGGCTCCAGAAATCCTGTTGGCATCCTTGCTCAGCAGAGTCACCAAGATAACAATAAAGACTCTGTGTTCTATCTAGCTAAATCATAGTCAGAGTAGACTCATTGGAACTGATCTGACTAACTTAAGTGTATTAATTTCAATGGCTTTACATGGAGTATGGCATGGTATCTTGCAAACGCATCCACCAAACCTTATCTGCCAGACCTCAGACAGCATATAGACATGGAGCAAGGTCTCTTGATTTCGAATGCAGCACATGGATGGATACATATGGGAGGAGGCAACCTTTAAGATAACCTGCCACCAGGCCATTTAAAGGGAAGAAAAGAGTGGCTGGTGTGGTGAACCAGCAGTAGCCTCTCAGCAGCACCAGCAGCGGCACTGCTGCTTACCAGGATGGAGTGGGGGTGAAGCAGGATGGCAGTGAGGCCTTGACAGGTGTATCAGTAGGAGCACTGTATTGGCTCCATCAGGGTGCCTATGCCACCCCAAGCTCCCCACCCCCACACCATCCCGGTAAGTGAGAGTTTGGCCACTGCCAGGAGGCCAGCTCCACAGCACTGTGACACCAGCCTCTCCTGAAAGAACTGGCAAGCTCTGTGGTAACTGCTGCTTGACAATTATATGCCAAATATTGGAAACAATATTGGAAACTATCAAAGCTAAATGAATGGATTATGAAAACATGCAGCTTTGCAATAATGGTGAAATTGGACAAATCACATAAGAGTCAGAGAACGACCCCACAAATTGAATTTGGATATAAATGGAAACCAATTCTGCCATCAGAAATCTCTATTTCTAAGTTTGCAACACTATTTTAATTTACTATAAGAATATTAATCTGTGATTTAGAATCCTAAAGGTAGAAAGCTTGGAGAACATTCCCCGGTGTTTTACGTCTCATGAATACAGCCTGTGGCATTTCCTTTCCTTGAACTGTTAAGAGATAAATTGTGTGTATGTGAGTGATAGACAGAATCTGCTGTGTAAAATATGTTGGTAGTTGAGTGATCATATCCGTGTTTCTCAGTTACTAAAGACCAGTGCTAAGCCTAGCAAGTATAAACCATACTTAATTGTTTCAACAGTAGGTACGCAAGTGTCAGTGACACACTGCTTAAACTAAGAGACTATGATTCACTTAACACTGCATGTGCTAAACTGTTGAAGTGAGGGCTCATGTACATACCCAACTCATTCATGTCAATGGCAAATAAACGTTCCCCAACAATACTACAACAGATTAAAACAGGGACCTTCTTTTTGTTGGATGCTTATATAAAGGTAAATAAAATAAAGGTCATTTCCTTTGCCTATTCCAGGGAATGGCTCGGTGCATGAAGGTGTGTACTGTCCCCAAACAACAATGTGATTTTTCATTGTTTTCATAATTGTCTTCTTTGTTGTTCTTAACTTGTCTTAAAATAACGGTGATTTCTGATTGCAATACATTTATTATTTTATTTATTTAATCACCAATTTTGTTTGGTATAAAACCAAGTGCGTAAGTCTGTAGCACAGAGAGGCCGCTTTCAGACAGTCTGCATGAAAGCAGTCCAATGGAGATGGGGATGTACATCTGGATGAGGATCTACATTACACTGCTTATCCAGACTCCAGTGAACTGACTTGGGAAAGTTTTGTGTGTTCCCATCCAGGGCTACCAGTTGTGCATGAGAGCTGGATCAAAGGGTTGTATTCATCATACCACTAAGTCAAGCATTTAATCAGTGCAAGGATTTTTCCTTGCACGGTGGAATGTTTTCCCCCTCTCCTCTCCGTGAGCATTCCCTATATATGTTGTGGAAGTTCCCCCAACTCTCCAGAGCAGATTTGGGGATGGCAAATAGATGTGATAGTTGACTAGCATAATAATTTAATTTAATTTTGCCCAAGATCTGCATCTAAACTATGCTGCCATTCTTTTCTTCTTTCTTTAAAAATAAATAAATAATTGGTTGAAGTCAAATTTAATTATATGCATAATAATAAATTGATTTTGCTGCATCTTGGATGTCTGCTGCCTTTAGAAAATCCATACATGGAAGTGGCGTGGAATCTTGCTCTTTCACAGAAAATGAAAAAGGCCTTCAGATTTGCTTAAAATGTTGCATGGACATATCAAAGCAGAAACATGAAAAAGAAGTGAAATGCCATCTGTTTTTAGAGTGAGACTGGATGACTAAACAGCAATGAATAATTCATTTGGTGAATGTTCTCTGCCTGCTTTATGACTGAATGCTTAGAATTCAGAAACCTATAGCAAATTGCTTCTGAAAATAATTCTTGGTTTGTAGCTTGCTCACAAATAATGTCACAAGTATTGCAAGCGTTGGAATTTGTTCTTATATCGCATATATACAATATAACACCATTACCATTTCATATCACAACATCTGCATGCATCTGGTGAACCCCTGGGTTTGGGGTCTGCTGAAATGATAGGTATGTGTCAAACTGGTCAAAATACTTTTGAGAAAATTCTAGAGGAGAGGAGGGTTGGTGTAGTGATGAGGTCCAAAGCAGATGCTAGAGAGAACCATTGTTCTAATTAATCCATGAGGGAACTGGAGATGATAATGCCGTCCTTGCTTTATTTCTCCTAACTTGCCTGACACTTTACTTCAAAATATTAATGGCTCTCTCCCTGCAAAAAAAATTCAGGAATTAAAATGTCCCCCTTACAAACTGTGGGCAGAAATGCTTGGGCAGTTGGCCCATACTCAACAGACGAGGCCAAAGATGTGCCTGGCACCAGCATCTTTCTTCATTGGTTGCAGACTTTGGGGTTGTATCCAACCAAGTCATTACATGAGCAGAATGACGCCCACTTGTGCAATGAAAATAAATGAGTAACTATATTAACACATACCAAGTAGTTCTGATTAAAAGTTGCTGTCTTCGTGGCAGTTAGAGATAGACTGCAAACTCTTAACATCAGTGCTTTTATACAGGCCACATAAAGGGTTGAATCCAATGAAGTCACTGTGAAAACAGGATGATTTATATGTGTTTGTTTGTGTTTTAAAAAATGCTGTATGACTTCTGTGACTGCCATGAGGCCTTGTTTTATTATGTTGTTAGTTACAAGCTGGCTTGGCAGTGGTTGTGTGGTGACAGGTTCTGAGAAGAGAGAGACACGATTGCTTTAAGACTTTAGTAGATGGGGCCTGATCAGGTAAATTCTTCCTGATTGGCTGAAGGTTCCAGGCAGTAGGGAGTGAACTGACAGCTAGCAGTTCGGAAGAGCAGTTGGTGTTGGTAAGAGTTGGAGTAGGTGATAGTTAGGTTGGTGAGTTGGTTGGTGAAAATAGCTGAGGGAAGGACTGAGGCCTGTATATGTTAATACCCAGGGTGTCATTGATAGTGATCTGGTGCAGATCAGAAGGGAGCAAGTGACTGACTGACTGAGTCTGAGGGGCCAGGGGTTTTGCCAGTGACACAAATGGGGGTATAACACTAGCAAAACTGTCCCACAGCCAGGAATGTAATTAGAGGAGCTTTGGGGCACAGAGGAAGATTGTCCCCAGTAGCTGGAGTGGGTTGTGGAAGTAATTGGCTGGGGTGGAGGTTTAGGGAAAATGGCCTGGAGGAACAGCCACTTAGAGGCTGGTATCAACAATGGTGTCTCTGGAGTCCAAAACAAGTAACCCTATTCCCTTTTGTAAATAATATCCCTTTAATAAACCTACAACATAGGTCAAGTGGAGCTCTTCAGAAATGTCCAGGGGCTATTACATGCTGGCCCCAAGGACATGGTAGAACCATCTGAGACCCACTATAATGAATTTGCTAGGCACTTCCAGGATAAAATCTTTAGCATCCGCCAGGACTTAGACTCCAGTGTTATTGCAGGTGAATCAAGCAGGGTATCCAAAGGACAGCCTTGTCCCGATTTCCTGGATGAGTTTCAGTTGGTACAGCTTGAGGACGTTGACAAGGTGCTTGGACAGGTTCGTGCAACCACTTCTGTGCTGGATCCTTGCCCTTCTTGGCTAATAAAAGCTAGCAGGGACGGAACAGCCGGCTGGGCCAGGGAGGTGGTGTTTGAGCAACATTGCTCGGCACCCTGGACTCTCCAGTATGGGGTTCCGCAGGGGTCAGTTCTGTCCCCCATGCTGTTCAACATCTACATGAAGCTATTGGGTGCGGTCATCCAGAACTTTGGAGTGCATTGCCATCAGTATCCTGATGACACACAGCTCTATTTCTCCTTTTCATCTTCTTCAGGTGAGGGTCTCAATGTGCTGAACCAGTGCCTGGCTGTGACAATGGACTGGATGAGGGCTAATAAACTGAGGCTCAATCCAGACAAGACTGAGATGCTGCTAGTGGGTGGTTCTTCTGACCGGATGGTGGATGTCCAACCTGTCCTGGGTGGGGTTGCACTCCCCCTGAAAGAGCAGGTTCGTAGGTTGGGGGTTCTCCTACAACCGTCTCTGTCAGTTGAGGCTCAGGTAGCCTCAGTGGCACAGAGTGCCTTCTACCAGCTTCAGTTGGTGGCCCAGCTATGCCCCTATCTGGACAGAGATAACCTGGCTTCAGTTGTCCATGCTCTGGTAACCTCCAAGATAGATTACTGCAATGCACTCTACGTGGGACTGCCTTTGAAGACGGTTCGGAAGCTGCAGCTTGTGCAAAATTCAGTGGTTAGATTGGTAACAGGGACCAGACGGTTCGAACATATAAAACCGATTCTGGCTCGCTTGCATTGGCTGCCTGTATGTTTCTGAGCTCAATTCAAAGTGCTGGTTTTAACCTATTAAGCCTTACATGGCTTAGGACAACCACACCTGATGGAACGCCTCTCCCGACATGAACCTACCTGTACACTACGTCCAACATCCAAGGCCCTCCTCCGGGTGCCTATTCGAAGGGAAGCTGGGAGTCTGGCAACAAAGGAGAGGGCCTTCTCAGTGATGGCCCCCAAAATATGGAATGATCCTGGTGATGAGGTGCGCCTGGCGCCAACACTGTTATATCTTTGTCGCCAGGTCAAGGCTTTCATCTTCTCCCAGGCATTTTAGCATGTGTTTTTAAATTGCTTTTTAAAAAATGTGTTTTTAAATATGTATATTTGTTTTTAATGTTTTTAATTGTTGTAAACCACCCAGCGACTATGGGGCGGTATACAAATGCAATAAATAAATAATAAATAAGATTTATACTGTCAGTGGTGGTGTCATCTCATGCCTAAGGCCTTCCATACACACTACTAGGAGTGTTTAAAGAAGTATTCCGTGTGAATTGGTGGCAGCAAAATGGTTAAGGAAGCCTGTTTTACGTAAAGTGAGGCTGAGGAACCGGGGAAATCCCTGACAGCTTCCACTTCTTTTCTTCTTTCTTCTGGATCTTTGCCAGCTAAAGCAGATATATTGAGGATTTTTTCTTTTTTTATGAAACTTACTCTGGAACAAACTGAGCTTGCTCGGTTGCCAAGGTAACTAGAGGAAGTGATAGTTTCCCTATAAGAGGGAGTGGTCATTAGGAAGCTGCATGATTGACTTTTTCCCTTCAGTATGAACAGAAAACAGCGATTGGAAGGTAGGAAGTATGACCTTTAAACTTCCATCGTGATGGGAAAAGCTTCATCTTTAAAACAGAGTTCAACTCCAGTGTGACTGAGCCCTGTATTTCAGAAGCCACACTCTGGTGCTCCCTGCCCAGTTTTGCATGACTGATGCTTAGTCATCAGTCATCAGTAGTCATCAGTAGAGGTGATCCAGTGGACATAGTGTACTTAGACTTTCAAAAAGCGTTTGACAAGGTACCTCACCAAAGGCTTCTGAGGAAGCTTAGCAGTCATGGAATAAGAGGAGAGGTCCTCTTGTGGATAAGGAATTGGTTAAGAAGCAGAAAGCAGAGAGTAGGAATAAACGGACAGTTCTCCCAATGGAGGGCTGTAGAAAGTGGAGTCCCTCAAGGATCGGTATTGGGACCTGTACTTTTCAACTTGTTCATTAATGACCTAGAATTAGGAGTGAGCAGTGAAGTGGCCAAGTTTGCTGATGACACTAAATTGTTCAGGGTTGTTAAAACAAAAAGGGATTGCGAAGAGCTCCAAAAAGACCTCTCCAAACTGAGTGAATGGGCAGAAAAATGGCAAATGCAATTCAATATAAACAAGTGTAAAATTATGCATATTGGAGTAAAAAATCTGAATTTCACATATACGCTCATGGGGTCTGAACTGGCGGTGACCGACCAGGAGAGAGACCTCGGGGTTGTAGTGGACAGCACGATGAAAATGTCGACCCAGTGTGCGGCAGCTGTGAAAAAGGCAAATTCCATGCCAGCAATAATTAGGAAAGATATTGAAAATAAAACAGCCGATATCATAATGCCGTTGTATAAATCTATGGTGCGGCCGCATTTGGAATACTGTGTACAGTTCTGGTCGCCTCATCTCAAAAAGGATATTATAGAGTTGGAAAAGGTTCAGAAGAGGGCAACCAGAATGATCAAGGGGATGGAGCGACTCCCTTACGAGGAAAGGTTGCAGCATTTGGGGCTTTTTAGTTTAGAGAAAAGGCGGGTCAGAGGAGACATGATAGAAATGTATAAAATTATGCATGGCATTGAGAAAGTGGATAGAGAAAAGTTCTTCTCCCTCTCTCATAATACTAGAACTCGTGGACATTCAAAGAAGCTGAATGTTGGAAGATTCAGGACAGACAAAAGGAAGTACTTCTTTACTCAGCGCATAGTTAAACTATGGAATTTGCTCCCACAAGATGCAGTAATGGCCACCAGCTTGGACGGCTTTAAAAGAAGATTAGACAAATTCATGGAGGACAGGGCTATCAATGGCTACTAGCCATGATGGCTGTGCTGTGCCACCGTAGGCAGAGGCAGCATGCTTCTGAAAACCAGTTGCCGGAAGCCTCAGGAGGGGAGAGTGTTCTTGCACTCGGGTCCTGCTTGCGGGCTTCCCCCAGGCACCTGGTTGGCCACTGTGAGAACAGGATGCTGGACTAGATGGGCCACTGGCCTGATCCAGCAGGCTCTTCTTATGTTCTTATGTTCTTAGTCTGCAGAGTGAGCCCAGAGAGAGAGGGCAGGCTAATGTGCCATCCTCAGTTGTGCTAAACTAAAAAACCCATCTCCTCTTATGCCTTGAGTACTTGCTACTTCGTCTGTGTGTGTGTGTGATAGTTATGGTTAGGATCATTAGCTAATTCCCAAACACATATTGTCCGTGAGCTATCCCCATTGATGTTAACAGATATGTATTGTTGCTGAGTTATTCTCCATAGAAGTTGTAAATGTGTATATTTTAATTATTTGTGTGTGTGTGCTCAATAAATATCCCAATTTTTAAGACCTGTGTGAGTGTAAGTTACCGGGTAAATCTGCCAAGATGCACTATTGTCAATCGACACGTATCTACAGAGGAGTCTTGCTAACAGGTTTCAGGCCAGCTTACATTAACAACATTATCAGGTGCAACAGTAACAGAGCAACTTAAAAACAGCAGTAAAACCTAGCTGTCAAATGTTTGGAAGCACAGCAAAATTAAACATATCATTCCCAAATGTTTTTAAAAAGTTTTAAAACCTGTGAAAATAAATCTCATCAAGATAGGCATTTCGGAAGTCTCCTTTGGGAAAGCATTCCAAAGGTGTGGTGCCACCAGACTTTGCGTGGAGCTCAGAAATAGACCATGTGAAGTTGTCTTTGCACCGGCAAGATGCGATACTGCCACCTAGTCCTATTTAGCAATGCAGCAGCTGTATAAGCAAAGGATACCAGTTCAAGTAAACCAGTATGTTTAAGAATTATTTAATCATTAAGGAAGTTGCTTGCACATATACATATGTAAGGAGAAATGCAAACAAAAATGTATATTAATTTTCATGTAAAGTTTTTTTTCTGATGTTGAGATGAGGAGAATTGAATTTAAGATCAGAAGAATGAGAAACTGAAATTGACAGATCCCAGATGAGCTTCTACATTGCCTCCTATCCTATTTTTACATTACATGCTCTTTTTTCTGAAGCTAAACAGCACAGACTTTGGCTATTGTGGTCTATGCTTTTATATCTCATGCTCTTGTTTTCTTTGTATCCCGTGAAATTCAATATTATTTCTCAATTATGACTGCACAAGAACAGATGAGCTACCATAGGCTTTGCCCCTTGAAACCTTTAGTAAACAAGGTATTCAATGATCCTAGCATATGTCGCTGATTTGAGCCCTTTTTACCATTTACTACAGAAGCAAATGCTGGGGAACAATCAAGATCTGCCCCGGAGCCAGTCCACACCAGGAACAATGTGTTAACATGGCTAGAAGCACTCAGAATCCAGCCATCATTCCCAACAGCTTAATTTTCTGATCAGCCATCCCAATCATCTGCTCCTTCTAAACAGGATGTCTTGTCATTTTCTCTCTCTTGGGTCACTGCACTCCACTCAGCATATTATTTATTTATATTTTAATGCACATTTTCTTCCATTCATCCTTATGTTATCAATTGTCCCCGAGACAGCTCTGCATTCCAGGCACATCTGTTTGAGATTTGCCAAATTTCTTCAGATGTTCTCTCACTCTTCCATCCCTCTCTCCATTGAGATGATGGTCTGCCTGCCTTATTTCCTAAAGTCATGTAGTAATAGTGTGGATTGACTGCTTTGATCCATGGAGTTTCCGAATTTGCCTTTCTATCCTTTAAAACATGCTGAAAAATTGTGCACACTGTTAAGCTGCTTAAAATTCATTGACTACAATAGGATTTAAGCACTTTGTGTCCCACGTTACAGACTAAGGTTGAAATCTGACATATTCCTACCTAAAAATAAGCCTTTTTTAAATCAACAGGACTTTTTAAATAAAAACATTCTTAAATTGGGGTGTTATGTTTTTCATTCTCTATTGAAAAAAGTGGTGAGTTGGAATGTCAAAACTGAGAATGTAAATGCCTTCAGAAAGTATCCCAAAGCTAATTATTTTCAGATAGAATAGATTCAGCTAAATCTGATATATTCCTTGCCTTGATCTTTCAGTGTCAATCCCAGGGGATTGTAGTTACCTTTCATAACAACCACAGTGTTCTTTATTTGTTTAAATTTATAGCCTGCTCTGTTCCAAAACCTTAAGATACATAGCAATAATTCTGAACACACACATGAACACAATTGCATAAAATACATAAATATAATCTAGGAATTACCAAATATTGATTACACAGGGTTCAGCAATGTGCGGTGAGGCTCCCCAAGTAGAAGAGATTCCCTGCTTTGGAAAAATGCCCTTTGGCACTCGATGAGGGAGAGAGATCTTCACATTAAGATCTCCCTGGTAATCCTTTAGAAAGTAAAGCTGCATGATTTTTACTTGTGTTATTACAGACACACTGTGGACCATCTGAGTGAAGCAGGCCACAGTTAGGGAATCCCTGAGTTAACTGAGAAGCACACTTGTTTGCTGTGGTATGGGTCTCATAGCTTGGGGCTGATTCACACGGGAGCTAAACAACGTAGTAAAGATGCAGCTTTTGCCACCGCGATAGATTTGCATGGTCCACACTTCCTACCTTCAAATCTGCTGTTTTCCATTCACACTAGTTGGTGTTTCTATGAGAAGAATTGGTGTCACTGTTTCATGCCCCTGCCCCTAAATTTACATGTTTACTCCCTCCAGTGTATCACTATTGCTAAAGGAGAAGGGGAAGGGGTTTTTTTTGTCAGTGTTTCTTGTCAATTGCATGTCTCTCCCTGCTGAAGCCAGACAGCTTCAGGGTGCAATTGACATGATACTGATTAGAGGGGGGGAGATGGTTTTCTTTATCAGTTTCATTGTTTCTTCTTCTCAATTGTATGCCTCTCCTAGCTGAAGCCCAGAGCATGGGGGTGCAATTGACACAAAACTGATTAGAGCAGGGGGGGAGGAAGGCTATAGCAAACTCTGATGTAGGAGGACAGAGAGGGGGGTGGAAGTGGCTGGTTAAGCTGATGGAAACAAAATGGAATTCATAGAGAGTTTAGTGGGCGGAGAAAGGGGAGTATCTGAAAGTGAGGATCCACCTGCCCAGCAAAAAATGTCAAAGCAAAGCACCTACATGGAGTAATGCTGCAAAGCAGAGACAATTTTTCCTTCACTTTTCACATTATCCCCAGATTGGTTTAGTGAGGATTTAAAGGGGAAAACTGAGTCCTAGCTTCTCTTTGCCTCTCAATGTCATGTGAACCATGTGAATTAAACATGGATGCAAGTAGCATCAATCTCACACTAAGTCGCATTGTGAATGGGCCCTTGGTTGTTTCTTTGGGTTTTTTGATTCTCCATGAGCTATTATCCCCTAATTGTGGAGATGCTTGAATTGAAGGGGAAAAAAAGTTCTCCAGCTTTAAATAATTCTTATCATGTTGCTGTTTGCATAGTGCACTGAGACTTTTTGTTAGCTCAGAAGCATGAATAAACGTCAAGGATCTTTAATCCAGCTTGGAAGTATAGGTTGTCTTAATAAAGAAGCTCCTTCTGCCAAATTGAAGAAATTTCACTAAAGACATGATGGTGTTTAAAATCTAATTATATTAAATTGAATCATTCAAGATATCGCAGAAAGGATGAAGAAGACATTTCTAATTTCCAGAACAATATACCCCCAGAGAAGAAAGTAAAAATAAAGCAATTATAAAAGCCTGGGAAAATAAATTAGACCTTATCTTAGATGGGCAAGTCTGAAAAGGGCAAAAGAAAAGCTAAAATAGATTATTGGCTCTCATAAAATGAACTGATCACTAAAATTATACTGAATGTTTTTCTCCCTTTAAGAATGACATGGTAATTGTAATTTTTAAACAATACACATTGATTTCAATGTGATGGTTCAAACAAGTGCTTAAAATCTCTACCTTTGAAACAATAAGACTTAGGGCAAGACAAGTCACAGGAAACTGTGGTCATATCTGCCAATTTTTCCTTTATAAAATACAGTTGGAGGGTTTAAAATGAATTGGAACAGTAGCATAAGGGAGATGAGTGATAATTCAGGCTTTTTCCTCAATCCAAATAGATTTGTTCCACTGGGGGAATTACATGGACACCAGCATGTTTTTTCCTCAGTGAGAAATAGCAGCTTTGGGGGAGGGGGGAGATTTAGATTAGGATTAGCAGTGTTAAACTTGTTTCCACAAGCACCCTGGACCTGATCCAATTTGGATACCTCTCTCCCTAGCAGCTACTTTTAAAAAAAAGAAGTATCAGGACATTTGATCACAAATTTCCCATGTAGTTTACCCTCAGAAGTGTGTTATACTGGCTGACTGGCTGTCTTTAGTTAGTTATTATAGTTATGTCTTGCACTGTAGACATATTAACTGAATTATAAAAAGGGTAGTTGAATCATATATATATTTAAATTGTAACAGCAGGTTGTGTAAACACAGACAACCCAGTATAGGCTGAAGGATTTTTTTTGTCAGTCAGCCATATTGGACTGGGAGATAGATGTTGTTCTTTTCATACATTCTGCACTGCTAAGCTGTAGTCAGACATGGCAATCAGTGTCCAGAGTACAATGGTTAGGTGAGTTGGGCTGGTCATAATAGCAAGACCATCCATGAAAGTAACAGACAGAAGCAAGAACCTAGGTCAGTGCTTAGAGGCACCAAGATGGTAGAGTGGAATTCTGAAGACCCAGTTCTCAGGGATGTGGGATTCTTTGGGGATAACCTGGCTCACACACCTAGTTGTGGGTCTTGGGAGGTGGAACAGTGACTTAGGAAAGTCTCCCTCAACACATTAAAATGTAATCAGATGGGGAGAAGGCAGGCAACCCACTACCCCCCACTTAGGGAGGGTCAGGCTCATCCAAACACTAATTCAGGGATACACAGATAAACTGCTCCTGCATTACTCACAGTCCATAAAGTTTTATGTTCAGTTCACCAATGAGAAATGTTTCTTCTCTTTGAAATGTTTCTCTGGAGTGTGGACAAAAATATGTGTAATAAGTACTGAAAGAAATGGTTGGACAATGGCACTTAAGGTAGTCATGCTACTGTTGGCGACAGGAAATATTTAGGATTACAACAAATCACTGTCATGACTTCTTGTTATGTTCCTTCAAGTCGATTTTGACTTATGGCAACCCTATGAATCAGTGACCTCCACTAGCATCTTGTGACTTAAGGAAGTGACTACCCATAAATTCCAGATAATCATGTTTTTCTCACAGTAGGCTTAACAAAGGAAGGGGTAAAATTCCTTTATCAGTCTGTGCTGATAATTTCAACTCAATTCTGATAAATTGTTTTATCTTGCAGAACTGCACCTTAGCTGGCTGGGTTATGATTTCATGCTTATGTTTTGTATTATTATTATCCTGCGGCTGAATGGACAGTGTCATTTAATACTGAAATGAAACCTGTTCTCCCATTTCTTACCCCATGAAGGAGGCTTTTGCATTTCAGCCTTATTTATAGGACACTTTGGAATTTCTTTGGCACATCCGCACCATACATTCAATGCACTATGATACCACTTTAACAGTCATGACTTCCCCCAAAGAATCCTGGGAACTATAGTTAGGGTGATGAAAGTTGGTGGAGACACACATTCCCTCCACAATTCCCACAGTAGTTTTACAATCAATCCCTCTCCCCACGGAGTTCTGGGAGCTGTAGCTCTAATTGGAATAGAGGTCTCCTAATAACACTCAGCATCCTTAACAAACTACAGTTCCCAGGATTCTTTGGGAGACGTCATTGTTGTTAAATGTTAAATATTGTTGTTAAATGTTAAATAAATACTGCTTTGAATGTACAGGGGGGATGTGGCCTTTCTCATTTTACTGGGTGTGGAGTTGAGCTTACCTTATCATTGTGAAGTAGTCAAAGGTATGTGTGTGTTTTTTCCATTAAACATTTCTCCAGCTCTCTGCAGCCTCCTGTATCCTCCGTTTCTTGATCTGAAAACACCCATGGGAGGAGTTACCTATGATTTTCTGCCCTGGCCTTTAACTGAAGAGTAGTAAGTAGGAAGGATAGATAGCAAACCCCAGGTATTTGTGCACTTGCTGACTTTGGGTTTTTTTTAAGGGGAGTTAAAATAACGATGGACAGCTTCCCATGGTTACAGGAAAGCCCAACCAAGAATGTTATCAGACTTTTAGGATGTGTGGCACCTGTGAAGGCTTAGTATGTAGAGCACCAGAGAGGTGGCTTGTAGAAAGGCCGCTCACAAAACTCCTTGGCTGTCTCAAACGTAAGGTTAGCACAACAACAACCCCAACATGTTCTCTCCCATTTGACAATTTTCAAATGCAATTTCTTTTCTCATTAATTGATGCAAAATGCTGACAAAACGTTTGGCACAGCACTAGTGACATTTCATTATATATATTTTTAGACACTACTAGGTAGCACTGGACTTTTATGTGGATGGGGCCATGCATTTCTAATAAGGGAAGGGCCACAGCTCAGCTCAGCAGAACAGCATCTGCCTTGCATGCAGAAAGTCTTATGTTCAATTCCCAACATCCCCAGGTAGGGCTAGGAATGTTCCCTGTCTGAAACCGTAAGCCATGGCCTGTCAGTATAGACAATTCTGAACTAAATGGATCAAGGATCTCACGTGGTATAAGACACCTTCCTATGTTCCTAATAGCTGTTCTGTGTGTGCATGCAAGAGTGTGGGTTGACCACACCCACTACTACGAAAAGTATTGGCCAAGAGTGAATGTGTTCCACAGGACATAAAAGATTAAACACTCCTGTTTTAAAAGATATTACAAAGCATGTGGTTCACTGTGAACAGTACAGAGACTCAAAACAAAGGTTGTTCTTTGAGTCTCACAGGTGACAGAGGTTATTTCTCTGCTTGCTGATAAGATTGGAGTCATTTCAGCCTAGGCCTTCTAATATCTTGGCTTTTTAACATGTGCAAATGGCACAACTCCTTTCCCCTCTACCGTTTTCACTCTGTTGTTATGAAAATGCACAAGGTAATCAAAATTTTAAGTTCAAAATTAAACATTCAGCAGATTAACCTAATTTTAAGCCTATTATTGTTGGCAAATGTGGTCCAACAACACTTAAAAATGCATTATGTGCTAGATCCTAGTGGCATGTCAGTTAATATCTTCCTGTGAAGATAGATGTAACATTTTAACAGATAAAAAAATATAAAGACATCATGGTGTGATCATTCCAAATTCATCTTTCACCTTCAGATCTGAGCTCTAGGGAAAAACAGTACTCTTAAGTTCAGAATGTCATTTCTCGCTGGGGATGACTGAACATGTATTTCAGCCTCATCATCTTCAGTTGAAAAAACACACACAATAGCACTTGGAGGTGTTTGTCTGAACATGCAAGGAGTTAAAAGTATTGTGGGGTGGGGGCATACCTACATGCCCTGTTTCTAGTGTCTGCACAGCTGCAGTCTCCTCTTAGACCTTTGTATATTGAGAATGAAAGTATGGAGGGGTCTTTTATGTCATTTGGACTGAATGCACTGACAAACCTCAGCATGACTGTGAATCCCACTCCCACTTTTTAATGGAGACAATTTGCTACAAATATATATTTTGGGAGAAGACTTGAGTTGTGGGGACGGGGGCTTGGGGATTTCACAGGCTGGAGTGCCCCATAGGAAGGCATACAATCAGGCTGCTCTTTAAGCCTGCTCCACCCTCTTCTCTTTTCTACTCTCCCTTCTTCTACAGTGTGGGCTTTTACTAGGATTGCCATATTGCCCGTTTAGCCGGGTTTTACCCGGATTCTAACCATGCAACCCAGTGCCCACTTAGATGATTAGGTGGCCCGGATTCCCAGCCTTCATTAAAAAAAAAAAGTCTCCAGCAACCTTCTCCATATACTATGTTGCAAACATGTTGCTGGCCATGCTTTCTCACCTCCTCCTCAGCCCTGGCTCCACCTCAAGTGTGGAGGCTTGGACAAACATTGTGTTATGGAAAACCAAAGCCTGTATGAAAGTACATATTTGGGAATGCCATCAGTGTGATCCTAAGCACATTTAATAAATAGTGTCATATTGAACTTGCACTTCACAAAATATCTTATGGTCATGTCCATAAGCACCAGGAGTGTAGTCATCCAGGGTCTCAGGGGTTCTTAGTCCCCCTGTTTTTTGGGAGCAGTGGGAGCATCCTACAATCAGCATGAAATGGGAGTGTGTTAGTCACTGAGAAGAGTATGCTTCCTTGCCTTTCCTGCTGATTGGAGCCAATCAGAGTGAAAGGAGGTGAGTCAGCCACTGAGAAGACTCTTCTCAGTTGCTAACGCTCTCCACTTTCATGCTGATTGGTTACTAGAGATGTTTGTTGTTGTGTGAGAATGCATTAACAAAGATCTCATTCTTAATCCAGGAGCAAAAAAGTGTGTGTGGCTGTAACTATCATGAAGGGACCCTGCACTTCTGAATTTGCTACTACACTACTGTAGGTACACTAATGTAAACTTGTGTCTGGAGACTTATTATTAAGAATCACTTTCCATAATTGTAAGGAGATACGTCCGCATGCATGCATCCCAGGCACCTAAATGAGTGGTGACAGCAGCATAGGGGCATATGCAGATGTCTTATACCAGGGGTTCCCAAACTTTTCTTCCACATAGACCACTTGAAAATTGCTGAGGGTCTGAAAGTATTTGAAAATTTACTATGGGCATATACAAGATAATTAACATGCCAAGGTGGAATCGACACTCTCGTTCTTTCTGCATTCCATATTTAGAATGCCTCGATGTGCCTCGGCAGCTGGTCTTCGACTGGAAATGGGATTAAACCCAACTGAGTGTACTGCATGGTTACATGCGTTTAAATATTGGACCAAAGTTGCTTATGCCAACCATTCTTCAGGTTATTTACACTTAATTTGGAATGATCCATTCTCTAGCACTTGGTCCCAAACTTTCATTGAGAAATTCAAGTTGCTCGGTTTACCATTAGACTTGCTTTCCTCTATGAGTTGTGACTTGGCTAACCATATCATAGGCCAGCATGTTAAGGACATAGCCCTCCAATATTCAGTGGCCTTTGCTTGTAAAACTTGTTCTTCCCATTTTGGAATAAGCTTCCCATTCCCTAAGTCTGCAATTTATCTAGAAAATTTGACCATCCCAAGTTTCCGCCATTTGGTTGCTAGGGCTAGATTTAATTGCCTCCCTTCAGCGCTCTTAGAAGGCCGTTTTCAAAGAATCCCATATGCAAAACGTCTTTGTATTTGTAATAAGGGAGAGATTGAAACAATTGATCATGTTCTTCTTATCTGTGATCTATACAAGAATCCTCGTACTAGATTTATTGTACCCTGTACCGAAGCTTTCCTGGGTAGGTCCTTAAAGTGGCTAACAAACTATCCTCTGTCCGATTCAGACAAGAGTGTTACTGAATCAGTTGCCGGGTTTCTAGTAGTAGCCCAGAATATATGTAAAAATAGTACTTAATAACTTTTAAGTTCATTTTGCTGATGATTTTGTAATACTTGTTTTTAAACTGTTGTTCTAATCAATTGTATATCGGGTCTATGACCGTATAATAAAATTTGATTGATTGGTTTGATTGAAGATAATTAACTCCCATTAGTGATAAGAGCAAAACTTTATACTTCTTATTTTAATTAAAACAAGAATTGTCTCAGTACTTTGAAGAGGACCAGATATTTATTTTCTTTCTGAGCCCAGGACTGGGTCTTTCATGATGCCTGGGTGGGGTGGGGGGAGTAGGAGAGTAGTTGATAAGACAGACATCCTGGCATTGGTAATCAAATTAGCAAAGTATGTGTGGGGTTGTTGCACACTTCCAGGCCCAATTTCATTTTGAGTGGGGAGGTAGAACCTGTGTAGATGTGGTTGATCAAAGAGAGAAGGAATTTTGAGTTAAGCAAAGCTCTGCTTTTATAAAACCTAAGAAACATACAGATATTTTGAATGTCTGAGTGCCTGCACCAGTGGAATACTGGAGGAACTTGTGCAACTTGCTGCAACAGTATTTAGAGCTGAACATGTTGTGTGAAAGACTCCTTTTTCTAACATTTTGTCTTCTTGTTTTTCTCCACTCCATCCTGGGAGACCAGGGTTTGTATCCCCACACAGCCATGAAGCTCACTGGCTGACCTTGGGCCAGTCACTGCCTCTCAGCCTCAGAGGAAGGCAATGGTAAACCACCTCTGAATACCGCTTACCATGAGAACTCTATTCATAGGGTCGCCATAAATTGGAATTGACTTGAAGGCAGTCCATTTACATTTTCATGTAATGGTTGACCATACTGCTGACTTACTTTATGTTTGTTTCTATTTTGTGTTTTTATTATGTTTTTATATTGATCTACAGGTGAGGACATATAAGCAAGCCAGCTTTCAGAGAGCGAACAAACAGAGCGAGCGAACAAGCAGAGCAAACAGGAGTTTGACAAAGGAGCTGTAGTGAGGAAAGGAAAAAGGCAAGAGGGCTCTGAAGCTGTGCGCTCTGAAGGGCTCCATAGCAGCTTGATTGGAAGGGGTGTGGCCTGATAACTACTGGTGTAAGGGCGTGGCCTTAGAACTGCTGAGAGCAACAAGCAGCAGCTGTGTGTGCTGGGACTCTCATTCTGCTTCTTGACTCCTAACAGAGCAGAGCAGAGGGAGCTGTCTCAGTTGATCTACAGGTGAGGACATATAAGCAAGCCAGCTTTCAGAGAGCAAGCGAACAGAGCGACCAAACAGGCAGAGCAAACAGGAGTTTGACAAAGGAGTTTGACAGGGGAGGTCAAGGGGGAGGTCCATAAAAAAAGTAAAACCAAACAAATTACTAATTCTCCTTGTACAGTGCACCACATACTAGTGGGACTATCAAGTTTACCCTGAAGTAGGACAGGACAAAGCACAGGCCACTCCAAAACAAGTAGTTAGAAAGAAACAAAAGAAAGAAGAGAGTATGAACTGGAAGGATACTCCAGTGGTTGTGACCTGCAAGGTGTGTGGCATGTTTGTTTTTTTGCCTGAGAACAACATGGCATACACATTCAACAAGTGCAAGCTCGTGGCACTGTTGGAAGAAAAGGTGAGAGACCTGGAATGGCGGGTGGCCAGACTGAGGACTATAAGAGATTATGAAGAGTTATTAGACAGAACGCTGGAACAACAGCAGCAGCAAAGAGGCGTGGAGGTGGAGGAGCAACAGCCTGTGGTAGCAGAAAAAGAGAATGCTTTGGAGAGGAATAACGAAGTGGAGGAAACTCTGTGGGAAAGGGTGACAGTTAGGAGCAGAAGAGCTAGAAGACACCCTTCACCACTGGAGATATGAAACCACTTTCAACCACTCAAGAAGGAGACTGGAGGACAGCCTGGAACATGGATTGCTGGCAAGTGATGGGTTGCATCTCACAAGCACTGGGAAGAATGTGTTTGGCCACAGCATGGAGAAGTTCATCAGGAGGGCTTTAAACTGAATCCTAAAGGGGAGGGAGACATAAACTTGGTGGTAACGACTGATGAAGGCTTATGCACAGTAGTTGGACCAGAGTGATCGGCTGTAATAGGGCCCAGTAACAGCCCTCAGAAAAATGTAGTAAGGAAGCCAAGCCATAAATCACATGGTCTTTGATGTTTGTATACTAATGCCCAGAGCATGGGAAACAAACAAGACGAACTTGAACTCTTAATACAGGAGGGCAATTATGACTTGATAGGTATAACTGAAACTTGGTGGGATGACTCCCATGACTGGAATACAGCAATTGAAGGATACAACTTGTTCAAGAAAAACAGAAGGAATAAAAAGGGACGTGGAGTCACACTATATGTTAAAAATATATATCCCTGCACAGAAATACAGGAAGATGAGCTTGGTAGCTCCACCGAGAGTATCTGGATTAAAATTAATGGGGCAAGTAACAAAAGGAATGCGGTGCTTGGAGTCTACTACTGACCACCCAATCAAGGAGAAGATGAGAATGTAACTTTTGAAAAGCAAATTGCCAATGTTTCAAGGAGGCATGATGTAGTAGTAATGGGGGATTGCAATTATCCCGCTATCTGTTGGGAGACAAATTCTGCCAAACACGGCCCCTCCAAGAAATTTCTGACTTGTGTTGGAGATAACTTCCTCCTACAGAAAATGGAGGAAGCAACCAGAGGATCAGATATCCTGGATGTGATTCTAACCAATAGAGATGATTTGGTGGATGAAGTGGCAGTTGCGGCCCAAGGGGTGAAATAAGACACAGACACAATATATATCTGGGTTAAATAATGGGCCACTTTATTAACCAAATTCACATTGTATAATGAACCTGCAGAGGGGGACACAAGTGCAGGATTCTCTGGTGAGTCAGGCAAAGCCTGCTTGCAGCTGTTGGGGCGATTCAACCCCTGCCAGGCAAGGGGCTGCCAATCTGCCAACCACTTGCCCTGACCACACCCATAGGGTGTGTAGGAAGGCCAACCTGCGTCATCACCTGCCCTCGGTGCCCTGAAACTCCGAGTGGATGAGACACGTTGGCCCCAAAGGCGACCCGTATCCTGCCCTCAGGCCGTGAAACCCAGAGCTGCAGGCCTCCGGGACCGCCAATCACCTCCAAAGGTGCCTAAAGGTGTCACCTAGCTGCCCTTCACCTTTAACCTTTCCTGCACTTCCCTGCCATAAAGCGACCTTTTAAGGTATTAAGATCAAATAGCCAAATCAACCTAATAACCATAATGCACCCGTACTAACCCTGAGCACCCTCACCCCCAACCACAGTATGGAGTAGGCAAAAGAAACCTGCCGGCTAAAGGCGCAGGCAAGCCAAAAATTCCTAGTCGGCCCCGAAGCGACCAAATTAATCACACTGCAGCAGAGGCAGGGTAGGGCAGGTGCCAAAGCAAGAAGAGGTGGCTGAGGGGCCAGCGCGGGCTTAAATAAGCTCAGCCGCCCGTCATCCGCGGCGAGCCTTGATGACATCATGTCATCCTTGACGCACCTGCCCTTCCTCACCATGGCGGCTAGGGCTTCACTCCCGGGCCGCAAATCTCACACTGCGATGGTAAGTACCTTGCGGAGCGGGAGTTGCGGCCCAAGGGGTGAAATAAGACACAGACACAATATATATTTGGGTTAAATAACGGGCCACTTTATTAACCAAATTCACATTGTATAATGAACCTGCAGAGGGGGACACAAGTGCGGGATTCTCTGGTGAGTCAGGCAAAGCCTGCTTGCAGCTGTTGGGGCGATTCAACCCCTGCCAGGCAAGGGGCTGCCAATCTGCCCACCACTTGCCCTGACCACACCCATAGGGTGTGTAGGAAGGCCAACCTGCGTCATCGCCTGCCCTCTGTGCCCTGAAACTCTGAGTGGATGAGACACGTTGGCCCCAAAGGCTACCCGTATCCTGCCCTCAGGCCGTGAAACCCGGAGCTGCAGGCCTCCGGGACCGCCAATCACCTCCAAAGGTGCCTAAAGGTGTCACCTAGCTGCCCTTCACCTTTAACCTTTCCCGCACTTCCCTGCCGCCAAAGAGGGGACAAACCTCAGTTTAGTCCCACTTATCCACATCCGAGCAACTCACGTAAACCCCCCTGCAGGTCCCCCAAAAGGATGTCATTACCCATATCTGTCATATGGACTCCATCTGACCTATATAGTTCCAACCTAGTGTGTCTTATCTCTGGATGGTGTATGACTGACCCACCAGAGCCCAAAAGAGCCAGCCTGAGCTGCCTATTGACTTTCTTGCGGGTCCTATTTATGCCTCTAGGGTCACCTATGCAATTCCATTGCCTACGGGGTATAATATCAGACCAGCGTCCTTCGATGGCCCAGAAGTCAGCGCACGCCTGCTCAATAAGAGCCCTACCTCTCAGCATCCCCAGGTCATTGCCGCCCAGGTGAATGACCAAAACGTGTGGTACCTCATGAACCACTGCAGAACGGAAAAGCGTAGGGAGGAGCCCGTCCCATCGCATCCCTCAGCAGCCCAGCCACTGCACTGTGGCCCACTGGCTCAGCCCCAGCTGTGTGCCAACATGTGCGTTCGCTGCACGACGGCCTGCCCAAAAGACCATACTATGGCCACAAAGAAGGATGCGTGCTCTTCCGTCTCCCCTCCAGTGGCCTGCCAAAACAAACAGCAGAACATGTAAACATCAACAAATTTTTTAAGGCTGGGTGTGTCGAATCCCTTGGAATGGCCTAACGTAAGATCTGTAAGAATTGGAATGCCACCTCCCCAGTGCCTGCAGTTGCTCTTGTGAAAAGCCCAGGCATGCGGCTGTGGAAAGCCACGCCAATACGGAAGGAGTGAGTCCCAAATAACCTAGGGTCAAGCCCTAAAATAGCAAGGGCCCTCCTGGTTAGTGTCCAGAATTGGAATTTAGAGAGAGGTGTGCCATCCTGATGAACGAACAGATATCCATGGTGTTGGCCCCTCATGGCCACAAAATTCCGTAAGGCAGCCACTGGACAAATATCACGATCCCGTGTTGGAGAAAGCAAAACCACCCATCCCTTTTTACGCTGGTCAGTTTTTGACCATCGTAGTCGTATTAGGGCTTGCTCATTACTCCAGCAGAGGTCAGCTATCAACAGAGCCCTGAAGGACGAATCAGCCTTGGACCCGGCCACTACCTCGCTGATCCGGAATGCTCCAAAGAAAAGGGTAAGTGTGGCAGCGTGAAATAACCGTGCTTCATAAGTGGAAGCACATAGTACCTCCCACTGTAGCCGAAGTCCTTGAAGGACTTCTGGGTGAATGGGTGAACAGGCATCTGGAGCCACTGTGTGCCCCCGTGCCCAACCTTCCAACATCTTGCGTATGCGGAAGTTGTTCGAGAAATCCTGAAACCCCTGGGACTTGGCTAAAAAGGAAAGGCCGGAAAGCTTACCTCTAATAGTCTTGATTGCAAGGCCCTTCCTCTTACCTTCCACACAAAACTCAATGAGGTGTTCCACAGGGATAGGCCATTGCTGTATATATCCCCTTTCAGCCCGGAAAGCCAATAACTCCCTACCTGATCTTTGGTAGCTGGCCATAGGGCTGGGCGCAATGGATAGGCTTATTGCCTGTTCAGATTCGAGACGCCAATCTCCCATAGTTCTGGCGGTACCACGTCTGGCTGAGCCCTGGCCCACGGTGCCAGCTGTCGAAATCTCTCCATCTGGTTCCGTGACAGAGCATCAGCAATACTATTATCAATACCGGGGACGTGGCATGCCAGGAACAATATATTAAATCGGAGACAGTGTAAAACAAAAGCTCGTACTAGGTGCATGACCCTTGGATTCTTTGATGACAGTGAATTGATAACGTGTACCGTGGCCAAGTTATCACACCAAAAGTGGACTGTGGTATTCTCAAACCTATCCGGCCAAAGATACACTGCCGCCACTATTGGGAAGAATTCCAGGAGGGTCAGATCCCTAACCAAGCCCTCTTGTACCCAGGTCTGTGGCCAGCTACCATGGCACCATAATTCATTGAAAATAACCCCAAATCCAAAAGACCCAGAGGCATCTGAATGTACCTGTAATTCGGCCTCCAGGAGGCGGTCCTGTCTCCAAAAAGAAACCCCGTTAAACTCGTGTAAAAACGTAGACCAGATTGTAAGGTCTGCTTTTAGGGCTGCTGAGACCCTAACGTGGTGGCGGGGGTGAGAAAGCCCTGACATGGCCTCATACACCCTCCGAAGGAAGGCACAACCAGGCGCTACTACTCTGTAAGCGAAATTCAATGAACCGGCAAGCTCCTGCAGAGAAAGTAGAGTTGCCTTTTTGCATGTAATAACTTGTGCCACCTTTCTTTTTAGTAAGTCTAACTTCTCTAATGGGAGCCTGCAGCATTGAGCTAAGGTATCTATTTCAATACCTAAAAATGTAATAATAGGGGATGGGCCCTCGGTTTTCTCTTCCGCCAATGGGACTCCTAAGTCATCAGATAGCCCAGCGAAATGATCCATAAGATCCTTACAATCGCCAGTGTATGCACGGCCAGCAAACAGAAAATCATCTAAATAATGAATCACTGATTCAGAACCAGACCGCCTCTTGACCGCCCATTCCAGGAAAGAACTGAAACGCTCAAATACTGAGCAAGAAATCGAACAGCCCATGGGCAATGCTCGGTCTACATAAAATTTGTTTGCAAAAGCAAAACCTAACAATTCGAAGTCCTCAGGATGGACAGGGAGGAGTCGGAAAGCTGATTTTATATCACACTTTCCCATCAAGGCCCCGATGCCACAGCCCCTGACCATGGTAACTGCACAATCAAATGGGGTGTATCGAACCGAACAGAGGTGGTGCAGGATAAAATCATTTACGGACTGGCCGTGGGGATAGGAAAGATGATGGATTAGACGGAACTCACCAGGCGTTTTCTTTGGAATGATGCCCAGAGGAGAGACACGTAGGGAGGCAGTGGGTGGTAAAAGGAAGGGGCCTAAAACCCTACCCGCCTTCCTTTCTTTATCTATCTTTTCTTGGACTACTTGTTCCATGCCTAAGACAGACTTAAGATTCCTGGACCAGAATGCGCGCCTAGGTCCAGTGTAAGGGATCCGAAACCCTGAAGTAAAACCCTCTAAAAGAAACCGAACATCTTTAACTAAGGGGTAAAACATTAACAAGCGTCGTAACTCCGCTAACTTAACTGGGCTGGGGCCCTTTTCCTTGAGTTGCCCCTTGATGCCCTTGTCTCCTGGGGCCGGGGGGATCTCTATTCCCACCCCTAAAGAAACGTCTCCTGGGGCAGGCCGTGCAGGCATGCTGTCCGCCACACATAGAACATTCGTGTCTAAAACGGCATGAGCTGCGACTGCAGGAACCACGGGAGCTGAACTCCCAGCAGAGTAGGCGGGATTGAACCCCCTGGCCCACGGTCCCGCGGGCAGGGGGGAAAGATGATTGTCTGGTCAGAAGGTGGCCACTATCTGATCTGTCACCGGGTGATGGCCTCGCATGAGACATGAACTGCAGCCACAGGTCAGCCTCCTTCCTGTCCCAGGGGAGGGAAGTGTCATATGCGGCCCTCATATGAAAAGCTTCATCGTACGAAAGCCAGGCCGTACCCTGGAACTCTGTGTATGCTCTATAAATGATGTCAAGATATTTAATCATGACAGAGCACTTCTGGGGCTGTTTTTGTAATACTACTCCCAGATAAGTTAAGAAAGCAGGCAGCCAGTTGGCCCAGTTGCGCTCTACTCTGCGCCTTTTTGGCTTGTCCCCTTCTTCATCCCCTTTCTCCTTTTCCCTCTTCATAGGCTCCCTGTACAGCAGGGAAAACAAATCGATGTAGTCTCCTGCCCATATCTTTTCCCTGGTTGCTGGCAGTAAGTGAAATCCTAAGGGGGCAGAAGTCTCTCCAAAAGGAAGGGCTCCTTCACTAATCTGCCCCAGGGGGTCGGATGAAGCCGCCATAGGGCTGACACCAGGCGGGGGCGTGGGATGCGAAGGATTTAATTCCTCTGTCGCCAGTTCAACAGGTGAGGATCCCCACACCTGTTCACAAGCCTGCATAGGGGTGGGTTGTTGGCTCTCATCTACACCCCGAACTGGTGCTGAAAAGGAGAAAACTTGCCCTGGCCCCCAATATGGGTAGCCCCATGTAGGCCAACCCCACGCGGAGCTTGGGCCTTGTGAGCTAGTCGTGGCGTACTCACCCGAACTGTCCCCAGATCCAGCATCCCGCGACGACTGCTGAGCCGCAGCCCCAGCTTGGTTAGCATGAGCCACCACCCCAGCCAGCCGGCTGGGTCCCGCCTCGAGGGCATCCAAACAGGCTAGAATCAAATTCAAAGCCTGGTTAGTGGCATCCTCTGCACACGCCGAATGGTCAGTGACTCCTAAGCTCTGCTGCTGTTGACCCTGCTCCCTAACACACTTGGTGATGGGGGTAGCCTGACTAGCAGCGGCTGCGGGGGTCGCAATCTGCTGCCGTCTGTTGGTAAACTGTTTGGCATATGGGTTGTGAGCCCCGGCAGTAGCCACCCTAATGGAAGTAGTTTGATGAGAGGAAGAAGCCAAGGGGGGATGGGCATCAAGATCCACATTGCACCTTTGTGGCCCTCCCCCCCTAGTCTGCTGTGGACCCCTCCCCCTAGCTCGCTTTGCAGGGGGAACATGAGTTGTGGCAAGACTCTGTGAGGGACCCCCTTCCAATGCCTCCAGTCGTGCCAGGATGGCAGCCCAAGGTGGCTCTCCACCCCCCGTACTGTCAGCCCTGGGGGGGGCAACATCCCTTCTAGGGGCCCTGCCCTTTCCTTTCGGCCCCCCTTGTCCCTTTTTGGGTGGCATTGCTATAAAATGCCCTGTCAAACCGAAGCAGTCACGCAATGAGAAATGACTGGGAGGGCTAGTAAAAAGGGGGGGCTACTCAGGCCGGGCTGTCACGCAATGAAAATGACTGAGAGGCCTAGTAAAAAGGCCTACTCGGGCCAGGCCGCGTAAAGTGCTCCGGGCCCTGTAAAGTGCTCCCTGATGAGGAGAAATAATGGGCACAGGCCTACTCGGGTCAGGCCCCGAGGAAGGCCGAGGCAGCCGCCTCTGCCCGGCTAACGGCCGGACCTCGTAAGGGAAACCCGGTACAAAAAACCAAACCAAAATGGCGCCCGCCATGCCGCGATCACACCGTTTCAAAATGGCGTCCGTGATCTGCAGCCTGATGCTCCCTCCTACGATGCTCAGGCTGCCAAAGCAAGAAGAGGTGGCTGAGGGGCCGGCTCGGGCTTAAATAAGGTCGGCCACCCATCATCCGCGGCGAGCCTTGATGATGTCATGTCATCCTTGACGCGCCTGCCCTTCCTCACCATGGCGGCTAGGGCTTCACTCCCGGGCCGCAAATCTCACACCGCGACGGTAAGTACCTTGCGGAGCGGGAGTTACGGGAACTCTGGGAGAAAGTGACCACACCATACTTGAATTCTTGATTTTAAAAGAAGTAAAAGCTGAGAGTAGCCATACGCACACCCTGGACTTCAGGAAAGCTGATTTTAATAAACTCAGAACAATTTTAAGTACGGTTCCATGGCAAGCCACCCTAATGAGAAAAGGAGTACAAGATGGGTGGGAGTTTCTAAAAAAGGAAATTCTAAAAGCGCAATGGCAAGCAATTCCAACAAGGGAAAAAGGGGGAAAACAGCAGAAGAAGCCAATGTGGCTTCACAAAAAGCTTAGAGCTGACCTGAAAACAAAAAAGGACACATACAGGAAGTGAAAAGAAGGCCAGGCCACAAAAGAAGAGTGCAGGCAGGTATCACGGAATTGCATGGATGGTATCAAGAAGGCTAAAGCTGAGAATGAGCGGAGGCTAGCAAGGGATGCTAAAAGCAACAAAAAAGCTTTCTTCAGGTATGTCCATAGTAAAAGACAGAGAAAAGAAATGGTGGCACAGCTACTCAATGAGGATGGTAAAATGATAACAGATGACAAAGAAAAGGCAGAAGTACTCAATTCCTACTTTGGCTCAGTCTTCTCCCAAAAAAGGGCCTATGACCCTCCCGGAAAACATGAAGCAGAAGGGTCAGGACTGGACCTTGAGATTGATAGAAAAATGGTCAAGGAATCACTTTGAATGAGTTCAAATCGGCAGGGCCCAATAAACTGCATCCTAGAGTATTGAAGGAACTGGCTGAAGAACTCTTAGAACCGCTGTCTATTATCTTTTCGAAATCATGGAGGACTGGTGAAGTGCTGGATGACTGGAGGAGAGCTAATGTTGTCCCTATCTTCAAAAAGGGCAAGAAGAAGGAACTGGGGAACTACAGACCAGTTAGCCTAACATCAATCCCTGGAAAAACTCTGGAGCATATTATAAAGCAGTCAATCTGTAAGCACCTTGAAAACAATGCAGTGATTACTAGGAGCCAACATGGATTTATGAAGAACAAATCCTGCCAAACTAATCTCATCTCATTTTTTGATCGGGTAACCTCCCTTGTAGACTGTGGGAATGCTGTGGACATAATATATCTCGACTTCAGCAAAGGTTTTGACAAAGAGCCCCATGATATTCTGATTAGCAATCTAGCTAAATGAAGGCTGGATGAAACAACTACTAGATGGATCCACAGTTGGCTCCAGAATCGTACTCAAAGAGTGCTTATCAATGGTTCCTTCTCAAACTGGGCGGAAGTAACAAGTGGGGTACCACAGGGCTCGGTCCTGGGCCCAGTGCTCTTCAACATTTGTATTAATGACTTGGATGAGGAGGTACAAAGCATGCTTATCAAATTTACAGATGATACAAAGTTGGGGGGCATAGCTAATATCATGGAAGATAGAAACAAAATTCAAAGGGACCTTGATAAGCTGGAGCATTGAGCTGGAAACAACAGAATGCAATTCAACAGGGATAAATGCAAAGTTCTACACTTAGGAAAAAGAAACCAAATGCACAGTTATAAGATGGGGGATACTTGGCTCAGTAGTACGACATGTGAGAAGGATCTTGGAATTGCCATTGATCACAAGCTGAATATGAGCCAACAGTGTGATGTGGCTGCAAACAAGGCAAATGCTATATTAGGCTGCATTAACAGAACTATAGTTTCCAAATCGCGTGAAGTACTAGTTCCCCTCTATTCAGCACTGGTTAGGCCTCATCTTGAATACTGCATCCAGTTCTGGTCTCCGCACTTCAAGAAGGATGCAGACAAACTGGAACGGGTTCAGAGGAGGGCAACAAAGATGATCAGGGGACTGGAAACAAAGCCCTTAGAGGAGAGACTGAAAGAACTGGGCATGTTTAGCCTGGAGAAGAGTAGACTGAGGGGAGATATGATAGCACTCTTCAAGTACATGACAGGTTGTCACATAGAGGAGGGCTGGGATCTCTTCTTGATCGTCCCAGAGTGCAGGACACGTAATAATGGGCTCAAGTTTCAGGAAGCCAGATTTCAACTGGACATCAGAAAAAACTTCCTAACTGTTAGAGCCATACGGCAACGGAACCAATTACCTAGAGAAGTAGTGGGCTCTCCGACACTGGAGGCATTCAAGAGGCAGCTTGACAGCCATCTGTCGGGAATTCTTTGATTTGGATTTCTTCATTGAGCAGGTTGTTGGACTCGATGGCCTTATAGGCCCCTTCCAACTCTACTATTGTATGATTCTATGTTCCTGTATTTTTATTGTTTTTATTGTATTTGTAAGCTGCGCTGAGCTCTGTTTTTAACAGCAGAAGGGCAGGATATAAATCATCTTAATAAATATTCCATAGTGTTAGAAACCAGAATCCAGACGTTTAAGGCTGAAAATGTAAGGTTTTTTTTTAAAAAAAAGATTTCTCACATCTTTCCTCAGTTTTTGGTGGTAATTACTAGACACAGAAACAACTGGACAATCCAAACATTAATATGCAAATAATGTGCATAATATGCAAATTAGCTTGCCTGGATTTGTGGAACTGGAATATGGCATCCTTAGCTTTTACTAGTTGCCCTTTCTGGGGGCTGAGTAGAAATTTTAGGAGGAGCCTCTGATTGGTCGTGGGGACTTCTCTTTTTTTGCATACTCCACATTGTAGGGTTCTTCAATTGACTCTTGATGTATGTAGTTATTAATCTTACCTGAGATTAGAAGGGCGGGCCCTAGTGATGTCATGGAGGTGGGCCTGAGTGATGTCATGGGGCAGGCCCAAATGATGTCATGGGTCGGGTCTGAGTGATGTCATGGAGTGGGCCCAAGTGATGTCACGGGACGGGCCCGAGTGATGTCATTAAGCATGATAAATTAAGCATCAATCACAGTTGCTTGGAGCCTACAATTAAAAAAATCTGATTGGAAATTGAAATAGAAATCTTAGCTAAAAGATGGAGCCTGGGTAGGGAACATTTAATCTAGCCTACTTGCTTTCAGCAAGATGGGTTTAAGTGCCTTCAGGCTAGGCCAGTCACCAGAAGGCCACTGTAGGGACAAAGGAGCCTCATGTTGTGGAGATGTTAGATGGGAGCATTGGGGAGTAAAGACGGATGCTCCTGGAGGCTACAATTCTAAGCACACGTACTAAGGGACTAAGCCCCCATAGAACTCAACAGGACTTACTCTGAGTAGATACAGTTTGGATTGTGCTGTTGGTGAACCTTGACTAGGGATCCTCTTTAATGACATCCATATCCAAGCAGGGTTGGCAACCCCCTGCCTGGAATGCCCTGCCCTTATCTTTAAATGTGGCTGCTCCAAACTTCTTTACATATTGGACCCTTCACTCCAGAATGAGATCTGAGAAATGAGTAAGAGTAAGAAGTATATTTTAAAATTGTTCTTTTCAATTCACTCTTGAATGCGCATCATACCTAGGGCAGATCCACACCATTCATTTAAAGCACATTCAACACCCATTTGAAGCACATGCATCCTCCACAGAATCATGGGAACTACAGTTTGTTAAGAGTGGTGAGAACTATAACTGTGAGGGGGAAATGACACTTCCCAGGATCCTTTAGGGGAAGTCGTATGCTTTAAATGCGAATTGGATGTGCTTTAAAAGTATTGTGTGAATCTACTTAATACATTTTGTCTGCATGTAAATTTTTTAAATTATTTTTTCAAAATGGAAATGAGCTATAAACTGTAGTGGGTGACCATGGGCTACTCACCATTTCTCAGCCTATCTGCCCCTCAGGATGAAAACAATGGAGAACCATGACCACCCCAAGGCATACTTAAAATGTAGAGGAAGTATTGTACAACCATAGTGTGAAATCGGATACTTATTGGGACATGGTATGACAAAATATTTATGTAAGTATGACTATCAAGTATGTTTATTATTTACACAACCTGTAAAGATATTTATAGTGCAATCCTATGTTGGTTTACTCAGAAGCCCAATGTATTCAATGGGGCTTACTCAACCAGGGAAAACTGTACCCTCAAGTGATAAGGAACTTGTTCTTTTAACAAGCCTTTTAAGTTGAGACCTTATCCCAGTCTGTGTTGGAATTGCTTTTTAATATGTTTTTAAAGCTTTTAAAAATGTTTTTAAAGATGTTTTGTTTTAACATATTTTAAAGTCTATTTTTATGATTTTTAAAGTGTTTTCAGTGCTTTTGTTTGCCACCCTGGGCTCCTACTGGGAGGAAGGGTGGGATATAAATCAAATAATAAATAAATAAAAATAAATAAACTTCATTCACCCAACCCAAAATTTGGAATCATGCCACTTTAAGCTGTTTTGCAACTGCTTATACTTGTTTTATGGTTGTTGGTTTTTAAAGGGATTTATTTCTTATTGTGAGCTGCCTTGGTTTCCAATCACCAACCCTACCTCACAGGATTGTTGGAAAGGCTACACACACACACACACACACACACACAGAGGTGTAAAAATACACCCCATATAATAGTTTATTGTCAAACCAGTTGGTCATTGCAGAACATTTTTTTAAAAAATCAGTATTAGTTTCCTACATAATAAAAAACTGTGATACCTAGGGAAACCCTGCCTAATTGCTTTAAAAATAGGATTGGAGGGGGATAGAAAGATTTACAACACAAACACAAGTCTATGCTATGTTTACTCAAAAGTCCCATTAATTTACAGCACAATCCTAACCATGTCTCCTCAAATGTAAGTCCTAATGGAGTTCGATGGGGTTTACTCCAGGTACATGGAAAGCAAGTATTGGATTAAATACTTTCATATTTCATAGCCCAGGGTCTGACTCTTGCACACAAGAGGGAAAAAAACTTTAAGCCATATTGCTTACACAAACTGCAAAATCTCAAAGCCACCATTTTCTGAAGTTGAAATTAAGCCTAGGCATGCCTGGATCAACAAGTCACAACCCTGGCTTCATTTATTGGGTACAATCCTGAAAGGGCGGGGTTAGAACCAGAGCTTGGAAAAGTTACTTTGTTGAACTACAACTCCCATCAGCCCCAGCCAGCATGGCCACTTGATTGGGCTGATGGGAGTTGTAGTTAGAGCTAGGAGCTGCTATAAAGATCTGTAAAACAGATTTAACAGTTGCGTGGGGGTGGTTGACATTTTGGTGTATATCTCAGGAACCAGACCACCTACAAACTTAATTTTTTTTAAATTGAAGCTGAGAGTCTGTTTTTGATATTAAAGACCACCTCTTTTTGCTGCACATTCATAAAAGCCACATTTGCGTTGTTATTCAGCATTTGTGTTTTATTTCTCATGCCACGGATCTAATAAGGACATACATCTATCTGCATGCTTTTTAAAGCATCCTCTGAACTTTCCAAGGCCTTTAACATATCTAAAGAGCACATTTTTCCTTATTATTAATATACTGCTTTCCTCTGTTATATGTTGAATATTTTCTCATTAAAAGGTGCACCAGTAGACCCAGCAGCTAGTCCTCACTTCTGCACATATCATTTCTTTTCCTAATTGTTTTGAGCAATAGGATATTCATCATCCATAGTCAAAAAGGCAATGGAAAGCAGAAAGCATTTTAAGCAAAGGTATGCATAAAGCCACCATAAACTGACCTCTTGCTATTGCTAATGAAAACTCTGCTGTTGAATGGCACACGTCACATCTTATTATTGATGAGATAAAAAGATCCTATTTATTAAAATCTGTAATACATATTTTATTGTAAGAGAGCAATCCTGTGCGTGTCTCCACTGTGTTGAATTCTTTCCAGGGGCTGTAGCATTATAATCAACTTGTATGCAGGGATAATTAACATGGAGCTAACGCTTTGCAATGGATAGTACTTGGCTTCTGGATTAGCTAGAGTTTCTATGGCTTTAGGAATTATTACAATGGGAGAGAAAAAGAGTTGCTCTGAGATTCCAAATGGCTATTAAAACTAATGTAGCAAGTTTCAGATTACTTTAAAAGAGCCAAGGTTATCATTTTCATTTTATCGTACTGAATGCACAATACAGGGTACATCATAATTTTCCTTTAAATGCCAAGAGCACTTCTATCATGCTGATGATAAATTGTTTGCATAAAGAAAAATAAGTAAACATCAACCAGCACACGTTTCCCCTGTAAAAGCTGCTTGCCTTACTTTCTAATCTTCATAAAACAGATTTTGTGTGGTGGCAAATTGCCATAAGCTATGCAAAATCTCAGAACTGTCTTAGTTTTTTTTTTTACTTCTCTAAAACCTGGTTGCACAGATGCGAAGATTCCAACAGCACTCTGCAAGGTGAGTTTTATGGAGATTGAAAGTAAAGTTGATGATCTGGCAGTATTTGAAAGTGCAATCAGTCTGTGGGCAAAACGTTTTGAAAAGTGAACTATTATAAGTCTGATTCACCCCCTGAAACTTTTCTCATTCTTAAAAAGTTTGTAGCAAGACTTACAACAATCTGCTTTAAAAAATATGAAAGGAAATGGCCCTGGGCATTAGTCTGGCAGATGCCAGAAACATTTTTACTCTAGTTATTCTTTGCTGATTTTAAGAAGTACAGTATTAACCTTTCAGCTCCTTAATTGCAATTGTCTAGATCTATGGCTGTTCCAGACACACCTTTTCTAGCACTATCCTTACTGTTTTTTTCTGACATTTTTGGGCCTGAAACTATGATGGATGTTCTGGGCTCATTTCATTGTTATTGTGACTGGGTCTTTCCCTTCCACACCAGTGATGGGATATGTCTGGAATGAGGCTTCTTATGTCACCCCTCTCTCCCTCTCTCCCTTTCCTTCCCATTAGTGAAATTCAGCTTTATGAGCATATACACAGGGTATTGACTGCTCTTCATGTTTTTTAAAAAACATTGAAATCTACAGCTGGTATTCCAGAAGTCTGTTCCTGATGGATATTTTCCAACCAGGTTCTCCAGGAGATCAGGCAGTATTAATTTCTAGCATTCACCATACTGAACAATGGATAATTAGGCTTCTGTATATGAATTCTCTTGTTGAATTGGGAACTACATACACAGGCGGTAGTAGAGTGTGGGAGGACAGAGCCACCCTCCTGACACCCATGTCACTGGATGGGGCTGTGGTGTAGTGGTGGTAAGGCTGGGACTGTGCAGGTGAACCATCAGGGTTGTACCTCCATGTGACCCTGACTTCAACACTGCCCTGCCCCAGCCCCATTGAGATTATCATCACCATTTATTACCCACCCTTCACCCAAAGGTCCCAGGATGGGTTACAACAATTTTAAAATAAAGTATTAACCGCAATTAAATATAACCTAAAATCACAAAATAGAGTGGGTCCTAAACAAATATGTCTCAGGTGGCAAAGACCAGGGTAAAGAGGTGTGTCTTCAGTATTCACCTGAAACTGTGCAATGAAATTGCCAGACACACCTCATTGAGGAGGGAGTTCCATAACTTAGGGGCCACTGCAGAGATTGCCCTTTCCTGGGCCACCTCCCAAGCGTCTACATCTGAGAGGGTCTGTAGGGAAGGAGGCCTATTCAGATATTTGGAATCTAAATTGGGCCCGGAAACAAACTGGTAACCAATAGTAGCAAGGTTGGAGTCAGGAAGGCAACTCCACCCCAACAAATGCACTACTACTGGACACAGGTCAGATGTGGACTGTGTGGATATGGGACCACTAGTTACTGGCATCACTGTGTTGTCCACAACTATCTCTATGTGGGAGTGGGCATGTCAGTGAAATCATAGCAGCTGCTGAAGCCTCACTGAAATGACTAGATCTCATCAAGTCTGTCCTGCTGTATAAAGATTGAACTACAGAAAAATTATACAGCCGCAAGAGTGGCTGTATACTATAGTCAGTGGGGATTTTTCACATTCTGCAATGTTAAATTGAAAATACCCCCATGGCATTCTGAGGCTTCCCATAAATTCATTTCAAAACAAAACCTTATAAAACTTCTAGTCCTGAACTCAGAAATGCTTGCTGAACAACCCTCTCAATTTTCATGGTGATACACAAAACAGTCAGAGAGAATAGACAGTTCAAAGTGTAAAAAGAAATAAAAAACCCAGAGCCATTTTGCGACTTTTCTCTGAGAGTTCTCATAATCTGTTGAAATTAATTAAAAATCAGCCATGTTCACAGAGTACCTGTAATCCTAATACTGACCTTTCCCCATACTCTGACCTTCATCTTCTGCAGTTTAAAAGTTAAAAAAGTGTCTGGCTGATTTTTAATTAATTTAATAAATTTTGGGCGGGACCCTATGATGAGCCCGGGCATGCTTAGTAAGAACCAACTGCCAGTGTTCTAAAAGCCAGACTCACAGCTGCTGGGCTTGCCTAATCAGGGGGCCACACCCACACCAGACCGATTTCACGTGGTACTCCAGGGCTTCCGGTCAGGGGGAGGACGGCGTTGGCAGCCCTCAGAGTGAGCTTCTTCCTCCGATAAGTTTATTTTATCTTTTCAGGGTCACCTTTTATTATTTTTAAAAAAATTAAATGACTGACAAGTGCTCATGTACTGATGAAGGACCCTCCTCCTATTTGATAGCTTGTGGCTCTTGCTGATAGCAGCTTTATTTTGTTTATCTCGTTTACTTACAGAGACACTTTCTCCCCCTCCTCCGCATTTTAACCTCTTCGGTAGAACTTTCAGCCGTTTGTTTTAAGAGTTTCCCTTTGCCGAACAGGGAGTAGAATCGTAAATTAGAAGAAGAAAGAAAGAAAGAAGTTAAGGAAACAAGATAAGGAAATGAGGAAATAAGGAAGCAAGATACTCTTTGGCAGCTCACAGGCAAATTACCCTGAGACTTTTAAACTTTTATAAATACGAAGCATGGCACTCACTAGAACTGGGTACAAGGCCCTGGGAATTTCCCCTCTTTCACAGGATGGTCCTTTGCAGAAGAAAGTTACCCAGACGAAGATTATGCAATTCTTTGTAGAAAAGCAGCTAGAAAAGAACATGGAGGAGGAATCTTGCACTAGTCATGACTGGACGCTAGGTTGGAAAACTGACGTCCCTGAGTTAAAGGGAAACGACAACACTCACAGCCTGGCTTATGAGATCTCTCAAGCAGAAGTGACTAACTTGCTTACATCTATTAGTATCCTGGACTATGAAAGGGAAGACACTCAAGGGATTCTGTCCCCTGATTTAACGTTGCAGCAAGTGGTTGCAGCCTCACCTAAGAATGAAAATTCCATCCAGGGATCTATAAACCAGCCAGAGTCACCCCTGTGTGAAGATTCCTCAAGCCAGAGGTGGCTTTATCCCATTATGAGGGAAATTGACCATATAAAACTATTCCTGGACAAGAGCAATACCTTGTTAACAACTGTTGCCAAAATTGTACTGGAAATTTTGCTTGATTTACCCAAAATGAATGCGGATATACCAACTAATACGAATAAGACCCAAATAAAAAATCCTAAGGTAGCGACCTCCAGGGGGTCTAAGAGACGTATTTCTAAGCTAGTGGCTAAAAAATGCAAGAAAAGCAAAAACATAAAAAATCCAAAGGCCCCTAAATATAAGAAAATGCAATTTGGCAAACTATTCAGACTTCTTGGTGCGAGCCCTCCCCCTAGAGTGGCACTTCAAAACAGTACGATTTCTCCAAAAAAGGATGGTATCATCGAACTTGTGGCTGCCCAGGCTCTGAAGACAGCGAACGTGGCTCTTCCGGATATGTCTTCTCTTCAGACTCCGGATGATGAGTTTAAGAACAAAGCCTCAAGATTGATTCCATTTCCAATAGTTACATGCTGGTCGGGAGAAGCCCTACAAAGTTAATAATTGGAACTTGGCTCTAAACAGCAAAAAGCTTGCCCTCTGCAATTACCCAAAACCGTGGCGTTTCCTCACACAGTCGCAGCGGAAACTACATCTTGTAGATCTCTTGAGGGGGTTCCCTTCAAGCACTCTTTCCTCCGAGGACATTGAGCATGTGCAATATTTGTACTACTCTGGGGCTGCTGCCCGGGCAATGATATCCTTCATAGAGGACAGTGCAGCAAAGAAATTATACACTTGCAGGGATGCTCTGTCTACCTACAACATCGCGGTGTGAAGAGTCTTTGATAATGTGGCACCACCTATGTCTCTGGTACTCCACCTGAATGACTGTTTTCACCCTAGCGAAGTCAAGCATTCATCTGAACACTGTGCTGGGGTTCCAACTGCGGAGTCAATTGCTCCTGCTCACAATGTGAAAGAAGACCAACTACATGTGGAGCATTCCCAAGTTGTGGCGTCTGTCCAGCGATCCCCTATACCACTGAATAATGAACTGGCTAATGATTCACTTGATATGGAGGAGCACAGACTATTTGAGTCCTTCGGGGCTCTTCCAATACAAGCCCAAAAGGACATAATATTGAGATTAGACTTTCTTAAATCCCGATTGCTTTCATCTGTACAAGTCACTAAGGAACTCATTAGCCATAGTGGCTGTTGGGCTACAGAAACCTCTTTACCACCAAATAATAAAATTAGCTCTTTGCCTTGATGGAATAAGCCGGATGTACAGCTGTTGGTGGACATTAACTTTTCCATTGATAATTTCTCCACCCCGGATTTGTTGAACTCTCCTGAGTGTAATGTGGTGGATGGTCTTTCCTCCCTTTTGCCCAATCCCCCTAATTTATTGGGTTCGAGGGATATGGAGACCATCGAGCAAGATACTTTTGATAATTTTGAAACTGTTACCTCTTGCCCTGCTCCTTTGGAGAAGTTGCCCACTATAATCATTTCTAACGTTAGTTGGTGGAGCCCTATGTTAGAGGAGATCCTACCCTCTGAGGGACCTAACGAGGTCCAGGAGGCCATTCTGTTATTCAATAGGAGTTCAAGTAAAGCAAAGGAGTCGAAAGCTCATACTCTGCATGGTGTATCCCCTTTTACACCTAACGCGCCAAATATGATGTTGCATAATTCTGCTCAAATAGGCTCCTCACAAATCCCTCCTTGTCATTCTGGGGTTAATTCTTCTTTAGTAGGTAATGTACTGTGTTCCACGGTCTGACATAAGGCACTTCGGTCAGACGATTTGTTATCAATAATCTCCTGGAATGTGGCGGGCTGGTCCAATAAGTGCTTTATCCCCAATTTTCTTACGTTCCTTAATAAGCATCACATTGTATTGCTTCAAGAGACCTGGCTCACTGGGGAACTACACTTAAGTGGATTTGTAAGTTATTCACTTGAGGCTGTCCCAAGTATTAGAGGCAGACATCCAAAAGGTGGCCTAGCAACCATGATCTCAACCAAATTAGGCTTAACGACGACAAGAATAGAGGGGTTGGAGGATATAGCACTTGTTATAACATTCTTCCTGCAAGCTGATCTTTTTGTGGTGATCAATGCTTACCTCCCCCCCCTGCAATTAAGAAACAATCAGTCAGAGAGCTATGGTCTAGGTTACAGGAGTATGTTAGTAAACTTATGATTAAGTACCCCTCAGCTCATATCATTTTGGCAGGGGATCTTAATGCAAGGACCAGTGCTAATGATGAAGCCCTATATGAACATTTCTAGCTAGTTCCTCCAATAGTGGAATTGCCCCCCCCTTTTCTCTTGTAGACAATCCAAGGATAAAGGTTGTAATTTCACTGGCCTTTGCCTTTTACAGACGACCCACGCTCTTGACTTGATTGTGTTAAATGGAGGCGTGGCGGGAGATCTGAACGGCAAATACACCTATGTAACGTGCCATGGGGCATCCACTATTGATTATTTTGTGGTTTCACCCAACCTGCTGCAGTATGCCTCAAGATGTAACATAGATATAAGGGATGAGAGTGATCATCTCCCCCTGATTCTGACAGTAAATCTGGGATATGGGAAACTATTATTGGATTGTGAACCCTTGCACAATCTAGCAGCAGGGAGAAGAGTTGCCCGTATCAGGTAGAGTCCCACTACAGCCAATAAGATTTCTAAATTACTCTATTCTGCAGACATACTTAGCCTCAGGGACAGGTTCTTACTTGAAACTGCTCCAGAGTCTATTTGTATACTGTATCAGGACCTGTTGAGATCTATAAATAATTCCCCTAATTTTAAAAATCAGTTAAGATCTCGTGTCATCGGGAGGGTATCCAAGCTTTGGTTCGATCATGACTGTGTCTTACTGAAGAATACCCTTATGGACATTTATAGGAAATACAGAGTTTCTGAACTACCAGCTCTCCCTGCAGAATATCTAGTTATTAAAAAACACTATAAAATCTTAATTAAAGAGAAAAAGAAATCTCACCAAAGGGAAGCCTGGCAAAGATTAATAGAAGCCTCCAGATTAAAAGATTCAGGAAGGTTTTGGAGGCTGGTCTCCAAAGGGTGCCAGTCTGTTCCGCCTTGTATTGAATATCACATACCGGCCAGCAAATGGGAATCTTACTTTGCTGACATTTTTGCCAAGAGTTACAATACTAATAGTTTACCATGGGATGATTTTAATACCTTACCCAGCTGCCCCCCAGTTTCCATCTGTGAGATAACAGCACTTATTAATAATCTAAAGATGGACAAAGCGCCAGGTGTCGATAACATCCCCCCAGAATTTCTTAAAGAACATCTAGATTGGTGGGCACCTATTCTGGCAGCCTTGTTTACAGCCATAGATCAATCAATCTGTATTCCCGATGATTGGTGGATGGCTATTGTTGTCCCCATATATAAGAAGGGTAAAAGAGCGGATCCATCAAACTACAGACCTATTAGTCTTCTTAGCATCATCAGCAAACTTTATGCTAGCCACATCCTTGAGAAGTTAAGCTCTTGGATGGATAATGAGAATCTTCTGGCTGATGAACAAGCTGGCTTTAGATCGGGTCACTCTACCGTAGATCAGGGTCTTGTCCTTCAGCATTTGGTTGAAAAGTACTCCTCTTGCAAGGGGGGAGCACTTTTCACTGCTTTTATAGATCTGAAATCAGCTTTTGATCTAATACCCCGGGAAAGACTCTGGGAGAAATTAAGGATAGAAATATTGATAGACGCCTGCTCTGTTTAATCCGCTGCTTGCACGAGAAGACCCAGCTAAGAGTCAGATGTAACCAGGCTGGACATTTGTCTGCACCAACTCCAACTTTTAACGGAGTAAAACAGGGATGTGTCCTTGCACCCTCTTTATTCAATCTTTACATGAATTCATTGGTTAAACGTTTACTGGCGGTAAATTCACACACCCCCAATCTGGCGAGGAGACACCTGTCTTCTCTATTGTATGCTGATGACATTGTTCTTCTATCCCAAACGTCTGTGGGATTGCATCGCCTGCTAAGAGAACTTGCCTTATTTTGTACTGAAGAACTTTTGAAAATTAACTATGCCAAATGTTAGTTTTCTCTAGAAGAAGACACAAGCACCGGTGGCTAATTGATAATCATCCTATTGACCAAGTCGATGCCTTCAGTTACCTTGGAATACTATTTCATTCCTCGGGCTCCTGGAAGGCACATCTGACCAGCTCTGCTGAGATTGCTCAGAAAACGGTTAAAGCTCTGCTCTCTTTTTTTAATGCAAAGGGTGGTTCATACGTGCCGGCAGCTGTAAGGGTATTCAATGCCAAGGGTCTCGCCCAATTACTTTATGGGACGCAGATCTGCAGCGGGGGTAACTATACTCCGCTGGAAGTTGTTCAATCTAAATTCCTGAGGTCTATATTGGGCATCCCGAGCTGTGTCCCTAATGTGGCCATACGTTTAGAATTGGGAGCCCTCTCAATTGAGACCCGAGCCTGGATGTATAGATTCAGTTATTGGCTGAAACTTTTATTTGTGCCCACGGGATTGGCCCCTTTAACTTTGGTAGATACCTTCCAGTCCCAATGGAAACAGGCACTGACAAAAAAAATGGAAGCCCTTGGTTTCTCGCTCCCGGCGATCGGGGCCTTAGGTTATATGAGGGCTAAAACAACTATTATTCAACGCCTCAAAGACATTGAACTTCAGAACAATTTGAGCCTCGCCGCTGCATATTCTCTCTGTTACATCAATGTGAAACCCTTTGTCCCCATTAATTATATTTCAAACTTGCTCAATTTCAAATATAGGAGAGCATTTGCTGTAGCAAGATTTGATGTCCTCCCCTCAGCACTTTTGGAGGGTAGGTATAAGGGTGTTCCCCTCTCCGAACGGACTTGCCCTTGCGGAGCTGAGAAGGTGGAGTCCATACGGCACGTATTGCTGTACTGCCGTTTATACTCGAACCTTCACCGTAAATTTATTTACCCAGGTTTGGATGATTTTCACCCGGATTTGGAGGCGGTTCTCTTGCAGCGCCTATTGACAGACTTGGATCCCCGGATTACCGCGAAGGTTGCTTTGTTTTGTGTTGCTGCCATGGCCCGCAGGAAGGAATTAACGAGCTCTTTGTAATCAACTTTTAGCACTGTCTTAACTTTTAACTGTCTTAACCTTGGTGACCTTGATTTAAATTTTAACCCTTATCTTTTTGTTTCCCTTTTAACATTTTGCTGTCACTTTCGCTATATTCTTTTGTATTGTGGTACTTTTGCTGGTCATGGACCGAAATAAATTTATTCATTCACGTGAGACAGTCATGGCTTCCCCCAGAGAATCCTGGGGAGTGTAGTTTATGAAGAGTGCTGAGAGGAGACTCCAGTTCCACTGAGAGACCTCCAGTGGCCAGAGTGGTTTAACAGTCAGCCACCCTAATTGAAGGGCTGTGAGGGGAACAGGGCATCTCCTAGCAACTCTCAGCACCCTTCACTAACTACACTTCCCAGGATTCTTTGAGAGAAGCCATGACTGTCCAAAGTGAAATAAAGGCCTGGTGTGGATGTGGCCTGGGGCAGCTATGGATAAATTTGTGTGGGAGGCTACACATGCCTGCTGTAGAATAAAAAGGTGGGGGAAAGGCTGAAAAACAGTGATACTGTTCACAATGTTTTACTTTTGGAAAAGAAAGGGGCTTCCCCTCTGCCCAGTGCCCACCCACCCAATCCCCCTCCCTGCCCCTCCCCCAGGTCAGTGTTCAACTATGACCTGGGAGACCAGGATTTGAATTCTCACACAGCCATGAAGCTCTCTGGGTGACCTTGGGCCAGTCACTGCCCCTCAGCCTCAGAGGAAGGCAATGGTAAAACCAACTCTGAAAACCATTTACCATGAAAACCCTATTCATAGGGTCAACATAAGTCGGGATCGACTTGAAGGCAGTCCATTTCCATTTTCAAACATGATTGCACAGAAATAAATCCCCTTGAACTCAAAAAGTATGCAAATCATCAAACACATCCTGCCTTCTCCTCCCTCCTATCCCCTCCCTCTTGCCCCTTCCCTCCCCCTTCCTTTGACCCTCACTTCCCATCCCCTTCCAATCCCCTGTTTCCCCTTCCCCCTCCTCCTCCCCATGGTCAGTTTTACCTATCCCAAGCATGATTGAATGGAAGTAAATACCATTGAACTCTACAAGCATGCAAATGATCAAACCTGCCCTCCCCTCCCCTTCCTTTGCCCCCCTCCAATACGCTCCTTCCCCTTCCCACTCCCACTCCTCCTCCCCCATGGTCAGTTTTGCCTATCCTAACCAAGACTACATAGGAGTAAATCCCATTGAACTCAGTAAGTATGCAAATGATCAGACCTGCTTTTCCCCTCCTTTCCCTCTCCTCTCCCTTCCTCCTCCACTCCCCTCTTCCTTCTTGCTCCTCCCCTGCCCACTCCAGCCCTCCCTCCCTCCCCCTGGTCAGTTTTACCTATCCTAAGCATGATTACACAGAAGTAAATCACACTGAATTCAATAAACATGCAAATGATCAAAGCTGTCCTTCCCCTCCCCCTCCTGCCTGCTCCCATCCCAGTCCTCCCCTCTGCACTTCCTCCCTTCCCTCCTCCTCCCCTCCCCATCCCTTGTGGTCAGTTTCACCTATCCTAAGCATGATTGTAGGGGAGTAAATCCCACTGAACTCAGTAAGCATGCAAATGATCAATCCATTCTCAGCAAACTTGGACAGGAACCCATTTCTTACCTCCCGGATTAAAAAGCAGGGAAATTCACTAATAGGCAAAAAAAACCTTGTGGTTTAAGAACGTACCTATAGCCCACAGATATTTCTATCAAACTTTAAAAAGCAGGGAAATTGGGCAGCTATAGTGAATGCACCAGGGGAGCAGGAGACCTGAACCCCTCTCTGAGATATTGGACTGCCCTACAAATTTGTCAAAATTCTGGTGAGTGGTGGCAACACCTGCAATCAGCCCAAATAATAGAAACAAAACATGTGCTGTGCTGATCTTCTTTTAGCAGGGAGGAAGCAACATTATTAAGACAGTTGATATAGTTCAGATGGTCACTTTGAATATGTCTGATTTACTTTGCAATTTTAGTGAAGTTTTCTATAGGAAACCATTTTCTTTTGCTTTTGTTTCTATGAATATGTGAAGTACAGCAACACTGCAAAATTTATACTAAAAAAACTCCAACATAATTGTGGAATAATGGCACTGACTTCTGCAGAATAGTCTCCAGTGGACCTCAGAAGTGTCTCAATTTGCACAAGATAAAACAGTGGGAGGTGAAATATATTCTAGCAAAATGGTAGATGTGCTCTATGTTTTTAATTGATCGTGAACACCTTGCCTTAAATAAAGTGGTTTAAACATAGCAGGCTGAAAACATGCATCCTCTTTTTTCCAACAGCTAGAGTCATTGCTGAAGTAGCAACATATTGGAATCAGTCTGATTTTCCATCAAACGCAGTTTCAGATTCAACTTTTAATGCACCCAACATAGAAATAGAACATAACATCCAATTTGAAACACAAAAGGCTGTCTTCACCATCATATGACATTGACCAATAAAAAGGATTTGAAATTAATAAAAATAAATTTGACACAGATTTCTAGGATGAATAATGAGGGAAATAAAATTTTCTAATTTAGATTCTCTGTAGAAACATTAGTAACACAGGAAAGAAGCAAAGTAAGAAGAACACCAACAAACATACAAAAATATAATTATATATTATAATTATATAATATGTAATTGAATTGCCTGCCTCACCCCATGCCATAGTCCTGATCCACTTTACCCTCCTCTTGCCACTGCTTCTTCATTTTTAAACAAAACAAGAGATCTGATTGTGGATCGCCAGTGTAGGGATGGGCAAATTGTCCTATTTTTTTCAGTCTTAAGCTAAGTTCTCCACCTTTCCATTTTGGTATGAATTTATCATAATATATACACGTTAGTATTCCATTTTGCCCAATTTACACATTTTTGCAAAGCAATTTCATCTACATAATGCATTTTTGTATGCTATTTTCAGTAATGTGTGCGTTTTTATGTGCACTTAGTAGCATATGTATTTTGGTTGAAGAACTGCATTGCCAAATTTCGAGAAGTGCAAATTTTGACGGATGGTTGCATCTCAAATGAGTTGATTTTTCAAATGAGTTAAAATTAGTTGATTTTTCTCTTATCTGCTTTTTTCACTGTCCAGCTTTCACATCCATACACAGAGATTGGGAATACCATGGTCTCGATGATCCAGACGTTAGTGTTCAGTGATATATTTTTGCATTTAAGGACCTTTTCTAGTTCTCTCATAACTGCCCTCCCCAGTCCTAGCCTTCTTCTGATTTCTTGACTATTGTCTCCATTTTGGTTAATGACTGTGCCAAGGTATTGATAATCCTTGACAAGTTCAATATTCTCATTGTCAACTTTAAAGTTACATAAATCTTCTGTTGTCATTACTTGAGTCTTCTTGACGTTCAGCTATAGTCCTGTTTTTGTCCTTTCCTCTTTAACTTTCATCAGCATTTGTTTTAATTCATTACTGGTTTCTGCTAGTAGTATGGGATCTTCTGCATATCTTGAATTATTGATATTTCTCCCTCCAGTTTTCACACCTCCTTCGTTTTGGTCCAAACCCACTTTCCATATGATATGTTCTGCATATATATTAAACAAATAGAGTGATAAAATACACCCATCTCACACCCTTTCCGATGGGGAACCAATCGGTTTCTCCTTATTCTGTCCTTACACTAGCCTCTTCTCCAGGGTATAGGTTGCGAATCAGGACAATCAGGTGCTGTGGCACCCCCATTTCTTTTAAAGCATTCCATAGTTTTTCATGATCTACATAGTCAAAGGTTTTGCTGTAATCTATAAAGCCCAGGGTGATTTTCTTCTGAAATTCCTTGCTCCATTCCATTATCCATCATATGTTTGCAATATGATCTCTGGTGCCTCTTCCCTTTCTAAATCCAGCTTGGACATCTGGCATTTCTCACTCCATATATGATAAAAGCCTTTGTTGTAGAATTTTGAGTATTGCTTTACTTGCATGGGATAATAAGGCAATAGTTCAATAACTACTGCACTTCCAGGGATCCCCTTTCTATGGAATTGGGATATATATTGAATGCTTCCAGTCTGTGGGCCATTGTTTAGTTTTCCATATTTGTTGACAATTTTTTGTCAAAATTCGGACAGATTCAGTCTCAGTTGCTTGTAGCTTGCTCTATTGGTATGCCATCAGTTCCTGGTGATTTGTTTCTTCCAAGAATTTTAAGAGCAGCTTTCACCTCACATTCTAAAATTTCTTGTTCTTCATCATACAATTCCTCCGTGAATGAATCTGTCATCCTGGCATCTCCTTTATAGAGTTCTTCAGTGTATTGCTTCCATCTTTCTTTTATTTCATCTCGGTCAGTCAGTGTGTTGCCTGTTGATTATTCAGCATCCCTACTCTTAGTTTAAATTTCCCTTTCATTTCTCTAATCTTTTGGAATAGGGCTCTTGTTCTTCCCTTTTTGTTGTCCTCTTCTCTTTCTGTACAATAACTATTGTAATAGTTATGTTTGTCCCTACTAGTCACTGTATTGTTGCATTTAAGGTTCTGACCATGTTTCTGTCTCCTCTTGCTTTTGCTTTCCTTCTGTCTTTAACCATTTTAAAGTTTCTTCAGTCATCCATTGAGGTCTTTCTCTCTTTTTAACCAGCGGTATTGTCTTTTTGCATTCTTCCCTGATAATGTCTCTGACTTCACTCCATAATTCTTCTGGTTCTCTGTCAACTAAGTTTAAAGCCTCAAATCTGTTTCTTATTTGACCTTTATATTGTTCTAGGATGTTATTTAAATTGTATTTTTGCATTATGATTGCTTTGTTGTTCTTCTTTAACTTTATTGTGAATGACTGCTATGTGTATTCTGCATACATAAGCTCTTATTTTAATTGCCAGGGTCTATCCTTTTTACTTTTCATTATCATTTATCACCACCTTTTATATTTTCCCCTCTTCATTCATGTGTATATCTGTCCGCCACCTGAAGGCAACTCCTCATGCATCTGGTGAAGTGGACTCTAGTCTATAAAAGCTCATATTATAATCTTTAGTCTTTAATGATATTGCAAGATCGTTGACTTTGCATACAGACTAGTATGGCTACCCCTATAAAAATTAGTCTCTGACAAATTCTGATTTTTAAAAGGGATGTTTGCAATAGTTTTCCATTAATTGTATGTGACATTTTATAAATCTGATTCAAATATGTCATTACAACTTTCTAATCAAACATATTTACTCATTCTAGTACAAAACAATCCAGAACAGTACAGGGAACTATGCTGTGATTGATGGGACTACCTACAAAAATATATATGCAAGTGTTTCAGGGAAAAACACCAAAACAATTTCCTCCCTCATTCTCAATCATTTCACCTTGGGTCGCTTATTCTATACCTGCCACACTCAATAAGATCAAGACTTGGGCAAATGAAATTTGTGAGTAGTCTAGTATTGCTTGAGGGGACTGAATACATACAATTTGAAATAGCACCAAATGCTTACCTACTGAGAGCAGAGTTGTCAAGTCATTTCACATTGGAATCAATAGCAAAATAAATGCTTTGATCAGGACATGCTCTATAAGAGCTCTGGGGGCTGCACTTTATATGTAAATTTTGGTGTCTACTACAGAAAGTGGTTAAAGCCAAGGATTAAAATTATGAGGAAATATCTTAGGGAGGGAATGTAGGAAAACTGCTGTAAACAGTTTTTGAAACTTGACCAAATCCCCCCAAGTCCCTAGCCATTTGTGACCCCTAAGAACCAGCGTTTACACCTTAATTTGATTGTGAGAGGTGCTGTACTGTGTGGTTTCTGCTTCAGTATTTTAAATAAGAAACAATGTGTGATTATGATATGATTTCTTAACTCAGCGTCAGAGGACTGGTGCAGCACGAGACACATGGACATTCTAACCACATTCTAACCAAAGTAACATTAAGAATTGCCCTTTAAATATAGCAGCAGAATGGCTTGTTGAGATCCTGCTTTGGGCTACTTGTATGACTAATGTAAGAAGTACACATTTCTATGTGTGTTTTTTAAACTGTTTGCTTCTAGCGATATTTTAAATGAATATTTTAGATTGCCTTTTTGTAAACCACTTAGAGGTCTTTAGTTTGAGTAATCAGTATACAAATTTTCTTTAAAATGTAAGCAATAATTAACTAAATAAGTAAAATAAAAATAAATAATAAAGATATAAATGCATCAGGAGCTTTCAGGTCTAAGCTACTGCAGTGTGTGTCTACAATCTCTAAAAGTACATTTTGGAGCCACTACTTTTTTGAGTTGACTGCTTCCATGGTTGAAGAAAATAGCAGAAAGCAATGTGCGAGCTATCCCGAGTAATGGGAAATGAAATTTGACCATACTCTTTGCATTTATAGCCAGGACCAGCCCTGGGATAAATACCACCCTGCATTAGGAGCACCTTTAACATCCCATCATCTGACATCACTATGATCCCATAAATATATCTTTATGGGATGGTGTGGTGTGTGCTGTTCTGAAAGAGGCCACTCCTTAACAAACAAACCCTCATCTCAACAGTGTATTAATTCCACAAAAATGTCAACCTCTGGACCCATTTTTCATTTTCATATATAGTTAACATATTATATTATTTTAAAGATAATTTTCATGATCTGGCAACAGTTCTTAAAAATTACATTTTACTTGTGAGTAAAACAATCAGAAGTGTGGCTGCAAGATGACTCAGAATTTCTCTATTTTTTATAATTTATTTATTTAAAATATTTCTATCCCGCCCTTCTACCCTGTAATAGGGCACGCAGGGCAGCTTAAAAAAATAAAATCAAACATGTACATAATAAAATTGTAAACAGTAAAATCACAAAAACATTAAAATAAATTTAAAATACATAAAATACAATTAAAATACATAAAATACTATATATACTATATATAATCTTCAGTTAAAGACCTCCCAAAGAAAATGACAAAAGGTTAATGATCCTTTATTGTATTGATAGTTTTGCTTTCTCATTTGGTAAACCGAAAAGAAATGTTAGGAACAAAATCAGATGAGCTTAGAATAATATTTAATTAATTAATTATTATTTTATTTATATCCCACCCTTCCTCCCAGCAGGAGCCCAGGGTGGCAAACAGAAGTGCTAAAAACACTTTAAAACATCATAAAAACAGACCCTAAAATACACCAAAACAAAACAACTTTAAAAACATTGTTTTTAAAAAAGCCTTTAAAACATCTTTTTTAAAGGGTTTAAAAACATATTGTTTTTTAAAAAACATATTAAAAAGCAATTCCAACACAGACGCAGACTGGAATATGTCTCAACTTAAAAGGCTTGTTAAAGAGGAAAGTCTTCAAAAGGTGCTGAAAAGATAGCAGAGATGACGCCTACCTAATATTTAAGGGGAGGGAATTCCACAGCATAGGTGCCGCCACACTACAGATCGGTTTCCTGTGTTGTGTGTAACGGACCTCCTGATAAGATGATACCTGCAGGAGGCCCTCACCTGCAGAGCGCAGTGATTGACTGGGTATATAAGGGGTAAGACAGTCTTTCAGGTATCTTGATCCCAAGCTGTATAGGGCTTTATATACCAAAACTAGATCCTTGAACTTGAATAAAATAATAAACTGAATAAAACTTAAGTTAGTTCAGTGTGCTATGTTGCTCACAAAAACAAATACTTCCCCTGCCCCAACGAATGAAATGAACAAATGAAATAAACAAATGAAATGAACAAATGAAATAAACAAATGAAATGAACAAATGAAAGGAAAAATCTGTCAGTTTTAATGTTATTATCTTCTTTGATACTCTGTACAAGAGGCTACTGTAAGGACAGAATATGGAAAAACCGACTGGTTTGAATCTGAAAGTGTGTGAGACAGGGGTGTATTTTATCACCTTTTTGTTTAATCTATACGCAGAACATATGATATGGAAACCAGGATTGGACCAAGATGAAGGAGGTGTGAACACTGGAGGGAGAAAGATCAATAATTTAAGATATGCAGACGATATCATACTACTAGCAGAAACCTGTAATGATTTGAATGCTTATGAAAGTGACAGAGGAAAGGACAAAAGCAGGACTACAGCTGAACATGAAGAAGACTCAAGTAATGACAACAGAAGATTTATGTAACTTTAAAGTTGACAATGAGGATATTGAACTTGTCAAGGATTATCAATACCTCAACATAGTCATTAACCAAAATGGAGACAATAGTCAAGAAATCAGAAGAAGGCTACGACTGGGGAGGGCAGCTATGAGAGAACTAGAAAAGGTCCTTAAATGCAAAGATGTATCACTGAACACTAAAGTCTGGATAATTGAGACTATGGTATTCCCTATCTCTATGTATAGATGTGAAAGTTGGAGAGTGAAAAAAGCGGATAAGAGAAAAATCAACTCATCTGAAATGTGTTGGAGGAGAGCTTTGCGCATACCATGGACTGTGAAAAAGACAAATAATTGGGTGTTAGAACAAATTAAATCAGAACTGTTACTAGAAGCTAAAATGATGAAACTGAGGTTATCAAACTTTGGACACATCATGAGAAGACATGATTCACTAGAAAAGACTGTTTTCTAGGAAAAACAGAAGGGAGTAGAAAAAGAGGAAGGCCAAACAAGAGATGCTGATTCCATAAAGGAAGTCACAGAACTTACAAGATCTGAACAGGGTGGTTCATGACAGATGCTATTGGAGGTCACTAATTCATAGGGTCGCCATAAGTTGTAATCAACTTGAAGGCACATAACAGCAACAATCTTCTTTGAGGTTTTTAGCATTAAGAAAATGTGGTACTATCTGAAGTGTGTTTTACATGCAACAGTTCTTGTGAACAACATAACACCACAACATGCACCTTACATAGTATAAATGTGTTGTCATGTGTGTCATAAATCCCTTTTTAGGATTGTCATAGTTCTCTCCCTAAAAATGTAATAATTATTAGGCCTATTATTTGTACCATACCATCACTGGAAGGCAGCATACAGAGTTTTACAAAAAGAGCCAGGATCCTGCCCTCAAGAAGCTTACAATCTGAAAGACCAGTCTGATAAGGAGAAGGTGGACCTACTTTATTGCTTTTAGAAGAAAGATAATTATATGTTAATTCACTAATAGGCAAAAAAACCTTGCGGTTTAACAATGTACCTATAGCCCACAGCTATTTCTATCAAACTTTAAAAAGCAGGGAAATTGGGCAGCTGTAGTGAATGCACCAGGGGAGCAGGAGACCTGACCTCCTCCCTGAGATATTGGACTGCCCTACAAATTTGTCAAAATGCAAACACAATTTGGGTTGGTCTTTCACAGTCCAATCCACTTCCTGTGTACCTTGGAAGAATTTGGTAACATGTGCCTCTGAGCATACGGTGAGTGGTGGCAACACCTGCAATCAGCCCAAATAACAGAAACAAGACGTGCTGTGCTGATCTTGTTTTAGCAGAGGGGAACCAACATTATGAAGACAGTTGATATAGTTCAGATGGTCACTTTGAATATGTCTGATTTACTTTGCAATTTTAGTGAAGCTTCCTATAGGAAATCATTTTCTTTTGTTTCTATTTCTGTGAATATGTGAAGTACAGCAACACTGCAAAATTTACTCTAAAAAAACTCCAAATATAATAATGGCGCTGACTTCTGCAGAATAGTCTCCAGTGGACCTCGGGAGTGTCTCAATTTGCACATGATAAAACAGTGGGAGGTGAAATATATTCTAGCAAAATGGTAGATGTGCTCTATGTTTTTAATTGACTGTGAACACCTTGCCTTAAATAAAGTGGTTTAAACATAGCAGGCTGAAAACATGCATCCTCTTTTTTCCAACAGCTAGAGTCATTGCTGAAGTAGCAACACATTGGAATCAGTCTGATTTTCCATCAAATGCAGTTTCAGATTCAACCGTTAATGCATCCAAAATAGAAATAGAACATAACCTCCAATATAAAACACAAAATGCTGTCTTCACCATCACATGACAATGACTAATAAAAAGGCTTTCAAATTAATAAAAATACATTTGACACAGATTTCTAGGATGAATAAGGAGGAGAAAAATTTTCTGGTTTAGATTCTCTGTAGATCACCATCACATGACAATGACCAATATAAAGGCTTTCAAATTAATAAAAATACATTTGACACAGATTTCTAGGATGGATAAGCAGGGGGGAAATTTTCTGGTTTAGATTCTCTGTTGAAACATTAGTAACACAGGAAAGAAGCAAAGTAAGAAGAACACCAACAAACATAAAAAATATAATTCTCCGTCTTTGGAGATGGCAGGTGTTGCCACCACTCACCATATGCTCAGAGGCACATGTTACCTAATTCATGGTAAATGTTTTCATGGTAAATGTTATTCAGAGGTGGTTTTACCATTGCTTTCCTCTGATGCTGAGAGGCAGTGACTGGCCCAAGGTCACCCAGTCAGCTTCATGGCTGTGTGGGGATTCGAATCCCGGTCTCCCAGGTCATAGTCCAACACTGGCCCAGGGGAGGGGAGGATATTGGGTGGGTGGGCACTGGGCAGATGGGAAGCCTCTTTCCTTTCCAAACGGAAAATCTTGGGAAAACCTTGTGAATACTGTGGAACAAAATTCAAAGGGACCTTAATAGGCTGGAGCATTGGGCTGAAAACAATAGAATGAAATTCAACCAGGATAAATGCAAAGTTCTACACATGGGAAAAAGAAATCAAATGCACAGTTATAAGATAGGGGATACTTGCAAGAAGGATCTTGGAATTGTCATTGATCACAAGCTGAATATGAGCCAATAGTGTGATGTGGCTGCAAAAAACACAAATGCAATTTTAGGCTGCATTAACAGACGTACAGTTTCCAAATCGCGTAAAGTATTAGTTCCCCTCTATTCAGCACTGGTTAGGCCTCATCTTGAATACTGCATCCAGTTCTGGTCTCCACACTTCAAGAAGGATGCAGACAAACTGGAACATTCATTACATTCATTACATGCCACAGGGGGTTTGGAGCAAGTTTAAAGCAGACTTTTTGGAATCTATTTGTGCCACTATCCTGAAGAGCAGGTGTTTAACAAGCAACAATAAGAGTCACATGATGACACACTGAACATTTAACAGACATATATTTTATAATATTTATTGATAAATCACCTAGTATTTAAAGGAAAGGACTGAATTTAGAAGTTAAAGGCTGTAATTCTATGTTCACTTTCACTTCAGGAGTAAGCTGCAATAAACTCAGTGGAACTTACTTCTGATTAAACACGGTTAGGACTGCAGATTCCTAAGTCTTTCTCCCCATGCCCTTTACTAGATTACTGGTACATTCTCCCACCTTCTCTCAAGATAGCAATTTTCACTTGTCTCAGCCCACAGGGGCCACACAAGTTCTGCTTCAGTCTTAGCCCCCCTGCAAGCCTTTTCTCTCTTCATTACCTCTCTGTTGTTCTTTCACCTCTTCCTACATTCCCCTCAAAATGATGCTGCAATCCTATCCCAACCCCACTTACCTGGGAGTAAGTTCCACTGAGCTCAGTGGGACTCACTTCTGACCCTGGGAGACCAGGGTTCAAATCCCCACACAGACATGAAGCTCACTGGGTGACCTTGGGCCAGTAACTGCCTCTCAGCCTCAGAGAAAGGCAATGGTAAAACTCCTCTGAATACTGTTTGCCATGAAAACCGTATTCATAGGGTCGCCACAAGTCGGGATCAACTTGAAGGCAGTCCAACACAACAACATGAGCAGACACATAGGCAAACTCCCCTCCTTTTCTCTGCCCCCCCAACTGTTTCTTCTAAGGGGCTGGAATCCTAATCCTTCTTACCTGGGACTAAGTCCCACCGAACTGAATTGGAATTACTTTAGACTAGGTTTGGGGTTAGGATTGTACTATGAATGTAATCACATTTAATTTTGTAAAAATTAATTGAGTGTTAGAACAAATTAAACCAGAACTGTCACTAGAAGCTAAAATGATGAAACTAAGGTTATCATACTTTGGACACATAATGAGAATACATGTTTCACTAAAAAAGGCAATAATGCTGGGAAAAACAGAAGGGAGTAGAAAAAGAGAAAGGCCAAACAAGAGATGGATTGATTCCATAAAGGAAGCCACAGACCTGAACTTACAAGATCTGAACAGGGTGGTTCATGACAGATGCTGTTGGAGGTCGCTGACTTGAAGGCACATAACAACAACAACAAGCCCCACTGAATAAGTGAGATTTACTTCTGAGTAGACATTTTTAGAATTACAGTCCGAGCCCTCAGAATCTTTCCCCCTTCTCTCTCTTCTGCCCTTCTCTCAAAATAGCACTCCACTTACCTGGGAGTAAGCCCCACTGAACTCAGTGTGATTTACTTCTGAGTAGACTTTTTCATCCTTCCCTTCAAAATCATTGCAAGCATACTGAAGCTCTGCTCCACTTACCTGGGAGTAAGCCCCACTGAACTCAATGGGATTTACTTGTGAGTAGACAATTTTCCTCCTTCCTTCCCTGAAGCTCATCGCTATCACACACATGCTCTGCTCCACTTACCTGGGAGTAAGCCCCACTGAACTCAGTGTGATTTACTTCTGAGTAGACATTTTACCGCCTTCCTTCCCTTCAAGCTCATTGCTAGCACACAGAACCTCCACTCCACTTACCTGGGAGTAAGCCCCACTGAACTCAATGAGATTTACTTCTGAGTAGACATTTTACTGCCTTCCTTCCCTCAAGCTCACTGCTAGCACACAGAAGCACCGCTCCACTTAGCTGGGAGTAAGCCCCACTGTAAGTAAGAAAACTTCCAGAGTTGTAGAGCAAGCGATTCTGAATCCAACAGTATAAGACTTGTAAGTTTTTGTTTTGAATTGGGACTATACAAAGCACCAGAAAGGGGTGTGTGTGGGTATTTTCATTTAACATGGTAGAATGCGAAAAATCCCTGCTGACTATAGTATACAGCCACTCTCATGGCTGTATAATATAATTAGTGATTAGATCACTTTTTACATTAATTATCAGTAAACGTCAACCTGGGTGTGATTTAGAAAAGTAAATAATTGTTATTTCACTACTAGACCCTCAGTCCTTTCTTGAAGCATGTAGAAGCTTTTATCAGCTTCCACTCGAATGCATAAGGAGACAGGGCATCCTGATTGACTATCCCTAGGTAGGCTGAATAGGTGGGGTCTTCTTAGGACACAAAAATTCACCTCAGGAGCTGAAGGTCTTGTGTCTTGTGGCAGAGAACAGTGTAACCCTGTAAATGGTTGAAGGCAGTCTTGAACACAAATTAATTTTTCACACAATTTAAAATAAACACCACAAGTATAGGGAATAGTGCTATTATGGGAAATTTGATTATCCTAAAAGAAAGAGCAGAAGCAGGAACATCAACTGAAGTACTGGTGTCAGTTGGAAACTGTTATTATTGAGTTTGAGACAGGGAAATTGAAAAGAAATTTTCTTGGTGAAAATTTGTTGTGAAAACAAAATTTGTTGTAAAGAAATGTTTGATGATTATTAATACAAAATTCTTTTCTTGAAACAGGAGACTACCATGACATTTGTCTTCCCTGCAAATCATGCTGAGTAAATTCCTGCAGGCATGACTATTTCCTATGGACTTGACGCTGATCTGCAACTTGAGAATGCACAGTAGCGTGTCATATGCACAGTCTTGCTTTGAAGACAATTATTTGTCTGTGTCTGCCAATGAATTTTCACATGCTATGCTGGTCACAGGTCATTTGAACGAACATCTTTTTCCAATCGTTTCTAATAAACATTACCATAAGTTTGACACTTGTTCATGAAACATTAGCTCTTTACATATGTTGCAGCAGTTGTATATTTTTCATACTTTTAGAGAATATAATTATCCAAGTTACAGATAAATTGCAGAATTGACAAATTGAGGTTGCAGAACTGTTATGCTGGTTACACATTTTAAAACAATAAAAAAGCATTAAAATTACCTTTGGCATCTTCTTGATTATTTTTGTACGGAAGATCAATCCAGTTAACAAATAGTTTAATGTTAATTGGAGTTCACATTAGCTCAAACAAAATATACTATCTAAGAAGCTTACAAATGTTATGAATTACCCTACTGACTAGTGGTTAATACTCCATTTTGGAGTAAGGTAATGAAGAGGGTCATGGTGGACCACCTATTGGTGTTGGTGGAGGATACAGATTATCTAGATAAATTTCATTCTAGGTTTAGGCTCAGGTATGGAACTGAATCAGCCCTAGTTGCCCTCATGGATCACTTTTATCAGAAAAAGGGCAGTGGAACCCTTCTTCTTCTTCTTCTTCTTCTTCTTGATCTCTTTGTGGCTTTTGATACTATTGATCATAATATCTAACGGGACCAGCTTTGTGGGATGGGTACTGTGGGCACTGAGTTTCCAGAAATTAGCATTGGGAGACTGTTCTTTGGGCCCGTGGCTGTTACATTATGGAGTTCCATAGGGCACTATTTTGTCCCCAGCACTATTCAACATCTATATCAGGGGCTCCAAACTGTGGTCTGAAGACCACCAGTGGTCTGTGACCTTTATTCACATGGTCTGTGGTGTATCTGTGAAAAATACAATTTGAATTTTATGGAATACAAAGTATAATGCCATAAAATACAATATAAGAAATAAAAGAAGCAATAAAATATAATTAAAATCATACAGCATGTAGCACAGTGCATTAAAACTGCTGCAACAAGAAGAAAAATAATTAAGTGGTCTGTGAAGACCCTCAGCAATTTTCAAGTGGCCCAAGTGGATAAAGGTTTGGGAACTACTGATCTATATGAACCTGTTAGGAGTGGTTATTAGGAGTTTTCTGCAGCTAGACTAGTGATGGAAACAGATCACCATCAACAAATGTCAGTGGTGCTAAAAGACCTGCACTGGCTTCCTGTCTGCTATCAGGCCAGATTCAAGATTCTTGTACTGTACTACTATAGAAAGTCCTGAACAATTTAGGGCTATGGTACCTTAAAGATCCCAGATGTTCCAGGCCAATCACTGAAATCATATAGGAGAGTGTTTAGTGATCCTTTTAGTGAAAGGATCTTCCATGGCACAGAGTGGTAAGCAGCAGTAATGCAGCCAAAGCTCTGCTCACGGCTGGAGTTTGATTCCAACGGAAGGAGGAAGTCGAATCTCTGGTAAAAGGGGTCAAGGTCCACTCAGCCTTCCATCCATCTGTGGTCGGTAAAATGAGTACCCGGCATATGCTGAGGGGTAAAGAAAGGCCAGGGAAGGAACTGGCAATCCCACCCCATATATACGGTCTGCCTAGTAAACGTCGCAAGACATCACCCTAAGAGTTGGAAACGACTCGAACTACAAGTGTGGGAACACCTTTACCTTTTTTTAGTGATTCCCAATGGACCAGAAGCACAACTCATGTCAATGGGGAGTTTATTTATTTATTTATTATTTGATTTATAACCCGCCCTTCCTCCCAGGAGGAGCCCAGGGCGGCAAATAAAAGCACTAAAAACATTTAAAACACTAAAAACTAAAACACTAAAAACAAGCTGGGCTGGTTGGTTGTCAGGTTTCAGAGCAAGCCAATGAGAGGGCAAGGCTGGAGTGGCCATAAAGCCCTACTTTACAGAGGCCGGCTGGCCATGAACTTCCAGGGCGGGCCCGTGCAGGGTGTTGAGCAGCAGCAGCAGCAGAGCCTGGCGGTGCTGGAGGACCCGTTGGGCTCATCGCTGGGCAGCGTGCCACAGCCACAGTTCGGCCACCCATGCTGAGATCAGGCGCTTCGAATTGGTGCACCCTAACATCTACACCCCAACATCTACACCATCTATGACCTTATTGAACTTGTCAACGATCTCGCTCTCCAGAGCCGGATTCGTGAGCATGTCATTGTGACGTCCCTCCCTGGCACCACCTGTGAAGCTCTCACTTTGTGGCTACCAGCAGACAGGAACATCAGGTTTATTCTTACCCTTTACAGCACTAGCACCTATCTCAAAAGATCCCACTGCTAGGCAGCACCACCTGACACTCTGTAACCCTTTTAGCCAATAGACTGTGCCTAGTCTCTGCCTGGCTATTCCAATACCTTGTGTCAATGGTAATTTCTAAAAACCTCTGCAGCCCCTTGACTCTGAAGCATACAGCCCTGGGTTTCTCTGTGGGACTGGATACACTTTCCTCCTATCCGCTGCTGCCACCATTCGATACAAACTGTTCAGCCTTGGTTACTTTGCTATTCCCCTTGGTATGTGTATCCCAGCTGAAGGAATCAGGCTTTTATGTAACCAAGAAATATTTATTAAGAATTAGAAATAACAAGATTACTTAAGGAATGTTTCACAAGCGTATGGTTTCATCTATGTTCTGTTATGTACTTGACTTCTTATTAATTGCCTCAGAACTCCGACTCACTCTCAACAACAACAACAACCTCCAAACACCGCCTCACAGCCACCACCTCAATTCACCACCAAACCTCCACCCAGATTCAACTGTCATTCTTCCATTTATACTCCCAGCCATTCAAACACTCAGCCAATCATTCAGCATTCTACTGCTCATGTTCTCCCCCTCCTCTTTCACTCCACTTACCATCTATCTTCTATATAACCAGCACTTACCATATTTACAATATAAGCAGGAACATCACAGTCATCTCCATCGAGGGCCACAGAAATACAGCTGGAAGAGCTGGATCTAAAACCATGCAGGAGACGAAGCCGTGACAACTCAAGCCAGAATTTCCAACAAGATCAGAAGGATCCAGTATGATTCCTACAGTATGATACCTACTATTGGAAGCTTGTAATTGCTGGGTTTTTTTCTTTTAATAATGTTATTCGTTATTTAATTTTGAGAATTGTATTATTTTCTATTGATGTATTGCTATATTCACGCTTTTGTAAGCTGCCTTGAGAGCCTTTTGGCCATAAGGCGGGGTAGAAATAAATAAATAAATAAATAAATTTTAAAATACCATAAAAACAGACATTAAAATATATTAAAACAAAACTTTAAAAACATTTCTTTAAAAGCTTTGAGGACTTAAAAAAGTTTAAAATATATATAAATATTTTTTTAAAAAGGTTTAAGAGCATAGTAAAAAGCAATTCCTACACAGAAGCAGACTGAGATAAGGTCTCAACTTAAAAGGCTTGTTGAAAGAGGAAAGTCTTCAATAGATGCCGAAAAGATAACAGAGATGGTGCCTGTCTAATATTGAAGGGGAGGGAGTTCCACAGGGTAGGTGCCGCCACACTAAAGGTCATTTCCTATGTTGTGCAGAATGGACCTCCTGATAAGATGGTATCTGCAGGAGGCCCTCACCTGCAGAGTGCAGTGATCGACTGGGTATATAAGGAGTAAGATGGTCTTTCAGGTATCCTGGTCCCAAACTGTATAGAGCTTTGTACACCAAAACTAGAACCTTGAACCTGGCCCGGTAGCAAATGGGCAAGTTGTGCCTTCAATGCAGTGAATGCAGCTCTATGGAACTCCCTCCCATTAGAAATAAGGCAGGCTCCGCCACTGCTAAGGCAAGATGTGGAGTTAAAATGGTTTTATTTCAGGAGGCCTTTGTACTGTGAATGCTGTTCTAATGTTTCTTTTTCTGATATTTTAGTCTGTTTTAAATTTTTTATACGGTATGTTTTATTTTAACTGGAAGCCATTTTGAGACATGTAGTGGAAAGTGTGGCATAAATAACAAAAAGAAGGAAAGAAAGAGTGAAATATTTTAGACCCCCTCAAAAACTTTGACGGTAAAAAATCGGTGCCGTAGTAATCTTTGCCTTATGTATGAGGATGGTGGATGTTTACTGTCTTTAAGCTTCTGTAAAGATGCACGTTGTTTTTATGCATAGTAAAAGAAAAAGAAAAACTGAAATGATGATACAGAACATCTGTACAATACTGCCTTCAATAAAGAAATTCAATTAAAAATCCCACGTTGTGCACGAGGTTTATTTCTTGTCTAATAGAAATATAGCAGGTTCAAGTGCTAAGATCATATATTGCCTAAAAGGGAGAAAACACTTGTGATTTTAGCATTGCAAGCAGAGTTTAATATGATTGTTTATGGAAATTGTAAGACATTAATTGGAACTGTCTGTAAAAAGGCTGGAGAGACAAAAATGTTTCATGTTCACAGACCACTTATAAGGGCATGCCATTGCAACATTCTACATTTCTTTTATAAAATTAGTTTCCTGTAGGCTTAGGCAACCGAACTTCTAATTAAAATTTGACATGTAAGTTCTTGGCCTGCATACGTATTTGATAAAATGGTTATGATTTTTTAGAACCTTTCTGGTGATTTCTGCATTCAAGCAAATTCTAAGCAGAGGGATTACATTTGCTAGAACTGTCTACTAATATAATTCCCTCTATTTCTGTGGGCACCATTGCTTACGTAGCCTAAATGGCATCTTTCACACATAAAAGGGAGGAATCAGGAGATTTGGTGAAACCACAAGTTAAAAACATACTGGAATGTTGGCTGAGGGCTGGGGCTGGGGGTGGTGGAAAACCAGGGAAAGAGGAGGAATGGAATGGCTAGGATCCTGAACAAAAGCGTTCCACACTGCAACATTTTCTTGCAGATCCCACTTGACTTATAATATATTTTGCCGTAATTCAACAAGGGCAATCCGTGAGCTGAAGTGATTTTCCAGTTGTGGACTTCTACTGCAATCAGTTGTTGCGCGGGGACAGGACTCACTAACAAATATGACTTTTAAACTATCACCAGTATTATTTGAGATAGATGATTAATCTGTATTCATTGCCATCACAAACAGGAGTGCTGCATTTAATGCCCATGCACCTATAGAACAATCTGTAGGCCATAGATTTCACTCTGAGTGTTAGACCACAATCCCTTGCATGTGTATTCACCTTGGTCAATGGGTCTTACTTCTATATTAGCATGAATAGACCTGCAGGCTTAAGAACCTGCTTAAATATCTTCTATTTAACAGTAGAAGGCTTAAAGCCTTATGTAAAGAATGATTTCCCCTCCCCCTATATGTTTTATATGCAACTTCATTTAGTAGAATTCCACTTTCATAGTGCTACTTTTATAGCTGTAATTGCACTAAACTTTACCAGGCACTGAAAGATGTTGGAACAAGGCCGCTTTAGGTGTGGATTTATAGTTTACCTGTCAAAATATCAAGGACATGGCATACACTGAAATTGCAGAGCATGTTCCTGAAATAACAAACACCACTAGTATCTTATAATACTGTGATGATCTGTGATGGGGACAGAAGAGAATTTAAAAGAAAGCTAGTCTGTTAATAAAAGGGAAATCTTATAACTCACATTCTAAACACAGCAATTAACACAGCAATTCTATATACGTTTACTGAGAAATAAACACCACTGAGTTCAATGAGACTCATAGATCAGTATATATAGGATTGCTTGGTAGCTCTCTTATGTTGCTAGCAACATTGTGCCTAAGAAAAGTGTGTGTGTGGGAGAGATTCCTTGTTAGGTGCAAGAACAACTAGGAAATTTCTCTGAGGTGTGTGTGCATAGCCTTAAGATCTCTGTATTTAGCTTAAAGTAAAATAATGTGGATGTTCCTCTGTAACTGAAATATCTGAAGAATTTTTAGGGAAGCTAAAAGTGTTTATATATGATCAGCAACATTTGGGGGGGAGAGTTGGGGAGGGACATAATTTTTACATGACATGCCAAATGAGCACACATGGGTGCAGTGGAAGGCACAGCAAAGACATTTACCATAATGAAGAGGACTACATCATAACACATAGATTGATCTATCTTCTATTATATAATTTAGCAGTAGTAATTGCTGCTGTGGAACACAATAGATTAAATCTCAAATCCAAATTATGTTCCAAGTTGGACCACCAAGAAAACATTCATTTCTTAAGCTTGCTACTTTATTTAAGTGCCTAGCAATAATAAAATTATTGGCAGCATTATGAAGAGAAACAGTTGCTAGTTATTATGCATAATCACCTTCTTACCTAAAAATTTCTATTATGTTTTGAAGATCACACTGAGAATAATAAAAAAACAAAATGCGTCAAGATTATGCTTAAATATTTAATAGCTAATCATTAAAAAGTCATTCAATTTATTTGCATTAAATATTTTCTCATATATTTAATTGTATAACAGCGCATTGCATTTTTAGACATTGGGCCAACATGACTCCGGTGCAATCATATAAATTTCCTTTCTATCTAATTGCATCTCCATGTAATGGGGGTAAGCACAAGTACTTTAATGGTGATTGAGCCATAGCACTGTACCTTTAGTTTCACCCAATACCAAGATTTTACCAGATGCCCAATTGTTGAAAGACTTGGACCGGGGCGGGGAGAGTAAAAAAGAATGAGTAGGCAGTTTCAGATCCAGACTGGTTATGACTTACACAGTGCAAGACAACGGCTTTTCATGTTCAGTACTGAAACTAGTACTTTGTGCATATGTCTATGATTGCATACAACTGCCTCAGCTTTCTGCCCCTTGACACTCATTATTAGTCTCACAACACATATTGATGGTACTGAAACAGCAGGAGCCCAGGGAGGCAAAGTTCAGCGCACAGGCAAGCCAATGTTTGGCTTAGTGTGTTGTCAGAACTGGGATTGTGGTTCGCTCTTTCCTCCTTAACCATGATCTTTAGCCAAGGTTTGATCTTAGTACAGATTGTGGTTAAGGAGGAGAGAGCTTATTCATAACCTGAGTTCAGATGACACACTAGGTCAAACATTGGCTTAGCTGCTGTGCAACACTGAGCTCAAAGAGCTGGGGAGGAGAAAAGGGGTGCAAGATCCTCTCCAGCAGCCAGTACAATTATGGGGTACTGGTAAGCCATAGTTTGGCTTAACATGATATACAAGTCAGGCCAGTGTGACACAAAGTTGTTTCAGTGGAAAAGAAAGTGAAAATCCACAAGTAGAGAAATAGATAGACCAGTTCACACTGTAGTTTTTTATATGTATTCTTAGACATGTAAAGCAAAAATGCAAGAAACAAGTGTTTTCATCTGCATGCATCACTCAAGTACATTTGTCAGAGAACTGGGACTGGCTGAGATGGGACTATTTCTAATTAGGTCTTGCAGAAAAGGATAGCAATGCTAGGAAAGAGCAAATTATGAAGAAGACTGAAGGAAATATTGTCTGTATACAGAGTTGAATGATGGCAAATCTCTTTGAAGTTTTGGCATAAGAGAGAGAGGGAGGGAGAGAGAGAAACTGAAGAATAATGTGTGTGTTGGCATGAGTGTTAAACCAACCAACATACACACAAAATCAACTATCAGCCCAGAAAACCTCTAAAACTAAAAAGTCACAAACTACTCTCATCCAATGCAACTTAACTCTCCATAATGTCTGTTATTCTGTGCAAATATTGATTTTCACATATTTTATCTGCTTCTTTTTTGTGCAATGCCTATTTCAAATATTTTAGTGCCTTTAATAAAGGTATTTTCTATCATGTATATCTGCCGCCAGTGATTGTGATGTAGGTGAGCATGGGATTCTGTCTTTTGCTTATGCTTTTTCTCAACATGTGGATCAGCTCATCCAGCTAATGTTCTGATTCATATACCCCCTCCGACCAAGGCTGAAGTTCATCTCTCCCTTTCAGTCTTTATTAGAAGGCCAGTCAGATGAACTTAAGATAAGGTGGCTACTGGCAGACAAAGACAAATTCGTCACCTACAGGGTAGCCCTGTTTACATTAGCTCCTGCGAAGATAAGAATGGCATTCCTAAAACTCACGAGTTCTACCAACAAATGGAGATTCGCCTGACCACATTTTAATCTAAATATATGACAAAATAAAATAAATCCCAACATTTCTATAACTATTTTAATTAGTTCTTGAAAACTCAGGGTTTTATCTATACATCATGGGATAGATTCCTAATGTCCCATATATGTTTCATATGTATGTTTTACCAGATGTTTTGTATTGATACTTACATTGTTATGGCCATTGGCTGAAACAATAAATAAATCTAATATACCCCCTCCGAAGGGACTTTAGTCCCCACCTGGTGCCCTCCAGGTCCTTTGTCCTACAACTGCCATCAGCCCCAGTCAGCACAGCTCTCTTTCCTAGCCCTGTGTGGAGACACCAGGGACTGACTCTGGGACATTTTGCATTCAAATCGTGCTCTACTATTGAGTCACAGACCTTCTTCCCTTAAGGGGAGGGAAATTGAAACCACCTCTGTATTAATTTAAAAGAAGAATCCAGCAAACACTTGAACAAGCAACTGGGTAAGAAATGATGTAATAGTGTTGCTTTGTTTTTTGGTGGTGAGATGTCTGGCAAACGCTTTCAGGAAAATATATCTAAAAGGATACTTTGCTGAGTGGTGTCTGTTAGGGTGAATAAAGCTGCATTTACTTCTGAATAAAGATGGAAAGATCTGTCAATTTTGGATCTCCCAATTCCTCGTTGTCCTGATCTTAAATTCAGTTCTCCACATTTCTGCAGCAATTTGCGAATTTTAATTTTTTTAAAATCCTCATGAAAATTCCCCAACATTTTAGTGTGAATTTCTTTTCTTAGGATTTAAGGTCTGGCCTCTGAGCCTATGCAGATTTCCCTTCCCATATAATAGAAAATAATGCTAACCAAAAAGAAAAAAGCAATGACACAGGAAGTGGGGTGAAATAGGGTTTTTTTCTGCCCCCCTTTTCACAGATCAGACAATGACTCATTCATCAAACAAACAATATCTTACAGCTTGAGAAAGTGACCATCAAAAAGACAGCCAACCAAGGAACAGTGCCATAAATGAGTTATGGGCTCAATCTGCTGCTGCTCACTCAGCAAGTCTCCTGTCCTGAACGCACTCTAGTGTCTGAAAGATGGCACTTGCAGCTCTTTTGTACTGTGCAAAGGGGAATTTTGCCTCTAGTCGGCCCCTGTGGATGAAAGAGGTATTCACTCTTCTAACTCCTGCAGTTCCCTCTTTGGGACAAACATCCCCTTTCTCCTAAGAATCCAGGCAGTCACAGTTTGTAAGGTTATAAGTACATTCTGCATCTAACAGTATTGACAATATGAAGCATTCAGATGTGAGTAATGTGGACGTGAAAAAAGAGGAAAAAAACAAAAAATGGAGGAAAGATGCTCAACAAATAATTCAGCAGAAAGTAACTTTATTCACTTTCAGCAGAAAGTAACTTTATTCTGCAGCACCTAAGCCAAAATGACACCCAAAATCAGCAGTACCACCTTATATTTCTTCAGAGTGCATTTTAGAAAAAAAACATAATTGCTTCAATTTCTTATGATCTACCACCACAGGATGAAGCACGATCTGTAGCGGTTCATTGTAAGGAGTTGGTCTGTTCAGAATCTACTGAAGCCAATCCTAAGTCTCAATCAACTGTTGCTGCATATGCACATGCTAACACTGCCATCCACGCAGAAAATGAAGAAATTGTTTATTTCACTGAATGACATAGGAATTACTGCTTATGATCCATGCCCTTCTGTAGCCAAATTCTTACAAAAAAAAGATCAAAGATACAGAGAAGAAGACATCACGGTGTACAGGGAGAGAGATTTTGTTAAAAATTTTTTTTGAAAGACTGGCGGTTTCTAAGAACCCTGAGAATTATTGTATAATGTGCTCCTATGTTCTACTGTTTGTATACAATTTCACTAAAATTTCATACCTCTAAGCCAGTGTTTCAGTGGCTTTCAAACTGACTTTGGGTTCTTGGTTCATTGATTAAATTTTATGTGTCCTTATGTGTCCACTGGATGTCCAAAGACTAGGACTGGTATCCATTTGGATACACAACTATTACTTTGAAAATGCCTTGTTCCACAGTAGCCACCAGATGCCTATGAGGTCTGCAAGCAGGACCTACAACAGTACTCACACTTGTGAATCCCAGTGCCTGATACTTAGAGAGAAGGTGAGTAGCACAGAATATCTTCCTACAGTCTTTCATGTTTGCAGGCCACAATATTTAGGCCAAGGGGGTAGAGCTTGGGAAAAGTGGACTGGCAAAAAGATTTATAAGGCCTCAGGTGATCTTTGGCCTTTGCCAGAGTAAGTTGCTCATTTGGAGCTATCCATGGTGCTGTTTTGCCCCTGGATGCAGCTGGGTCAGAACAGGTTCCTCAGAGCAACATCTTATTTATTTATTTATTATTTGATTTATAGCCCACCCTTCCTCTCAGCAAGAGCCCATCTTATATAGAGTAGCTGTTCTAGAAATGGTTGTGCTTCACCTCCCTTTCCCTGGTCTACCACCTTTGGAATCTGTTCATCTGCCTGGTTTGACTAGTATTCCTCTTCTTGCTCTGATCTTTATTCACTGCTAGATTTCTGCCTTTAGTTTGGCTCTGTCCCTCCAATGTTTCTTTGTTGTTCTGGGCCTTGAATAATCAGGACCATATACTTGCCTCTGGAATTTCCAGCTGACCACTTTCTAGCTGACCCTGTACGTCCCTGACAGTAAGATTATTATCTGGCAGACATAAACAAGGGAACATTTTAAGGAAGACGTATGTCTCTGGAGAGAATAAATGAACCATGTGTATGTTAGCAGCTTTCAGATCAAAGGGGATGAGGATCCCCCACCTGAAACCATATGGCTTACTTTGTTTTCTACTTTCTAAATTGCAGCCATCAAATTGATGAAGAACAAGGACAATTTTGGGGATGTCAGATAGGAGGTAGTTGAAAGGCATGCCTCTTCCCAGAAGTGATGATATATAATTAGTGTCAATCACTCACCGGGACAATTAGGTGTATTTGGTAGCCCAAACGAAAACCAAATCTGATTGCTGCTGACTACTTTAAGAGACAAAAACTATAATAAACTTCCAGTGTTACTTAAATAACTTTGGATAGTGATGATAATTACTGTTTCTAAAAAAGAGTATTATCACATGAGAATATTGTATACTCATGCACTTTCTAGTGGTCTTGTAATATTTTCTCATACACTTTCTAGTGGTTTTTTGTGTACCCATGTCAAGAATTACTTCTTTCAGTTTCAAAATAGAAACAATTATTTTCAGGTCATATAAGAAATTTCCAGAGACGTATAGCCTTGTTAGTCTTCTGTAGCATAAAGAGTAAAGAGTCACGTGGCATCTTAAAGGCTTACAAATTTATTGTGGCGTAGACTACAATTTGGGGACTAAACTCCACTTCATCAAATGCTTGAACACTCCCTGAATCTGATGAAGTGGATTCTAGTCCACAAAAGTTTATGCCCCAATAAAACTGGCTTGTTTTTAAGGTGCCATGACACATCATTCAGCTTGGAACCCCAGTACCTTTCAGAATGCATCACTGAAGGTCTTCTTTGAGTTCCCCCTGCTCTCAAAAATTCAGAGGGTGACATTAAGAGAGAGGGCCTTTGCAGTGCAGCCTTCCCCTGCCTATTATTGATTGATTGATTGTATTTGTATATCGCCCCATAGCTGAAGCTCTCTGGGTGGTTTACAGTATCTAAAAACATTAAAAACAAATATACTAATTTAAAACACATCTTTTAAAAACAATTTAAAACACATTAAAAAAAATTTAAAACAATTTAAAAACACATGCTGTCCCCTGGGAATCTCGCCTGGCATGAACATTCTCTCTCTCTCTCTCTCTCTCTCTCAATACTAGGCAAACATATTTCTCTTCTCTAAGCATTTAAGCATCGATATTTTACTGTTGGTCTGTGCTATTGTATGGATTTTGTTGCAAACATGATAGATTCACCTTTAAATGCAAACTGAATTGAATCCCCCCCTCCCTAAGCTCAATAAATAATATTTAAGAAGCAGAGCAGCAGTGTAATTGAAATTGGTCTGGTGTGATGGTATGAGAAGCTGGTATGATACAATAATTTTCCAGGTAGAAGCAGCCTTGGTTAATGGAATGGGTTTGCTCTGTCTTTTCACGTATGGTAGGCATGGCTAACTTCTGTATCCTATGGGGCACTCTTATTCTTTAGAGTGCTCCAAGAGTATAACTGCATTTTTTCACAGAAACCCATTACATATATTTAATATTTTGCATGCGTAGAATATCTGTTTTTCTTACAACTCTTCGTTTTGTCTGAAATTATGAACAACATAGGACCACCAAGGGCTAAACAAAATTCTTTAGGGTTAGATGTGACCTGTGGGTCATCAGCCAACTCTTCTCTTTAGGATTTCTGAGACAGGAGCAAAAGACGGCTGACTGTTCCCTCAACTGTGAGACAGTTGTGTTCCCCCACAAAGTCATCATTCATATTCTGCCAGTCCTAGGGATGGGATAGGAGTGTGGAACCATTTTCAGCCCAAGGGCCATCTGGGTAACCTTCTAGAGGCCACATGCCAGTGGTGGGCAGGGCCAGAGGGAAAAGTGGGTAAGGCAATGATTGTAAAATTTACCTTTAAACAGCAGGCTTTCTACCAGAGCTTGGAAGATTGCTTTTAAAAAGTAATAAATTACAGTTACAGTTACATGGCCCAAAAATTAGTAATTACTGTTACAGTTACAATTGCTCTGAAAGTAACTGATTACTTTACTTTTTCTCAAAAGTAATCACTACAGTTACATTTCAGTTACTTTAAAAAAAAACGCCTACAAGGTGCTGGCCTTGGCTGCTGCACATCTAAGTAGCCTAAAATAACATTAAAAATAAACACACACATACAGAGGTAGTAGAATAATTCTTTTTATCCACAAGATAGCAACGGTATTGTCTCCATTGGTGAAGGAGGTGGGGAGGGAGGCAGAGGCCACTACTCAGATCTTTGCACATCAAATCAAGTGCAACCCCCCCCCCTCAGCCAGCAAGCATAATCTCTCTCACTTAACCACCTCCCGGACCCTGCCCTGCCACCAACCCAAGCAAACATTTTCCCCTGAGATGCAAAAAAGTTAAAATACTGCAAATGCAGCACAGTAGCCAGAGAGGGTGATGGAGACCACTTTGTGTGTCAAGTGCCAACACACACACAGACACGTTGTCATCTTTCCCTCCACAGTTCTTTATCTAAATTGTGGCACTGCCTCCTTCTCCTCCTTTATCCATGTTCTTGCCCTCTGGCTCCTTTTCCCCTCCACTCCATTTTTTAAAACAATTGTTTTCTCCACTCCACCCCGTCTCACTCTCCACCTCCTCCGTTGTCTCCTCCTACCCACCCACAGACCATGATGATAATGAAAGTTCAAGAGGAAAGCACAAAAGCAGGACTACAGCTGAACGTCAAGATGACTAAAATAATGACAACAAAAGATTTATGTAACTTTAAAGTTGCCAATGAGGACTTTGAACTTGTCAAGGATTATCAATGCCTTGGCACAGTCATTAACCAAAATGGAGACAATAGTCAAGAAATCAGAAGGAGGCTAGAACTGGGGAGGGCAGCTATGAGAGAACTAGAAAAGGTCCTTAAATGCAAAGATGTATCACTGAACACTAAAGTCAGGATCATTCAGACCATGGTATTCCCTATCTCTATGTATAGATGTGAAAGTTGGACAGTGAAAAAAGTGGTAAGTGAAAAATCAACTCATTTGAAATGTGGTGTTGGAGGAGAGCTTTGCACATACCATGGACTGCAAAAAAGACAAATAATTGGGTGTTAGAACAAATTAAACCAGAACTGTCACTAGAAGCTAAAATGATGAAACTGAGATTATCATACTTTGGACACATCATGAGAAGTCATGATTCATTAGAAAAGGCAATAATGCTGGGAAAAACAGAAGGGAGTAGAAAAAGAGGAAGGCCAAACAAGAGATGGACTGATTCCATAAAGGAAGCCACAGACCTGAACTTACAAGATGTGAACTGGATGGTTCATGAAAGATGCTATTGGAGGTCACTGATTCATAGGGTCTCCAGAAGTCGTAATCGACTTCAAAGCACATAAGAAAAATGGTTTGCAACAGGAGTAAACATTCAGTTGTACATGGTAATACTGGAATGTAGCTCAGCCAGTACTTGGAGGGCTGTTGTTTCTGCCTATCTGTTTGTCATCAGAAGAAGGTTGCTTGATGTCTAGACCCCCTGTTGTTGCCACCTTTATGGATTGTACTGTGGAATTTTGGCTATCTTCATAACTGCACTGACCTTTCCCCACCACCACCCTGATCACAAGGGCTACTAGCTGTTTCTATAACCAGTTTTGGTTCACCCTGATGCTTCTGCATCTGATGCTTTTCACAGGAGGAATCAAATGGGAAACACACACAACCCAAACTCAGCTGGGTTGCACCATTTATTTATCAAATTTGTGTCCCACCCTTCCTCCTAAAGGGCAGCAAACAACAAGCAATAAAACCATGCCAACATCTTACAAACAATTCCAATAGAGATGCAGACTGGGATAAAGGTCTCTGCCTAAAAGGCTTAAAAGCTGTACAAGCTCTTAGGAACAAGGTTTCACCTAGAGTGCCCAATGCCTTACAAACAAATAATTTTACATAGAAAGAGTCGATTTAAATTTACCTATTCCATTCTCCCCCGCCCCTGTGCTCCTTGCTTGCATGATGTTTGGAAGACGCAGAGATAAAGATAAATGACGCAACTTTGCCAGAATGACTCATTTTTGGCCAGAGCTGTTTCAGACTCAGTTGAATTAATCTGGATTTATGCACAGTGATTAAAACAGAGCTCATTTCTAGACTCAGGGATCATACACATTTATGAAAAAAAATGCATGTCAGTGTGCATGCCTCTTCCTTTCTCCCAAAGCCATAGTGTCGGGGGCTGCTGTTGCTAGCCCTAAGCACTTGACAGTCTCATAACTGCTCTGGGGTGACTCTTAGCGGTCACAAACAAGAACAAAACAACAAGTGACAATTCATGAGAATAATATAGCATGTGTTTATTATTTTATTTTACAGCAAAATTTCTACTTCACCTTTCCCATACAAGTCTTCAAGAAGGCTTACAAAATGCAGTGAAATTTAAAACAATGGGTTGTATCCAATACTGATCATATTCAGGGCAGACCTATTGAAGTTCATAGATATGAAGTTCACAGAACTTTGGTCTATTAATTTAAATGGGTCTATTCTGAGTAGGAATAGTATCGGATACAATCCCGACACTGACAATAATGCAAAAAGCAATACAGAACAAAAACTAGCAGAACCACATGGATTTTAAAAGGGAGAGGAGGCGGCAGGCATGAGGCATGAGGTGACAGGCACAATGGGAGAGGCGGCGACAGGTGTGAAGGGAGAGGTGACAGGCCTGAGGGGAGAGGCAGCAACAGGCGCGAGGGGGGAGGCAGCGACAGGTGCGAGGGGGAGGCAGCGACAGGCATGAGTGGGAGGCAGCGACAGGCAGGAGGGTAAGGAAGCGACAGGCACGAGGGGAAGGCAGCGACAGGCATGGGGTGGGAGGTGGCAGGCATGAGGAAGGAGGCAGCAACAGGTATGAGGGGGGAGGCGGCAGCAGGCGCGAGGGGGGAGGCGGCAGCAGGCGCGAGGGGGAGGCGGCAGCAGGCGCGAGGGGGAGGCGGCAGCAGGCGCGAGGGAGAGACGGCAGCAGGCGCGAGGGGGAGGCGGCAGGCATGAGGAAGGAGGCGGCAACAGGCGCGAGGGAAGAGGCGGCAGCAGGCGCAAGGGAAGAGGCGGCAGCAGGCGCGAGGGGGAGGCGGCAGCAGGCGCGAGGGGGAGGCGGCAGCAGGCGCGAGGGGGAGGCGGCAGCAGGCGCGAGGGGGGAGGCGGCAGCAGGCGCGAGGGGGGAGGCGGCAGCAGGCGCGAGGGGGAGGCGGCAGCAGGCACGAGGTGGGAGGTGGCAGGCATGAGGAAGGAGGCAGCAACAGGTGTGAGGGGGAGGCAGCAGCAGGCACGAGGGGGGAGGCAGCAGCAGGCGCGAGGGGGAGGCGGCAGCAGGCACGAGGGGGTGGCGGCAGCAGGCACGAGGTGGGAGGTGGCAGGCATGAGGAAGGAGGCAGCAACAGGTGTGAGGGGGAGGCGGCAGCAGGCGCGAGGGGGGAGGTGACAGGCACCAGGGGAGAGGTGACAGGCACCATGGGAGAGGTGACAGGCACCAGGGGAGAGGCAGTGACAGGCACCAGGGGAGAGGCAGCGACAGGCACGAGAGGGGAGGTGGCAGACATGAAGGGGGAGATGGCAGGCATGAGGGGGGAGGTGGCAACAAGTATGAGGGGGGAGGCGGCAGCAGGCATGAGGGGGGAGGCAGCAGCAGGCGCGAGGGGGGAGGCGGCAGCAGGCGCGAGGGGGGAGGCGGCAGCAGGCGCGAGGGGGGAGGCGTCAGCAGGCGCGAGGGGGGAGGCGTCAGCAGGCGCGAGGGGGGAGGCGGCAGCAGGCGCGAGGGGGGAGGCGGTAGGCACCAGGGGAGAGGCGGCAGGCACCAGGGGAGAGGCGACAGGCACCAGGGGAGAGGTGACAGGCACCAGGGGAGAGGAGACAGGCACCAGGGGGGAGGCAGTGACAGGCATGAGGGGGGAGGTGGCATGCATGAGGGAGAGGAGGCAGCAGGCATGAGGGGGGCGGCAGGATGAATGGTGGGCGCACACACACACACACCATCGTTACTCACCTCAGCTCTTCAGCTCCATTCTGCTTCTGCCTTCTTCATCTTTGCCCTCCGGCGTGGTCTGGCTCTCCACTTCCTCCCTCGTGCCTCCTAACACAGAGCACGAGGGAAGAGCAATGCTGCACATAAGCCCAGTGAGAGGCACATGTCTTTTGTCCACCAATCACAGTAGCAGACTTCCCTTGTTCCCTCCCCCCCAAGTAACTTCCAAATTTCAGACACATTTCAGCTGGGCCTGTGGTTTCTGCACCCCCCCATTGTTCTAGACATATCTCCTACAAAATCAGAATTACCTTGGGGGGAAAGATCTTACAAAATTCCCACAGCTGTCAGATTTTTGTCCAGTCACTTCTTTAAAACATGCAGAGTAAATAGCTTCTTAGGTTAGTTGTTAACATGTTCTTACAGTTGGAAATGTTTATAAATATCCAACCTAAAATTTAATGGTTACAATGAAATCTATTGCTGCTTGTCTTTCTCTCAGGTTGAGTAGTGATCCTGCTTAAGGCTAGTTGACATGTGCATACCAAATGATGACAGAATATCACCCGAAACAATGTTTTTTGATGTAGTCAGATTACATCATTGATCAACTGAGTAAGTTTCAGATTAAATTATATGCAAACAAATGCAAACCAGCCCTTAGTGTTTTGCATTGACAACTTCAATCTTTTTTCTATGAACATAATATAGTTCCTTTCTTTTCATTACATACCATATACTCCAAATGTAAAAGATCAAATAGTCTTGTCATTGTCACTGTCCCTGGTTCTCTCTCCAATGCTGCCCATCCATTCTCTTTTCTCCTGTCCACACCTACCCTTAACTTTTATGTTCTCACCTTGTAACCTTGTAACCAGTGTCACATAGTGGTTAGAGTGTTGGACTACAACCTGGGGGACCAGGGTTTGAATCCCCACACAGCCATAAAGCTCACTGGATGACCTTAAGCCAGGCACTGCCTCTCAGCCCCAGAGGAAGGCAATGGTAAGCCACCTCTGAATACCACTTACCATGAAAACGTTCTTCATAGGGTTGCCATAAGTCAAAATCGACTTGAAAGCAGTCCATTTCATTTCAACATTTTGCTTTCTCTCCTTCTTGATAGTAGAAGAAGAGCCCTGCCCATCTATTCTGTTCTCCCTAGGGCTGACCACAATGGGAGACCCCCACAGGGTGTTACCCCTTTGGTGTCTTCCCTTCTAGGATGCCAACGGGAACAAGGACTTCACCCACATGACATAGAGGGAGGAAGGACCCTACGTGACAGGCAAGGAGGTGGATATATCCCATAGTAAGAGACTGGGAGAGGAAAGGAAAGCCCCCACACGACAGCTGGGAGGGTCTGTCATTTCCTGCAAGGGGGAGGAAAATCAAAAGCTATTTTTGTATAGAGAGTAGATTGTGTCCTTGTACACTGTTTTTGTATTTTGTATTTGTTCTCCATTGATTTTCCTCTCCCTTATATCTTAGATTGTTGCTCTGATATATGTATGCTTTTCATCTGTACCTGAGATAAGTAGGTAATTACTTATGTTACTGTATTTTATTATGTATTTCTTATTATAATTGTTTTAATTTTTTGTATTGTATAGATATTATGTTTTGTATTGACCCATTGAAGATAAACCTGTTTCTCTTATTTGCAGGCCTTTCGTTAATTTCACCATTCTGATAATCTTCCATATTTTATCAAGGGTGTGCTGGTAGAGCTGTACTTTATTTCATTTGCAAGCAGCCAGTAGTTTTTGCTAGTCTTAAGATGCCATACTAAATCAAAACCTTCCTGAATAAAATATTTCTGATGCAATGCTCGCTCGCTCTCCCCCCCTCGCACAAACACTCCAAAGTCTTATTTAGCTATGCATGTGCAGAGGGCAGATTTTGTTAAAGCAAAGGCTTTAGGAAAAATGTCCATCTCCAGTTTCATACTGGTAAATAATATTCCTTCAAGACATTTAAAAAGTTGTAAATTTATCCTGAAAATCAATACAATGCTTAATTGGGAAAGGGGGAGAACTGGAATGTGGGTGAACTAGCAGCTATTACATTGACATCAAAGCTCAGCACATCCACTTCAAATGCACGTAAAAATGAGTTCAGATATGAGCCTTTTCGGTGATATTAAGCATGATTTGTGCTTTTATGATCTCATTTTGGCAGGCAATAGAGATTTGCACACAAAATAATACCTGTACACTCACTGTCTACTAGAGAGAAATTAACTTACCCATGAACAGGTTGATGGAAAGATCCTTTTTAAGGAGGAAACAAAAGTTTAAATGCGATTCTAATGGAGCTCTCCCACCATCTTACAGAGAAATGAACTCAGCTGGTACTCAGTCTTCCCAATGGAGGGTTTTTGTATTTTATTTGTATCAAATTAACATCTAGAAATGTCTATCTGATATAAAGTTAGAGTTGTCTAATGGGCTGAGGTGAGTTTTGTTCCTGGCTGTACCATTTGACTTCTGCGGGCTCTAGGAAAGTCACGTCATCAGTCTCTACTTTTTCATCCATCTTTATGTTCTCTGAAATATTTTTTTGTTCTGTTTAGTGCAGAGGGTGTTTATAGCCAATTATCTCTCTCATATTCTTTTTAAAGGAGTTTCCAGGTATAGCACATATTTGAATAAAAACGTAATGGTGTTGATCTGGAAACTCGTATGAAACAATGGACTACATGCCAAATATTTGTTCATCTGCACTTGCTGATAGATAGTAGGTCATCCCTCCAGACTGGTGTGTTTGTGTGTAACATGCCATTGACACAATAACAGTGCATTAGTGGTGGATTTATACTGGATCACCCACATATCATTCTGCTTTAGTAGGTGTTCTGTGATGCTTCCTTAATGTTCCCATATGACTGACATGTGGAGGGGCATGCTTGTACTATTGTGCAACATAGGTGGGCCAGTGCTCCCCCCCCCGAACATTTGTGGTGTGACAAGTTACAGGATTTCAGCTACAGGACATGCATCGACTGGAAGCAGTATATCGGCAATATGTCCACCCCAGAACTTTTGCAGATGCAAACAGTATTGAAACTGTGATTGCCCTGATACCATCATGAACAGAAATCATCATGAATGAATACTAAAAAGGATGACTGCAGGGGCTCTTTGGGAGTCCAACAGTGTTGGAAGGACATGGGAGCAAAGAGATGGGACCCTCCATCTTTCTCAGTTAAGTGATCATCACAGATAAAGCTAACAAACTATTTAGTTGGCATGCACATGGACCCAATCAGGTGTGTGGATAGCCATTGGTACTAAGTGTAAGAGGAGGGTTTTTTTTTAATATGTTGCTAGCAGGCACAAGATCAAGGTGATAGAATTCAGCTACTTTCTATTCAAAAGAACATAATTTAGCCCCCACCCCATCATAAGAAGCCACCATTACATAGGATGATTCAGATGAATGTGTTAGAACAGTATTTCTCAACCTTTTTTATTTTTATTTTTGCTGGACTACAGTTCCCATAATTCCTGACCATTGGCCATGCTGACTGGGGCTGATGGGAGTTGTAGTCCAGCAAAAAAAAAAAAGGTTGAGAAACACTGTGTTAGAACATTATGCTATAAATGACAAATTGTTTGCTATAAGAAGTACAATCTCTGACTGTTGCTTTGTGAAGTGTTCCTGTTCAGGGTGCCAGCCAGACATGCCCTTTTCCAGGATGTTATCTGTTATTCATTTCCCCACACAACAGTCAGGCATCATTACATGCCCACTGAGCAAGTTCAGTCCTCATTGAGTTGTTCTCTCCCCCTGCCTTGGGGTTTAGGGTCCTCCCCCCAATGATTTCGTTTCTTTTGCAAGTTCTACCCAAGTTCCCTCTTGTGAGTGGATGGTGCCTTTTTGATTATATAAGGTTCCACACTGAGACCATGAGTCCACTATTTGTATATAGGATAGTCAAATCCTTAGAATTGCCAGAATTACAATATCTGATTAAATGATTAGACTACACATGCACTGATTGTTGTTTCTATTAGTATGCACACTGAAAAATGCTTCAATACATCTTATAATTAATAAGAAAAGAGCTCATAAATAGGAAAGAGGTCAGTAATGGTAACAGGTGTCAACTTATTTTACAAATTTCAGACAAAAATAAGACAAACTAATCCACTAGAAAGGAAACTCTTGCGTAAATGTTTTATTTCACAGGAATTTTTTTAAAAAATACAGGGACTAACATTCAGAAGCAGAAACAGCTGTGTAGTTGAAAGTGTAAAAGCACTGTTTTTACCAAGTAGCTTTAGAAAAATGCTGTTTAGGCACACTGTATGCTGTAGAGTGCAGATTATTGAGCAATTAGAAGAAGAAAAGTACTCAAAAATAAAGTCATGAATGGCATTCTGAAAATGAAATCAGAAATCTCAAAACAACGGTTGTGAATTATGAATTCTACAACATTTTAATTGGAGGGATACACTTCACCTTCATATGAGCACATGAAAATGAATCTATTATGTAAAATATGTTAAAGAAAATAAACTCACAAGTAAGAGTGAGGGTAGAAATGGAGGGGTCTCGTTGGTGGAAGGGGCAGGTGATTTTTCATTGATTTCCCACTCCCCCTGAAGTGTGTAGATGAGGCTCCCTGCTTCAGACTTTCCTCTCTGACACATGGCGAACAGCGGGAACAAGCAAAGGGGATGGGCTAGCAAGTGCAGCACCACTCTACACCTAGCACAGTTTTAATCATGTGAGGGATTGAGGCCCAATATGGCTTCAAATGAGGTTGGAGATCCATGCTTTGGTTGAACTCAGCCACTGGGAGAAGTCAATTTGAATTAGGGCTGTGGTACTGAGGGGAAAAGTTTTAACCCCATCCATGATTTAAATCCATCCCAAAGTTGCTGTTAACATATTGCACCTGTATTTCCCCCCCTTCTCTGCACCTAATAGCTTCAGGGTAGAATTTAACTTGGGGAAAATGGCATGGAGGAAATGGTTAAGCTTCACACCTGTATGCCATGGTCCCAGTCCAAATCTTTTACATGTGTGTGCTTGCATGCACGTGCACGCATGCACGCACATACGCGCACACACATCCTACTTTTAACAGTAACAATAAGAACCACCATTTTGAGATCTGAATATGGTTCTCCCATATCATGTCTTATTGTTCAGGTACATCCAGGTCTCAAGGATGAAGTCTGAAAGGCATCTTGTCTCCAAGCCTTCTACACTGGTCAATACAATGTTAAAACTCACTGTGAATAATATATAGCCTTACACTGAGCTTTCTCTCCATGTTCTAAATGAACCAATGAGGAGTTGGCATGGACTACGTCTTAAGTGTATAACGTTCTTGTTCACAAACAGTTTATAGGAAAGAAATGTTTTCCTTTCTATTTGACAAGCAAAACTTTTCACCCAGCTAAAGCTGAAATTAACATAATTGCTTTTTGCTACTTCTGTTAACCTCCTCAAAAGGTCTCCGGATATAAACACGCTACACACAAGACTCATCTGAGCAGGTGTCAGACATTAAGTGCCCCCTTAACTCCCATCACCATCCTGATTAATGACTTTCTCACCCAGAGAGTCATTCAAGCATAGAAAAGGTGGTATTCCACCTGGTCTAGAGCTCCCGTTGAGTTGCTGTGAAGACATCATTTTGCAACTGAGCAGCAATTTCCATAAAGCATGATGAAGACTTGAAGGGCTAGGAGAGGTGAGGAAATTACTACGCAGACTGTACACATTGGTCAAGCGCAGTTTGCTCACTAAATTATTTTGTCATTTCTTTATAATAATCAGAGTGAATTAATGGAAATTTAAAATGGAAAAAATAGCACACAAAAATGTCTTGCCTGTCATTGCAACACATTCTCTTTTAGCCTCAGTGTGTTGCTTAGGAAGCCCAAGAGAGAAGATGATGAAAGGGCAAATTGCTGAGCAATCTTATCATGTCTTGTCTCCCACAGGTACTTTGCCATCTTCATTGTTTTTCTGCTTTAGTCTCGATCTTCTTTTCTAAAAAAACAAAACAAAACAAAAAGGGCAAGCAATGGATGCCTGTGTAACGATAATGAAAACAGCACCACACTTCACATATGGGACTAATGAGCAGACTACAAAGCAGCATGCTTGAATGTAAGATACCAACAACGCTAACATTTTGATGCCCATGGAAGCAAGATTTTGCTTGGAAATAATTCTCTGACCTCTCAAAGGTAAATGGCAGTTGGTTCAATCTAGGATCTCACCATATAGCTTTGAAATAAAAGATCATTCAAATTAACACCACACTAGGGATGGACTTATCCATATTTTATAGTATTTTATACGTGCTATATTTTATACATGTACTTGGGACATTCTGCTGAAAAAAACAATCTCTTCTGTTAGAATGTCTACTCTACTTTCTGCATACATATTTTCAGTCTTGTTTATTGAGAATTTAGGCTTCAGCTTGAGATTATAAGCCTTAGAAACAGCTGAAGCATCTCTTCTTCAAGGTGATGGTAAAAGTCTCACTTGTCTAATTTAATGGATTGGAGCACTTCTGTGGAAGTGATGTTGTAAAAATATTCATTAACATTGATGGAGAGTGTTACCCAGAGCAGCAAAAACTCTAGTGTAAAACCTTATCAGAATGCAGAGCAAAGAATGCTTGCCAGGAAAAGGGGATCAAAACCTTGGTGAAAGTCAGGTGTTTTTCAACAAGGTGTTGCCACAGAAACACTGCTAAGCCAGAGGCAATTGTGACTGATTCCTGACTGCATACTAAGCTATTTTGACAGCACTAAACCAAGGAAGTTGTGAGTCATAACCTGGAGAGATGCTTTTACATCAAAGTGCCCTCCTTTTTTGTCTTCTGGTGTGTCTCTGTTGAGTGACACATAAAGCAAGGGAAGTGAGTGTGCAACAGACTGTGAAGTACTGGGATGGGAGGAACAGTAGCTGCATCCTGACTCTATGCTTTGGAACATCCTGATAGTCCTGCAAGGAAGAGCACACTAGCACTGGATTGAGCTTAATGTGGGCAGTTTGAAGGGGGCAGTGTAAGGTGGTAGATGGGAAAAAAAAGAGAGAACAGGGCCTCTTCACTTTTAATAGCTTTAAAAAAGAGAGAATTTCATGACTAGGGTAGCCTGAGAAGGCTTATAGTACATTATGATCCTAAGAACATTTTACTAGAACAGAGGTTGCCAACCTTTTTGGGCCATGGATAAATTTGCAAACATCCACACCACAACCAAGCACATACCTCAACCTATTCTACTGGCTACAATAACTAATACTGCTAATTTAAGGAAGGAGACTGCTAGTTTCACAGGGGGACTTGTGGGCACCTGGGAAGCCCTCTATCGGTGCATCTACACCAGCAGGTGCCACATTGGTGACCCCTGAACTAGAACACAGGAAACTGCTTTATACCAAACTAGATCATGGGTTAATCTAGCTCAGTTTTGTGGTCGCTGACTGGCATTTTCTCTTTAGAGTTTCAGGTCAGATTTCCCCAGTCCCACCTGGAGATACCAGGGATTGAGCCTAAGACCTTTCACATGCAAAATGTGTTCTGTACCACTGAGCCATAGAGCTTAAATTAAAGCCATTGGTTTCCCCTTCCCTATCTTCACCCTTCTAAATCCCAATCTTTATGTTTCTTTTGGACATGGCATGATGTAACTTTTTCTTACTGCTTACTCAGATGGAGTAAGTCCTGTTGAACTCAACAGGACAACCCAAGTAAATGCATAGTCATGTGTTACAGATTCTTAAGGCTGCAATCTATAGTCACTTACCTGGAGGAGCAAGCCTGCTTGAACTTAATGGGACTTACTTCTACGTAGACTTGTATAGGATTGTGTTGTCAGTGTCAAAGACAGTATAGTTTGTCTGACGTGCTTTTAAAAAATAATTTACAAATAATCAAATTTGGTTTCTATTTGCAAAAGTCACACCTCTTCCATATCACAGTGTTAAAGTGTCTGTCATGCACAGTAGAGAGTACTGACAAATACCCAAAGAGCTGACTCACCAAAAGAGCTTCACAGGCTTTTGCCAGTTTTTGCCCCCAGCTGCTGCCCCTCATGCTGTACCAGAGATAATCACAAGCCTCGTAAGTGGTTTGAGGGACTCATAAAATGCTACACAAAAGTCCTGATATATGGAAGGTAGTCAGTTTGTGGCTCTTGTGGGAAGTTTCACTTCAATCAATACATAATCTTGCTCCGACCCTATTGACCACTAGGGGCAATAGATATGGCTAGTCCCTACTTGAATGCTGTCCTTGTTACTTTCCTCAAACTTAAGCATGCCTATTATTGGCTAGACTGATATAAAGCAACTCTCTTCATAGGGTTATGGGCCCAGACATAACTGGAGATTTACAGAAGAAAAAGGAGTCTGTAATACAGACAGATTAGATAAGAAAGGATGGCTACTTCTGAATCTTCTAGGAGATTGATGCCGTCAAGCTGCTACATGACAAACTACAGAATACAGTCCTTTTGGATGAAAATCTTTTTGAATGCTTTGGGGTTAGCTTTTGTCCTCAAAGAACCAAAGCCAGAGGCATCTGGAAAGAAACAAAGTGAATAGGAGGCTGTGAACAGGAAAGCCATGGGACACATATCTCTAGGTATAAGTAATAATTTAATTTATCATGTTGAATGGAAGCAAACTCCAAGTGAAATGTGGAAAAGGTTGAGGTAAATTTTTCAACAAAACATAATTTATTTATTTATTTTTATTTATTTGTTTCATTTATAAACCGCCCATAGCGAGTGGCTCTCTGGGCGGTGTACAAAAAGGTTAAAATACAGAATATCACAATAAAATCGACTACCAACAGTAAACATAAGCAGCAAACAAAAAAATAAAAGATTTAAAGTTATAACATTAAACGCTTAAAATGCCTGGGAGCATAGCCAGGTCTTAACCTGGCGCCGAAAAGGTAGAAGCATCGGCGCCAGGCGTACTTCTTCAGGGAGGCTGTTCCACAGTTCGGGGGCCACTACAGAAAAGGCCCTAGATTGAGTAACTGTCCTCCGGGCTTCCCGATGGGTTGGTACCCGGAGGAGGGCCTTAGATGCTGAGTGAAGTGACTGGGTCGGTTCATAGCGGGAGAGGCGTTCCACAAGATATTGCGGTCCCACACCATGTAAGGCTTTATAGGTCAAAACAAGCACCTTGAATCTGGCTCGGAAACAAATAGGTAGCCAGTGCAAACGGGCCAGAACAGGTGTTATATGCGCTGACTGGCTGGTCCTCGTCAGCAGTCTGGCTGCTGCATTTTGCACTAGCTGAAGCTTCTGAACTGTCTTCAAGGGCAGCCCTACGTAGAGCGCATTACAGTAATCCAACCTAGAAGTTACCAGAGCATGAACAACTGAGGCGAGGTCATCCCTGTCCAGATAGGGGCGTAGCTGGGCTACCAACCGAAGGTGGTAGAATGCATTCCTTGCCACCGAGGCCACTTGCGCCTCAAGAGACAAGGAAGGATCGAAAAGAACCCCAAGACTACCAACCTGTTCCTTCAAGGGGAGTGTAACCCCATCTAGAACAGGGTAAACATCCACCATCTGAGCAGGGAAGGCATTCACCAACAGTGTCTCAGTCTTGTCTGGATTGAGTCTCAGTTTATTAGCTCTCATCCAGTCCATTATCACGGTCAGGCAGTGATTCAGCACATCCACAGACTCACCTGTAGAAGATGAAAAGGAGAAATAGAGCTGCGTGTCATCAGCGTACTGGTGGCAACGCACTCCAAAACTCCTGATGACGGCACCCAGAGGCTGCATGTAGATGTTAAAAAGCATGGGGGACAAAACCGACCCCTGAGGGACTCCACAATGGAGAGTCCAAGGTGTCGAGCAATGTTCCCCAAGTACTACCTTCTGGCGACAATCCGCCAAGTAGGAGCGGAACCACTGCCAAGCAGTGCCTCCAACTCCCAACTCCGTGAGTCTCCCCAGAAGGATACCATGGTCGATGGTATCAAACGCCGCTGAGAGACCAAGGAGAATCAACAGAGTCACACTCCCTCTGTCCCTCTCCCGACAGAGGTCATCGTACAGGGCGACCAAGGCTGTTTCAGTGCCAAAACCAGGCCTAAAACCGGATTGAAATGGATCCAGATAATCGGTCTCATCCAAGAGCACCTGGAGCTGACTGGTGACCACCCGCTCCAGAACCTTGCCCAAAAAGGGGACATTTGCCGCCGGTCTATAATTGTTCAAGTTATCTGGGTCTAAGGAAGGTTTCTTTAGAAGAGGTCTCACTACTGCCTCCTTGAGGCTACTAGGGACTACTCCCTCACTCAAGGAGGCATTTATCACTTCCTTGGCCCAGCCGGTGGTACTAGTCCTGCTAGCCTTCACTAGCCAAGATGGACAAGGATCTAGAGCAGACGTGGTCATCCGCACCATTCCAAGCACCTTGTCCACTTCCTCAAGCTGCACCAACTGAAACTCATCCAATAATGAAAGACAAGACTGTGTTCTGGACACTTCAATGGATTCATCTGTCATAACATCAGAGTCTAGGTCCCTACGGATGCATGCGATTTTATTTTGGAAGTGCCCTGCGATGTCGTTACAGCGAGCTTCGGATGTTTCAATGGTATCTCGAGGACCAGAATGTAAGAGTCCTCGTACAACCCTAAAAAGCTCTGCAGGGCGGCAGAGAGATGTCCTGATAGAGACAGTGAAGTGGGACTTCTTCGCCACCCTTACCGCTTCTATATACGACTTAGTAGAGGCACTTACCAAAGCATAATTGCATCCGTCTGGAGTTCGTCTCCATCTGCACTCCAGCCTCCTTCTCTCTTGCTTCATCACTCTCAGCTCCGGGGTATACCACGGAGCTGTATGAGCTCTGCATCGAAGAGGGTGTGCGGGAGCGATCGTGTCGATAGCCTGGGCCATCTCCGTATTCCACAGTTCGACCAAGGCCTCGACAGGAGCGCCAGTACTATCAGCTGGAAAAACTCCCAGAGCCCTCTGAAAACCAATAGGATCCATAAGCCTCCGGGAGCGGACCAACTTAATAGGTCCCCCACCCTTGCAGAGGGAAAGAGTCGTCGTAAGTCTAAAACTCAGCAGGCGGTGATCTGTCCATGACAATGGAGTAGATGAAAAACACCCCACCTCCAGATCACCATCTCCATGACCAGTGACGAAGATCAAACCAAGAGTGTGACCTGACACATGCGTTGGGCCAGTAACAAATTGAGACAGCCCCATGGTTGTCATGGAGGCCATGAAGTCCTGAGCCGCCCCAGATAAGACAGTCTTGGCATGAATGTTGATATCCCCCAACACCACAAGTTTGGGGGACCTCAACAACACCTCCGAGACTATCTCTGTCAGCTCAGCTAGGGAAGCTGTTGGGCAGCAAGGTGGGCGGTACACCAACAGGATTCCCAGTCTGTCTCCTTGGCCCAGCACAAGGTGGAGGCACTCTAGACCAGTCGCCATCTGGACAGGATGCCTGGTGAGAGAGAAAGTACTCCTATAGACCACAGCGACCCCGCCTCCCCGACCCTCAGATCTACCATAGTGCTGCACCGTATACCCAGGTGGGCAAAGCTGAGAGAGAGCAACTCCTCCCTGCTCACCCACCCAGGTCTCGGTTAGACATGCCAGGTCGGCACCCTCATCCACAATTAAATCGTGGACAAGGGAGGTTTTATTATATACCGACCTGGCGTTCAAAAGCAGCACCTGGAGATCTAAGGGCTGACTGATAGAACAACCAGCAGTTCTGTGGCCATGAGGAGAACCGGAACAAGGCACAGACACAACTTGTCTGGGGCGAGTTCCCCTTACCTAGCACGTTCTCCTCCTAGCGCCATACCTCCCATAACCCGTCACTACGCTAATTGGGGCCCCCGAAAGCCCCCCCGTTAAATACAGAGTATGCTCTCCCAGGCACATATTTAAAAATACTTAAACACAAACAGGCACATTCACACGACAACACATAAAAATGCACATAAGTACACACAAACACATCCACACAATCTCATTCACACACACAACAAACAAACAAACAAACAGTTAAAATGCACCCAAACAACAGCAATAGCAGCCGACATTAAAAATTTTCCTCCGCATCAAGCTTCATCCGTAAGTAATGTCATCAAATAAAGTTGTAAAATATCTGCCTGCGACCCAGTAAACAAACAAGTAAGTGAGCCAGAAGGACAGGACACGCCCCAAGCAGCGAACTTGAATGGAGTGGCGGCAAGCAGGCAGAAAGCCACGATGAAACAGTGACAAAACAGCAGGCAGAAGCAGCGGAACCCAGCAGCAGCGATCCAGCGATCCAGGACTCATAGGCGTGTCGCAGCCATGGCAACTGGCGACCGACGCCGAAACCGGACGCCGACCGAAAAGCAGTCCAGAAGACCCGAGAGCAGCGGCAGCAACAGCAAAAGCCAAAGCAGCGGCAGTTGTAAATCCAAAACGGCCAGAACCACGCCGAAGACCAAACAACGGGCCCGAAAACAAACAGCCCAAAAGCACTTGAAAAGCACCCAAAGGGCAACGATGCCTCGAGAACCGCAGCAGCCAAGGCAGCAACGCCGTGGCAACAGTGGCCCCCGACACACTCCAGCCGTAGCACGCCAAAGATGGAACTCCGCAACGGGTCAGAGCAACCCAAGAACCGCAGCTCCGCCCCAAACCGAAGGCCGAAACAGCAAAACTGGGTCCAGGCAAAGATGTAAAGTCCAGCCACAGTCCAAGATCGTACCAACGCCAGCATAAACAAGGACATTGATGATAAGGTAAGGTGATAAATACCAGGCGGTAGGAAGGGAAGAAATTAGGAGCTGAGGTGCAGAGCTCCCAATCAAACATCCTCTCTCGTCGCCATTTTTCTCTTGTATCAGGCTCTCTTCCTTACCACTGTGCATACTGTCTTTTGTGAATCAATTTGTAGTTTTACTGGCTTCAGTGCACATCCACCTCCATTTTCTGAATGCAGGACACACGACGCCAGAGAAACTCCACTCCCTTTTACTCCAAAACCTGCAGCTCTAGTTTCCTTGACACTAAAATTCTGTAGCAAGAGGCTTCAAGATCCAAATAATCTATCAGAGCATTTTATTTATTTATTTATTTATTATTTCATTTATATCCCGCCCCTCCTCCCAGCAGGAGCCCAGGGCGGCAAATAGAAGAGCTAAAAACACATCAAAACATCATAAAAACAGACCCTAAAATACACCAAAACAAAACAACTTTAAAAACATATTTTAAACAAGCTTTTAAAGCATCTTTAAAAGGGTTAAAAACATATTTTTTTTAAAAAAAAAACATATTAAAAAGCAATTCCAACACAGACGCAGACTGGGATATGTCTCAACTTAAAAGGCTTGTTAGAAGAGGAAAGTCTTCAAAAGGCACTGAAAAGATAACAGAGATGACATCTGCCTAATATTTAAGGGGAGGGAATTCCACAGGGTAGGTGCTGCCACACTAAAGGTCTGCTTTGTATATTGTGCAGAATGAACCTCCTGATAATATGGTATCTGCAGGAGGCCCTCACCTGCAGAGTGCAGTCATCAACTGGGATAAAAGGGGTAAGAGGGTCTTTCAGATATACTGGTCCCAAGCTGTATAGGGCTTTGTACACCAAAACTAGAACCTTGAACTTGGCCTGGTAGCAAATGGGAAGCCAATACAATTCTTTCAGCAGCAGGGTGACATGTTGGCGATACTCTGCCACAGGGAGCAGTCTCGCTGCCACATTTTGCACCAGCTGCAGCTTTCGGACGAATCTCAAGGGCAGCCCCACATAGAGCGCATTACAGTAATCCAGCCTGGAGGTTACCAGTGTGTGGACAACAGTGGTCAGGCTATCCCAGTCCAGAAACGGCCATGGCTGTCTTACCAGTCCAAGCTGGTAAAAGGCACTCCTAGCCATGGAGGTCACCTGGGCCTCTCGTGACAAAGATGGATCCAGGAGCACCCCCAGACTACGAACCCGCTCTTTCAGAGGGAGTATGACCCCATCCAAAGCAGGCAACTGACCAATTATATGAACTTGGGAACCACCAAGCCACAGTGCCTCTGTCTTGCTAGGATTCAGTCTCAGTTTATTGGCCCTCATCCAGCCCACCACCGAGTCCAGGCAGCGGTCAAGGCCTTGCATGGCCTCTTCTGATTCAAATGTTACAGAGAAATAGAGCTGGGTATCATCAGCATACTGCTGACACCTCACCCCAAAACTCCTGATGACTGCTCCTAAGGGTCTCATATAGATGTTAAACAGCATGGGGGACAAGATGGTACCCTGTAGCACCCCACAGCACAACTACCAGGGGGCGAAAGACAGTCACCCAATGCTATTAGCTGAGAGCGACCTTGGAGATAGGATCAGAACCACTGTAAAACAGTGCCTCCAATGCCCATCTCACCAAGTTGGCTCAGAAGGATACCATGGTCAATGGTATCAAAAGCCGATGAGAGATCAAGTAAGAATAATAGCGTCGCACTGCCCAAGTCCTTCTCCCGATAAAGGTCATCCATCAGGGCGACCAAGGCTGATTCAGTCCCATAACCAGGCCTGAACCCAGACTGGGATGGGTCAAGATAATCTTTCATCCAATCACCTTCCCTAAAAAGGGGGTATTTGCAACCTGTCTATAATTGTTACAAACCAATGGGTGCAGTGTTGGCTTTTTCAGGAGTGGCTGGATCACCTCCTCTTTCAAGGTGGCTGGAACCACTCCCTTCTGCAATGATGCATCGACCACACCCTGGATCCACTCAGTCAGACCCCCTCCACAAGCTTTAATAAGCCAAGAAGGGCAAACGTCAAGAGGACACGTTGCTGGCCACATCATCGCAAGCACCTTGTCTACGTCATCAGGCTGCATCAACTGAAATCATTCCCAAGAAGTTGCAGCAGATGTTGCACAGGACACCTCATTGGGGACTATAGTAGATGTGGAAGGGGCATCAAGACTTCTATGGAGGCAAGCAACTTTACCCTCAAAGTGCCTTGCAAACAATTCACAGTGGGTCTAAATTCCGAAGGGTCTAAAATTCCATTTCCTGGAGTTGATGTCAGCAGACCCCTGACAATACGGAAAAGCTCCACTGGACGGCTACTTGAGGATGCAATGGAGGCAGAGAAGTGGGCCTTCTTCGCCACCCTCACCGCCACACAATAGGCATGGTTGTTTTACTTGTGCCCGATCAGCCTCACAGCACGTCTTTTGCCGTTTGTGCTCTAGCCGTCATCCAGCCTGTTTCATTGCCCTTAGTTCACTGGTGTACCAAGATGCAAACCGGGCTCCACAATGGCAGAGAGGGAGCTCGGGGGCAACTGAGTCAAGAATCTGACACACTTCGCTGTTCCACAGTGTGACAAGGGCTTCAACAGGGTCACCTGCTCTATCTACTGGTAACTCCCCCAGGGCATTCAGGAATGTTGTGGATTCCATTAGTCTCCAGGGGTGGACCATCTTAATCTGTCCATCACCCCTGCAGGGAAGGATCAGAGCTATAAGTCTAAACTTCACCAAGAAGTGATCTGACCAGGACAATGAGGTGACATCCACCTCACTATCCCCAGACCACCCCTTCCTCCATCTGGAGCAAAAACGAAGTCGAGGGTGTGTCCTGCCCTATGTGCTGGGCCAGTGACAACCTGAGACATCCCTATGGTCATCATGGAGGCCATGAAATCCCAAGCTGGAACACTAGAGGCAGCCTCCGCATGGACATTGAAATCACCCAGCACTATCTTTATGGGCTCCTCCAACACCACAGCCAAGATGGCCTCCACCAGCTCAGTCAGAGAAGTTGCTGGGCAGCAGGGTGGATGGTACACCAGCAGCACCCGTAGTTTACTGTCTCCTCAGCCCAATACCAGATGCAGGTCAGCTCCAAGGCAGAGTGGTTTCCTGGTGACAGAGATGGAAATTCTGTAGACCACAGCCTCCCCCCCATTCCTGCAGCCTGTGCTAGTGTTGCACTGAGTATCCAGATGGGCAAAGCTGGTCAGATCAACTCCTCTAAGCTCACCCACCCAGGTCTCGGTAATGCACACCAAATCAGCACCTTCATCCACAATCAAATCATGGATGAGAGTGGTCTTATTGTGTGCCAATCTGGCATTAAACAACAACACACACAGACCAGTGGGCACAGCAGATGAGCAACGAGGAACCCATCCATGAGAGGAGTGGCAGCAAGGAACAAGATGCAGATAGCCTTGCCCTCGTCTTCTATGGTAATTCACCACATCCCCATGGCTATTTTTCTCTCTACCTGTGATCACTGAAATTGGGGTGGCATCACACATGTTCCTCCATACTAATACTTCTCCTAAACACCTAATATGGGCCCAACATGAGCCCACCAACAAAACCTGTCAGAGCCAATTATCCCAGTAGGCCTGAGAATTGGGAACAGTCATACCCATTCAAACTTTTTCACACAGGGCCCATCTACTCCCCCTCCTGTCTCACACCCAGCCTTCTGCCAGTTACAGACTCTCACTCTGAAGGCATCTGGCGACTTTCTCCTATCATTCAGTTCATTGCACAGGCTCTTACCCTGTGCAGGAACTACACATGCACCACACGCCCTCCCCACCATCAATCTCCTCTATATTAGTTTAACAAGAAACAAATAAAAAATAAAAATAAAAATAAAAGGTAACAGAAGGGGTAGCACCCTTGCCCGTGCCCATGCCCATGCCCATGCCCATGCCCATGCCCATGCCCTCGCCCTCGCCCTCGCCCTCGCCCTCGCCCTCGCCCTCGCCCTCGCCCTCGCCCTCAGGACTCCCTAAGGGACTCCCCAAGGGGCTCACCCCTTTGGTGTCTCCCCTTTGGTGGTGACCCCACCAGCAGCAGACCTGCTGCGCAAGGGCAGCTGGGCTTTTATACCCCCTGCTCCAGCCAGCAGCTGATGCAAGAGGCTGCAAGATTGACTGCAGCCTCTCTCTGGAACCAGGGTCAGGCAGGGGGTCCCAGTCCTTGCAGCACTTACCAGGGACTTCAGCTGTCTTGTGGGAGGTGTTTGAGCTCTTTCTTGAGAACAGGAAAAGAATTCGACCAACTGGAGATAAATTTACCTAACGCAGCTAAGATTGGGCTTTTGCTCAATACTTTGCCTCCAGAATATAAAATAATAATTAATTTTCTTCGAGTTAAGGAAAATGTAACTTTGAGTTTTGTCAAGGAACATTTGCAAGAATTTAATCTAAGAAAGATATAAAATGAGGAAACTAAAAGCCAAGCCTACAGACTGTCTCAAGGCAAGCTTTGTTTCTTTTGTAGAAGTAATCAGCATTTGAAAAGTGCTTGGCCGCACCTGAGAAAAACCCTTAAGGACAAATTCTAAGAGAATGAGTCAGCAAGACCAAAATACAAAGGAGTAAGGGGGAAATACATCTTCAGGAAATAATTTTGGAAAAGGAAATAAAATGTGTACTGCAAAAGAAATAATTTGTAGAGTTTATTCAAGCCAAGCCACAACAAGATTTACATAGACAGTGAGGCAACTTCACATTTCTTCAACAATCTGGATGTTTTCTCAGTTATAGATATAAATTGTAAAGTCCTAATTTATCTTGCTGATGGACACTGTATTTATACATAAGGAAAAGGGACAGTTCATTTAAAATGTAAACTGGGTGAAAAGAGCACCAGTGAGGTGTGCCTTCCTGGAGCTTCCTATGCGCCATCTCTACAGAACAGTTTAATGAATGTAAAAACAGGCACAAGACATGGATGCAGAGTTTTATCTCTTTATTTAAGTAATGAAGATGTTTATGAAGTACACTGTGAGACAGCAAGCTAATACTACTAAAGAACAGAGCTTGGAAGTAATTAGTCACTTTTTTGAGGAACAAGTGGGTAATTCCTTTACATTTTGATTGTAATACAACTAGGAGTAATTTTATTACTTTTGTGGAGTAATTGTAATGTTTCCAGGATTACTTTTGGGCATTACTTGGGCGGGGGGAAGCAGGGAAAGTCTTCTGCTCCCTGATTTGTGGATGAAAATCATGTGCCTCAAACTGGGCTTCTGTGCAGCATCGCTCTTCCCTCATGCTCTGTGGGTGGGTAGGAGGTGATGAGGGAGGAGGTGGAGAGTGAGATGGGGTGGAGTGGGGAAAGCAATTGTTTAAAAAAATGGATGGTGGTGGTGAAGAATGGAGTAGAGGGAATAAGGAGCCGGAGGGCAAGAACATGGATAAAGGAGGAGGAGGCAGCAGCAGAATGGAGATAAAGAACTGTGGAGGTGAAAGGTGACAACGTGTACATGTACGTGTACGTGTACGTGTGTGTGTGTGTGTGTGTGTGTGTGTGTGTGTGTGTGTGTGTGTGTGTGTGTGTGTGTACGTACTGCATTTGCACTTGGCACTTTCTGGCTACGGTGCAGTATTTTAACGTTTTGCATCTCGGGGAAAATGTTTGCTTGGGTGAGTGTCCCTTAGTTGGTGGCAGGGCAGGTTCTGGGAGGTGGTTAAATGAGAGAGATTATGCTTGCTGGCTGAGTGGGAGGGGTTGCACTTGATTTGATGTGCAAAGATCTGAGTAGTGGCCTCTACCTCCCTTACCAGCGGAGAGACCACCATTGCTATCTTATGGATAAAAAAAATTATTCTACTACCTCTGTATGTGTGTGTTTATTTGTAATGTTGTTTTAGGCTACCTAGATGTTCAGCAGCCAAGGCCAGCACCTTGTAGGCATTTTTTCAAAAAAGTTACTGAAATGTAATTGTAGCGATTACTTTTGAGAAAAAGTAAAGTAATCAGTTACTTTCAGAGCAATTGTAATTGCAACGGTAATTACTACTTTTGGGCCATGTAATTGTAACTGTAATTTATTACTTTTTTAAAAGTAATCTTCCAAGCTCTGTGAAAGAATGCCTTCATAAAGATTGCATGGGGTTGTGGCATTGCAGATTTGACCACAGAAATGTTGTAAGCAGTTCAAAACTTGTGGAAGACAATTTAACAAAGAATTTAGACATAAAAACATGCAAATCTGAGTTTAAGTGTGTTGATCATGTTAAAGCAAATGCAACTAGAGCCACCTAAAGGCCATATGTTGAAGTGCAATCAGAAAAAAAACCCTGGATTTAATCCACGGTTACATCTGTGGACCCTTAGCTGTAAAGCCAAAAGAAAGGAATGTTTATTTCCTTACTTTTACAAACAATATTTCAAGATATGTCTACAAGTACCTCCTTAAAGAAAAAAAGGGTTACAAAAATTTAAAGAGTATTTAGTAATAGTCAGCAATAAATTTGGGAGAAAGACCAAGATTCTGTGCACTGACAATGGTGATGAATGCACAGGGAAAGATATTGAAGAATACCTAAAGGAACAAGGCATTAAACATGAAAAAACAATTTCTCATTCCTCAGAACAAAATGGAATGTTGGAAAGGAAAAATAGAACATTGTTAGAAATGACAAGTATGTTTCTCTAATCTAATAGTCATGACAGCTACTTACTTATAAAACAGGTTACCCACTTAAGGCGGAGAAGCAATGCCATTTGAATTATGGAATGCAACCAAACCAAGTGTAAGGCATATTAGAGTGTTTGAATATAAGATGTATCCTTGCATTCCCAAAAAAGAGAGAGGCAAACTAGACTGCAGAAGTGAAGAAAGCATATTTGTTGGCTATGGATTAGGCTGCATAAGAACATAAGAACATAAGAAGAGCCTGCTGGATCAGGCCAGTGGCCCATCTAGTCCAGCATCCTGTTCTCACAGTGGCCAACCAGGTGCCTGGGGGAAGCCCACAAGCAGGACCCGAGTGCAAGAACACTCTCCCCTCCTGAGGCTTCCGGCAACTGGTTTTCAGAAGCATGCTGCCTCTGACTAGGGTGGCACAGCACAGCCATCATGGCTAGTAGCCATTGATAGCCCTGTCCTCCATGAATTTGTCTAATCTTCTTTTAAAGCCATCCAAGCTGGTGGCCATTACTGCATCTTGTGGGAGCAAATTCCATAGTTTAACTATGCGCTGAGTAAAGAAGTACTTCCTTTTGTCTGTCCTGAATCTTCCAACATTCAGCTTCTTTGAATGTCCACGAGTTCTAGTATTATGAGAGAGGGAGAAGAACTTTTCTCTATCCACTTTCTCAATGCCATGCATAATTTTATACACTTCTAGCATGTCTCCTCTGACCCGCCTTTTCTCTAAACTAAAAAGCCCCAAATGCTGCAACCTTTCCTCGTAAGGGAGTCGCTCCATCCCCTTGAGCATTCTGGTTGCCCTCTTCTGAACCTTTTCCAACTCTATAATATCCTTTTTGAGATGAGGCGACCAGAACTGTACACAGTATTCCAAATGCGGCCGCACCATAGATTTATACAACGGCATTATGATATCGGCTGTTTTATTTTCAATACCTTTCCTAATTATCGCTAGCATGGAATTTGCCTTTTTCACAGCTGCCGCACACTGGGTCGACATTTTCATCGTGCTGTCCACTACAACCCCGAGGTCTCTCTCCTGGTCGGTCACCGCCAGTTCAGACCCCATGAGCGTATATGTGAAATTCAGATTTTTTGCTCCAATATGCATAATTTTACACTTCTTTATATTGAATTGCACTTGCCATTTTTCCGCCCATTCACTCAGTTTGGAGAGGTCTTTTTGGAGCTCTTCGCAATCCCTTTTTGTTTTAACAACCCTGAACAATTTAGTGTTGTCAGCAAACTTGGCCACTTCACTGCTCACTCCTAATTCTAGGTCATTAATGAACAAGTTGAAAAGTACAGGTCCCAATACCGATCCTTGAGGGACTCCACTTTCTACAGCCCTCCATTGGGAGAACTGTCCGTTTATTCCTACTCTCTGCTTTCTGCTTCTTAACCAATTCCTTATCCACAAGAGGACCTCTCCTCTTATTCCATGACTGCTAAGCTTCCTCAGAAGCCTTTGGTGAGGTACCTTGTCAAACGCTTTTTGAAAGTCTAAGTACACTATGTCCACTGGATCACCTCTATCTATATGCTTGTTGACACTCTCAAAGAATTCTAATAGGTTACTGAGACAGGACTTTCCCTTGCAGAAGCCATGCTGGCTCTGCTTCAGCAAGGCTTGTTCTTCTATGTGCTTAGTTAATCTAGCTTTAATCATACTTTCTACCAGTTTTCCAGGGACAGAAGTTAAGCTAACTGGCCTGTAATTTCCGGGATCCCCTCTGGATCCCTTTTTGAAGATTGGCGTTACATTTGCCACTTTCCAGTCCTCAGGCACAGAGGAGGACCCGAGGGACAAGTTACATATTTTAGTTAGCAGATCAGCAATTTCACCTTTGAGTTCTTTGAGAACTCTCGGGTGGATGCCATCCGGGCCCGGTGATTTGTCAGTTTTTATATTGTCCATTAAGCTTAGAACTTCCTCTCTCGTTACCACTATTTGTCTTAGTTCCTCAGAATCCCTTCCTGCAAATGTTAGTTCAGGTTCAGGGATCTGCCCTATATCTTCCACTGTGAAGACAGATGCAAAGAATTCATTTAGCTTCTCTGCAATCTCCTTATCGTTCTTTAGTACACCTTTGACTCCCTTATCATCCAAGGGTCCAATTGTCTCCCTAGATGGTCTCCTGCTTTGAATGTATTTATAGAATTTTTTGTTGTTGGTTTTTATGTTCTTAGCAATGTGCTAATGTTGCAAATGTTATAGAACATTTGATCCTACCACAGAAACAATCAAGGTGCATAGTATTGCATACTTTGATGAGATACAAAACCCAAATACTAGTAAAATGTCAGAAATCAAACTAGACATCCCAACAGGAGAAGAAACAGTGCAGCAGTTGCTGCAAGAAGAAGAGGCTGTGACTTTTAAAACTTTGAGTAAACCCAAGCAAGAAGGGAGTGCAAGAGCTGGTCCAGAGGTGAGATGCTCAAGCAGACCCAACAAAGGGATGCCACCCAATAGGACAGCTTTTCCCAACCAGTGTGCCTCCAGATGTTGTTGGACCACAACTCCCATCTCTCCTGACCATTGGCAATGCTGGCTGAGGCTGATGGGAGTTGTGGTCCAACAACATCTGGAGGCACACTGGTTGGGAAAGGCTACAATAGGCTGTCTCTTCTAACCAGAGTGGAAGAGACACCAAAGCCAATGGTGAGACATTGGAGGAGTGTCAGATACTGAGACAGACAAATGGCTGCAAGCTGCTGGAGAAGAAATAGAACCTCTTCACACGAACAAAACATGGACTCTTACTGAGCTACCAAAATGGAGAAAGAGCATTAGATGTAAATGGGTCTTTACAACCAAATGAGGTGCAGAAGGGGATGTCCAGTGCTACAAAGCTAGGCTAGTTGCTAAGGGATACTCCCAAAATTATGGTGAAGATTATTATGAAACTTTTGCACCTGTGGTCAAATACGTTTCTGTAAGGACACTCCTCAGTACTGCCATCTCAAGGAAGATGCAGGTTCAACACCTGGATGTAAAGACAGACTTCCTATATGGAGACATTGAGGAAGATATATACGTGCTGCAACCACCAGGGTTTGAAGAACCTAGGAAAGAAGAACTTGTATGCAAGCTTCAGAAAGGCATTTATGGCCTGAAGCAAGCCATTAGAGCTTGGAATGACAAACTAAACTAACTACTACTTAAAGAAGGGTTCATACAAGTGCAGGCTGGCCCCTGCCTATACTCGAGGTTCAAGAATAATAGGTGGACATTCATCTTGACCTATGTGGATTATTTGGTCTTATGCCACCAAGAAAAGGAAGTTAGTGATGAAATCGTGAAAAATCTTAACAAGGAAATAGAAGTGAAAGAGCTGGGAGACATCTCTTACTATCTTGGAAGGCAAATATACTATAACTCCAGAGTCAAGGATGTGGGTGAAATCCTCCCTCCTTGCAATTGGAGTTAGTTGTGGTTCCAACCCCTGCAGCATGGCCCCGCCATACAGGCATTCACCATGATGCGCAAGCCGGTCCCACGAGGACACTCCCCAGATCCCCACCAGACATTAAGCCCTGATGGTTCCCTAGGGAGTGCCCTTTACCAGAATGCCTTGACCGCCTCAGTTTAACCCCAATATACCTCACCTGCCCAAATTCAATGCCACAAGAGGGGATCAGCTGAAACTTGGTTGCCTCAACCCAATGAGGAAAACAAACCCCCAAGGCCCAACCTAAGGTCCTCTAAGAACAAATCACACCCCTGCTCAGAAAGATGAACCCCATCATCCTGAAACAAGTGTGGAGAATGGAACCTGATCCTGTCATGAGAAATGAAAGCCCCACCAAGGGACAAAACCAAATCCCTAATTTTTCTATTCACCCATTTCCGCGACCTATCAATCCTATTGGGGTGAAACGCACCCCTCCACACCCGTCTCACAAGCATATCAGACCACACAAGAATGAGATCAGGGTAAGAACTAATGAGCCACGTGAGATCACGGGTGACCTTGAGCAGCAAATCCATACCCAGCTGCTGCACCAAGTCATTCTCACCCAAATGAATTAACAAGACATGAGGCCGGCAAGCCGAAGACATAATTCGGCACACCAGTGGCAGCAACGCATCCCATAACATGCCCCTCCAAGCCTCCCAACTAACAGTAGCTCTGGCGGAAAGCTGCAGCTGCATCCTGGAAACGGTTGAAGAAGCCCTCCGATGAGCCCAAAACAAAATTGAATGACCACACAGGACGATCCATGCAGGAACTGGAAGGCTCAGCACACCTGAAGAAAAGAAAAGGAAAATCACTGAGAATTAATATCGGACATAAGACTTGAAAGCAGAAGAACGCCACCTGCCAGCTGCCTGGATATCGCTAACGCACATGCCCACGAGGGCTGCGGCCGTGGCCGCACCAATCCAAAAAGAATGCAGCCCATAGACTCCAGCATCGTGACCACTGGCCAACAAGGCCTGTCGAACAACGGCCCAAAATTGAAACTGAGTCAGGGCAGAGCCATCCACATGTATAAAGAGATAACGCTGGCCCAACGGCCTTATAGACAGGAATTGACGCATTGCAGACACAGGGCATAATTCAGGGACCTGGCAACTACGTAATGAGACAATGGTGCCATGGCCCTTCTGATCAGTCTTAGAGACTCTTAGGGAAAACCTCACCAAATCAGCACCTAACGTGCAATCGCCAAAGCATAAGGCCCGAAAGGACACATCGCGCTTAGAGGGGACTAATACCTCACTAGGGCGGAAAGCACCATAGAACATCGTCAGACTTACTGCGGCGAAAAGGTGCAACTCATACTGAGATGAGCATAAAGAACGAAACAATGCCAGGATCTGGAGGAGGACATGGGGCGTGATTGGCCTCCTCTGGTCAGCGGGCCTGGGAGCGGAATGCGACCAACCCTCAAGGACCTTCCTGACCCTAAAATCTACAGAATGATCCGGCAGTCCCCGTGCCTTGGAAATAAAGGCCAGCGCAGAGAGGTACCCAGCGATAGTGGAAACAGAATTATCTTGCCCTTTTAAATATACCATAAACTGTAATAAATGAGAAACGGGAATGGGCCACGCCATAGGCAGATCAATACTGCATCGGAAAGCCTGGAACTTCGCAAAAGAACGCTCATACGCTTTTTGAGTACTGGGAGCAAAGGCAGAAGCAATAGCAGCCCCGACTTCTAATTGCCAAGGTTCCACAGGAAAGATGGGACCGGGATTGGATCCAGACCTGCTCCAGGTGCCAGCTCCCGAAAACGCGCCATCTGTAAGCGGGAAAGAGCATCAGCAACACAATTCTGTAAACCTGGAACATGCCGGGCAATGAATAGAATATTAAATCGCAAACATTGCACGACAAAGGCACGCACCAGGCGCATGACCCGAGGGGATTTAGAAGTCTGAGCATTGACAACGCACACCATTGACAAATTGTCACACCAAAAACGTACGGTGCGATTTTGGAATGCCAGAGGCCAGATATAAACTGCTTACACAATTGGGAAAAATTCCAAAAATGTCATATCAGAAGTAATCCCTGAGGCCATCCACCTGGGAGGCCATCTCTCAGCACACCATTGGGATCTGAAAATTACACCGAAGCCGAGGCCCCCAGCAGCATCGGAATGTACCTGCAATTCAGCTTCCAAAAGTAATTCCTCTCGCCAAAAGGAGAGACCATTAAAGTCCTCCAAGAATTCAAGCCACATATGCAAATCTGCTCTCATCCCGGCAGTAACCCTAAGAAAGTGAAAACGAGAGCGAACACCTTTCATGGCATCACGGAGACGCCTAAGGAATGCTCGACCAGGAGAAATGACTTTAGAGGCAAAAACTAAATGGCCTACAAGTTCCTGCAATTGCGCCAATGTGATTTTTCTCAATACAAGCGCAGAACGAAGACGTTGCCGAAGTGCCAGCAACTTGTCCTGTGGCAAACTGGAAGCCTGAGCCACAGTATCCAATTGAATACCTAAAAAAGTAAGGGAAGTGGAAGGACCCTTGGACTTTTCAGGGGCCAAGGGGACACCCAATTCAGAGGTTAAAGCCTCAAATGATTGCATCAAATAGAGGCAATGTGAAGACCCTGCCGGCCCTACAAACAAAAAATCATCTAAATAATGAGCTGAGAAGGAGGACAAAGCCCTCCTCCGCAATGCCCACTCGAGGAAAGTGCTAAATGCTTCAAAAGCAGCACAAGACATAGAACAACCCAGCGGCATAGCCCTATCGACATAAAACTGGCCTTGAAATTTGAAACCTAGCAAATCGACATCAGCAGAGTGTACTGGTAGGAGACGAAAAGCGGATTTTATATCACACTTCGCCATTAAAGCACCCTTACCAGCCTTGCGGACTACTCTCATGGCCTCATCAAAAGATGTATATCGGACAGATGCATATATTGGGGAAATGCCATCATTAACAGAGGCACCTTTAGGGAATGACAAATTATGGATAAGGCGATATTCCCCCAACTGCTTCTCAGGGACAATTCCTAAAGGAGAAATTCTCAAATTTTTAAAAGTTGGAAAAGGAAAGGGGCCTGAGATACGGTCGGCAATTATCTCCTTATTGATTTTAGCCAACACAACTGTGGCCATAGACCTAAGAGAGGGCTGATTGGCAGAGGAAATGGCCACCCTGGGACCCTCGAAAGGGATACGAAAACCTTCAGTAAAACCCTGCAGCAGGAAACTAGCGGCTCACCGGTTGGGGTAACTATCCAACAACCTTGCCAAAGGAATCAACTTAATGGGGCTACTGGCCTTGCGACGTACCGCCGCTATTGCCAGACCCTCGTTTGGGATGTTGTTGTTCCCCTGCACCCTGACGAGTCTGCCGGGCATGCTGACAGGAGGAACTGGGGTGAGTACCTCCACACAGTACACAGACGTGCCAGAACCTACAAGGACGCCTGAGGCATCGGCCGGCGCTGTTAAAAGTCCAGCAGACTTGCTGGGATTGAACCCATTGCCCGCCTTGGCCAGGGCCAGAGGCAGAAGTCTGTGCACGTGCCAAGAGATGCCCACTGTCAGCTCTATCGCCTAGAGTGGGCCTGGGAGGGGTCATGGAATGCAGCCACAGGCCCGCATGCTCCACGTCCCAACGAAGTGTAGGATCCAATGCCGCCCTTTGCCTGAAATTCTCATCGTACCGCAACCAAGCGGTTCCAGAGAATTCACGAAAGGCCCTATGAATAATGTCCTGATATTTTATCATAGACAGGGCCCTAGATGGATAAGCCTGGGTCATAACGCCCATATAAATAGTATAGGCGTTGAGCCAATTAGGCCATATGCGATCAACCCTCTTCTTTGTGGCTGCCTCACGCTCCTTTAAATCCTGACCTTCCTTAGGTTTGATCTCACTCTCACGAAAAAGAAAAGTAAACAAATCAATGTACTCTCCACACCAAATTCTCTCCTTTGTTGTTGCCAATAAATGGTCACCCAACAGAAGAGAGGTGTCGCCTTGCGGGTAAACACCCTGAGGAAGAGGTAAAAAAGCAGGAGATGGGCTAGAGGAAGCCACGGATGGCTGCCACGGAGTCACAGCCACGGCAGGCCAAGGAAGCTGAGGCTGCTGTGGAACTAAACCCCCCCATAAACACCAAAGGTTGTGTAATACCACCTTGCAGCTGAGAACCAGCCATGGAAGTGTCCACGGCAAGAACACTATAAGTCTGTACATGTGTGTCGTGAGCCTGAGGTGCAACATGCTCACCTGTATAAGCAGCGGGGGAGGCAACCACTGGTGATGCCAGGAGACCAGAAGCCTCAGCAGGCACGGGAGGGATCCCAATTGGGTGAAACGGAAGCTGTCCTTGAAGCGATCCAGCAGCAGCTGGTACAGGGAGGATGGAAGAAGGGATTGTAGGCGGCACAGCAGGCGATCCAACTGGGGGCGTCAGAACAGCAGGCTCCTGAACGGGTGCTGAGGCTTCAAGAACACCGATCCTAGAAACCAAATCAGCCAGAATAACAGATTTAGAACTCTTGGCCGCCAAGCAGGCAGATTTCTTACCTGAAGGGGCGGAACTCAGACCCGCCTCCACATCGTGCTGCTGCCCACGTTCCCTTTCCAAAGCATCAACCCGAGCCACCAAGGCTCAGATGGTCCCCATGTCTTCATCTTCATCCGATGACTGGTGCTGCTGAGGCGGAGGGCGCTTAGAAACCTGCTTGACCACACGAACCCCTTTTTTCTGCTGAACCTTCCTGGGCGGCATGTTTGAACTGCATCAACCAGGAAGACAGCAGGCAAACAGCAATTACAGAATAACAGTTAAAATACCCCAATACAGAAATATCAATAACAAACAGAAAGAAAACAACCACAACCACTTACACAATTTAAACAAAAATTGCTATCTAATTAATTATAATTCTTATTTATTTATTTATAATTTTTCCTTTTTTTGAGAGAGAGGGGGGGAGTTGAAAGGAGAAAAAGGGGAAGGGTAGCAAAGAGGGAGGGGGTGGAAGTTGTTAAATAAAGGGAATTAATATACCAAACTACCTTCAAATTACTTAAAATAACACTAATAGCAAAAATTTATAATTATATATAAGCAATCAAATTACAAATTTATCTAAATACCAAAGAGCACAGAAGCAAACAAATAAGACACTCAAACTATAGCAACTTTAACAATATAAAAACAAACCAGAAGGAGGGGGGGCAACGCGAACGGAATCAAAAATTATATATAAACCAAGGGAATACAACAACCAGGAACGTCGCCACCCACAAACACCCCAAGAAAATACAAGCTGGGCTTTATGAAAGCAACAAACGCTTTAAAGCGCCGGCAACACGAAAGGAAAACAGCCAGCGAGCAGGCAGTAAGCCGCCAGGCGCATGGGCAGGCGCCCGCAGCCCAGCTGGTCGTCGGGGCTCAAACAAACAATAACAGAATGGTTAGGAGCAAACGGGACAGGGAGGAAACAGCAACAAAGGCTAAATGAGGAAATAAGCAAAGGAAACGATCACCAATGGAACGCTGAAAGAGCCCCTGCAAGCGAGGACCAGCAGTAAGTGCCTCAAGGCAAAAAGGCAAGCGCTAAGGGGAAGGAGCAGCCTTATATCTGCTGCTCGAACCCCAACCTAATTGGTGAAGCGATCTCACGTGGCACAACCTCAGAACTTCTAGATCCTTCCCGAGCCTTCTGTATAATTAGGGTGGAGGCAAACACGCCCCTGGAACAGGAACACCATTCTCTTGCAGTATTTCCCTGTATTTTGCTCCATCCATGCTTCCTTCAGTTTTAACAAGATGCTCAGTCCCTGCTGATGATAAGCATCCCCACAGCATGATATTGCCACCACCTTACTTCACTGTAGGGATGGTGTGTCTTGAGGCATGGGCAGTGTTAGGTTTGTGCCACACATAGCTCTTTGAGCTTTGGCCAAAAAGCTCTATCTTGGTCTCATCTGACCACAAAACCTTTTCCCACATCACAGCTGGGGCACTCTCATGCTTTCTGGCAATCTGCAGACATGCTTTCAGATGGTATTTCTTGAGTAACAGCTTTTTCTTGCCACTCTCCCATGCAGGCTACTGTTATGCAGAGCTCTTGATATGGGCTCACTGAGCTGAAGCACTGTCTGAAAGAGTGGCAGATCTTACCAAACCACTGCCCAGAGAGCCTTTTCAGGATCTTTGTGAAGTGATGGGAGTCATGAGTTGGAGTGCCAGACACTAAGAGGTGTTGGAAGTTTCACTTCAATCAATACATTGTCTCACTGTGTGCTCTGAATCTATTGACCTCTACGGGCAATAGATATAGTTAGTCAGTTGAAAGGGCCCCTGCTTGAATTCTCTCCTTGTTACTTTCCTTCAAGCTTAAGCATGCCTTTGATTGATTACACTGATATTCTCAGGGTTGTCATCATTTCCAGTTCTTCCTCCCCCCCCCAGAATTCTCTTTCTCACTACCTTTGAATTCAGCTAGTATAGAGGACTAGACTTTCCTATCCACATGCACTTCCTTAATAAAAATTGTTTATTTTGTTTAAGATAAACACCACTTTCATATTCTTTTATATCTCTATGAACTATGCTGCATAAAGCAACTCTCTTCAGTTCTTATCAGTATATTTAGCCAGAGGGAGTTAAGATGGTGATGGAGTAACAGTCTGTTTCAAAGTCTCTCCTTAATTATTTTTCCCCTTTTTGAAGCCCTCAAATACTTAATGTTTTTTAGTGCAGCTTGTGTGAGAATTTTCATGAAATCTTCCTACGATGAATGTTTAGCCCCTCAAAGAGCGGCAACACAGATACAAGGGTGTTATTCTCTAGGAAAATTGGTGCCTCGGAAGTGCTTAGGGTTTGGAGTTTACTGAACTTTTAAGATAGTGAGAGCTTTCTTATCCCCTTACATTATTTACTATGGGAAACAAAACAACAACATAACTGTGCTTGTTCCAGGTCTCCACCTATGATAGAATCTGCTAATCAACTTAAGATAGACAAAAGTTATTCTTTTAAGGATGAGTAAGAGACTTTGTCACAGTCTCCACTTGTAACAGATACGCTGCTTTGGAGATTAATGAATTCCTCCCTTTAGCTGAAAACCTACTACCATCAGAGGTATCGGTGTCTGATTAGGGGACCCCGAAGGACAAACTGAATAAATTATTGGCAGTATATTGGGCTAAGGATGGCAGACAATCTATCTCAGAGGGTGCTTCCAGATGATCTGATTGATTAAGCATTCATTTTGATTTGTTTGCAGGAAGATTAGACTACATTGGTTATTAAATAAGCATTCATTCTGATTTTTTTGTGGGGAGGTTAGATGATATTGTGTCAAAGGTGTATCCTGCACCTTCCAGTATATTTTCCCATCACTTTCCTTGTTGGAAAAATCTGATCCTTTGAGGAAGTGGGTTTGTTGCACAAGATCTCCCTACGAACTATAATTGCACAATTTGAACTTGCTGGTTTGTGACTGAATCCTGGAAGCACCCAGAGAGTCCAGAGTAGATTTAAGAAAATGGAGGCTCCACAGTCCACTTATCAGTCTACAAGAAGAGTGTGGAAGGGTGGGCCTTGTGCAAAATGGCTCCCAGAATACCATTTGTGACCTACCCATATGTTTGAGCATGTGGGCTCAATCAAATAAGAACAGTGTGTCAGTGGATTTAAATCAACATATGTGTTCTTTGGAATTTGATGAACAGCACAGTGGGGCTGGATATTTTTGGAGAAAGAGAGAAATCCCATGCTCCTGTACTCCAGTGGTCTGGAAAGAACTAGGGACAAAGAATGTATATCTGGTGCTCACTATTCACATCCTAGACCAGAAGCAAAGGCAAATCATGCTTGAAAAGACCCATTGCCAAGACATACCCTTCCCAGTGACTCTGCAATGTTATGGCCTACCAACCTACAAAGACTTAATGAGAAACATTTGTCTTGAAGCTGTCAATTCTTTTATTAGATCCTTATTAACACATAGCTAGAAATAAGCATTTCTACAGAAAAATAAAAATAAAGGTTAGCAATGCAGGCCTTTATATATATATATATATATATATATATATATATATATATATATATCACTTGTTATATTTCAAAGTCAGGATGTTGTTTCTTTGAAAATCAGGACTATGAACAGTATTCTAAAGTAAGATAATGAAGAAGGGGCTTGGATTGACGCTTAGAGATCATAAACATGAAAACACATACATACAAAGGGTCACTCTAACTGCTACAATTTTAATGAGAATTATGGAATTGTTTTGCTGAATTTGCTAGAAAAAGATATGTGGGCGTGAAAAGAGTGTAAAGGGCAAGGAGAGTAGAACAGAATGTAGTTATCTTCTCAAAACAATGTTGCCGCCTCGCAGGCACCTCTGAGGCTGGGTTCCCACGCAAGGGAAAAATGAAACCCAGAGAGCTTAAGCTCCCTGCCTCCTCTGTGTCCCGTCGACCCTTACAGCTTGGTTCAGGATGTGCTTATTAGAGTCTCTGAGGTTTTTTATTTCAGGCCCTGGGCTCAATTTTCCCCAACATATATATATATTGATTACATGTCTAATAATCACCTATACAATGTCATGGGTTGTAGTTGGTCCATTCTTGAAACTTGCTCTTTAAAAACATTGTTAGTGCAAGGGTGCCAGGCTGGGCCCATGTGCTCTTCAATGAGCCACTGCTTCAGTGCATTAGGCCATAGGACAAGAGTCACTGACATGCTGTTGAACTACAACTCGCACCATCCCTGCCTCTTGACCATGTTGACTGGGGCTGATAGGACTGAGAGTCCAACAATTTCTGAAGGGCACTATGTCGGGTGACCCCTGTGATAGGGTTAGGCTTTAAGCAAAGAAAGGTTTTGCCAGTCAATGTTCAACAATAGTCTACAGTGACATTATTAGGGAAGATCTGAAATGTGAGTGTTAACAGTGGTGAATGTAACTAAATAGGTTAAATGAAGCAAGATCTCATTTCATCAAATACGAACAATGAGTTGAGTGGAATTATGAAATTATGTTTTACATAGCACAGCACAGGGCTTTCAAAGTTATCTGTCAGACAAATGTAGAATGTGGAAAGAGCCATGCCAAGACACCAGGGATATTTTGCCCATTGGAGGTTTTATTTTGCTTCAAGGGGAATGGTAAGGCTATTGCTTCCAAGATTACCAATGCAGCCAAGTTAATGGGTTTATTCAGCTGCAAGCATAGGTTTTGCATTATGCCTTACAGAAAGAATAAATCATTTTTAGAGGTTGTGATAGATTTATAAAACATGCCCAAATATTTTAAACATGCTCAAATTGTCCTAAGTCATCTGCTTAGCTTTTTCTGTATTGCACCTTTGGTTTTTTAAATGAATCATTACAAAGTGAATATGCACCTGATTTCATATAAAACCTGCATACAGCTGTGGAAGAAAAGGACATTGGGATCATCTGTCATAAACCTTGCTTCCCTGGACACGCTATATGATGATGTAAGGAGATACATCTAGGTAGCTTATAGATTGTAATTATAATAGCTGATCAAATATATTATTTTACATTCTTTCTGGAAATATGGGTTCACATCACACTTACAGCACAAACATTTAATGTTATGTCTTCTCCAATCTTGGGTAGCGGAGGGACCTCTTTATAAGAATCTGTATAAATACAGATATTTATATTTGTATATGTGTACGTTAGGTAGATATTTTGGAACGATAGGAAACATTTTCAGTCTGAGGGCCACATTTCTTTCTGGGCAACCATGCCTGTGGTTTTGTTGTTGTTGTTGTTATGTGCCTTCACGTCAGTTACGACTTATGGCAACCCTATGAATCAGTGAACTCCAACAGCACCTGTCATGAACCACCCTGTTCAGAACTTGTAAGCTCTGTGGCTTCCTTTATGGAATCAGTCCATCTCTTGTTTGGCCTTCCTCTTTTTCTACTCCCTTCTGTTTTTCCTAGAAAACAGTATTTTCTAGTGAATCATGTCTTCTCATGATGTGTCCAAAGTATGATAACCTTAGTTTTATCATTTTAGCTTCTAGTGATAGTTCTGATTTAATTTGTTCTAACACCCAGTTATTAATCTTGTTTGCAATCCATGGTATGTGTAAAACCTTCCTCCAACAACACATTTCAAATAAGTTGATTTTTCTCTTATCCACTTTTTTCACTGTCCAACTTTCACATCCATACATAGAGATCAGAAATACCATGGTATGAATGATCCTGACTTTAGTGTTCAGTGATACATCTTTGCATTTGAGGACCTTTTCTAGTTCTCTCACAGCTGCCCTTCCCAGTCCTAGCCTGTTTCTGATTTCTTGACTGTTGTCTCCATTTTGGTTAATGACAGTGTTGAGGTATTGATAATCCTTGACAAGTTCAATGTCCTCGTTGTCAACTTTAAAGTTACATAAATCTTCTGCTGTCATTATTTTAGTCTTTTTGATGTTCAGCTGTAGTCCTGCTTTTGTGCTTTCCTCTTGAACTTTCATCAGCATTCATTTCAAATCATTACTGGTTTCTGCTAGTAGTATGGTATTGTCTGCATATCTTAAATTATTGATATTTCTCCCTCCAGTTTTCACACCTCCTTCATCTTGGTCCAATCCTGCTTTCCATATGATATGTTCTGCTTATAGCTTAAACAAATAGGGTGACAAAATACATCCCTATCTCACACCCTTTCAGATTGGGCACCAATTGGTTTCTCCATATTCTGTCCTTACAGTAGCCTCTTGTCCAGAGTTAAGTTTGCTCATCAGGACAATCAGATGCTGTGGCCCCCCCTCTCTTTTAAAGCATTCCATAATTTTTCATGATCTACACAATCAAAGGCTTCATTGTAATCTATAAAGCACAGGGTGATTTCCTTCTGAAACTCCTTGGTCTATTCCATTATTCAACGTATGTTTGCAATATGATATCTGGTGCCTCTTCCCTTTCTAAATCCAGCTTGGATGTCTGGCATTTCTCGCTCCATATGTGATAAGAGCCTTTGTTGTAGAATCTTGAGCATTACTCTACTTGCATGGGATATTAAGGCAATATGATAATTACAGTGATCCCCTTTCTTTGGAATTGGGATATATATTGAACACTTCCAGTCTATGCGCCATTGTTTAGGTTTCCATATTTCTTGACAATTTTTTGTCAAAATTTGGACAGATTCAGTCTCAGTTGCTTGTAGCAACTCTATTGGTATGCCATCTATTCCTGGTGATTTGTTTCTTCCAAGTATTTGAAGAGCAGCTTTCACCTCACATTCTAAAATTTCTGGTTCTTCATCATACAGTTCCTCCGTGAATGAATCTGTCATCCTGGCATCTCTTTTATAGAGTTCTTCAGTGTATTGCTTCCATCTTCCTTTTATTTCATCTTGGTCAGTCAGTGTGTTCCCCTGTTGATTATTCAATATCCCTACTCTTGATTTAAATTTCCCTTTCATTTCTCTAATCTTTTGGAATAGGGCTCTTGTTCTACCCTTTTGTGGTTCTCTTCTATTTCTGTACAATAACTATTGTAATAGTTCTCTTTGTCCCTAAGTACTAGTTGCTGTATAGTTGCAGTTAAAGCTCTAATAGTGTTTCTATCTCCTTTTGCTTTTGCTTTCCTTCTCTGTTTAACCATTTTAAACATTTCTTCAGTCATTCATTCAGGTAGTTCTCTCTTTTTAACTAGAGGTATTGTCTGTTTGCATTCTGCCCTGATAATGACTTCAATCCATAGTTCTTTTGGTTCTCTGTCAGCTACACTTAAAGCCTCAAATCTGTTCCTTATTTGATTTTTATATGCTTCTGGGAAGTTATTTAAATTGTATTTTGGCATTATGATTGCTTTGTTGTTCTTTAGCTTTACTCTGATTTTCAATATTACCAGTTTATGATATGTACTGCAGTCTGCACCTGGTCTTGTTTTTGCAGAAAGTATGGAACTTCTCCATCTTCTGTTACCAGTTATATATCAATTTGATTCCTATATTGACCATTTGGTGATGTCCACGGGTACAGTCATCTTTGTGGTTGCTCAAAAAATGTGTTTGCAAGAAACAAATGATTGGCTTCAGAGAATTCGGTAAGTTTCTCTCTTGCTTCATTTCTATCTCCTAAGCCCCATTTTCCAATAATTCCTAGTTCTTCTTTGTTCCCTACTTTTGCCTTCCAGTCCCTCATGATTATCAGTATATCTTGTTTTGGTGTGTGATCAATTTCTTCCTGTACGTCTGCATAAAATCTCTCCAATTCCTCTTCTTCTGTGCTTGCCATTGGAGCTTAGACTAGGATGACGGTTATGTTAATAGGTTTCCCATTTAATCTCATTGATATAACTTACTCAGACCTTGCGTTATAGCTCCTAATTGCTTTTGCTACATCACTTCTCACTATTAAAGAAACCCCATTTCTTCTTAATTTCTCATTTCCTGCATAAAATATTTTGTAGTTGGAAAATGTACCATTCCCGTCCATTTTAATTCACTCATGCCAAGTATTGCAATGTTGTTTATACAGCCCCGAGAGTGGCTGTATACTATAACCAGCATGGATTTTTCACATTCCGCAATGTTAAATTGAAAATACACCCCCATGCCATTCTGATGCTTCTCATAAGCTCATTTCAAAACAAAACCTTACCAAACTTATAGTCCTGAACTCAGAAACGCTTGCTTAACAACCCTCTCAACTTTCATGGTGATACACAAAATAGTCAGAGAGAATAGAGAGTTCAAAGTCTAAAAAAAGGGGGGGGGAAACCCCAGACCCATTTTGGACTTTTTTTCTGTCAGAGTTCTCATAATCTGTTAAAATTCATTAAAAATCATCCATGTTCACAGAGTATCTGTAATCCTAATACTGACCTTGCCCCATACTCTGAACTTCATCTTCTGTAGTTTAAAAGTTAAAAAAATGCCTGGCTGATGTTTAATTAATTTAAGAAATTTTGGCTTGAAGCCAATGATAATGCAGGACTGCTCAGTAAGAACCAACTGTCAGTGTTCTAAAAGCCAGACTCCCAGCTGCTTGGCTTGGCTAATCAGGGCCACACCCACACCAGGATGTGCAGGTGTTCTTGCAACACTGTAATGGGAAAAACCACAAGGTGGAATTCTTCCTTCCCCCTGCACAACTTTTAAAGATACAGAAGACATCTTGGAGGCTGGGCTTGGCAACCAAGAGGTCTTCTGTATCTTTAAAAGCTGTGCAGGGGGAAGGGAGAATTCCACCTTGTGATTTTTCCCATTACAATGTTGCAAGAACACCTGCACTTGGCTGACTTTCTCTTCTCCTAAAGATACAGGATCAATCTCAGGCCCTGAACCTGGCAACCCTACCTCCCACCCAAACTTAAAACAAAGCTGTCCCTGGCCACATCCACACCAGGCCTTGATTTTACTTTGGACAGTCATGGCTTCCCTCAAAGAATCTTGGGAAGTGTAGTTTGTGAAGGGTACTGAGAGGAGACTCGTATTCCCCTGAGAGAATGGTTTAACAGTCAGCCACTCTGATTGAAGGTCTGTGAGAGGAACAGGGTGTCTCCTAGCAACTCTCAGTACCCTGCACAGGATCCCATTTCTTAGCTCCCAGATTAAAAAGCAGGGAAATTCACTAATAGGCAAAAAACCTTGCAGTTTAACAACGTCCCTATAGCCCACAGATATTTCTATCAAACTTTAAAAAGCAGGGAATTGGGCAGCTATAGTGAATGCACCAGGAGAGCAGGAGACCTGACCTCCTCTCTGAGATATTGGACTGCCCTACAAATTTGTCAAAATGCCAACACAATTTGGGTTGGTCTTTCGCAGTCCTTTTTTTTTTTAATAATAATTTTTATTATTCAAATTTTCATAAAACAAACACAACAAAATCAAACAACAAAAACAATACAACAAAAATAAAAAGAAAAACTTGACTTCCGATTTGTCACAGATCAGCTATAAGTATATAATATATATCAAACCTGTCCCCTAAAACATACGAAATTCACTTTTTTCCATAGTCTATCTTAATTAATCGTCAAATCCCATTATCATCATTTCATTTTTTTCTTTCAACAAAAAGTCCAAAAGAGGCTTCCATTCCTTAAGAAATGTATCTGTCGTTTTTTCTCTGAGAAGGCATGTCAATTTGTCCATCTCTACTAAGTCCATTAATTTCAATAGCCATTCTTCCGTTGTTGGTATTAATTCCATTTTCCACTTTTGTGCATATAATAATCTTGCTGCCGTAATCATATATAATATTATTCTTCCATATTTCTTTTCCTTTTGTTTATCCATAAAACCCAATAAAAAAAATTCTGGCTTTGACTGAATATTTATCTTTAAGATTTTTTGCATCATCCTACCTATCTGTGCCCAAAATAATTTTGCCTGTTTACACGACCACCACATATGATAAAAAGATCCTTCTTGTTGTTTACATTTCCAACATACATTAGAAACATTACTATACATTTTTGACAACTTTTCTGGGGTTATGTACCAACGATACATCATTTTATAAAAATTTTCTTTAAGATTATAGCATAATGTAAATTTCAAACCTTTTTTCCACATATTTTCCCATTGATCCATTTGTATATTATAACCAAAATGTTTTGCCCACTTGACCATACACTCTTTTACTTGTTCTTCTTCCATGTCCATTTTCAATAAAAATTTATACATTTTTGCAATTATACATTCATCGTTTGTACACAAACCTATTTCAAAATCAGATTTACTTATTTCAAACCCATACATTTTCTTATCCATTTTGTATCTTTCTAACAATTGTAAATAGGCAAACCATTGAGAACTATATCCTTCCTTTGTTAGTTGTTCTCTCTCTTTCATTATATATTCTCCATGCACATTTTCTAATAATTCTTGGTAAGTTAACCACTTCTCTTTTCCAGCCATTTCTCTTCTATAAAATGCTTCTTGACTTGAAACACATAGTGGTATTTTCGAAAAAAACCTTGTTTTGTATTTATTCCATATTTTCAACAAAGGACGTCTTATAAAATGATTATTAAAATCCACATTCACTTTTACTTTATCATACCATAGATATCCATGCCATCCCCACTTCAGGTTGTGACCCTCCAAATCCAATAGTCTTTTGTTCCTCAATACAATCCATTCCTTTATCCAGACTAAGCAACAAGCAGCAAAATAAAGTCTCAAATTTGGTAATCCCAGTCCTCCTCTTTCTTTGGCGTCTTGTAATAATTTAAATTTAACTCTTGTTTTTTTCCCCTGCCAAACAAATTTAGAAATATCTTTTTGCCATTGTTTAAAAGGTAAATCAGAGGATATTACAGGTATTGTTTGAAATAGAAACATCATTCTCGGCAATACATTCATTTTTATTACAGATATTCTACCCATTAATGACAACTGTAATTTATTCCATTTTAACTAATCTTTCTTAATCTCTGTCCATAATTTTTCATAATTATTATGAAACAACTTTGAATTTTTATTTGTCATAATAATACCTAAATATTTCACCTTTTCTTCTATTTTAAAATCTGTCTTCTCCATTAATTCTTTTTGATCCCTTAACGATAAATTTTTCACCAACATCTTTGTTTTTTGGTTATTGATCTTAAATCCTGCTAATGGTCCAAATTCTTTTAGTTTATCCATCAATACTTTAATTCCTTCCAAGGGATTTTCTAATACAATTATCAAGTCGTCAGCAAATGCTCTCAATTTATATTCCTCTTTTTTTATCTTTATTCCCGAGATCCTTTTGTCTTGCCTTATGTCTCTAAGCAGCACTTCTAGAACCAAAATAAATAAAAGAGGGGACAGTGGACATCCCTGTCTTGTACCTTTTTGTATTTCACATGAGTCCGTTAAATCCCCATTGACAATTATCTGTGCCTTCTGTGATGTATAAATCGATCTGATCCATTTTATAAAATTATCTCCAAAGTCCATTTGCTCTAGAACCTTAAACATAAATTTCCAATTCAAATTATCAAATGCTTTCTCAGCATCCAAAAAAATCAAAGCTGCTTGTATGTCATTTCGTTGTTCTAGATATTCCAACACATTCAAAACATTCCTGACGTTATCACGTAGTTGTCTTTTAGGTAAAAACCCCGCTTGATCTTCCTGAATAAATTGTTGCAATATTATTTTCATTCTTTCTGCCAAAATCATTGTAAAAATTTTATAGTCATTATTCAATAAAGATATCGGCCGATAATTTTTTGTTTTAGTTAAGTCCTGCTCCTCTTTCGGTATTAATGTTATATTAGCATTTTTCCAACTATCCGGTATCTTCCCCTCTTGCAAAATTGAATTCATTGTACATTGTAAAGGTGACAAGAGTTCCTCCTCCAAACATTTGTAATACGCTGCCGATAATCCATCCGGTCCTGGTGCCTTTCCTAGTTTAATTTTACTTATTGCATCGGATATTTCTCATAACATAATAGGACCATTAATAGCTTGTCTCTGAAAATCTGTGATTTTAGGCAAATTCTGTTTGGATATATACTCTTCTATTTTTTCAGAAGGAATTTCCTGACATTTGTACAACACTGAATAATATTGATGAAAAGCTTTTTGGATTTTTACATTGTCTGTCAACATCTCTTCTCCTTCTTGTATCTTTAAAATGAGATTTTTTTGTCGTTCTTTTCTTAATTTATATGCTAACCATTTCCCCGGTTTATTTGCAAATTCAAAAGTCCTTTGATTAGCAAAATTTAATTTTTCTTTCAATTTCTCTAACTGTCAACATTGACACTTGTTTCTGTAACATTTTAATTTGATTTATAATGAAAACTTTAGTTGGATTCTTTTTCAATTCTTCCTCTTTTTGTTTTATTTCTTCCAGAATTAATTGCATTTTCTGTTGTTTCTTCTTTTTTAGTTCAGAATTGCATTTAATAAAATATCCCCTCATAAATGCTTTACTTGTATCCCAAACAATATTTTCATCTGTTCCTTTGTATAAATTATGTTCAAAAAACTCTTTTAATTTCTTCTTACATTCTTGCACTACTTTATCATTCTGTAATAAAGATTCATTTAGTCTCCATCTAAATCCAAGATTTTTTTTTTAAAAGTCAATATCACAGGGTTATGATCCGAAAAAGTTTTTGGTAATACATCCATCTTGGAAATGTCTTTCACTAAATTTTTAGACATCCAAATCATATCAATCCTCGAAAATGTTTTATGTCTTTCTGAAAAGTAAGTAAATTCCTTTGCATTGTCATTTATATATCTCCAAGCATCCACCAATTCTAAATTTTCCATCAATTCGAAGCAGATCTTCTGCAATTTGCCCTGTGTCTCTTTAATATTTTTCTCAGAAAATCTATCCATTTTTGGTGAAATTACCCCATTCCAATCACCCATGACACACCAATGATCATATGCAAACTCTGATAATTTTTCCATAAGTCCTGTATAAAACCTTGTTTTATCTTCATTGGGGGCATAAATACCCACTATCAAAATTTTTGTACCCTGTATGGTGATTTCAACTCCCACAAATCTGCCACTATCATCCAATAATATCAATTTAGGAGACAGTTGTGAGTTAATATAAAGAACAACACCATTTCTTTTCTTGGATCCTGCCGAAATAAATTCTTCACCCAAATTTTTACAGATCAAATATTTAGAATCTTTCTTCTTAATACGAGTTTCTTGTAAACAAATTATATCCAATTTTAATTTTTTCAAATAATGAAATACTTTCTTTCTCTTCTGCGACGTATTAGCTCCATTTATATTCCAAGTTAGATATTTGTAATCCATTTTTAGGCATGTATTTTAGAAAAGTCTGTACCTGTTGCTCCCTTTAATTCATCATCATCCTTTTCTTCCTCTACCTGTTTCTGTTGACTTTGTTTCCCAGGAATTATATCCATATCTTTAAGTTTGTCTTCTTCCATGTCTTTTGAAGCTTTTCTCAAGAAATCCCTTGCTTTTTGAACAGTATTTAATCGATACTTCTGTTGTCTAAATGTAAAAATCACTCCCTCTGGAACATCCCATCTAAATTGAATTTTACATTGTTTGAGTTTTTCTGTGAAGAAAGCGTATTCTTTTCTCTTACGTAGAAGTCTAATAGGAATTTCCTTCATCACCAATATTTCTTTACTGTCAATTTTGAAGACATTGTTAAAATGATGTTGCAAAACCATATCTCTGGTCCTCTTTTTTAAAAAGTAAACAAGCACATCTCTTGGGATTTTTTTCAGTGTTGCATATCTGGAATTAATTCTATAAACTTTATCTATTTCAAGTTCCATCTGATCATCATCCCAGTCCAAGAATTTTACCAAGGCATTAACAGTTTTCTCTCTGATATCTTCACCTGTTTCCTCAGGAATTGCACGGAATCTCAAGCAATGTTCTTTGTCTCTGAGTTCCATAACAGCAATATAGTCCAAATTTTTTTCCAATTCTATATTTAAAATATCTGTTCTATTCTCTAAGGTTTGCACCTTGTCTTTAACATTTTTTACATCTTGTGTTAGTTGCCCAATTGTGACTTTAATCTGACCCACTTCTGTTGTGATATGATCTTTTAAATCTTTAAAATCCTTTTTCATATTGCGAAATTCACCTTTAAATTCTTGTCTGTCCTGTTTCATCTCTTGTTTAAGATCATTAATCCCCTCCATAATTTTCTGGAACATATCTATCCCTTCCTGTGTATCAGTTGAACCTCTTCGCTCTAAAACTTTGGCTGCTTTCCTGGTTGTCATTCTTGAAAAAACCTTTTCTATTATCTAGTCAATGTTCCCAAACTTAGAGGCAAACTGTTTCTTTTTTCCCCCAACAACAAAAGAGTTAATATTCCAGGCCTGTTAATATGATCTAACCAGCACGGTTCTTATCTCCAGCACGTTCAGGAATGTAAAACAAATCCAGCTCTCAGCATCCAGCAATTAGTAACATACACGAACAGCAGATTCGTTCAAAAAAAATAATTAAAAAAAGGAATAAAAAAATAGTCTCAGATATATTTCCTTCAAATAATCAAATCATCTTATCTAATAAGTTGCCTCTTATCCGTTGTAATCTTTGTAATTCCAAATTTAAGCCAGCTTTTTGTCATAAAAAAATAAAACGTTCTTTAAGTTACTCCCTTCTTCCTTAACTTTATATAAAAGAAAAAAGTGTGACTCACCCAGATTTCTGAATTGCTGATTCGTAAACAAGTCTCTTTTACAGTAGTAATTTAAGTCAAATGATAAGATATAGACAGAAGGAGGCTCGCTCGTTAAAAACGTTTTTTTAAAGAAAAAAAAGTCTCGCTTATTTTCAGCACAGCTTGTTGTAAATCCGGACTCCGTCTTCCGCTGCTAGATATGCCTTCTTATCTCAGGGGATTCCTGATCAAATCCAGCTATCTACAGCTCAACGAAGTTGACATGGATAATCTCTTCGGTTCTCCTTTATCTTGGAGAACATTTACGCCAGTCAGAGATTCCTCTTGACTGACTTTTAACTGAAAAAAGCTTCCTCTGAGGCAGAGCTCCCTGAGAGACAACCACCAGCCAGCACTCCTTCCGGGAAGTCCGGTCTTTCGCAGTCCAATCCACTTCGTGTGTAGCTTGCAACAATTTGGTAACATGTGCTTCTGAGCATAGGGTGAGTGGTGGCAACACCTGCAATCAGCCCAAATAATAGAAAGAAGACATGTGCTGTGCTGATCTTGTTTTAGCATGGAGGAAGCAACATTATTAAGACAGTTGATATAGTTCAGATAGTCACTTTAAATATGTCTGATTTACTTTGCAATTTTAGTGAAGTTTCCTATAGGAAATAATTTTCTTTAGGTTTTATTTCTATGAATATGTGAAGTACAGCAACATTTTGCAAAATTTACACTAAAAAAAAAAAACTCCAAACATAATTGTGGAATAATGGCACTGATTTCTGCAGAATAGTCTCCAGTGGACCTCAGGAGTGTCTCAATTTTCACTAGATAAAGTGGTGGGAGGTGAAATATATACTAGCAAAATTCTAGGTGTGCTCTATGTTTTAATTGATCATGTCCGCCTTGCCTTAAATAAAGTGGTTTAAACATAGTAGACTGAAAACATGCATCCTCTTTTTCCCAACAGCTAGAGTCATTGCTGAAGTAGCAACATATTGTAATCAGTCTGATTTTACATCAAACTGCAGTTTCAGATTCCACTGTTAATGCACCCAAAATAGAAATAGAACATAACATCCAATTTGAAACATAAAAGTCTGTCTTCACCATCATATGACATTGACCAATAAATAGGCATTGAAATTAGATTCTCTGTACTAACATTAGTAACACAGGAAAGAAGCAAAGTAAGAAGAACACCCACAAACATACAAAAATATAATTCTCCATCTTTGGAGATGGCAGGTGTTACCACCACTCACCATATGCTTAGAGGCACATGTTACCAAATTCTTCCAAGCTACACAGCAAGTGGACTGGACTGTGAAAAACCAACCCAAATTGTGTTTGCATTTTGACAAATTTGTAGCGCAGTCCAATATCTCAGAGAGGAGGTCAGGTCTCCTGCTCTCCTGGTGCATTCACTATAGCTGCCCAATTTCCCTTCTTTTTAAAATTTGATAGAAATATCTGTCGGCTATAGGTACATTCTTAAACTGCAAGGTTTTTGCCTATTAGTGAATACTTTCCATTTCTTGGTTGACAATTTCTAACTGTCCCTTGTTCATACTTCTCACATTCCATGTTCCTATTGTGTGCATCGTACAACTCCAGACTCTCCTTTTGCATCTGTGCGCATAATGGAGAATTCTATATATCCGCATATATAAACATAGATATAAGAAGATATATAATTATGAAACATAAGGGAAATCACAAGGAACTAAACAATGGACCCACAGGCCTTTTTGGAGACCCCAAAATCCAGTAACCCTAAATCTTAGCATTAAATTCAGGCCTGTGAGCAAGGCCTGTTGCTGGTAGGCAATGGTCAAATTCACCTCACTGTGAACTCCTGCTCTTGCGAAGAATAGGCCTGTGTGTGACTGACTTTGATTAATGCTTATATTGTTTAGAAGCAATGAACATATAACCTATGATTATACCTATATTATACTGTTTGTGCTTAAAATAGTTGGCAAGGATATTCTTGTTTTCGTATTCCGTAGAACAAGAGCTCTGACTATAACATTTTAACATTAGAAAAGCAGGAATGAGATAAACTTTAAGTTTAATATTGATTTCTAAAATAACTGAGTGTGTTCAATTACAATTTTTATAAGTAGAATATAACTTTGTAAGTGAGTTTTCATGGTAAAAAGGTATTCTGAAGTAGTTTGCCTTTCCCATTCCTCTGGGGCTGAGAGATAGTGGCTGGCTCAGAATCCACCATTGTATTCCCTTACTGTGTGGTTACTTCTCTTTAGTTATGTATTTTTAAGTTAGGAATGGGACTTCTAAGAAGATATAAGGAATAAGAACCCCTATAGCAAGTTAATAGAACTGTAGTGCTCATGGACACCCTAAGTTGAGGCAAACTCAACACAGCATCGTTAATATCTCCAGGAGTACCTGGGTCAGCCTGGCCGATCAAGAACACTGGGCAATAGAAAGTACTGGGTATGCATGAAAACCCGTTCACAATAGTAGAATGTAGTGTATGGTAGTGACTGGTTTCAACTGGCCTGAAGAAGCATCCATCTTGGGCGACAGCAGAATAATTGTGACATTAATAAGATAGACAGAATATTTGAATAAGAAGTAGAATTACCTAATGCCTTCTGATTGGTTTGGAAAGATTGCAGAGAGGAGGAACTGTTGTGTTATGTGGGAAGGAACTTGTGTGATTGGTGTAAGGATGTCACATGTGTATTTAGTACTTTATAAAAGATCCATGCAGACTGTGCTTCATTTCAGTCCTCTCCAGGCTCTCTGGGAGGCTGACCCTTGTAAAGAATAAAGGCCTACCTTTTTGCTTCAAGCCTGTGTCTTCAAATTTCTTCAAGGACCCCCAGTCAAAGATCCCAAAGGAGAAAATTCTCCATCACACATCAGCCTGTGGGCTTCCTTTTGGCTTTGACCCAGCTGTGTCATTAGTCTCAGCGCTACTCGTACTTGTCTTTTGTTCTTCCCCAGTAGCTCAGTCAGTGCCTTATGACCCAGTGGTCTCATCTTCCAGCACTATCTTGTGTTGCATTTTGGGTACTCTGTTCATAGGGTTTTCATGGTAAGAGGTATTCAGAGGTGGTTTACCATTGCCTTACTCTGAGTTTGGATGCATCTTAGTCTGGTGTCTCAGCTTTGACCATTCTGCCTTGGGTGCCCTTGCTAGGAGTCTAGCCTCTTGGTCTAGACTCCTGATGGCATTGTTCTCAGCTTCTTTGATACTCTCAAACCCCCCTCACTATGTTAAGTTGTGCATCCTAGAGGGGGATGCCATTGGTAGGTAGGACCAAAGGCAAAAGCAAACAGAGCAATATCTTTGCACAGTAGGCTAGTTTTTTCACACTCTCATGCCTCTCTCTACCCTCCATCCAGGCAAGTGAGAAGCATTATCGGTGTTCAGGGATATATTCCAGCCAGGGAAAAACACCTAAGCCCCAAGGGCCAGACAAAGAGGTTTGGATGGATGCACTTGTCCCTGGGCCTAAGGTTCCCCATTCCTCCGTTATGGGAGGCAGTACTAGTCTCAAAGCAGCTTTAGTCCAGCACTCTTGAAATCCTAAAAGCATCTTCCAAGCCAAATAACTCTTACATTTACAGGTCAATCCTATACATGTCTATTCCGATGTAAACCCTTCTGAGTTCAGGGATGTTTACTCCCAGGTAAATCAGCACAGGATTGCAGGCTTAAAGTATTTACCAGGCAACACCAGACTGAGTTAGGCATCCCTTTCAACTAGTCCCTCTTCTCATAGACTTTCACAGCCCCATTCGAACCTATAAACTGGTGCAACTGTGGGCTGCCAAACATGCTAGATGATCTGTAATATCCAGAGAATACTCAACGTTAATTTTGAGAAATTTATCAAGGCTATCATAAGCAATAGTTTTCTAATTTTTAATCCTATTTTCTTTTTTCCTTTTCCTTTCTTTTTATCTGTCATGAGACAAAGATGTAATGTACCCTGTGATTGACTGTAAACTGTAATGCAAGTTGTGATTGACTCAAAGTATTGTAAAAAAATTCCTTGTTTGATAATAATAAATAAAAAAACATTTAAAAAAATCTGGCAATGCCAGCAGCACACCCAAACAGAGAGACCTAGTATGTGTATTGACATTTGCAACAACAACAGAAAGTTATGCTTGTTTTTCATCCTCTCTGTTCTACAGTGTATGGCCTGAAGATATACCCATGTACGCCTGGCCTCTTTTTAACGTAGAGCTAGTAATTCCTCTGAATTTGCTCACAAATGCTGCATAGCCAGCAATTAGGATGTTTCCTACAGGGGCAAGTATCTCAGAGGCTCAAAAGCAATTGATGGATTGGGTTTGTGTCCTCTCAGGCACGGCAGGTGAAAGGCAAATAAAAAGAGCCATCCTCTTCCATCCCCCCCCCACAGCAGCTTATCTAAATTATAGGCACTTGTTTCCTTTGGGGAATAATGTCAGGTGCTGTTGTTATGTACAAAAGGCTTATCTTTGAAGTTGCCTCTTCTTGTGTATCCTGGCACAATTTCTGAAAGTGACTGAAAATAGCTTAATTTTGCCATTCATAGAATAATTTGTTATTAGAAGAGGCCACATAGCAAAGGGTTCTTGACTACTGGTCCTTATTTTTGGAACTCCTTTCCACTGAAAGCCTGAAACTGAGACACAGGGCACCCCTAGGCTGTCAGCATTCTGTGGGAGGGAAATGTAAGTTTGTGCAACTAAATGGATTAAAGTGCTCTGTCGCCCTACACAACAAGCCACTTTAAAAAGAAATGTACTTTGCAGTTAAGAAAGAAACAAGCAAATGCATTCAAAAGTGTAGAATGGATTTATGTTTAACAGGAAGACATATAAACACCCTGCAAGCAAATTAGGATGAATCCAGGAAGAATGTTTGTTGTTGAATAACCTCCCCTTCATTCAAATCAGCATGGATGCTCAATTAAGACCAGATATAATTCAAGCTCCTATAAGCTTGTGCAAGCAAATCGGGATGAATGCTCAATAAACATGTCATCTGGAGGAGAAATACAGCAAAACTGTTTCAGGTTACTTTCATTTAGAGAATTGGGTTTTAGTGGTTAGAGTCAAGTTGGGATGGGATGACCTAGGCTAAATCACAGTATTTTATATACAGTAGGGCCCCAATTTACAACGCTTCGCTTTATGGCACTTTGCACAAGGGACACAATTAGACTAAAGCCCCACTCATACAGCGCTTGTTCCACTTTTACAGCAGTTTTCGGGCATCGTGCGCCATTGTATTCAATGAGTTCAGCTTTTTGGCACTTTTCGCTTTTCGGCGGGGGTCCGGAACATAACCCACTGTATGAGTGGGGCCCTACTGTACTTATTTTAGGGAATGTTATTATTGATTTAGATATCTTTTGACCTTTGAATGAAAAGAAGGAAGGAAAAGAGGTAAATTGCCACAAACTTTCGCACTGGAAGGTCACATTTTGCTATTGTCTACAGGAGCTGAATTAGAAATTTAAGAGGGAGGAAAAACCCTTCATAATTTAATGTACATAAATTTTGTGAACAGAAGTACCACTGTGAATAAGATATTTTTTTGAAAAGAAAGTAATTTTGATAAACTTATTTTTAGTGGCACTCATACTGTCATACGTTGGATAATAGAACGGAGCAATGAATTTCAGAAGAAAAACACCCTGTGCTTTATAGATTACAGCAAAGCCTTTAACTGTGTAGATCATGAAAAACTATGGAATGCTTTAAAAGGAATGGGGGTGCCACAGCACCTGCTTGTCCTGATGTGCAACCTATACTCTGCAAAAGAGGCTACTGTTAGGACAGAATGTGGAGAAATGGATTTGTTCCCCATCGGAAAGGGTGTGAGACAGGGATGTATCACCCTTTTTATTTAATCTATACGCAGAACATATCACATGGAAAGCAGGATTGGACCAAGATGAAGGAGGTGTGAAAATTGGAGGGAGAAATATCAATAATTTAAGATATGCAGACAATACCATACTACTAGCAGAAACCAGTAATGATTTGAAACGAATGCTGATGAATGTTAAAGAGGAAAGCCCAAAAGCAGGACTACAGCTGAATGTCAAGAAAACTAAAGTAATGACAACAGAAGATTTATGTAACTTTACAGTTGACAATGAGGACATTGAACTTGTCAAGGATTTCAATACCTTGGCACAGTCATTAACCAAAATGGAGACAATAGTCAAGTAATCAGAAGAAGGCTAGGACTGGGGAGGGCAGCTGTGAGAGAACTAGAAAAGGTCCTCAAATGCAAAGATGTATCACTGAACACTAAAGTCAGATCATTCAGACCATGGTATTCCCCATCCCTATGTATGGATGTGAAAGTTGGACAGTGAAAAAAGTGGATAAGAGAAAAACCAACTCATTGGAAATGTGGTGTTGGAGGAGAACTTTGCACATACCATGGACTGCAAAAAAGACAAATAATTGGGTGTTAGAACAAATTAAACCAGAATTGTCACTAGAAGCTAAAAAGATGAAACTGAGGTTGTCATACTTTGGACACATGAAAAGATATTAATGCTGGGAAAAACAGAAGGGAGTAGAAAAAAAGGAAGGGCAAACAAGAGATGGATTGATTCCATAAAGGAAGCCAAAGACCTGATCTTACAAGATCTGAACAGGGTGGTTCATGACAGATGCTTTTGAAGGTCACTGATTCATAGGGTCGCCATAAGTCGTGGTCGACCTGGAGGCACATAACAATAACAACATACATACTGTCAATGGGTTGAGTCTGGAGAAGCACAGAAAGAGTTCCAGTTGTGCCCCCTTATTCCTGGACCACTTGCCCCCTGCAAAAGCTGCCCCAAAATGGCATCAGATGAAGGTATGGAGGCCTGCAGTGGGAAAGGAAATCAGCACAATTTGGGGAACCATCTTGCATAAGGAAGAGTACTTTTCTGTCCTGCGTAAGGCATCTTTGGCTCCAACCCAATGTCTTCCTATCTTATCCTGTGAAAATAAAATTGAAAAATATCTGACTGATCACCCTCTTATTTTACATATTATAGATGTTGGGATGGCTGTTGATATTTTTTTCATTTGTTATTGATTTTTTCATTACTTTGGACCTTGCAGAGAAATATTTTGTATCAGATATTCAATTCTATGAACCTTTTAGGAACATGAAAATGGTTTCTTCTGTAAATAGTTTAGTACATTAATGTGTATTTTTCTGTTGACTCTGGCTTTTGAACTTGTTTCCCTATGAAATTTGTTAAAAGGCTATGGGTTAATTGAAACTATCTCTTTTCCTCATGTATAATTTACATTCTGTTTTCAGCCTAATGGCGATGATGTATGCAAAGTTAATTGTTGACTATTTATAATTATTCAGGCCTGGAAGGATGTTTCATTATTAAAATATGGTAATATTTTTACATGATTTGTATTTCTGTTTGTAGTATGTCTATGAAGACTAATCTTTGCTCTGACATATCAGCTTTTCCTTTCATGTGTCAACCCAGCCTCTCATCTATGCTATCCTCTCCCTCATGAACACTCTTTCCCTTCCTTTCCCTTTGCTGCAATAGTTCTGTTATTTCTTCCAAATATTAACTCAGCTGCGTTGGTAATATATTTATTCAACAACAAGCATATGCTTTTGTCTTTTGTTTTATAAAAAACTGACCGCTGAAGAAGTTGCAGCTAAGCCTCCTCTCTCTGTAGACCTCTTCAGGCATTCAGCCTGAATTTGTGAAGGTGAAAAGTAGGAACAGACTCAGACCCAGTGCAAGGTGTGTGTCAGTTCCTGTGTGAAGTAGGAAAGTCTTAAGGAGGCTTTTAAGAGTGTTTGGCTCAACACACTTAGAAATCTCCTCACAATTCAGAACTCTGATAACACAGGCTTCCCCAACGTCATCATTATAATGATTATGATTATTTATTAAATGTATATCCCGCCCTTTCTCCCAGTAGGAGCCCAGGGAGGCTTGCAGGTGTGTTCAGCTATAGACACTCAGAAGCCTCCTTCATACCCTCCTGACCAATTCAGGAAGATTGGGAGCAGAGCAGGAACATCCGGTGTGCATAGCAATTGGGTTTGTATCTGCACCCCTACCCCTTTCCACATGTTCATCTTCTCTTTCTAACCTCTTCAAGATTGATATTGTTGAATCAATGGTTTCTTTATTTGAATGGAGCTTTCTGGAAAGAGCAAAGCAAAAGAATAAACAGTTTGTTAAGGAGACTGATTGTTCTAAAGTAGTACTGTAAATTCTAGATATTTTTGTTAACATTTGTGCTCTTTTTAAATTTTTCTAGATGTAGCCTAAATCTCAAAAACCAACAACAATATTAACAGGTCTATGAATAACTCCAAGTGGAGTTGGTTGTGCGACACTTTGCTAGGCAATTGAAACTAAATGTGTCCAATAAATTATCAACAGATAATTAGGTGGGGGTCAGCATAGCCATAGTTGTTTTTCGGGGGGATTTGTTTTGTATCATAGCCGGGGAAGAAAGGGATAAATCTTTCTTGCCCATATGCTGCAGTCCTAGTCAGAACTGGCACCTCCCACACTTATAATTGATTAAACAAAACATGAAGACAGAGCTGCACACTACACTTTGAGCATTACGTTCATTTGGGCCATAAAAAGGGACATGAGAGAAGTTCGTTAAAATATGTATGATATGGAGAAAGACAGATGTTCTTCTCCCTCTCTCATAACACTAGAACCTGGAGTGATCTGGCTGTATATTTAAATTATGGAATTTATTTCCTATGTTATAGCTTGCTATAAGACAAATTAGACTTATAAAACAAACAAACAATAACTAAACCCAAATATCAACTTGTGTAAAATTAACACCTCTAAATGAATATAATTTGAAGCCTTATTAATATTCTAAGAGAACTTCCAGTCTTTAGCTCGAGTTATAAAAAAGTGCTGTTTAGTGAGGAAGCAAGTCGAATGAATAATGCAGAACTAAAAAAACTCAATTGCTCATTTTTTTCCCAACAGTTATTGTTCCAGAGGTCCTGTCTACAATCACACGTTTGGGACTGAGATTTTTTAGGGAATAATTTTGAAAAGTTCTCAAGAGCTCTCAAAGTATGAATATCTATGACATGTACCATATGTAAATGAATATGATGAACATAAAATCACATGGAAAGCTGCTCATCTTTAGCATCAAGTCACATTTTAGAACCAATATGGGAACTGAAATAACTGTCCTTTGAAATTTGTAATTCTTTTGATTTTTGTGATGCAGTTCTCCAACAAAAACAAGGTGTACAAAAATGCCTATGTTAGGGGAATGTTTGCACAAAAAGGTGCATATTATGGGAAATAAGATGCAAACTTTCCTCTTTCAACAAGCCTTTTAAGTTGAGATCTATCCCAGTCCGCGTCTGTGTTGGAATTGCTTTTTAATATATATATATATATATATTAAAAAAACCTTTTTTTAAACAATATTTTTAACTCTTTTTAAAAAGATGTCTTTAAAGCTTTTTTAAAAAAAATGTTTTTAAAGTTGTGTTATTTTAATGTATTTTAAGGTCTGTTTTTATGATGTTTTAAAGTGTTTTTAGTGCTTTTGTTTGCCGCCCTGGGCTCCAGGGCGGGATATAAACCAAATAATAATAAATAAATAAATCATTGGGGGAAATTGCTTGCATAAATGTGTATAATAGGAAAAATGTATACAAAATGTGTATGTTATTAAAAGTTTGTGTAAACTGTATGAATTTTCTTATAGACCTTTTTTTAAGACAAAAAACAAAAACAAAAAACTGATGTGGAAATGAGCTGAACTGAACAGGTAATGATAACTGAGAAACTGAGAGAAACAAAATGGACAGATTTGTCCATCCCTAGCATTTGCCCACACCATGAGGAGAATTTTACAAAACATTTGCACCTGATCAGAAACTTTTGAGAAGCAGGGATATGGTAAAATTCTTGCCACCATGTGGGTAGATGACTTCCTTCCTGTCATGGAAAGTTACTGCTTGTTAAATAAAAGCCCATTTCTTGTCTTCTTTTAATGTGTTTCCTAGAGGAGATCTGTTGTAAGGTCTGAGTAGTGCACCATTATATATTTAATTTTGGATTCCAACATATCTAAAGATGTGGTAGGAGAGCTAAACAAGTTTTACTCTCCTTATATAACATAATGAATGGTTATGCTGATAATGATGTTAACATGATTATTAGCATTCTTCAAGATACATGGGGAGATGACTATAACAACAAATGCTGTTCAAAGGGAAGGCTAAAGAAATCTCTTCATTATGTTGGACCATTGTGAAAATAGCTTTCCTTTTCTAGGCAAGATAATTATAATGATTTACCATGTAAGAGCACCTTTTTAGCCTAGCTGTTAGAAGGTGACTTCTGCTCTGAAACATATTTAAGATATCCATAAATTAATTTGAGCCATCTTCCTTGAGACTCTTGGCAGATTTCATGTGTGAGACTTCACACTGAGCCATTGCTAATATTATGATTATTTTATATAGCTCTCTGGAGATATGTTTTAACGATGACTCTACAATAAATCTTTCAAATAGTTGTGTGAGGAATGTGAGCTTGTATACAGTATATGCAGCTTCTTGAGCATGTGTTTGATGCTGGAAAGACACTTCAGTATTTAGACCTTTACAGTCCTGGCATCATTTACTTTAGAGGATGACTGGTTTCACTTTTGATTTCATTCTGGAGGAATGTTGGAAAAGGTGTACAAAACATAACACTTTTGGAATGATGGCAGACTATTATTATTTTATCATCATCATCACCATCATCATCATCATCTGATTTACATTCCGCTCTTCCTCCCAGCAGGAGCCCAGGGTGGCAGCGAGACAGCAGTTCCATTTTCCTACCATTTCCTTACCTGGTAATTTCTGCATTTTATTTGATCTTCACACAACGTAAAAACCACTTCTGGAAATCTAGCAGAATATAGTTGAAGTTTAACGCTTGTTTCCATGTTAATTGTTTCCAGAAAAATCCATTTGCAACCCTATTAACATAGAAAATCACACGAGTAAAGTGACAAATTTTAGGGTGGTATACTGGCATACAGTTCTTTCCTGCCATTTTCATGGGGGAATCATGGGGGAACAGAAATGCACATATGCAGAAAGGGTGGGAGAGTAGTGACAAGTCCAATGATGTTAATTGCTGTGTCACACCAAGCCCGCTGAAGTGAATGAAATTTGGTGCAACATGGCAGTATACTGGTCAAAAAGCCACAGTTCCGTAATGGAACAGGTACTGCAATGTGAAAGAAATGTCAGAAATAGGCACTACCATAGTAATTAATAAAACTAATGCAAGAAGCCCCATGTCTGAATGCAGCCTATGTAATGATACATGGCACCACATATCTGCTTATTATTTATGTGCAAAATGATACATGATGAAACCTGATATGCCTATATCCTATCCGCCTTTCAAATGGCCTAGGAACATAAACATTTGGAACATTTATAATTCATATACAGGTCAATTTTCATTAAATTTCTCATTGGGGTGGGTGGTCTCCATCTATTATTGTCGTTCATATTTTGGAGCCTCAAGACAACATTCTGGAGCCATTAAAATCTCAAGATAACAATCCTTTTCATGGGGTGACTTTGCGCCTATACATAAACATTTGGAGACTATCGTGCCTGCTAGTCCCACTGCTGACATAATGCATACCACCAGCCCTACTCTCCATTTTGATTTGGACCATGACACTGTGTTGGGGTATAACCTTTGTCTCTGTCTCTCTTTGTCTCTCTGTCTCTCTCTCTCTCTCACACACACACACCCTACCTACCTACCTACCTACCTACCTACCAACATACCTCTCATCCAAATTGATTCCTAAAACTACTCTTTGCAGTGGAGGGGAAAACATATTAGTACCCAATCGACTGGAGGTGTGACCTGCAGAGAAAGGGTTAAACTCCTTTCTCTCTGCACAGTGAACCAGATCCAAATCAGGTTCCTGCAGCAGCTTTTAGCAAAACAAAACAACAACAAAATGACACCCGGGGTTACATTTGCACAAGTTTGGCTCTGAGAGATAAAGACTAGAAAATGAAGAACATCTGCAGTGTGGCCAAAAGGATGCAAAGGTTGTATCCAATGGACCACGAAGTAAATGTACCAAATGAACTGGCAGTGACCAACCAGGAGAGAGACCTCGGGGTTGTAGTGGACAGCACGATGAAAATGTCGACCCAGTGTGCGCAGCTGTGAAAAAGGCAAATTCCATGCTAGGGATAATTAGGAAAGGTATTGAAAATAAAACAGCCGATATCATAATGCCGTTGTATAAATCTATGGTGCGGCCGCATTTGGAATACTGTGTACAGTTCTGGTCGCCTCATCTCAAAAAGGATATTATAGAGTTGGTAAAGGTTCAGAAGAGGGCAACCAGAATGCTCATGGGGATGGAGCGACTCCCTTACGAGGAAAGGTTGCAGCATTTGGGGCTTTTTAGTTTAGAGAAAAGGCGGGTCAGAGGAGACATGCTAGAAGTGTATAAAATTATGCATGGCATTGAGAGGGTGGATAGAGAAAGGTTCTTCTCCCTCTCTCATAATACTAGAACTCGTGGACATTCAAAGAAGCTGAATGTTGGAAGATTCAGGACAGACAAAAGGAAGTACTTCTTTACTCAGCGCATAGTTAAACTATGGAATTCGCTCCCATAAGATGCAGTAATGGCCACCAGCTTGGATGGCTTTAAAAGAAGATTAGACAAATTCATGGAGGACAGGGCTATCAATGGCTACTAGCCATGATGGCTGTGCTCTGCCACCCTAGTCAGAGGCAGCATGCTTCTGAAAACCAGTTGCCGGAAGCCTCAGGAGGGGAGAGTGTTCTTGCACTCGGGTCCTGCTTGCGGGCTTCCCCCAGGCACCTGGTTGGCCACTGTGAGAACAAGATGCTGGACTAGATGGGCCACTGGCCTGATCCAGCAGGCTTTTCTGATGTTCTTTTGTTGTTATATATATGCATATCTTGCACACTACAACTAATAAAATGCATTCTAGGTGGCCTCAGCCATTATTGCAGAAACAGAAAAACAGAAATGCATATCAGCATGAAATAAGTTGCTGGATATCCATTTAACATCAAAGTAAAGGACTCTGAAGGCACATTTTAGTTAAAACAAGTTACAATAGATGAAGGGTTGAGTTAAACTCTAGGTCAGAGCCAAAGTTATAAAGTACATGGAAAGAACATTTCATGATACATCACCCATCAGATGTGATAGATGGAACAGATGGATTGTTCTCCTGCTTTCTTTGACCCTCCCCCCAGCAGAGCTGAGGGGCCCTGAGTGCTATGCAACCTTGTAAGGGGGTAGTCTTGCTAGTAACAGCCATCTGTCAGACAGACTGTTTATCCTTCATTGATACAGAAGGATCATGAATATGAGTTAGTGATGATGATAATTTGCATAGAACTTGTATGGGCATGTGATGATGTTGGATGGAGCACCTAAATGCTCAAAGAATGCCTGTGTTGGCATATTGTTTGTCTAGGAGTATGCACATGCATCCATATACACAGAGACAGCCTGATTAAATGTTTGGGATCTTGAACTGCTCTCCAGACCCATTTCCTACACCAGTATACAACTATGTCACTGCCTGGTAAGATGATGGGGTGTTATAGCAGAAAGAATGGCAAGAACCATCTCTGTCACTTGAGGCTCAGGTAGCTTCGGTGGCAAGAGTGCCTTCTACCAACTTGGTTGGTGGCCCAACTATGTCCCTATCTGAACAGGGATAACCTGGCTTCAGGGATAACCTGGTAACCTCCAAATTAGATTACTGCAATGCACTCTACATGGAGCTGCCTTTGAAGACGGTTCTGAAACTGCAGCTTGTGCAAAATGCAGCGGCCAGATTGGTAACAGGGACCAGATGGTCCGAACATATAAAACCGATTCTGGCCTGCTTGCATTGGCTGTCTGTATGTTTCAGAGCTCGATTCAAGGTGCTGGTTTTGACCTATAAAGCCTTACACGGCTTGGGACTACAATACCTGATGGAACGCCTCTCCCGATACAAACCCACCCGTACACTACGTTCAAGATCAAAGGCCCTCCTCCGGGTGCCTACTCCAAGGGAAGCTCAGAGGGTGGCAACAAGGGAGAGAGCCTTCCCAGTGGTGGCCCCCAAATTATGGAATGATCTTTCTGACGAGGTGCACCTGGCACCATCACTGTTATCTTTTCGGAGCCAGGTCAAAACTTTCCTCTTCTCCCAGGCATTTTAGCATGTGTCTTAAATTGTTTTATATTGTTTTAAATTTTTAAATTGTGTTTTAAATTGTTTTTAAAATATGTGTTTTAAATTGTATATTTGTTTTAATGTTTTTGGTTGCTGTAAACCGCCCAGAGAGCTTCGGCTATGGGGCGGTATACAAGTGCAATAAGTAAGTAAGTAAGTAAGTAAGTAAATAAATAAATAAATAAATAAAATAAGTGGCAACGGAAACAGAAATCTATTACAACAATGTACTGTATATTAAGCACATGTCTTTTCACTGGAGAGGGAGCACTTCAAAGGGATCTGTCTCTGCTTCTTCCCCTTCTAATTTTCCCATACCCAATCTGCTATGCAGCATGGATCCTTAAGACCACAGGGATCTGCAGAATGCTAATGAGACCTTGATGGATGGCAAATCTTGCAATAGAATACAAGTGAAGTGACAAGGGGAAATTGGAGGAACCCTGATGGACCAGAAAAATATCAACCCTATAAATGTTGCATTAGTATTAGCATGCTCTTTAATGAGACTGGGCATTAAAATGAAATCCTAATTTGTACCATTCAGCATAACATAACCTCTGGCAGTCATGTTGATTTAACATCAGAGTTTATAATATAAACCTCAAACTGCACATCCTGGAAAAATGTGAAAATCCCATTACTTTAGAGCATGTTGCTTCATGAACCATCCTTATTGGTGAATATTTTTTTTATCAGTGAGCTGCTGAAAATAGCATCAACAGGGCCTAAGTACTGCTGCAAATACTGAGGGAGAGGGGATATTCTTGCAAATTATTGTTTATTGGTGAGAACAATCATAAAAAACTCAATCAACCAATTCTTTAAGCAAATACTTTCCTTGAATAATGATTTTAGACTAAGGGTGGGTTCAGTCAGAGATTGTGCAGGACAGATGCTGACTTTTCATATCTTTAATAGGCCCAAAATAAATCAGGCAGAGACCTTATGCTTGTTTGTAAATTGAGATTTCTCAGTTCTTTCACTGCTCCATTGTTAAATGTCAGAAAATTTACATTTAACATTGAAGCCAGAGAAATCCAACTCAAGATTATAATGAGCTGAAATAAAACCTTTCCAGAGAAATAAATCTAATGGATCAATCTAAATCCCATTATGTGAAAGTTCTTTCTTCAATTTTTATCCATACATTTCCTTTGAGAAACGACTTAACCTCTGTAGGACTACAGCATGTGCTGAACAATTTATCAGGATTGTACCCAAATGCTGCTGCTCTCCCCAAACAATGCAGCCCTGCAAATTATTACATCAGGCATTGCAGTAATATATATTTTGCTGTCAACCTGTAATAGAGTCAGCAGTTATGACCTGTATTAGATAGTCCAAACTGCCTCGTGAACCTTGCCCAAAAGAACATTGATTTGCTGAACTTGCTTGAGGGAAAAATATGATTTCATTTAAAGAAAAACAATGTGGGATTCAAATGATTACTTATTTTTACCTTCCAGTTATTTTCTGTAATATTTTTATACATGTGAACTGCATGTTATTAGAAATAAACCTAAAACAGTGAGTGTGGGTGTGCACATGTTTTAATCTTTTCAGACCATCACTGATATAAAACATGGAAGCCCACCTCTTTATTGGTATGGGCCATCAGGACCATATGGTATCAGTTTGGCGGGAACTGTGGCAGTTTCCACTTAACTTTGGCCCTGCTGGGTCAGAACAAAGGTCTGTTGAGTCCAGCTTCCTATTTATTTATTTATTTATTTATGGTTTATTTATTAAATATATTAGTTGCTTTTCTTCATGGAAATGAACTCAAACAGACATACAATAAAAAGATTAAAACCAATATAAAACTAACACAATTTTTTTTAAAAAAATACATGGATAAGATAGTGGAACAACCCACCCCCTAAAAGAGGCTACAATGTCAAAAGCTCTCCAAATAATTAAGAGCTGAATGCCTGGGAGAAGAGGAATGTTTTCCCCTGGTGCTTAAAGATAAGTAATGATGGGACCAAGTGTGCTCTCTGGGGAAAGTATTCCATAAGTGGGGGGGGGGGCACCACTGAAAAGGCCTGTTCTTGTGTCACCATCCTCTGTACCTGCCTTAGAGAAGGCACACAGAGAAGGACCTCAGATGTTGAATGCAGGGTCCAGGTTGGTTCATATGGGGAGAGGCAGTCCTTGAGGTCTTGGGGTCCTGAGCTGTATAAGGCTTTACAGGTCAAAACCAGCACTTTGAATTGAGCCTGGAAACTAATTGGTAGCCTGTGCAGTTGTGCCAGAGTTGGTGTTACGTGCTCAGACTGTCTTGCCCCAGTGAGCAATCTGGCCGCTGAATTCTACACGTGTTGGCAGTTTCCCAACTGTTTTCAAAGGTAGCTCCACGAATAACACATTGCAATAATCTAACCTAGAGATGCCTCTAGGAAAGCAACAGGCAGGACATGAGTGCAATCAGTCTGTCTCACTTGTGTTCCCCAGGAAATGGTATTCAGCGGCATACTGCCTCTCATACAGGAAGTAATACAAAGCCATCCTTGGCTAGGGAGCACCTCTCCTGACACATGCATTTCCCATCTTTGGAGAATCCCCAAAGACTCTGTTTTGCCATGCTACCCTGCTACCTGTGCCCAGTTTCATTTGCGCTCCACTGCTACCAATCCTTATTACATTCAGAAAATTGTTCAAGAATTATTATTCTTATTCTTTGAAAATTATTATTTATACATTCCATGGCCTAGGAGAGGGGGATGATTCAGTGCCAATTAGATAGAATTCCTGCATTTTGGCTACACTGGAATTTCCTTTTAAACTTTCATTGAATGCATGTGGAGTGAAGAGTCGGATTGCAGTAGAAGCAGATTCCACCCTAATCTACATGCACTGATGTGAAGAGAGACCCAGTGCATGTGCCTTAGTGTCTGCAGTCTAGAACCTTGCTTTTCTAAGATTCCTGTTTGCCCAGAGGTAACCCTCTTTGTACACAGGCCTACATGCAGATGTCACTTCAGAACTTCAAATGAACATGTGTATCATGCCAGAGCAGAATCTTACCACTGCTATCCTGTCTCCCAGCCTCCAGCCCCTATATGCTCATTTCTACGCATGAAAGGTATTTGAGGCATTTGTTCTCAGAGCAGAGAGCGTGTATTTCAGCCACTGCCTCCACACAATACAATGTCTGTCTTCACCCAGAGTTTCTCACTTTAGGTTTGCAATTAAGGGGATCGTATGGTGTATGATGGCCAAAATCTTGTTCCATCCTCCTCCCTTTCTCTTTATTGCAGGCATTTCATGTGCTTCAGTGTTGCTCAACATCTCTTCAGGGTTTTCTATAACTGGACTGTGAATATTCAAGAAAGTTTGTCTTGAAGTCTTACAAAGTTGAACAAATTGAAAACAGATTGAATAAGTATTGTTTTAAAATGAGATTGTGTTATAGCACCATATGTACTTTTATTTGCCATAGAAAAATATACATCAGAAAAGATCCATTTTTCCAGCTGTTTGTTGCAAGCAACTGAGATGGCAGTATCTGACTTCAGTCAAACCCTAAATGTGCAATTTAAGTTCTAAAAGACTAGGCTGTGTGGAGAATTAGACAACTTACTCTTTTTTCATTTATAGGGACCATATCACTTTAAAATGATACAGTACTTGTTTTCTGATGCTAAGCAGTATTTTACTTGCTACAACTGGATCTGATCCAGTTGCATCGGGTTCAAATACCCTGAGCATTTAAATGGGAATAGGCACAAACTGATAATAATAACTGGCATTTTGCCCTTCACACATATTTTTCCTTGCCTCTATATTATAAACAACAGCTGATCTGTTCCTGAGTTGACAGTTGCCTCCTTGCGATTTACACAGCGGCATGTGGTTGAAGATTATTGCTTCTCTCTAATTTCACATTTGTTTTCATTTTGGGAGACAGGAGAATAAATCGGATAGAGAATTTATTCCGTTGCTTGATGTGATTGTTGTGCTTAAAGTGATCCTGCGCTAGCTGGCCTTAGGAAGCTAAATATCATCTAGTCAATGACAGCCATCTTTCTACAAAATGGAAATACACATTTGATTTTCTGTAGATGGCAATGTGTGTAGCTCAAGCTGTTTTTAATTATTTCACTCCAGCACATCTGTGGATTGGGAAAAAGGACAAATATGGCATATGTAGGTAGGTAGATAGATAGATGATAGATAGATAGACTAGTTTATGGGATAATATTTAAATTAAAACATGTGTAATAAATATATAGGACATGAAATCTGGATCAGGACATCCCGAACTATCTGGTTTTGGATCTTTATTTTAGTTGCCCTGCACCTTGCATTTTGGCCTGGTATTGCTGAGCTTTCAGCACAGCTCTAATCTGACTAATAATATGTGAACACCAGTAGTCCTGACAGCCTGAATTTAAACTGTTCTGGGTATAGACAGAAGGGTAGGAATCACTCACGTGAATGGGATCCTTGGAGACATAGGCCACTCCTTGGCCTTGTCCAACAAGGTTCTTCTTATGTTCTTATATGTTTGTGTATATAGGTATGTGTACATACAACCTTTGGTACAATGATAGCCAGTGTAATGCCCCTCCCCTCCCCAATATTTTAGACTCCTCCCATCAGCCCCAGCCTGCATGGCCAATGGTCAGGGAAGAGGAGAACTGTAGCCCAGAAACTCCTGGGACAGGATTGTACCCCCACTTCAGAGGCAACCCAACTCTGGAATGCTCTTCCCAGGGCTGCTCACTTAGTGCCCAACTGCTTGCAATGATATCACCCTATTCCATCTAATCTAGTGCCCAATTTGATCAATTTTAGGCACTAGTCCTAAAATATTTTTGTTCATTCATGATTTTTGCCTTTAATTTGATGCTGCTGCTTTTGACTTTCATCTACTGTTTTTACTACTTGACTAGAGCTCTTGATGTTTTGTGGCTGTATGCTTTTTTCAGAGATAGTAATGCTGTTGGGATATGTAGGTGGCTTTATTCCGTTATTCTGACAATTTCCTACCTGGTAATTTGTGCATTATATTTGTTCTTTCACATGATATACAAGCTACTTCTGGAATTCTAGTGGAATATAGTGCAATTTTAACACTAATTTTTGTGATAAATAATACTAGAAATAATCCATTTGCAAGCTTGGGAATCTGGACAATTGTAGGAGTTTTTGCTAGCTGTCACTGCTCATGTGACAGGAATCCCAGCTTGCAGTGCTTTCCCACCCTTGTTATGAATGGACCTTTGAACCTCCTCATGAGTGTAACTCACTAGAAATTCAAGTGCCCCTATTGCGAGGATAGAGAGACCTTCTGCTGGAGTTAATCGCATGTCACCCTAAAGCGTGTATAACTCTACCCTTAACCCAATAAAGTGTTGTGAGCCCTGCTGGAGGGGAGTGGACTGACGAGAATGAAGCTGAGGAGGAGGAGGACTTAGTGGGATGGTCGAGCCAGTGAAGGGATGAGTGGGGAGTTGGACTCAGAAGGCACCCACCTCTGGGCTGTGACAGATCAACCCCAGCAGCTCCAGATATCCCTGTGGAGAGTCAACCTGACCAGCCAGTTGTTTCCCAGCCTGAAACTTCCCCTCTCCCTGTGCCCACGTCACCCTCAGGCAGCCTCCCTCACTCTGAGGGGGAACACAGGATGGTGATGGAGGCTCTGCCTTTGCCTTGCACCAGGAGACCTAGCGCAAGAGAGATTAGACCTAGAGATATGCTGAGTTCTGCGTAAACTGTAGGTAGATTCATGAATCGCACTGAATTGAAACTTTCTCTTTCTACAGTAAAAGTCGTGACTGAGTTCTTTGAGTTTGGGCAGGACATAAAACACACAGAAAGTAAAATAAAGTAAGGTAAAATAAAGAATGGTTGTAAAGGAGAAAATAAGGAAAAATATTGCAGTTTGCCATCACAATCAATAGCAAGCTAGGTTGGTAAGGGTGCCCTAGCTGTTCATGCCCACCCACATCACAAGGAGCAACAACTGCATGAACAATCAATAGTGAGCACAATCAATGGCAATCAATAGTTCTAACTATTATTATATTAACTATTCATATGAATTAATATTATATGAAATATTATTCATTCATTCCTTCTACAGCACTAGATAGACTAAAAGTAAGAAGCCCTATGCAGATTTCAAAGTTAAGTTCACCCACACAGAGAGGAAAAGAACAGAAAGGAGTTCAGGAGTTGGGTATACCTTTCCTGAAGAGTTGCTGTGAGTCTAAGGCCAAGAGGGAGACTTTTGTATCTAGCCTGATGAGCCAAATCTCTGCCCTCATGTAATCTGCACTAGATTTGAAAGTTTTCACCCAGATCCTTAGCTCTGAAGTTCAGCGTTTGTACCGATGTAGCTGTGGTGTGTTGTGAAGTAAGGCAGTTGTTGGAGCCCTCCAGGAAGAGGAACTGATGACACCTTCAAACCCCCCCATGTCTTTTCTAACTAAACTAAACCCATTAAGATGGTCCGCCCCAGGCGTCTGATGGAGCCAGATGGATTCTTGAATGCGCTTGGGGATACTTTGGAGCAAGCAAACAGCCACTCGGCTGAGGCCCTGGTGGAGGGTTGGAATGCTGCGATCACCGGGGCACTGAACCGAGTGGCTCCAAAACGCCCTCTCCCCCTGAACAGAACTCAGATGGCACCGTGGTTTACCCCACGGTTGCGAACTCTGAGGCGGCAGGTGAGACGGCTAGAGTGCCGGTGGCGAAAGTCCCGCTCTGAGGACGATCGAACACTGGTTAGAGCCGCTGCTGCAGCCTATCATGTGGCAATAAGGGCAACAAAAAAGGAATTTTATGCTGCCTCTATTGCATCTGCAGAGTGCTGTCCCAGGAGACTGTTCCAAGTGGTCCGGAGCCTGGTCGGTCCAGTTGCTCCGGTACTGCTGGAACATGATAAGGTCTCCTGTGATGAGTTTGCTAAACACTTTGTGGATAAAATCGATCATATTAAAAGCGATATTCCGTACACTGTGGATACAGGGAGTGAGCCAGAGGTGATCAGTGTTGCTTCGGTGGCGTGGGATCGGTTTCAGCTTCTTCCCTCTGAGGAAGTGGACAAGGTGCTTTCAACGTTAAAGCCAACCACCTGTCTACTTGATCCTTGCCCTTCGTGGCTCATCATGAGCTGCAAAGATAGACTGGGAGAGAGAATCAAGCTGATGGTAAATGCATCGCTTGAAGAGGGAGTAATGCCATCAGTGCTCAAGGAGGCAATAATAAAACCAATCTTAAAAAAGCCCTCCTTGAACCCTCAAGATCTGAACAACTTTCGCCCAGTCTCAAATGCGCCATTCTTAGGCAAGGCAGTTGAGCAGGTGGTGGCTAAACAGCTGCAAACACACTTGGAAGAAACGGATTATCTAGATCCATTTCAATCGGGCTTCAGACCAGGACATGCGACTGAAACAGCCTTGGTCGCCTTGGTAGATGATATGTTTTAATCTTTTCAGACCATCACTGATATAAAACATGGAAGCCCACCTCTTTATTGGTATGGGCCATCAGGACCATATGGTATCAGTTTGGCGGGAACTGTACCCTCTTGGACCGCCTGCAGAGGTTAGGTATTGGGGGCACTGTATTGCAGTGGTTCCATTCCTTCCTCTCTGGGAGGTACCAAAGAGTAGCACTGGAGGAGGAGGTCTCAGATCCCTGGTCCCTCATTTGTGGGGTACCACAGGGGTCTATCCTTTCTCCAATGCTTTTAACATCTATATAAAACCGCTGGGAGCAATCATCAGGAGATTTGGGCTGCAGTGTCATCAGTATGCGGATGACACGCAGCTCTATCTCTCATTTAAATCTTCACCAAGGTTGGCTGTGGAAACCCTGTCCAAATGTCTGGAGTCAGTGAGTGGCTGGATGGGAAGGAATAAGCTGAAGCTGAATCCTGACAAAACCGAGGTGCTGTTTGTGGGAGACAAGGGAAGATATAGACCTGGTGCTTAACGGGGTACGACTGCCCCTGAAAGACCAGGTCCGTAGCCTGGGGGTCATTCTTGACTCCCAGCTGTCCATGGAGGCTCAAGTTTCGGCTGTGAGTCGGGCAGCTCTGTATCAACTCCATCTGATACAGAGGCTATGCCCCTACCTTCCCAATCATCTGCTCCCACCGGTGGTACATGCCCTGATCACCACTCGCCTAGACTACTGTAATGCGCTCTATGTGGGGTTACCCCTGAAAACGGTTCAGAAGTTACAGCTGGTACAAAATGCAGCGGCGCGTCTGATTACAGGCGGCCACCGTAGAGATCACATCACTCCTGTGTTGAAGGAGTTGCATTGGTTACCGGTTGTGTACCGAGCCCAATTCAAGGTGTTGGTCTTAACCTATAAAACCCTATACGGTTGTGGCCCAGCTTATTTGAAGGAGCACCTCCAGCATCGACAGGGATGCCGCTCAACAAGATCAGCCTCAGAAGACCTTCTCTGGATCCCACCTGTCAAAACAGCTAGACTGGTGAGGACTCGAGAGAGGGCCTTCTCAATTGTGGCCTCCACCCTATGGAACTCTCTCCCAAATGATCTACGCCATGCCCTGTCTATAATGAGCTTCCGCTGGACCCTGAAGACCTGGTTTTTTAGGCAGGCTTTTGGAATGGGCTAGTTTTACTGTGTTTTTAAACTTTTAACTGTTTTATATACTGTTTTATCGTGTATGTCGCCCAGAGTGGCTGGTTGTCCGGCCAGATGGGCGACTAACAAATCTCATAATAAATAAATAAATAATAAATAACTAAATAAACATGACCAGGGAGATGTAGACATGACAGGTAAAGACAATAGAAGGATTGAAGATTACTGGTTGAGAAATCTGGTTCTTTCCAGAAACCATTCCCAGATAAATTCCCGGATAGTGACTGCAATATCCCAACTGTAAATTCCTGATGTTTCAGGTAATCGACTATCCTGTCTCCTTCTAAAGGTCAAGATTATCATAAACACAAAGCAAACTATTAGTTTCTTTTTCAGGAGTGCTTGCTTCTCACTGGGGCAATATTCCACAATTTCCATGAGAGCCAGGATGGCTATAACCTCAGGCTTGTAAGATATGTAGCTACTCAGAGTTCACAGAGGTTTCTTTGCTATTGTAGGCTTCCAAACTTTGGTTCACTGAGATGAAGATTAAAAATCCTCACTATTTCATACATCCGTACACCCTTTAGGCATTTTTATATGTATGTCAGATGCTAAAGGGAGAGAGGTTGCATGGTGACAGGATGAGCTCTTAGACTTCCTACACATTGGGGAACTACAATAGACATATGTATAATGGGTGAGGGGAAAAAACAAAACGTTCATAGCAGCCATGTGAAAGATAGTTGTGCGAAATGCTGGTATATTGGCTGAAAAATCTACTGTTCCTTAATGTAACAGGTGCTGCAGTGTGAAAGGGATTTTAGAAATTGGGACAGAAGTGCTATTATTTTAATCCATTACACTAACGCCATCAGCCCCATGTCTGAAAGCAGCTGTAGTTATTCTGACAGATGTAAGCTGCTTTGAAAAAATTCTGAATTGCAAGGCAGGATATATATATAAACAAACAAACAAGCAAGCAAATAAATGTGTGGACTTCTCCCAAGCAATTTTGCTGGAGTTTCTTATGGAAACTCTTTGCTTAAATCAGAAGATATACCACGCTAGAGCCTTCAGGTACACCTAAGAATTTAACACCAGGCAAAGCTGAGTGAGAGTTCTGTTGCTGAATTCCTGTTTGCTGTGCTGGAATGCACATAAATAAATGAATTTATAACTTCTCACTATTAAACCAGCTCATGGTGCTGCACTGCATGGAGGAGCTCTACATGGCTGTATTCAAGTGCGTGGAAGGTAGGGGTGTGGCTGTTGTGCATGTCAGGGGTGGAATGGGGCTAGTCCACATGGTCCTGCAATGCCCTCACACATTATTTCAATCTGTGGGGAATCATCTGAACTCCCCTTTTGTCATGATAATATATGTTGTTGATTCTCTTATCAAGATGATATGTGCTGGGCTCTCATCAGTTATACAACCTCCTGGTTTATAGAATAAATATATGCTGAGAACAATTAGGACAATAGCCTCTTGCTATAACTTTCTTTCTTTTAAATAATACACATTTTAATCCTGGGCTGCTTTAAAGTGTGTATCCAATGCACATAACTCTCCAATGCACACCTATCCTCAGCAGTCCACCTAATATATCCCTCAGTATCCTCCTTGCTTAGCCTTCACCAATCTGATACTCTCCAGATGTTTGGGTTACAGCTCATATCAGCCTCAGCTAGCAGAGTTGGGAGTTGTGTTCCAAAATATCTAGATGGTGCTAGGTTGGCAAAGGCTGCCCTAGCTGTTCATGCCCACCCACATCACAAGGAGCAACAACTGCATGAACAATAATTGCATGAATGTGGTTGTGCAGGGTGTATGTGGCAGGTAATGTCTTATGAGAATGCAAAAAAAGGAAGGAAAAAATCAGTTCTCTGTGATTACTGTTTAGTGCCAGGGTGGCTAATCTGTGGTCCTCCATATGTTGCTGGACTCCAAGTGCAATCCTCTGTGACTATTGGCCATCCTGTCAGGGGTTGCTAGGAGCTGGAGTTCAACAACATCTAGAGGACCAGAGGCTTGACACCTCTTGTTCAGTGATTGATTTGCTCATACATGTATGAAGATCATGGTTTCTAATCTAGATTCTTTTGTCAAGCAGCTGCATCTTCCCCATCAAACAGCTAATCAGCAATAGTCAGCTTTTTTTTGTAAGAGCTTGGATTGAAACCATGTCCTTGTAAGTAAATACCACTGACTGCAGTGTGCTTGCCTTCCATTTTAAACATATTCAGGAGAGATATGTTCAGTTGAAATCCACAAGACCGACTCTTTCATATTGAAGCACTTGATGTTGAAATGCTTCCACTTCAGAATGATGGCTATAGCAGGGCAGAGATAAGGAAATGTGGTGTGTGTTTTCACTTTACTCACTTATGTGTAGGCTTTGATTGTAGTAATATTCCATTAAAATATATTTTCCAGCAATTATTTAAATCTAATTTAATTTTTTCTTGGTGACATTTTGTGGGACCAAACCCCCCAACAAACCAACATGACTGAACCTCATCTGTTTCATTCAAAGACCTAAAGTACACAGCAAACATATTGAATTTTCTTATTTGAACTTTGTCATATATTTGCACATCAAAGAGAGCACCTTAACAAAACAAACGTGACTCACATACTTCTGTAAGTAAAGTGTGAAACAAAAGCTCAGTGACATTTGACAGGGTCTGAGGAATTATACATCAAATGTCTAATTTAAATATTTCTATTGCTTGGTCTTTGTGATATCCTGCTGTTTAAAACCTATAATGCTCATCTTTCCCTACAAAAGATAACTAACAAACAACACAAGGGATGTGAAATGGAATTTTCAGGATGTCATACTTCAGAGCAATGCTATATTTTTAAAGACTGGTAAAGACTGCAAACTTTCATGGGGACCCTCAAATAAAAATGATGTAAAGTCCACAGGTGACAGTTTAATGGGCTCTGGCAGGAGGAAGGGGCTATATAATATGAAGACAAATAGTGTTGAATCCCATGGATAGATTCAGTTACTGAGTGTACTGATCAATAATGGCAATCCTGATGGAGATTTACTATGAAGGAAACATATTTTGGTGCTGTCTTGGGCTTGTCTGACAATGCATATTTAAAAGATAAATTGGATGCCCCAAAGCGTTAACCTTGTCGGTTAAGATTTTAGTGCATATTTATATGCACTAAGTTTCATTATCTTTGGTTGTTTGTTCCCTTTTCTTCTGAGAATTATTACAATAAGAAACTGAAAGTATTTGGAACATTTATGTTCTAATACAGCCTTTCCCAGCTAGTGGGCCACCAGATGTTGTTGGACCACAATTCCCATCTTTCCTGACCATTGGCAATGCTGGCTGAGGCTGATGGGAGTTGTGGTCCAACAACATCTGGTGGCCCACTAGTTGGGAAAGGCTGTTCTAATATGATGACTTTTTGCAGGCAGAAAGCTTGTTTATACCCTCCTAAGAAAATTAAGGTTCTCCTAAGGTTGTTAACTGGAAGTTTTCAATTATGCCACGGCAAGCTCACCTTGGAATTGATCACACATTTGGTGAATACTGTCTTCACATAATCTCATGTACTTGCTTGGTGTATCTGATGCACAACTGAAATGATCCAGAAACGTTTACCCCAACTAAGGATGGCTGAGAACTTTAATTCCATTTGCATTTAAAACCAAATTTATCAAATTCACACTTTCCAAAATAATATGAGAAATGAAACACGGCCATCCTTTGAAATTTGTACTTGTCCGAATTTGTGATATGGCTCCCCAACCAACCATTAATGCAAATGTTAAGAGGATATGTGTGTACAAGTGCATCTACTGGTGAAAATAACGTACAAAAATGCATTATAACAGGATAACGTGCTTGCAAAAAATATCTACATTAGTCAAAACTGCATACATCATGTATTTAACAGCATAAATGTGTAGCAACATGCTGAAGAATTTTCATGAGGATTTTTTAAAAAAGTTCACAAATAGCTGCAGAAATGTGAAGTGAATTTAAGTTTAGAAATATGAAAAACTGAGATAATTGAAACTGACAGATCAGTCCATCCCTAAACCCAACCCTTTGCTTCAATTTTGGGATGCACACCTCTTGAACTTCTTACTACACCAAGAGCACAATCCAGCAAATGTTAATAATGTTGAAGTTCCTCTAATTTCCGTGGGATATATTTGTCTCCCATTGAATTCTTAACTTCTGTTGAACCATAATCCAGCCTGTAAACTGGGTGGCTACTCATAAAACACCAAAACAAAACAAAAGAAGAAGAAGCTTATCACCAAAAAAGAGGGCATGGATCCTCATAACAAATGAGCATGCAAATTAATATGTGCAGATAGAACATTTAGAAATAACCATTTCAAACAGAAATACAATACATAGTGAGACAGGCTACGACAGGTGACCGATGTGTCTGTTCAGTTTGTGTCGCAGGTGCTAATTGTAGATGAACAACTGCAAGGCCTCTACTCTTCCTACTTAATGGTTCTTTTTTCTTTAAACTGAACTTGGTGGAATGAACAGCCCTTGAGGACTCCTTCAGACAGAGGACTGACCTCTGTAAAATAAAGGTCACATGACCACCATATCTGCAAGTCATATGATTGTGTTACAATATAACTATAAATATGTATGTGCTTGAATCTTTCATTATAAAATATTTTAAATCTGAATAACTTTCCCCTAAGTAGCCATCTCTGTGATTCTAAGCAGCAGCAGCAGCAGCAGGAACAACAGGTTTGGTATTCATGAAAGGATAGAACACTTAACCGGAGGCCCCCAAAAACTGAACTTTCCCTTGGTGGATTCTATAAGAGAGTAAAAGGTACATTCTTTAAGACTCTCCATAGATCAATTAACCTCAATTTTGCTAGAAAAGGATGGATTATTTTAACGATCTTATACATTTCTCTAGAGGCAGAGGGGGATTTATCCAGCACAGAATTAACAACTTAACTTACATCTCTTTCCAAAATATAAGGTCCTGGGAAATGTGCCAAAGTGAGAAATATTATGTGGAAGTAGTTGTGTGAGTTAAATCTTGGAGTGAATAAACTGAGTAATATAGCATGCTGAATGTTGGCCAATACATATTTAATATGTACTGTGCCTGTCTTCTTCAATATTTCAGATATATATTATATTAAGTGGTTTGCCAGTCAAACGTGTTACTTTTCTAGAATTATAGCCAAATGAGCATATGAAAGTATTTTCTTCTATAAAAACATATGGGACCATAAATTGTGGGAATGGCTACAAAATCAAGAACCACATCATAAAAACCATTTAATCTTTTTCACATGTAACAAAGG